>NC_143444.1:3635824-4305312 GCF_987193195.1 Phasianus colchicus
ATATCTTTGAAATCTGGCTGGGAGAATGAACAAGACACATCAAAATGGAGCCAGAGCTCAGTTCTTTGCTCAGCAAATGTTAGTCTGCATGTGGAACATAAAACCCCGCACATTTCTATCAGGTTAATTAAGCACTGCAACAAGTTGCGTAGAGCTTTGGATCTCGTTTTTCAAGATCCAGGTTGACTCTCCTCTGTAGTCCAAGAATATCTGACATCTTCTTGAAAATATATTTTTAGAAACCTTCCTAATTTCCATAACGTATCTTCATGATTTTGAGTCTCCTATCACTCTTATCCTTACTTAACATAAATGTATGTGATGTTATTTTTTCCTTACACCTTCTATTAATTTACATTTAAAAGAATGAAAATGTAAGTGCGTTTTTTCTTTATCCAGAATACCTTTGATATTTTTGAGAAATGTTCACACAGTACAATGGAAAAAAATCTTAGCCAATAAAACTCAGTGTATTACAAATTAAGTTGAGGACAATAAGTTGATAGCTGCTAACGTGTGATCTGCCTTAGCTTCTCTGGAGAAAACAAAGAGAACTGTTCTGCAATGTCTCTTCTTATTTAGAATTGTTTAGAAAACATTATATTTTAAATAGAAAATTTTAATTTCACCTAATGTAATAGGAGTTCATTCAACAGAGACATTATATCAAATTAACTGTAAAGCTGGAATGAAGCATTCATATTTAAACAGCTATAATGCTATTATTAAAACAGATAAAATAACTGTATTATGACAACAAAGCACTGGTTAAATCAACAGCTGTTTTCTCTTAAGTTCAACTAGTCAGATCTACCCTTTCTACTAGCCAGATAATTAAGAATTTTTATGTTTGCCTTTATGTTTGCCTTTTAGAAATGAATTAGAATGGACAGCAAATACAACCAAGGAAATACAAGGATCTGTTGACAGTTCTTATTTAAATATTGAATAGAAAATAGGAAAGGATTGGAGAAAAATAATAGGAGTAGGAGTGGGAGTAGGAGTAGGAGAGGGTGTGGGAGTAAGAGTGAGAAGAGGGGAGGTGAATGGAGGGGAGGGGAGGGGAGGGGAGGGGAGGAAAGAAGAGAAGCGAAAGAATAACCATTCCTACAATGATAATAAAAAACATTCACATTTTGTTCCTATGTGTCATTTATATATTTGTTTAACTCTTGCATATCTTCCCTGGGATTGTTTCCAGTACACATATTCCTTTATGTCAGTCAGTTTTTCCTGAAACCAAAATTGTAATGCATTATGATTTCTTCCTTTTATGTTCTTTACAAGAACTTGCTTTTTTTCCCCTACAGTTATTATACTGAACACAGAACTTTATATGCCAGTGATGTTTTATCTCCTAGAAGTACAGTTTACATTTACATTTTTTAAAGGATGCTTAGATTCTAAGATCTGTAAGATGCTGTCTTTTTAAAATAAATTATACATTTCTTTTTCTTGCTCCAGCATGGGTTCTTCTACATGGGTTGCTGTACTTCAGGATAAACTTGTTCCAGTGTAGGTATTGCTGTAGTGCCCTGAGCACCTCACCAACTCCTATTTCTTCTGACCTTGACATTTACAGACTTGTATTTCATTATTTTTTCCCTTACTCCTTCCTGTTTCTGCAGCATCTTTCTGCTTAAGTATGTTTCCCCTCATGGCCAATCCTGGAGCTTTCCTGCTACTTCTGTCACCAACATCTAATACAGTAAAATTAGAATTAGAATTAATTAAGATTAGAATTAGAATAATTAGCAATAGAATAGTTGAGTTAGAAGGGATCTATAAAGATCATCAACTCCAACAGCCTGATCACTTTGGGGCTAATGAAAAGTTAAACCATATTATTAAAGGTATTATCCAAACTCCTCTTGAGTGCTGTCAAGCATGGGGCATCAAACACCTTCCTAAAAAGACCATTCCAATCTTTGATCACCCTCGCAGTAAAGAACTTTTTTCCAGATATCCAATCTGAAGCTCCCCTGGCACAGCTCTGTGCCATCCTGTGCATCGTATCATTGGTTACCAGGCAGAAGACCAGCACCTCCCTGCTCAGGAAGTTGCAGAGATCAATGAGGGCACCTCTCAGCCTCCTTTTCTCCCATCTAGACAACCCAAGTGTCCTCAGCCCTTCCTTGCAGTAAATGCCTTCCAACCCTGCCACCAGCTTTGCTGTCCTCGTCTGGATGCTTTCAAGTACCTCACCATCCTTTTTATGTTGCACAGACCAGAACTGCACACAGTACTCAAGGTGAGGCTGCACCAGTGCTAAATACAGCAGGAGAATCTCTTCTTTGGCTGGCTGGCTGTGCTGTGTTTAATGCACCCCAAGCTGCAGTTTGCCCTCCTGGCTGCCAGGGCACACTGCTGGCTCATGCTGAGCTGCTGTCACCGACACCCCCAGGTACCTTCCTGCCAAACTGAACTCACCATCCCATGTGTACCCACGTCCTCGCTCTAACTATAACTATAGATCAAATTACAGGCTTTTGTTTAAGGTTGTTTACTCTCATACACTTCTTAAGAAAGGAATTACCCAAAGATTTAGCAATATAGAAAGGAACAGACAGAAGGCTGTATCCGTAACAAAGTTCAGTGGTTTGGGAGAGCAAGTAAGGGAATAAATTCAGGTTACTTCTACCTGGCAGAACCATTTTTGACTTTGAAAAAGGCTCAGTGCCCTGAAGATCTGATTAAATAATTATAGAGGTGTTTTCCTCTCCACCAGTTTTTGCATTAGAAGCAAAGTTATTTTTTTTAGAACAAATAAATAGGGGAACTACAGGCTCATCAGCCAGACTTCTGTGCCAGGAAAGGTTATGAAAAAGATCATCTTGAGTGAGATCACATAGCATGTGTGAGACAGCAGGGGATCAGGCCCAGCCACCACAGGTACATGAAAGCCAGGTTCTGCCTGATAAACCTCATCTTCTACGATCTAGTGACCCGTCTGGTGGATGAGGGAAAAGCTGTTGATGTAGTCTACCTAGACTTCAGCAAAGCCTTTGACACTGTCTCCCAAGGCATTCTCCTGGAGAAGCTGGCAGCCCATGGCTTGGACAGGTGCATTCTTTGCTGGGTAAAAAATTGGCTGTAGGGCTGGGCTCAGAGAATGGCGATGAATGGAGTTACATCCAGCTAGTAACTGGTCACAAATGGTGGTCCCCAAGGGTCAGTGCTGGGGCCTGTCCTGTTCAATATCTTTACTGATGACCTGGATGAGGGGATTGAGTGCACCCTCAGTAAGTTTGCAGGTGACACCAAGTCAGGAATAAGTGTTGATCTCCCTGAGAGTAGGAAGGCCTTGCAGAGAGATATGAACATGCTGGATTAATGGACAGAGACCAATGGAATGAAGCTCGACAAGATCAAGTGCCAGCTCCTGCACTTTGGCCACAACAACCCCAGGCAATGCTACTGGGGCAGAGTGCCTAGAAGACTGTACAAAAGAAAAGGATCTGGGGGTATTGGTTGACCATCGGCAGAACACGAGCCAGGATTGTGTCTGGTGGTCAAACAGGCCAATGGCATCCTGACTTATATCATATGTAGTGCAGCCAGCAGAAGCAGGGAGGTGACCGTTCTCCTGTAGTCAGCCCTGATGGGGCTGCACTTCAAGTTGCACTGCAACTTGTGTTCCTTTTTTGGCCCCTCACTACAAGAAAGACATTGAGGCCCTGGAGGATGTCCAGAGAACAGCAACAAAGCTGTGAAGGGTCTGGAGCACAAGTCTTATGGAGTGGCTGAGGGAACTGGGATTCTTTTTTGGACCATTGTTTCAGGTTTTCCTGGTGACAGACAAAAAAGTGTACTGAACAACTTCATGCACTGAGTGTAATTGATAACCAGTTTACAAACCACAGTTGTGCTTGCTGCACATCAGCTGGCTTTTGTTATTCAACAGAAGCTTTTTTGGAGTGGAATCCTATCTTGTAGACCTATCTCAAGTGCTTTGTCTTCTCGAATCTTCTCAAACTGTATTTGGTCTGTGTGGGAATTTCTACCCTTCTCATCTCCCACTTGCTTGAGAGCAAAGTGAAGGTTGTTCTTGGAAAATCCTGGTGCTGATGTAATATGCTCTGTATTGCACTTCTGTTTTCTTTTTTTGTTGTTTTTTTTTTTTGTTTGTTTTTGTTTTTGTTTTTTATTTCCCTGGAGGCTCTGGTGTGTGTCCAGAGCACAACAAAGCTGTGAAGGGTCTGGAGCACAAGTTTCATGGAGTGGCTGAGAGAACTGGGATTCTTCAGTCTGGAGAAGAGGAGCACAGGGGAGGCCTTATTGCTCTCTATAACTCCCTGAAAGGATGCTGTGCTGACGTGGGGGTCAGCCTCTACTCCTGTGTAACTAGCAATAGGATGAGAGGTAATGGCTTTAAGTTGAACCCGGGAAGGGTCAGGTTGGATACTAGGAAAAATTTCTTCTCAGAAAGAGTGACAGTGCAGTAGAACAGGCTGCCCAGGGAAGTGGTGGAGTCACCATCCCTGGAGGTGCTCTAGAAGTGGTAGATGTGGCACTGAGTGACGTGGTTTAGTGGGCATGGTGGGGGTGGGCGATGGTTGGACTAGATGATCTTAGTGGTCTTGTCCAATCTTAATGACTCTGTCATTCTATGATTCTAAATATTGAAAGTGACGGAACTTCTGGGACTTCCCAACACTGCAGCTTGTGTCTTCCATTCTCACTTTTCTTCTGTTTGATAGAGAAGTATTAGGTTTTTATAAGATTTATAGTCAATACTGTTCTAAAAGAAGACAAATTGCAAGCTTTGAATCTGTTAGGTTTTGTCCTCATTAGCAAGATCAATTGATACAGTGTCCCTCACATCACCTGAAATTTACCCGGCATCCACATGCAAAACCATTTCAAAAGATTGATGGGGAGCCAAGACTGGCTAAAGTTATGTTGACAGCTTTGGAAGCTGAAGCCCTAACTGACTGGAACTCAATCCTTAAGGTGAAAATCTGCCTTAGAGATGTGCAGGCATAAACAAAGATTTTGAACAGAGTAACTTTTAATACATGAATTAAAACAACTCTAATGTCCTTTAGGATATTTCAAAACAATCAGGAACAGCATCTATAAAGTCATTCTTAATGTATTCAAAGCAAAGGTTTAAACACATATAAATTACAAGGGTATCAAACAGCATGTAATCAATCTATCTGGGTTTAGGGCAAACTAATAATTGTACTAAACTGTACTGTAACCAGTGAAGAAGTACTTCATGATATGGATGCCATATCAGTGCTTACAGAAGAATGAAGAATGTGATCACCAAAACAGCAAAAAGTACAATAGCAGGCACACAAGTGGTAAAAAGTTGCCATACTAAGGAAAAGTATAGCATGTGGGAGTGCAACAGAACTAAATATTCTGCCCAAGAGAGAAGAAAAATACCTGACAAAACCAGAAAACAAAATGATGTGGGGAACAACTAAGACGCTCCTTTCGCACAGTCGGGGAGAAGCACAAAAACACAACAGATGTGAGAAAAAAAATGAGAAGAATCAAGGAAGAGTCATAACAATTTCAACTTCTCTCATCAAAGATCTCTCAAGATTAAGCACTTGGACCTCAGTGACCAAGACTGTGGACTGTACCCATCTATATTTAAATTATGGAGGCAGACTGAGGGAGCTGGGCTTGTTCAGCCAGCAGAAGAGAAAGCCCCAGGGAGACATTGCAGCTTTCTAGTACTTACAAGGAGCTTATAAACAGGACGGAGACTGACTTTTTACACGGGTAGACAGAGATAGGACAAGGGGAAATGGTTTTTAAACTAAGTGAGGAGAGATTTAGATTAGATTTTAGGAGAATTTTTTTTTTCACTGAGAGGGTGGTAAGGTGCTGGAACAGGCTGCTCAGAGAATGTGCAGATGCCCCATCCCTGGAGACGTTTAAGGCCAGACTGGATGGGGCCCTGGGCAATCTGATCTTATGCCCAATTTGGTGGTTGGCAAACCTGCCTATGGCAGAGTGACTCAGAACTATATGATCTTTACATCCCTTCCATTCCAAGCCATTCTATGATTCTATGGTTTTATGACTCTATGATTCTGTAGTGTATATAACCTGAATTTCATGGTAGATTGTGCTCACAACTACTTTACATTTTTTAGGATAAAAATTTTGTATTTGTAGAGCTAACGATACATCATGTTCAAGAGCAAATAATAGGAAGTGCACTGTTAATAAAGAAATTCAATAAAGTTTACTTTAAATTTTTGAAACAGGCTTCACTATCTGTTTCCCAAAGCCTCTCATCACAGTGATTTCAAATTCTCTAATCACTGTGTAAAGTGTACACTAACACAGCCACACGTATGTGTTACACTGCAACACTGACATGGATTACACTGTAGGTAAGGGCTTTGAGAAAGATTTTTAAATACTGTGGATTTCTGTTGGGCAAAATGGATTGCTGAGCATTCTTGTTTAAAGACAGGAAAAATTACTCTAAGCTGAATGGATACAGAGACTTACTACAAGAAACTCTTTGGAATGCTGTTTTACAGAGTAAATGTAAGAAGCAGAGGTTCACAATGAAGCTCCTTCACACACAAAAGTAGCTGGAGAGCATCATATCAGTGCTAATCGAAAACTGCTCTTCAGTATTGGGCAAAGCAGATACATATGCTCAACTAAAAATATCATCCCAGTCTCCAAAACAAAACTTAGGAGATAAATTATGTCTTTGCAAATATCTTGTGACCTTGAAATGCTTTTCTATCTGAGGTGTCTATGCAATATTATGTTACATTTTCATCTTCCACAATGTCGTGTGGCAAGAGATGCCACAAGCCTTTCGCAAAGCCACTTTTCTTTAGTGTTGAACTGGTGATTTTATTTATTTATGTCCCTCAGTGGTTGCACTGGAAGAAATGGAGAACGATTCCCTTCCCCTACTGTTATGTCAGGAGACATAACGGTCAAGCTCTTTCTGGATTACTTGGAGCTATTCCTCGACTTTGTCATTTGTGTGCTCTTTCACAGGAGAAATTCAAGTCCCATTTCCTGTTTTTAATAAGGCACTCCTGTAGAATATGCCATTTAGACAAAGCAGTCAGTCCTACAGATTGTCAAATAAAGTGATAAATGCTAAAAGATAACTGAATATGTCAGTGTGATCTTTTGCCATTTAGCAGTTTAATTAATTCAGGCTCAAGTCATTGGACTGTCAATATAACTAGCAAGTGAAAGAGTAAGAAAAAGATATAAATTGCCAGAAAGAAAACAGTGCACTGCAAGACAAAAAATTTGCTTTGTTCAGATACTTATCTCAAGGGTGTATCCACTAATAATGGACATAGATAGACTTGACATGGACTGAAATCCAATTGGTTGCATTTCAAGATTTTTGTGGATGAATCATAGAACCATTAAGATTGGACAAGACCACTAAGATCATTTAGTCCAACCATCGCCCACCCCCACCATGCCCACTAAACCACGTCACTCAGTGCCACATCTACCACTTCTAGAGCACCTCCAGGGATGGTGACTCCACCACTTCCCTGGGCAGCCTGTTCTACTGCACTGTCACTCTTTCTGAAAATAAATTTTTCCTAGTATCCAACCTGACCCTTCCCAGGTTCAACTTAAAGCCATTACCTCTCATCCTATTGCTAGTTACACAGGAGTAGAGGCTGACCCCCACGTCAGCACAGCATCCTTTCAGGGAGTTATAGAGAGCAATAAGGCCTCCCCTGTGCTCCTCTCCTCCAGACCGAAGAATCCCAGTTCTCTCAGCCACTCCATGAAACTTGTGCTCCAGACCCTTCACAGCTTTGTTGTTGTGCTCTGGACACACACCAGAGCCTCCAGGGAAATAAAAAAACAGAGGTGCAATACAGAGCATATTACATCAGCACCAGGATTTTCCAAGAACAACCTTCACTTTGCTCTCAAGCAAGTGGGAGATGAGAAGGGTAGAAATTCCCACACAGACCAATACAATTCGAGAAGACAAAGAGACAAAGCACTTGAGATAGGTCTACAAGATAGGATTCCACTCCAAAAAAGCTTCTGTTGAATAACAAAAGCCAGCTGATGTGCAGCAAGCACAACTGTGGTTTGTAAACTGGTTATCAATTACACTCAGTGCATGAAGTTGTTCAGTACACTTTTGTCTGTCACCAGGAAAACCTGAAACAATGGTCCAAAAAAAGTCCCAGCCTACTGTTCTGACATCAGCTATGCCAATGTTACTAGCTACAGTTGTAACACAGTTATATATAGAAATCAAGAGTTAATCCTTTAAATACAACTGCAAATGCCACTTCTGAAAAAGTGACTTTTTCTTTTCATCCAGGAAGCAGTGGATAAAAAATGATCACTTCTTCAGTTGTCTGCTATAGAACAACTGATGAAACAACTGCCTGCAATATCATGCAAAAAATATTCCACCTTCTGTTCTTCTCTGTGAAGCAAGAAATACATGCGTATGCAGACAAATAGAGAATCATTTTAGAACTGTCATCAAATTTGTTGCAAAATCTGCCACATCAATGCTAGTACTGTTAGAAAAAGGGGAGTATAGTGTTTATATCTGATTTGTTTCTATGAAAGTTGAATATATTTTAAATAAGAAAAAATAAGAAAGTGAAATTCATTTCCATGAGAAAATCTTAACACTGAAATTAATTTGGCCAGACTGCTTTATATATTTTATATATATATATATATTTTATATATTATTTATATATTTTTCCTAAATATCCCTGCATACTACAGGAATCACCAAAACTTTACCATATTCTAGCTTGCTAATCTCCAGATGTAAAACTAAACTACATAGGTTGCTCCAAAAGTAATACCTCCTTATTATTTCCAAGGTAACTACAAGAGATGCAAAGAGCACAATGACACTATTTGATAGGGCAAATTCTCAGCTACAAAATACCACCATCAGCCAATTTATGTAGATGAGCTGCTTGATTCACTCTTCATTTCATGGTATAATAGCTGTGCATGGCCAGGCCGAATGTGGCTTGTTTTTCCCGTTGCTGTCAGCACTGCTGAAATGCATTACCCACTGCCTCACTGTGCTGATATCCACTGTTTGGTCTCCAAAAATGTTCAGCAGACAGTGATGAATACTGGTGGGAAGGTTCATCCTCTACCGACATACCACCAGCATCTGCCTCTGGCATCATGGGCCTACACAATAAAATAGGTGATATTGCTTTCAGAGCTGCCAGTGTGGATAATATGAAAATGTGTGCTGGTTTATTTACTAACTTATGTATTTACTTATTTATTTTGAAGCAGTGTGCATTTCTTGCATGAAATATGCTATTCAACAAGATGGTGTGGCACTGCATAGTATGACTTATAGCCGTTCATTGGGACAGTGTAGTTCAGCAAGTTGTTCAGCACTGCTTCTACATATATATTCCATGACATGCTGTCAAACTCAGGTTTGTAAATTGTGCATTTTAAATTGATGTTGGCATTGGAAAAGCACTGAATGAGTTTAAATTTGACATATAAAATGAAATCCATGAAAAGAAATAAGTAGAGAATTTAACCATCCTTTGAGTGAAGTCTGCAAACAACTGATCTGCAGGACATATAAATCCAGTACAGTGTTTACAGAATGCTTTAACTTCATAGCAGCCAGTTCTCTCTTTTAACCCACAGAATTTTGTCAATAGATGACTGAGTATAGAATGTAACATAACACAGCCTTGCAGCTCATGTAACTGAACACTGTCTTTCAGAGTGGTGTGTCACTGAATTCCTTCATGCAGAAACAATGGCACCCACTGACATTCCTCATTTCTGAACATTTATGGAGACCAAAGAGTGGACGAGAGCACAGCGAGGCAGTGGGTTGTGAAACACTGTGAATCTGGTACAAATCTTTAGGAGCACTGCATGAAGGCTTTTGTTCATTGCCGGTGAAAATATATAACTAATGCTGGTGACTTTGTTGGTGTTGATTAGCTGAGAATTTGCTCTACCAAACAGTGTTAATATGTTTCTGAAGAAATGAATAAGAGGCATTACTTTCGGAGTGACCTACATACCTTTGCAAAAACTTGCCAGTAGCTCCTCACTCAAAACAATAGTTCTAAATCATATGAAGACTTGGAACACTGATAAAATACTTGAAAGAAAGAAATAAATGAAATGGAAAACAGCTAAAAGCTTTCTTCTTTGTCTCAGCCTGGCTGATTAGACTGAATTGCAAGAAAGCGCTACTTTGCTCCAATTATAGTGATTGATAGAGACTGAACAACTAAAAATGCAGAAACAAAAACAAAAAGCCAACCCTAGCAGCAACTAATTCGCTTAAAACAGAACAAGTAAATAAATAAATAAAAGCATTACATTGAGAACAGATCAAGGGCAAGTAATAGATTTAATGGAAAAAGCATGTTTTGGGTACAAGAACAAGGAGTATGGGCTTTGATCAAGTAAATATTGCAATGATTTCTTGTGAGAGAAATGAAATAAGCTGGTTCACGTCCAGCTAAAAATGACATGATTAAAAGTTCATTTTTAAATTATTTTAATTGCCTAAAGTGTGATATGTCACTCTGAATTAAAGAGAAATTTTGATTTTGAAAGTATCGTGACAAAAATGTTTCAAACAATGCTGCTTGTCAGACTCAGCCCAAAATGGGAAATCCTCCTCTAGAAAGTACACTATACTGCAACAGCACAACTGCTAGGTCTGTCGTTTTGTATAAACCACTGCAGTAAACTTTGTTATTCGTTCTATCTGTAAAGTCCCCTTTAAAAAAAACTTTGCTTTAATCTGTCCAGGCTTCATTACTTTCAGCTAAGATACAGCAATTGCTTCCCACACCCAGTGAGCTTTGTTACCATTGTCAGCTATTAATTCATCTGTCAGTCTATAGGACACTGTGTCAATTGACTCAAACATCTTTTCCCACGTGCTGTTTTGTTTCCTGTGCTGTAGTGAAGATCTCACTCTTTTCCAGTGTTCTCATATAGGCTGAGCAAAATCCACTCTATGCCATCACAACACTCAGCATTACTGTCTGCAAATTGCCATACGCTTTTTTAGTTTTGTTTCTCCTCATTATCTATTTTAATCATAAACACAGATAAAGATACTTTGTGCTAGTAGTTACTTTGAATGGGCATCTCTTACCAAGGGCAAAGTATTCCTGCAACATGCATAACCTAGTTTAAAACTTTCCCTTGAGATCTTGACTTGGCTTTCCTCTTGCTTTATGTATAGTGGAAATCTCATTATGAATGTTTGTTAAGTAATATCTAAGAGACATTGCACTAAAAAATAATGAGCTACCTTAAAATTTGGAGGAAATAGTCCATTTATCAGAGGTACTCAATTAAGCATGTCTGCATTATTAAAGGAAATAAAAGGAACTATCAAAAAGGAATTATCAGTGGTCTGACTGGTGGACTAGCACTCATCACTATCTACTTCTGATAATTACACAAAAACACACATAACCAGTCAAATAAAAAAAGAACGTGCTACCTGTACTGTCACAGAATCACAGAATTGCCAGGGTTGGAAGGGACTTCAAGGATCATGAATCTCCAACCCCCCTGCCACATGCAGGGCCACCAACCATCCCACCTAATGCTAGACCAGGCTGCCCAGGGCCCCATCCAACCTGGCCCTGAACACCTCCAGGGATGGACGGGGCATCCACAGCCTCTCTGGGCAGCTGTTCCAGCACCTCACCACTCTCTCTGTAAAGAACTTCCCCCTGATGTCCAACCCAAATCTCCCTTCCCTCAACTTAAAACCATTTCCCCTTGTCCTGCTGTCACTCACCCTTTCAAAGACTTGATTCCCCTCCTGTTTGTAGGCTCCCCTTAGGTACTGAAAGGCTGCAATGAGGTCACCCCGCAGCCTTCTTTTCCCCATCTTTCATATTCATTGCCATTTAAATTTCCAAGTTACCAAGAACATAGAGCAAACTGTCAAGGATAAATATATTTTTGGACCCTAATAAGCTGAGGTTGGAAAAGTTAAAGTCCACTTGTAGTTCAATTTGGAGAGGGCTGAGAAGGGTGACAAAAAGAGATTCTAAAATTATATTAGGGTAGAAGGAAGTGTAGAAAAAATGTGGGCCACTGAGGGCAAAGAACCTGGTGACATGAAATATGGAAGAATATCCAAAACCTTCTGATTTTAACTGGTAAGACCTGCATTTGGAAATCCCAGGCCCTTGAGATTAACCTGATGTGAAAGAGGATCAGGTTCGGGAATGATTAAACACACTAGACATTTAAGTCCAAAGAATTTAGAGATGCACTCACAAGTGCTAAAGGAGTTGGCCAGCATCACTGCAACTCCACTTTGGACTCAAAGCCCTTGATCATTAAAAAAGATTGCTGAGAACTGAAAGAAAGAAAGAAAATGTGACTTACATAACTCAGGAAGGTCAAGAAGAATTGTCAGGGAATCTATAGGCTGGTTGGCTTTGCTGGATAGATGGCAGAGCAACTAAACCTGGAAATCAGATGCGTGAAGGACAAGAAGTAGACTGGAAGTAGCTGGCATGGATTTACTAAGGAGAAATCATAGGTGGCCAACCTGGCACACTTCTACAATGAAACGATTAACTTCACAGATGAGGGGATAGAGGTGTGTTTTATCTTGACTTCACTAATGACTCTTCCATAACATATACTGACAAATAAATGGATGAAATATGGGTTATTTAAAGAGGCACAGTTTTACTGAAAGCTGGCTGAACTGTCAGGTTCAGAGAGCTGTGAGCAGCTGCACAAAGTCCATTTGAGGGTGAGTTACTAACAGCACATTCCAGGGTTAATACTCTGTCCAGTACCTTTTAATATCCTCATTTATGACTTGGATGAATGGACAGAATATGCCCATAGCAAGCTTGTAAATGACAGAAAACTGGAGGGAGTGGTTGACACACCTCTTGATTGCATTCATTCAGAGATACGTAGGCAGACTGCATGGACAGAATCTCCTGTTCAACAAAAAGTCCTTCTGCAAGGGAAGAAGAACTATATGCATGAGTGCAGGCTTGCAGCCACAGAGCTGAAAAGCTGCTTCACAGAGAAGAACCTGGGAGTTCTGGTAAATACCAGGTTGCACGTGAAACATCAATGCCTTCTGCCAGTGTATCAAAAAACCAACACCATCCTAGACTGCAATTTGTACTGACAGCAAGATCCTTCTCCCTGACAAAACATTAGGGAAGCTACATCTGGAGTGCTGTGTGCAGTAGCAGGCTCTCCAGATCACACCAAAAAATGTGAATATACTGGAGAGAGTCCAGCACAGGATCTGAAAGATGTTTAAAGGTCAGAAACATCTCTTATGTGAGGATAGGCTGAAAGAGCTGGGATTGCTTAGTCTTGAGAAGAGAAGCCTTGGTGTGGAGTGGTACTGATTTATATGAAATTCTAAGGAAGGGAGAGTGAAGAAGACTAAGCCAGACTCGTCAGTGATATCCAGTGAATGAAAAAGGAGCAATGGACAGAAAATGCAATACAAAAATGATCACTTCCACGCAAGAAAAGTTTCTTACTGTGAGGACGATCAAATAGAGATTGCTCAGAAAAGTTTTCAACTCATGGAAATATTAAAAACCAAACTGTACAGTGTCCTCAGGAATCTCCTCTAGTTTTCCTGGCTTAGAGCAGGCAGTTCACAGATGATCTGCACAAGTCCCTTCAAATCTCTTCCCTTTAGCAATTTTAAGAAACCGAAGAAAAAATAACTTTCTTATTTATTCCTTGAAAAGAGATTTATATTTATCTCCGTTTAGCAAACTTTATGAGATCACACCCAGAACCTGTACACTGGAATAAACTAGTTTGAAGCAACTCTTATTTCGAAAGGAAAAGCCCCCATTTTGTACTACTTTAGCACTTTGCTGTGTTCTTCTTGACTGCCAAAACATTACAGCCTAAACATCCTTGATTCACACTTGCTAATTACTCCTTAAAACTTAGAAAAGGCAATTCCCTTTTCACTTTCACCTTTTCTTAGAACTAGAAACTTTGCTTCAATCCCACCACTTAATGATAGCTTCCACAGAGCACCAGCTGTCACTTGGCTTTCCCTATCCCCAGAAGTTCCTGAGGACAGCAGGTTTGACAGGTCATCAGTGTAGCAGCTCTGCCACTCATGGTCAGCACACAGCAAAATCCCATGAGAGAGCTCAAGATGATAAAGAGCAGTTCCAACTTTTAGCAGCCACTAAAAATAACAGCATGAATAAAATCCAGATTATTAGTTGCATTAGTCTCATATTCTATTGACTTCGAACTGCTTAATTTTTATGGAAACTGCTGTAAAGTAAATGAATGGCAGGCATGCAGTTTAACAGGTCAGCATCTCAGATCACCCTGCCACTCTTTCCCAAGACAACAAAGTGAGAAGAGTGAAAAGATCAGGAAATCAGCTAAAGGAATAACATGGAACAGCATTCCTTTTGATACTGCAATATCTTTCTTCCTGAGTAAAATATTTTTTAAGAGATTCAGACACTTTGTTTAAATAACTATTTGTAAGTTACAGCTCCAAATTCCAAGCTCTTCAAATCTGCAAAACTGAACTATGAGCATTGTAAAGATGTCTTTCCCCAGCATTACACAAACCATCTCTGTCTCCTCAGCTGGCTGGCCTGAGGAAAATCTGTGGCACACTGACATGTCTACGCCTGTCTGTCTTGAAGAATGATCAAGAGCATGTAGAAGTTTCTCACCAATTTTACTTGTTTAATACATTACTAGAAAATTATTTTGATTTTCACGTACAGTTTCACTAAAGCAATGTAAATGTTTCCACCGCCTTGATGGAAAGTTCATGTCCTGCCTTGTAAATAACCAAGCCTATTTGTAAGAGCACCACACACTTCTAAATTCTTAGTGTGTGTGTGTTAAACCACATTTAAAGTGCAAATCTCTTAAGATTACAGCACCGGATCCCATTTCTTCCAGGAATCCATTGCACTTTAGCATCCAAGGATGTTTTCTGCCCAGCTTGCCAACCCAAAGCTCAGATACAGAGCTCTTAGATACAGAGCTTGTTCCTTTTCCAGACTGCTAGAGCCAAGCACCAGTGGTTGCCTGGCTTTGGGTGCTACCAGAGGTGAGGCTGAACACAAAGTCCCAAGATACTAACTGAGCAACAGACAGGAACAGTACCTTTACAGGCAAAACTGAGATTCATGTAAACACAGCAGTACAAATGGCCTAACCTTGTTCCTACCTTGTGGCTCTTCAGACTTAAGCACATTAGCAGATCTTACTCCTGCATGCTCTCTGTGCTGTGGACCTGTGTTCTCCTCTGCAGCTGAGCCTATGAATCCTCCACTATCCTATTACATGGCCAAACGTGCACCTGGTCAACAGTTTGCTTACATACAACAAATCTTTATCCGTCTTATTTTTATCATGTTTAGTGCCTCACTTTCCACACCTTCGGCCTTTCTCCTTGTTTTGCAGCTTCCCACCATTATCACCCGTTAAAAACCTCCCTTCGGCTTGCTTTCTCCTTTGAGATTTACAATTAGGTTGTCTCCCTTCTTTTAGCCATTTATCAAGTTCTGGCTGAAGTGCTACATTGTGCTTAAGCAGCTCGTTCCTGCCTATCCATCAGTGACCTGAGGACTCCAGTCTTCATTGTGTCTCTTACTTACAGCTTGCCAGATTGTTTTTGCTTAATTAGCTACCTTCCTGGGCTTTTGCATTTGTCTTTTATGCTGAAAACCATTAAAGAGAGATCCTTGGAAACAAAACACCTTGCTGTCCACTCAGTGCCTGAATCTCCTTCCTTTGTGCATACAATTAATCACAACTGCAACGTGTTAATTTCAAGAGAGTTGTTTCTCTTCCTACCTGAAATCAGGATCACCCATTCCTCCTTGTGTCCTCCTGTGTCTTCGACAAAGGTCCAAAATGTAATAATTTTAAACTACTGTTCCATTTCTAACTTCTACTTCAGAGATATCTATATATTCTGTAGCTCATTCCCAGACATGTTGTCAATATTTATGTCTCTGTATGCCCATGAACAGTAAAAAGAATGATTTTATTTTATTTTTTCATACGTTTGTTCAGGGAGAAATAATAATTTGGCACATTTAGTATGTGTTTACAAATAAATATTTTTTAAAATAGTGTTTATAAAGCTTAGAAGCAAAAGGTTTGGATGAATCATAGCAATCTACATCTTGCAGATGTACTTTCAGCTTAGCTGCTCATAGAAAATTATATAAAATGAATTTTAACGTGATTGTGTTATCTATAATTTGTATAAACATGTAATTTTATTTCATAAATGTCCACAGCAAGGTGTAATTAAAGTATGATGAAGTACAGCAGAATATTAGGCAGAATTTCCGTGAGGTTTGTTTTGCTTTTAAATAGCTGTTGACTGTGGAGTCTTTGGACTTCAGCTGCAGCAACTGCGTACTGAGAGGAAGTGAGAGGAAGGCAAGGGCAAAAACAGGGAAATAAAAAGCAAAGAAAAAGAAAAGCAAACTTTTCAAGTACAATTAAAAACATAACTCTGATGCCTCCCCACATCCCTGCCAGGAAGTCATTTTTATTTTCTTTAAACTGATGCTGATTCACGTTAAAAAATGTTTTGTTAATTTGGTAAACTTTATACAAGGCTTTTTAAATGCAAACAAAACTGTCTTCTGGGAAATACACTCGGTTGGCCTGGGGCTACGATAGACTGCTTTATAATGTCAAAAGGTGGCATGAGGGTGAACTTCTTACTGATTTGAGATGCGCCGCATAATAGTATCATACCTACTGCCATAATTTTAATGATAATTTATTGTTACTGAGAAGGGGAAAAGGAGGTCAGATCTGTATATCGCTCCAGTGAGCACGTGCTGTTACTTGTTCTCTCTCTCCGTTTTTGCAGAGGTGATGGAGAGGAAAAATAAAGCATAATGCATTCTCAAGGTTGCCAGGAGCAACTAATGCTTCCAAATTGGTATTCATGTTTTATTACATCTTAAATTTCAGCATCTTAAAAACAATAAAGGAAATTGCATTTTCACAAAGAATCTTCCTTCAGGGAACGTACTTCAAGTTTACTGTCTTTTTTTTTATTTTTCTGATGTCTTTATACATGTACCACAAACCCCTTGTTTCAAAAAGAACACATATTTACGCCCACATTATATATGTGCAAAGACAAGTGCAAATAATTTCTTAGAGCTTACAACTTTTATTCCTCTGAAACATTACATATAGGGTCCTGATGAGTCTTTTACAGAAACCATATCTGTATCTGTACCTTGTCATCTATATAATACATGTCTTAACACGAAATATGTGCTCAATCCAAGGACAAGTGAATCACAAAAGAGGACTTCAGCTCTTAATCCTCTGATCACCTTTACCTTTTGAGAATCAAATGCTTCTACTTGGCACGGTTTTTGACCATCTCTGCCTGTAATCTGCATTTTCACAGAGACACAGCCAAACTTTCAACAGAACAAACTGAGAGTCAGAAAAACATTCGTCTGGCATCATTATTAAACAGCGACACAAGTATTTTTAAAGAAAAAATTCAGTACCAATCAATTGTTCCTATACAAATTCTATCAAATAAAAACACTATAGGGCAATTTTTTAAATTCTAATTCGTTCATACTGTGAACGTAACTCTCTCACTGATATGAAGAATATTAGACTGAGTAGGAAAGAAATAGAAATGAATGGCGGCAGAAAAAGAAAAGTAATAATGTCTTTGAAGCGGAGAATTCCTTATCGTTCAAGGAGGTTAATACAATGTAAATCGACCACAGCTAGCTATTAATAAAAAATACATTTATCAGAAAACTTCTATACATTATGAACACTACAATAATACTTCACACAGCTACTTAATAGAAGGAAAGGGATCTTCAGACAAAGTCAAAAAAAAACCATTCATTTTTCCTAGTACTACGTCTTTGTGGAAACAAGAGAAGTTAACCTGGGAGGAAAACAGAGACATTCAGCAGACAAGGATTAAGGTAGGAAAGATAATTTGTGTTTCCAAGGAAACAGAAGACCTGATTACCTGGGACAATGAAAAGACCTAGGTACTGAATGCCTTTTTTGCCTCAGTCTTCACCACCAAGATTGACTTCAGGAATGCCAGGTCCCGGGGGCCAGGGTGAATGGCTCAGATAAGGAAGTTGTATCTTTGTTGGAAGAGGATCAGGTAAGGGAATACCTGAGCAAACTGTAAACAGTGGAATAGGCTGGTTTGCGTAGCAATAAGGATTAATACATTAGGTAAGAACCAATATATTAATTTAACAAAATAAATCTATGAGTGATAGTTCTAAAACTTTCCATTTCAACCTCAGTGGGTGAACAGTCTTGTTTTCCTCAATAATTTTGCACCGGGGACATAACAGAATAATTTTATCTTTTGCCTCAACAGCTTTGCCTCACAAAAAGCACAGGAATCGTAATAGAATACTTTTATCTTTTGCACTGAGTAGGGGCAAGGCCATCTTCCTTGGATTCCACATATATTGTTTTAAAAGTTGTTCCTAATAAGCAATGGAAATTTTCCAAACTGGGTAAAAGGAGCTAAGAGTTAGTCAAAAGGTCTTGGTGATGAGGCTGATGGTGAAAAATAGGGAAAAATTAGGTGGGCACTCGAGCATACTAGATACCCCTTGATTAGCGGAAACAAACTCTCCAACCCACATAAGGTTATAAGAGCAGGTACGTCTTTATTTCGGCACTGTGCCACACGCTGGGCACAAGGGGGATCACTCCTCCTATCTTGCACACCAGAGAATGGGATCCTGATACATTTATAAGCCAAGCCATATATATTCAGCAGTATTTCCCAAGACCTATTGACATATTCATTACTTTTCCGGGAATTCATTTCTATGCTGTCCCCCTCCGCAGTGCATGAGCAGTAGCTTCCATTGGATGAAGGCTCGATGTCTTCCTCTTCACCTGGTGGTGTCTCTGGATGAAGTCAGCAGTCTTCCTTGCCATGTCCTTCCAACCTTTGTCCCCGTTCTGAGCTCTCTTCTCCCACCCTGCATGCCTTAGCAATTTCTTATTCTGCTTATCTTCCTTTTCCATTGCTTTCTTAGGAGCCCTTTTCTGCTGGCTTGAGAAGGCTCCCTTTTGAGAATGTGTCTGGGCTAGCAAAAGGTTAAACTAAGCAATAAATTCCTCTTGAGTTAGCAAAACGTTAAACTAAGCGATGCTATTTGCAAATTTCTTTTGAGTTAGCAAAACGAAGTGATATTATTCGACCCCTTACATCTTGTATTCTTCAGCTTACTATCTCAATTCCCCCCTTTTCATTACGACTTAGCAAATTCTTTCGCTAAATTGCCCCTTTTTGGGAAAGGGAGAACTTAAAAGTATCTTCCACTTTCCACTTTTTGCCTTAGTTTATACCTTTTCCATTCTTCATAACTATTCCCTGGTCCAGATGTTTTGCAGAGCCATAGTACACACCTCATTGCAATGCACGTCAATACGAACAGAAAGATAATAATAATACCAGACACAAAAAGCTTCTTGAGCCAAGCGAAGTTAGGTAGCCAACTAGTAAGTGTTTCCCATATCTCCTTTAGTCCCTCCATAACTGGGTTAGTCTCTACTTGTATTTCCTGTATGTTATCTTTTATTTTCATGAGCTTCCTATCTATCGGTTCTGACAGGTCCGAAAGAATAAAGCAGCACATCCCACTAAGATCCTCACAACCATGCCCCTGAGCAAATAATATGAAATCTATAGTGGCTTGGTTCTGGAGTACTGCGTGGCTTATGTTATCCACATTGTATACCAGATCTGATATTAATGACGAGGTGAGATTTAATTCTTTTGCCATGAAGCATGCCAACCTCTCCAAATCCACGGCATTTTTCGCAGCAAGTATTGGAGTTAAAAGGGTGGCTATTATTCTAGTAGGAGAATTCCAGAATGTAATCTGACTATAGCATGTTTCTGGTCGTTGATGTATACTCCTGCTGCCCCTATGTGATCTATTATTATTCCAAATCGTGTCGTTCAAAAGGTCCCTCATTCTGGGAACAAACAAGGTTAATTTACCAAGATAGCAGGGCCCACCTACTGGCCTTACTGGTACACCGGGCCATGCTCGATTCCCACATATCAAGAATATCCCAGGTGGTAGTTGTTTTGCTCGTGTACTGTTATTCCACACATTATTTGTTTCTACTTCACAGGGGAGGCTACCTCCAGATACATAAGTAAAGGTGGAATCGTGATTCATGTGATTCATGGTCCTCCAAAGTTCGAACTCGCTCTTACCCCAATACTGAGCCATTAAGGCTGCACTTGTTGCGGTTTTACCTCCAAAGCGAAAGCATCGAGTTCTATTTGGGTCGTGTCTAAATTTATTATGCACTACCACTCCCAACAGATCTAGCTCTTCTGGGTCCGGACGGCTGATATTTAGGCTATTAACTATTACGCTCATACGAAGGGCATCTTCTGCCCCCGTGTTTGCTTTGTACCTTGGGCAGGACAGAGTTGCTCCTGAGCTTACCCCCAGTGTTTCACATAGGGTTGTGAGGTTTGCAGACAAGCTCACAGTATTACTCACATAGTTTCGGAATACAGACCACTGAAAACCCCATGGTACCCCGATAAGGCATGTTCGGAAGGGGTCCGAGGCGGACTGTAACGCAAGGCAAAAAGACTCCTCGTTAGTTTGATTAGCCCATGTAACCCACATGTTAGTTCTAACATCTGTGTTATGAATTGCTTCCCCACCCCCTCCTAGTAATAGTTTTAATATCACCATGATTAGCCCTTCAAAGTCCTTCATTTTGTTGTTTTCTTCGGAGTACTACTCTGAGAGGTCCTCTGGTCTCTGTAGTCCAAAGTGGTTGAATCACCTTCTTCAGGCGGGTATGGTGTATCCACGGAATTAGTCCCTCTACTTTAGCTGCTGTGTGGGTGGTCAGGAGTACTTGGTAAGGTCCTTCCTACTTTGGGTGAATCTGAGAGGGATTTAACATAAACATAGTCACCTGGCAAGATATCATGTATCAGGCCTCGTGCTCTGATACCAAATACTGTTTTCTCCATTCTCCTTAGTTGCTTTGCCAAGCTTATCATGTATTCACTCAACACTTCGTTCCCCACCTGGATAAAAATTCCCTTCTGTACAACATAACGCCTTCCATAAAGAATCTCATAAGGGCTCAACCCTTCCTTGGTTCGAGGTTTAGTCTGGATTCTTAATAAAGCCAATGGCATTGCTTGGGGCCATGGTATTCTAGCCTCTTGTCCCAGCTTTACTAGCTGTAATTTTATCAGGTGGTTCATCTTCTCCACTTGACCACTGGATTGAGGCCTGTAGGGAGTATGTAGTTGCCAATCGATCCCCAGTAAATGTACTCACTTGCTATACTATTTTAGCAACAAAGTCCTCTATCTGAGGATAACACTGCCGGCACCCTGAGCCTTGGAATGATTTCATGCAGCAATGCTTTAGTTAGTTATCCATGCCTTATTAGTTCAGCCATCCTGAAAAGGTATCAGATAGGACCAACAGGTACCTATACTTCCCTTTTCTCGGGAGTTCCGTGAAATCCACCTGCCACTGTTGCCCAGGGAAATTTCCCTTTCCTATCTGCCCTATCTGGGTCCTCTGACCTGTCTCTGGATTGTTCCAAACAAACCTCACATTGCTGGGTCACCTGTTTTATTGTGGTAAATTAATTTTCTGGCTACTATTTGCTACATTAAACTCTTACACAAGGCTTCTGTACCCCAATGGGCTTTCCTATGTTCTGCCATTACTACAGCCCATAATATGGCTGATGGGATAATTAATTTCCCTCGTGGCATAAAAGCCCATCCTTCTTCTCTTATCCATCCCCCTAGGCCATTTATCAAATTCCAGGCCCCTTTTGAATATTTTGGCTCACCATCCACTTGAATTTTACCATCTGGATTCAAGGACCCCTCTGTCACCACATTCTCAGCCACTTGTTTCGCTTCTCGATCAGCGAAGGCATTTCCCATCTCTTCAGCGTTGTTTCCTCTTTGATGGGAATGGCAATGCATAATAGCCACTTTCTCTGGTTGCTGTACTGCCTCCAGAAGTCTTAGTATTTCCTGGGCATGTTTGATGCTTTTCCCTTGGGTGGACAATAGGCCCCTCTCCTTCCATATTGCCAATTCTAAAGCCCTTGTCAAAGCTATTATTTCAGCCTTTTGTGCCAAAGTATTTGGAGGTAGGACTTTGGCCTCTATTACCTTTTCAACAGTTGTTACTGCATATCCTGCCTTATGAGTTCCTTGTCGAACAAAACTGCTCCTGTCCGTGTACCAGGTGTCTTCTGCATCCTTTAATGGTTCCTCTTTCAAGTCCAAATGGCTAGAATATACAGCTTCAATAGTCTCTAAACAATCATGGGATACAGGTTCCCCTGCAACTCCACTAAGAAATGAGGCTGGATTAATGATGTTTGTTACTAATATTTCTACATCGTCCTGCTCCACTGAAATAGCTTGATACTTCAGAAATTGCTGAGGGGAAAGCCAATGTCCCCCTTTCACTTCCAACACCGTGGAGACTGTGTGGGATATTAGTACAGTCATCTTTTGCCCCATTGTAAACTTTCGGGCTTCTTGGATGTTGATTACTAGGGCAGCTACAGCCTTAGGCATCCCAGCCAGCCTTTGCTTACTTCACCAAGTTGTTTAGAGAAATAAGCCACCACTCTTCAATATGGCCCAAGGTTCTGAGCTAACACCCCCAAAGCTATTCCCTGTTTCTCATAGGAGAATAGCAAAAAGGGCTTTGTGACATCTGGGAGCCCCAAGGCTGGGGCTCTCATTAGCTCTTGTTTTAACTGTCGGAATGCCCTTTTAGCCTCCCCGTTCCATATTAAGTCTTTGGGGTGGGATTTTATCAGTGCATAGGGGGGTTTTACCAGTACTCCATAGTTGGGAATCCATAAACAGCACCACCTGGTCATTCTGAGGAATGTTCAAAGCTCCTTAGATGTACGTAGCTCAGGGGTCTGGCAAATAGCCTCCTTCTGGGCAGTTCCCAATGTTTGTGTCCCTGCAGCAATTCCATATCCTAGGTATGCTACTTGTTGTGGGCCACTTGTGCTTTCTGTGGAGAGACTCGATAGCCATTAAGCCCAAGGAAGTTTAGTAAGCTTATTGTCCATCTCAAGCATGCCTCCTTTGTCTTTTTAGCTATCAAAAGATCATCTACATACTGTAATCGTACTCCTTCGTCAGGTCGACGTTCCCATAGCTCCAAATCCTTGGTCAATTGATTCCCAAATATTGTGTGGCTGTTTTAAAATCCTCGTGGGAGTACAGTCCAAGTGAGTTGGGATTTTCATCCTGTACTGGGGTTTTCCCATTCCAATGCAAACAGCGGCTGACCTTCTGCTGCAAATGGCAGGCAGAAGAAGGCATCCTTTAAATCCAGGACAGTAAAATATGCTAGTTCAGTGGACAGTTTGGTAAGCAAGGTATAAGGGTTTGCTACTAAAGGATACAAATCCTCTACTATTTTGTTAACTGCCCTCAAGTCCTGTACTATTCGATAACTACCGTCAGGTTTTCTTACTGGTAATATCGGTGTATTGTACTTTGATTCACACTCCACCAATAGGCCGTATTTCATAAATTGGTCAATTATTGGTTGTATTCCTTCCCTATCTTCCATCCTTAATGGGTACTGTTTAATCCTTGGGGGTTGGCTTCCTAATTTAACCCTTATGACCACAGGAGATGCATTCCTAGCTCGCCCCAGGGTTTCAACTTCCCATACTCCTGGAAAAACCTGTTTTTTTATATCCTCTGGGATCTCTGTGCCTACCGGGGTAGTTATTAAGGCCAAATTAAGAAATTCTATAATGGACTCGTCCTTTACTCTGAACTTCATTCCCCCTGACTCAAATTTTATTTCTGCATCCAATTGTTCTAGTAAGTCTCGTCCCAGAAGAGATTTTGGCGAATTTGGCATATACAAAAATCTGTGTATTCCCACCTGTTTTCCTAACTTGAATTTTAAAGGTTTGAGAAAATATGCATTTTATGGATGACCGGTGGCCCCTTTTACCATGGTATATTCTTGACTGAGTGGTTTTAAGGATTCATTCAAGACTGAATAAATAGCCCCCGTATCTATTAAAAATTTCATGCTCTGCTGTTTATTCCCTAGCTTGATTTTAACCAGTGGATTTCCCCTGTCACCATCATTGTTCTAATGGGACTTGGATTCTTGTCCATGGCCCTTTACCCCTCTGGTTCCATTGAGGACAGTCCCTTTTCCAGTGTCCTCTTTTCTTGCATACTGCACACTGATCCTTGTCCAATCTTTTCTTCCCCGGTCCTCCCTTATCCATCCCTGATTTCCCTATCTCTCCTAGTGCTGCCACTCACATTCGCTTGTCATGCCTCCTACCTTCCTCTTCCCGATTGCTAAATACCCTCCATGCTTCCTCTAATAGACTATCTAAGTTTCGTGCATCAAGACCCTTCATCTTCTGCAGCTTTCATCTTATGTCCCCTGTTGACTGTCCTATAAACAATGATATGAGTTGCTGGATACCTATTTCTGATCCTGGATATAAGGATGTGTGTTTCCTCATGGTATCTCTTAGCCTATCCAGAAACTCTGAAGGAGTCTCTCAAGGTCCCTGCCTTATAGCATATAGGGTGGACCAATTGATAGTTTTGGGGATGGCCCTCTCCATTCCTTTTTCTACCCATTCTCTGTATGCTATTAGGCGGTCTCGCTCAGGTGCCCTGTCCAGATCTCAGTGAGGATCTTGTCTTGGAAAATGATCTTTATATCTTCATGCCCTCCCCGCAAACTGTCCTCTGCCAGATTCTGGGCTGTTCTTAAGATTAAATCTTTCTCTGTTTCTGTCATAGAATCCAGTAACAGTTGGATATCATTCCAATCTGGGTTATGCTGTCTGATCACGTATTGGAAATGCCACGTTACCCCCTCCTCCCCCCGGATCACTTTGATAATCTTTAACAATCTTTTTCCAATTCTCCAGATCAAAGAAAGAAAATGGGACTTTGATTAAAATCCGTGCCCCGTCTGGTCCTACTGCTTCCCTTAGGGGAGCCAAGAAAGCACTTTGCTGCTTTCTAGTTCTTGAAGCAATAGGGGAATCTGGAGGAGTTCCAGGGAGGGAAGCATCCTCTCCCTCCTCCAAATATTCTCTCCGTTCAATACCAAGACCTCTTACCCCTGGAGCCTGATAGTGATCAAACAATTTGTCAGGGGTTCTAATTTTTTGTCAGTCTGGTGCACTGCTGCCCTATGCTACATACTGAGCAGCAACGCTTCATTTTCCTGTTGCCTGTTGTTCGTTGCTCTTTTTCTAATGCTAACACTAAAGGATCCTGCAGGGCTCCCATCCCACACCCTTTTTGCCATTCTGGGTGGTTTCAGAGGGTAAAGAACATGTCTGCATATGAGACCTCGTCCCATTTGCCTTCCCTTCTTAGAAATAGCATCAGTTGCAAAATAGTATTGTAATTTAAGGTCCCATTTAGGGGCCACTTTTCCCCATCTTCTAACTTGTATAGCATCCACCATTGGTTGCAGTGTTTTATCAGGGTTTTCTTATTCAAAGTATCCCCTGGCCCTCCTGCAACATCCTTCCAAGGTGCCAATATACACCCGAGAGGTGTCCTTTTAGGTATTTCTTTCCCCTGTGACCCTCCCATAGTGTTATTTTGTTGTTTTATTAGTTTACTAATGCTTCCACAAATTACTCCTTTTACCCTGAAGTTTCCCTAAAACAATCCCCAGAATTCCACCACTCTTTTCCACGCTCCAGGCACGAGTAACACCAATACCCTCAATATATCTCTTTACAAGCTAAACAGAGTATCACATAAACTGGACACCATACATTTATTCTGTGAAATATACACCTTTCTGCTGGTCTGTCTCTGTAATTTATGACATATAAGTTCCCATATTCATCCCACTCCAAAAAGTTCATTTGCATTTACATTAAAACCATTCAGATCCCCTTTTTCCCAGTTTATCAAAAATAACACATACAGGGGAATTGTATAGACGGACAAAACAATCAACAACTTCCTCTTTCACTCTGTAGCTTAGCTACGTCTCAATCACACCACATTCACTCTGACACTTAGATTTGCCAGCTCAGGTAACATCTGAGTTCAGATGTTTAAAAGGATATCCCGAATGTATCAATAACAGTTATTCAAACACAGTACTGGACATTTGCAGCAGATGGTAATAACAGTGCGGATTACTATTCCTACTACCACGGATACAATGATATAGGTTATCATTTGACAGGTGTCAACACTATACCTTGCTGACCTGGGGTGGGACTTAAAACCACAATCCCTGGAAGCAACGACGAACTTGTGAACCACTGCCCAAACGCTAGCCTAGCTTACTATTGCCAGCCAGAGGTGGGACTCAAACCCGCAATCCCTGGGATCAGATACAGTGCTACAAAAATGCCTGTCCCTGGTAATTACCTTCCCGTCCTGTATCTCTGGACTAGTCCAATCTCATGGTAAAACCCTCCCACGTAGGGCATCCCCTCACATCTTACGGAGTCCCCTTCTGCTCCTGTTTATGCCTTACGGAGCCTTTCCTTCACACGTACCTGGTCCGCTTCCAGACGGTCCTTGTCTGTCCCCGCAGTGATTGGATGAGAAGGGGGAGTCCTTCCAAGAATTCTCAGGGCATGCCAAAGGCGTCCCCTTCCTCAACCAGTCCTGCAGCCGAACAGGGAGTGTCCCATCTGGGGTGCCAAATTGATTAGCGGAAACAAACTCTCCAACCCATGTAAGGTTATAAGAGCAGGTACATCTTTATTTCAGCACTGTGCCACATGCTGGGTGCAAGGGGGATCGCTCCTCCTAGCTTGCACACCAGAGAGTGTGATCTCAATACATTTATAAGCCAAGCCATATATATTCAGCAGTATTACCCAAGACCTATTGACATATTTATTACTTTTCCAAGAATTCTTTCATATACTGTCCCTCCTCCTAGTGCATGTGCAGTAGCTTCCGTTGGATGAAGGCTCGACGCCCTCCTCTTCACCTGGTGGTGTCTCTGGATGAAGTCAGCAGTCTTCCTCGCCATGTCCTTCTGACCTTTGTCCCCGTTCTGAGCTCTTCTCCCACCCCTGTGTGCCTCAGCAATTTCTTGTCTTGTCTGTCCTCCCTTTTTATTTTTTTCTCATTGGCCCCTTTCTGCTGACTTGAGAAGGCTCCCTTTTGAGAATGTGCTTGGGCTAGCAAAAGTTAAACCAAGCAATTCCTTATGAGTTAGCAGAAAGTTAAACTAAGCGAATTCCTTTCGAGTTAGCAAAACCAAGTGGTGTTATGGACCCCTTACATCTTGTATTCCTCAGCTTACTATCTCAGTAGAGTGCACATACAAGAAAATTCATGGATGTCATGAATCTGGAAGGAGAGGCTCCCTGAGAGCTGCACAGCCATTTAGAGGGACCTTGACAGGCTGAAGAGGTGGGCTGAGCAAGAATTTCATGAAGTTCAACAAGGAGAAGTGCAGAGCCCTGTATATGGGGAGGAACTACCCTAGGCACCAGGTCATACTGGAGACACCCAGCTGGGAAGCAGATCTTCAGAAATGGACCTAGGAGTCCTGGTGGACAGCAAGTTTAACATGAGCCAGCAATATGCCCTTGCCACAGAAAAAGGCTAATGGTATTCCTGCTTTCACCGGGCCAACAAGTATTGCCAACAAGTCAGAAGAAAGTTGATCCTTGCAGTCTGCTTAGCGCTGGTGAAGCCACACCAGGAGAACTGTATTCAGTTCTGGACTCCTCAGTACACGAGAGACATGGAAAATACTGGGAAGAGTCCAACAGAGGCCCATCAAGTTGATGAAAGACTGGAGCACATCTCCTGTGAAGAAAGTCTGAGGGAGCTGATACCGTTCAGTCTGGAGGAGGATCGGGATTCTTAACAATATGTAGAAATACTTGAGGAGAGGGTGCAAAAGAGACAGGGACAGGCTCTCTCCTGCTGCCTGCTATCTGGACAAGAGGCAATGGGCACAAATTGTCTAAGTATCAGGAAACACTGCTTTATTGTGTGAGTAGTGAAGAACAGGAACAGGTTGTCCACAGAGGTTGTGAAGTCTCCTTCTTTGGAGGTCTTCAAACACGGTCTGAACATAGTCCTTGGCAACCTGCTCTAGGTATTCCTGTTTAGGTGGGTGAGGGTAGATCAGATGACCCTAGAGGTCCATTCCAACTGTAATCATTCAGTAATTCTGTGGTATATAAAAATAATAATAAAATTCTGAACAATGCTTTGATTGATGTATTTCAGCAACAGTTCTGTCTTCCAGATACATTATGTTGCTCTACACAAAAATATTTTCAGTGAGGTATTACAGAAATAGAATGAAAAGATGCAAAATTTAAGTGCAAAAAAGGCTGATGTAGATTATTTCTGCCAAACTCATTATCGTGAATTAAGACTAACTTAGTTATCTCTGAGTTGCTGCAGTACTGTTGACCTTGATTGGCTGCCAGGTGTTCTCCATGATGCTCTCTCACTCCTCCCAGCTCAGCAAAAACAGTGGGGAAAAAATAATATGAAAAACTCATGGAGTTAAGGGAGACCACTTACAAATGGCTGTTATAGGCAAAATAGACTCAACTTAGGAAAGATACATTTAAGTTATTGTCAGTTAAAAATAGAGCTGAATCGAGAGGGGAAAAAAAAACACAAAAAAATAAAAAACACCTTCCCTCTTCCCTCATTCCTCAATTTCAACTTCTCTCCTTTATTCCTGACTCCTTCTTGTTGGTGCAGATGAGAGGGGAACTCAGTCTGCATTTAGTCTATGAGGTTTCCCCTCTGCCACTCCTTCATCCTCATTCTCTGCTCTGTTTCACGTGGAGTCCCATGAATGGGATACAATTCTTCCTGAATTGATATAGTATGGGTCCCCCACAGGCTGCATTTCCCTCCAGACAACCTGCTCCTCTGTGGATGCCTCTGCACAGACTGCAGCTTTCTTTGGGGCATATCCACTTGCTGCAGCGTGGGGTCCTCCATGGGCAGCAGTGTGAATATCTGCTCCAATGAAGTACTGAATGGACTCTAGGGAAGGAACTCCTTCATCACAGTCTTCAAAGGCTGTAGGATGGTCACTGCTCTAGAACCTTTTGCATGTCGTTTCCTTCTTCTCTCAGCTTGGTATCTTCAGAGTTGTTTCTCCTGCATTTTCTCACTCCTCTCTCTCACAGCTTATGCACAGTATTTTGACCCTTTCTTAAAAACATAATCATGGAAGTGCAACCAGCACTGCTGTTGTGCTCAGCCTTGGCCAGCAGTGAGTCCTTTTTTGAGCTGTCTGGAATTGGCTCTTCTCTGGCAGGGGCACATCCTGGTCTGTTCTCACAGAGGCCACCCCTGCAGCAACCCTCAGCTACCAAAGCCTTGCCATACAAACTCAATACACAGCCTCGTGACTCAATCCAATTTTTAAAATAAAATTTATCAGTAGAGTTGAATTACAAATCCAATTCATTAGTTCAATTGCACTGCTACTCCAAGGAAATGTTTTGCCTGATTGGTCTGCCTGAAGACCACTTTGTCTTTTGGTCTGCCTGCCTGAACACTGCTTTATACCCTTCTTCCATCCACTCTATAAAGGAATTTTGTAGGAGTGTTATTTATTCTATTGAATTTTACATAATTTCCTATAAAAATTCATTGTTTATGGAATTGGTAAAAATTCAAGAGAAAGACTAAAACATCTTAGAATTTAGGAAGTTGTGCGAGGAAGGAATGAGGTTATTAATGTTCTGTTATCCATGACGATGATCTTTGAGATCACTTAAAAGCTAATATTCATCTCTCAATATTAAAAATGCATACAAATTCTTTTTAGGAAATCTGAATGAGTCTGCTGATGGTGCACACTTTTTTTGCATTATTTAACAAACTGTCTATAAGGCAGAATCAAAGGGTGAAGACTTTAAATCATAGAATTGTAGAATGAAAGAATCACAGAATTGTTTGAGTTGGAAGAGACCTTAAAGATCATTGAGCACTAAGCCCCTGCCATGAGCTGGATGCCCAGAACCAGCTCAGGCTCCCCAGGAGTCCATCCAACCTGGCCTTGAATGCCTCCAGAGATGGGGCACCCACAGCTCTCTGGGCAGTCTTTGCCAGGGCCTCACCGCCCTCTGAGTAAAGGATTTCCTAACATCTAACCCGAATCTTCCCTCTTCTAGTTAAAATCCATTTCCCCTTGTCCTATCACTATTAGACCTTGTAAAAAGTCACTCTGCTTCATGCTTATAAGCTCCCTACAAGTGCTAGAAGGTCCCAATGAGGTCTCCCCACAGCCTCTTCTTTCTCCAAGCTGAACAAACCCAGTTCCCTCAATATTTCTTCACAAGAGAAGTGTTCCAACCCTCTGATCATCTTATTGGCCCTCCTCTGGGCCTGCTCCAAAAGCTCCACATCCTTCCTGTATCGGGGCCCCCGGCCTGAATGCAGCACTGCAGATGGAGCCTCACATGGGAAGAGTAGAGCGGGACAATCCCCCTTGTCCTGTTGTCACTCTGAATTTCCATTCCTGTTTCAAGATTCCCAGCACAGCTGTCAGTTTCCCAGTTGGGCAGAAGTAATGTTTTGTGTAGTGTGCAATACGCTGACAAGTGATGAATTTACAGAAAACTGCTGAATTGGACTCTGATCACTAAGTCTACCCAACCAGGAATGAACAAATAAGACTACAAAAAAGACTGGTCACAGAATGAAAAAGATTTTAAAACTTAACAAGTGAGTGTAGTTGTATTCCTTCTCTCAGAAGAGCCTTCTAACTCTTTCCTATATATCAGATTTTATTTTTAATGTTAACGTCTTAGTTGTCCTGAGATCTGTGAGCCTCAGTGTGAACACGAACTTTCTATGTGGCTGGGAACAGTTATCAAACCTTTCTTGTCATTTGCTTTCTAAAAAGCAGGAATTGTGTCCCCTTCCATCTTTCCACTTGCTGTCGTCTCAGTCATTTATACAGACAGTTCTTTGAGACAATTCTTAGCCCTTTTTCTTCTTTTAAAAATAAATACATAAATAATTTAAAATAAACTGCTCGTATCTATACCATCCATTTACAATCCATTTACCCACATATATTTTTCGCTAAGCTTTGTTAAAATGTCTAACTCTTAAAAGTGAATAATTATTATATCAAAACCTGAGAAAGCCATAATAAAATAAAAATGTTATTTTACCCAGATAATTTAAAATAAAAACCACTTTTATTTCTCAAATTATTCACATGAGGTAGACAAATGTTTCAATTCATTAGAAGAAGTGTTATCAATCCAACGGGGAACACTCAGACTCACAAGATCAGGCAGTATTTTGTTCTGCACACCCGGTATGAAGAAGGCAGTAAAGATCACACCAACTAGTTTTAGTTTTAAAGCAAACTGCATCTTTCCATAGTAAGATACAAGTGTATTTTTCTGCACTTCATAGCAAAACAACTGTCTCCACAGAAGACTTTAAAAATAAAACATCACATGAGAATATAACATAGAGGAATCCAAAGATCAAATCAGATATGCTTCATTTTTTACTTGTTGGAGCTTAGAATAATTCAAGTGGAAACAAAAAATGTGTGTAAGGCAAAGGAACAGTACTATGAAGACTTCTGATAACCAGAACAGATCCAACTGCCATCAGTATGATTTGGATTAGGTCTTGGGAACTTTTTATCTTCATCTTACCAATTTCCATGAATCATAGAATGGCCTGGGTTGAAAAGGACCACCATGATCATCCAGTTCCAACTCCCTGCTATGTGCAGGGTTGCCAACCACCAGACCAGGCTGCTCAGAGCCACATCCAGCCTGGCCATGAGTGCCTCCAGGTATGGGGTAACAACAACCTTTCTGGCAGTGAGCATATTAGGAAAGTATTGCATGCACCAGTACTCTGCACCTTCACTGTAAAGAAGTTCTTGTGCACATTTCTGCAGAACCTCCTATGCTCCAGTTTCTGGCCATTTCCCCTTGTCCTGTCTCCACACACTGCTGAAAATAGTCTGGCCTCACCACTCTGCCCCCCACACCTCAGATATTTATAGACCTGGATCAGGTCCCCTCTCAGTCTTCTTTTCTCAAGGCTAAACAGACACATCTCACTCAGCCTTTCTTCATAGGGGAGATGCTCCAGGCCCTTCACCATCTTTGTGGCCCTCTGCTGGACTCTTTCCAAGAGATCCCTGTCTTTTTTGTACTGAGGAGCCCAGAACTGGACACAGTACTGCAGATGAGGCCTTACCAGGGCAGAGTAGAGGGGGAGGATCACCTCCCTCAACCTGCTGGCCACGCTCTTTTTAATGCACCCCAGAATGCCATTGGCCTTTTTGGCCACAAGTGCACACTGCTGGCTCATGGCCAGCCTGTCGTCCACCAGGACACCCAGGTCCCTCTCCGCAGAGCTCCTCTCCAGCAGCTCATCCCCCAACCTGTACCGGTGCATGCAATTATTCCTCCCCAGATGCAAGACTCTACACTTGCTTTTGTTAAACCTCATCTGGTTTCTTACTGCCCAGCTCTCCAGCCTGTCCAGGTCTCGCTGAATGGCAGCACAGCCTTCGGGTGTGTCAGCCAATCCTCCCAACTTCGTACCATCAGCAAACTTGCTGAGGGTGGCCACTATCCCCTCATCAAGGTCATTGATGAAGATGTTGAACAGGACCGGACCCAGCACCGACCCCTGGGGAACACCGCTGGTTACAGGCCTCCAACCGGACTCTGCACCGCCAATGACAACCCTCTGTGCTCTGCCAGTCAGCCAGTTCTCAACCCACCTCACTGTCCACTCATCTATCCCGCACTTCCTCAGCTTTGTTATAAGGATGTTGTGGGAGACAGTATCAAACGCCTTGCTGAAATCAAGGTAGACCACATCCATCCACTGTTCTCCCCCTGAATTCTGAATAACTGGAAAATTTGACATAGGAATTAAATCTGCTTAACTCTGCACCTCTTGCCTAGTGTTCCTCAACACAGACTTGCCATGAAAATTGTACAGAGGAAAAGTTATCTTATGAGCTATCAGTTCAAGGTCTCTCCAGAAACATATTGCTGCCTTGGATCACACAACAGCAACTGCAGTGTGGAATTCTGTAACATGCATCATTTTTACCAGGTAAGAAATAAACAAGTAGCTTAGATTTAGCCAGACAGAAATTGTCAGCATGGAAAAAAATAGGCCTATGACCACTTTCAGTCCTTCCAGTTAATCTACTTCACAGATGTTTTAACAGTCAGAATTTGGAACAAAAGTGGCATATGTTTCTTAATCACTCTTTCTAATTATAGCATTTGTCCTCATAGTTCATGCTAGAGAATATTTATCAGATTAGTGCCAAAAAACAGAGTTAAACTTTATAACTGATAGGACAGAAAGTTGGAATAAAGAAGGTATTTTGTCTAGATTGGTTCTCTGCTACCAAACTGGAACTTCATTTACAGTCAGACCCCATGGCATACGGTATGTAAAACATTCTGTACAATAAATGGAATACAATCTAATGTGACAGTTAAGGAAAAATTCCTGTTTGCGATTTCTACTGCACAAACCATGTTTTCCAACAAGGCATCTCAAAGAAGTAAAACAGTTATGAATCTTTTACTCAAATTGCCTAAGAGAAATGAAAGACTACAAGCAGCAGCTACGATCAAAATTTACTGTTTTCCTCTTGGTTTCTCAATACAAATTTCAGTCTGCTAACTATTATTTCTGACTGTATGTCCAGTGTCCACCCAGTGAGACATAAATAACCCAAGTAAGTAAAACATGATGACTATTATTCCTACCACTTTGTAGTAATACTCCAGTTTCTGTCCACCCCCATACAGTTCATACAGCTGCATTTGAAATAAATGTAAGGATGAAAGAAAAGGATACTGATGAAAGAAATACTTGATTTACAAAGTATAATTCACTGAGTTTTAAAATAATCAAATCATCATTACACAGAATTTCCTGCTGCAGCAGACCAAAACAACTAAAAGGAGAGCAGCAGACAACCCACAGTACGACTGCTGCACCTTCTTTTCAGAAAAATAAATTTGACGTGTCAATATATCATCTAAAGAAAGCTTACAAAGTGTAGTTCCATTATTCTGAAATGTTACATCTGGAGTTAAATAACAGCTAAACATTAAGAACACTGATACTGTCCAGAAGTCAGCGTGGTCTTGTGAAGATGGCATATTCAAGACAGTTATCCCTGGAAGTTTTTACAAGGAGCTTCCTGAGAAAGGGAATTATGCTAAAGAACTCCCTTTCTGAAAGAGGTATCAGCAACATTTAAGAAACTTCTGTTGTTTCTGAGGACCCTCTTTCAGACAAAAGGCAAAGCATATGCACTGATGGTAGCAGTCGTACTTAAATACCCCTTTGAGGAATTAGCTTATTAACCTTGTGTCCTGGCTGAATCCCAATTTCAACAATTACAACTTTGTTGTCTGAAATTCTCTCTGAAGATTTAATGCAGTGCATGATAAATAACTTCCTGACTTTAGCTATGGTTCTATTTTTACTGAGAGGTCTTCAACGGCAATTTCGTTTCACACTGGGGATGAAAATAATCTCCTTTTTCAGAAGGTACAACAGTTCGCAAGAACATTATCTTCATGTACGTAATAATCATAAAGAATCAGAAAAGTTTACTATTTACTAGCAATAAAATAGAAGCATTAGATCAAAATACTGAAGTTTGAACTACAAAAATGTTGTAACTACTGCATTTCTAAAATCGTAACTACCTTATTCTTACATCTCAGAAGAATAAAACCTAGCAGAACCAGAAAAGAAGAATAAGTAGTTGGCTCACTTACACTAAAAGGACCACAGTTATTAATTTTTTATTCTTTGCAGCTACCACTTTTTCTTTAATACAGTCAAAGGAAAAGAGAGAGAAGAGGCAGGAGCAGCCATGGCTCAGTAGAACAAACCATGGAGTTATTTGAAAGAACATATTGACACATTCTTATTTATGAAATTTCCATTTACTTAACCATTTCATTTAAGGAACAGATTCAAGCTATGTGAATGTCATATTTGATTAAGTACTCCACTCTGAGTTTATTTCTAATTCCCCTCTGCATTAATCTAAATAGTGCACAAGGTTATAACTTTGATTTCTCAGTTTCAAGAAAATTACTCAAACAGCATCTGGCCTCCTGAACAAATAAGTACATACCAGTGGCTGGTTACAGATTAATGATATACTCCTCACAAGTGTGGCAATTTCTATTAAAATTTGATCCAGTAAAAATGCTTGATATTTCATTAAAAATACAACAATATTTAATGTATTCTTTGAAATACTCTTAGCACACATTGTACTTTTCAGTACTTGTTATTAAACTTCCTAAGAATACTTGAAACTTAGCAACAACAACAACCACATCTCTATTCCGGGTTACAGAATTGCTCATTGTTATGTATGGGCTGATCTTTCTAGTGCAGCATGAAGTGATGATGAATCAAATGTCCCACAAGGTTGTAGACACTAAAATATTAAAGCTGGCTTATTTGGGGCTACTAAATTTTTTAATTTAACTTTGGCTTGTACTAAATCAAAGTGCTTTTAAAAGTTTTTTTTGTTTGTTTTGTTTTGTTTAAAGAGGGCAAAAGCATTAACAAAGCATCCATTATGAATCCATTATAAATTAAATAAAAAGAATAACTGATCAAATTAATCTGCATGTTAAAAGTAGAAGTAGTAAAGACATACATGTCCTCTCTGTCTCTGGCAATGCTACTATTGTTTTGCAGGTCTTAGCCCATACTTACTAGGCAACATTTTTAGGCAACAAACTAATCTTTGTGATTCTTGAAGTGCATGACAGACCTTGAAATTCTACTCTGTAGTTCCTCCATTAAATTTTAGCTGCAAATTCTTTCCAAAACAAATATTCTTTTCTTGGGTTCTTTCTACCCTATCATTGCACCTAATAAACTCATCAGTTGAAGAGTCTGCCATCTCTCACAACCTTTCCAGTTATTCTGCCTGTCTTAATCTCCTAGATATTGCTTATTATATTTCTTCTAAGAAATGTTATCATCTGTCATCAGATACCTCCTTCTCATGTTTACAGATCAGTTCATCTATTTGTTTTGTCTCGTATAAGCTAGACTTTTGTAGGTACATACAGGTTTCCTAGAATGACTATTTTTGGACCATATTTCAACTTCATCTGCAAATTTCAACTTCAACTGCAAGCAGTAGAACTATGCACCTTTAACTTTATGTACCTATAAACATGTGGAATTATCATCTTAATCTCACTTTTGCTATTATAGAGCAGAATTACGGAATCATTTAGGTTAGAAAAGACCATCCAGGACCATGAAGTCCAACAATCAATCTAACCTACCAAGTCCCATCACTAAACCACACCTGTTAGTGTCACATCCACACGTCTCATAATACCTCTAGGGATAGCAACAACATCACTTTCCTGGGAAATCTGTTCTAATGCTTGATTACTCTTTCTATGAAGAAGTTCTTCCTGATGTCCAATCTAAATGTCTAAACATCCCCTGGTGAAACTTAAGGCTGCTACCATGTGTCCTACCTCTTGTTTTCTGAGAAAAGAGATCGATACCCTCCTCACTGCAACCTCCTTTCAGGTAAGTGTAGAAAGTGATGAGATCTCCTCTCAACCTCACCTTCTCCAGACTAAATAAGCCCAATTCCTGCAACATCTCCTCATAATTCTTGCTTCCTAGTCTTTCACCAGCTTTGTTGCTCTTCTCTGCACGTACTCAAGCAACTCAATATCCTTTTCATAGTGAAAAGCCCAAAACTGAACACAATATTCCAAGTGTCTACAGTCTTCCTGGTCTGATCTCTTTGTTATATCTTGTCCTTGAAGCTTATACTCTACCAATTTTACATCACAGTTTATACTTATATGTCTTTGTCTCTACATTACAGAGCACTCCCTTTTTTTATCATCTTCAGTCCCAAACATAATCTACACTATTTCCTCTTAGATGCATAATCTTATGCTACATCTGACAGCCTGATGTATCCCTCTAGCTACTGCTTAGCAGACAGATCACCATCACCACTTTCCTGAACATTGCTAAGAACATCATTTGTGTCTACTGCTGAAATCAGATGCTTGAATTGTATTATTTTTAGTAGCCTAGTCTTTTAATAGTTTGTACTATAAAGAAATCATGGTGGTGGCTTTGCTAAAATGTGTCTGAGAACTCCTGTGGTGAACTGCCAATACAAAATACTCTAAGCACTCCTGAGATAACACTGTCCTCATCACAGATAATTTTACACCTGAAAATTTACTGAATATGAAATGCATATCAAAATCTGAGGTCATGAAAGTAAAGAAAGAAGTGGGATATAATTCATCTTTTTTCCTACTTGACATTGGATTATGATACGATTGAGACAGCTGTAAAACTCACCTAAAGATTACGTTAATACAATTTGCATATATTATCTTAAAGTGGTGCCCTCTTGCAAATATACATCTAATTTCCAGCTGGTCTGAGAACACTTTATTTTACACATACACAGGTATGAGATATTTTGCCTGTCAATCTCTTGGTATTTTAAATCACCAGCAAGCTAAATTTACAATAAAGGTAAGCTCTACATTAAAAGGTTTTATAAGAGAATCCTATCAAGGATCCCAAGTTTTCTTTGACATAACATATAGCTTAAATATGGCCTAATTTCCTGCATTTTCTGTGCGTACATATAGTTGTACACATGAACGTGTCTATTATGAGCATTAAGCATTATTATACTTCAGATAAAATGTTATACGTTTCCTGAGTGAAACAATCAAACCTAAAACATACAGATTTGTGGGTCTGCTACCACTTCTACTAAATGAGCTATCTTTGTTGCTGCTTTCTAGATTATACTATTCAGGGACAAGGTATCACAACAGTGGAATTAACACTGCAAACACAGACTTAATACACATATCAAGAAAATTCAAGCAAATAAAACAGAGATACATCAAGCGTTAATGAAATATTTTAGAGCTTTTCTAATTTTGGGGGAAAAAAAAAAGCTTATCTCTAAGAAATGAAAATTTCTTTCAATTGGTCTGTTTTCTTTTGTTCTTTTCAATAGCACCTATTTCAGAGACATCACACTTCTGCAATATTGCCAGTATCTGAGATCTTATACCAAAGAGTCAGTATGAAAAAAAATAAAACAGCAGCTTAACCCATTAAAAACATCACGCAAAACCATTATTTTTCAACCTATATACTGACTCTGAAATAGTTTTGCAGATAAGTAATAGCAAAATAACTGGGATCTCCAACTCTTCACCTCCATGTTTAATTTATCTTCTATAAAATCCATCTCAAATCATTTATGATGCTTTGCAGGATATTTACAATTACCTAAATTCCTCCCATCATAATCAGAATCAAGAATATTTCATTGCACTTGTAACTGAGCAGGGAATAAAAACAGGAGCGTGTAATTAGGATTACTATTTTTCATGAAAAAAAACTGACATCCTTGTAGTGTCAGATTCTCATTTAGCTATGCTACCCTCCAACTGTTTGCTCTTCCAGTAATTTTATTAATTATCTTCCCACTCTGCTTCCTGAAGAGCGTTTATTCTTCTGAGATTTCTATTGTGACCCCAGAGTGGCAAAGTCTTGGTGTGTTAATGGCACGAGTCAAAGAATGGCAGTGATTTCTGACAGCACTCACTGTTTTATGCTGGTTAATAAACAGCTCCTTACTTTCATGTCTGAAACTCTCCCCCTCTTCTTTGCCATAATTACCTAATACTTTTCAGTGTACCATTAGTGTACAAAACAATGTACCTTTCCCTGGAATGTATATTCTATATCAAATTGCATAGTAAAAAATCCTTCTGTATTGCATGCTAACACTTTTTCCAGCTCTCCCAATTCTCATTTTGACATATCCCATGCTGTTTACACTATACAGTATGTGGAACTTGTAAACTGTCTTCATAATACACTTGTGAAAGAACATATCGATTATGTTGGAAACAAACGCTGGTCATTTTGACTCTTACAGCACAAACACCTCATTCACTGCTTCATTTTTCAGTTATACTGAGGAACTCAACACAAATCACGTTTTAAGTTGAAGAGTGAGAGAAAGTCTGCTGTGAAAGAATATAAAAATTCTCTCAAATTCTACTATATAACTATAGTATATATAACTATATATAGTCAGGCTGCTGAAGTATCTGTCTCTAATTCTTCTTGCTATAGCTTTCTCAGTATTACGGAAGCAGTAGAAGGTCTGAAGTTGAAGAGCAAATGTGTTAAAGCTAAAATCTTGTCTACAGATGAAAATGAAAGTCAGCTTATATTACCGCTATAATTGAAATCTAGCAGGAATTAGTGCAAAGAAGGAGGGAGGGAAGGAGGAAGGAAGGAAAGGAAAAAAGGAAAGACAAAAAAGAGAAAGAGAAGAGAAAGAAGAAAATATAAAAATAATAAAAACATACAGGAAAAGGAAAATGAAAAAGAGAAAAAGGAAAAAAATTAAAAAAGGGAAAGACAGAAAGGAAGAAAAAGGAAAAGCCTGACAATGTTCAGTCTGGAATCCTAACAAAATCAGTAAAAAAGCCGTAACTTCTTGCTACCAGTGGCAATGCTATTGACTGGTCTAGAGGGTACAAATATGGCTGGGAAAAAAAGACAGAAGGGATGTGTTAAGGAATATTGGCTGATCTGTACTCGAAAAGAGCTGACAGCTTACTAATTAGAATTGCTTTTAAAAAACGCAGTCTCACTCAATAGGTGACCTGTACCTATTAAACATTTCTCTGTTGATTTGACAGTCAGCCATAATCATTAAGCCATAATTATACAGAGCTATTTTCAACACTTTATTTTCCACAATTGTATAAGTCTTTATAAGGGATGAGAAAAATAATGACCTAAGCAAGCTGAACAAATAGCTCTGTATATGAACAAGCTCAAATACTTCTGACTGAGTAATCCCTGTCATGTTTGCAATCTAAAACTCAAGAAAGAAGGAGGAGGATTGATTTTTGATAAGGGATTTGGAACAAATCATATGCATGTGTATGTTCACTGTGAATACTGTTTCAGGTTTAGCAAGTACATTTCACTGAACAAATACCAGTACTGGAAAAGAAACCCAAAAATATCATGGAAAGAGTGCACTTTTATTATTACAAGCAACATGAATATCCACCTGTAATGATGCATGTATGCAAAAAATGACCTTTAAGCAAATAAGATATGAGTAGCCTGACAGTCTATTTGCAAATTATGCTAACAATATATTGTTCAGTGCTGGAGAGTTTCACACAAATCATGCTACTGATTCTGTTTCTGTTTGCAGTGCTATATATATCAGCTTTACGCCCTAGCATTATTTAGGTTTATTTTGTTTTGTCTGGCTTTCCTCAGATGCTGTATATTATAGCATGGAGACATTTGCACTACTGTTGCTAAGAAGCTCCTTAGCGGACCAGAAGTTCCCCTCTCAAGGTCCCGCAGTTGTGCTGTGTTGTCATTGCCTTTTATGGGTTATTTTACCCATGCCAGTCTCAAGTTCATCACCTCTGGGACCCAGATGAGAGACTTTATTCCCCCCAAATGTTCATTTTCTGAAGCAGCAGTCTTAATAATACCATTAAACTACGTGGTGCATCACCACTGCTGTCTGCAAACTATTTCACATTTGAAGTAGTCACAATGAAAGATTTCAGAGAATGGGGTCAACTCTTGGAAAATCAAACAAGAATGCCACATGCACTGTTCCCCAGAAACTACCCTGCATTTCTAATTCAGAGTGCTTTCATTTGACTTGCAGTAAAAGTCTGCAATTAAAATACTTGCCTCATTTCAGTACACTTGTTTAGTTTCACAGGCTAAAAACAAATATGATTCCTGCTTCTTTCAAGGGCACTTTATTATTTTGACAGTTCTCAATCAACATCTCACATCAACAGGAGCAAAGCCCTGAGACAGGCATGTCCACCCCCCACTTCACAGTCACGCTTTAGTCATGCCATCGCTTTTGGCAGTATGCACATTTGTGAACAATTATCATCAAGGATGAAGTAGAGGAAGGGTAAAATTTCATAAAAATCTCTGATGAGATCCGTTGAGAACCCACTATGAATTGCACCCACTGCCACCAAACCAGCCTGATGTGTTAGTGTCACAGAAACAGGGCCACATAATCCACCAGCTTGATGGTTTTGCTCTTCTCATTTTTATGTTTTGATAATAAACATAAAAAATTAAAATAAGTTTTATTACTTACATATATTAAGTATATATTATATGGTGGCTAATCCAAAAGTAATGTCTCCAACTTTATGATGCTGGCACACAATATCAGAGGTGGATATTGGAGGTATGGCACTTTCTCACCAATACCCTGTTCCATGTAGTTGCAGTGTGACACATGGCAGCAGAGGGGCAGTCTGACAGAAAAGCATCTGACATGGAATTGCGTTTGAATAGATGCTTCTTCTCTGTGCATTCCTATTGTTCATCTGTCATAAAACAGAAATAACACTGACTGCAGTAATGTGAGACATCATTCCCAAGAGTCCATTTTAGCACTTAGAAAACCAAGATGGAGTTGTCAAGACTTTTTTAAAATAATTCTTATAATACCAATTGTAAATATGGCTGTCATATAACAATTGAACATAAATACTTTTTTCTGACACATCTTAATCTACAAATTGCAAAAGGTGGGTCCAGTCTGTTAGGTGTTTTCATTTAGCAGAAAACATGGATCAAAGTTATTTTTTTCTTAGGGGCTACAACAGCAAAGCAAGAAATGTCTGCAGGGAGAGAACTGCTTCATCTCCCAATCTGTCATCAAAGACACAAATCTGGTGCTGACATTATTGATTTTTGAGCCCAAAACTTTTTTTAAAAAAAATTATTTTTAGAAATGTCCAAATTTCAAACAAAAGAACTTTTTATGAAATACGCTGTAAATGAGAAAAAAATGTAAATGGAGAGTGGGTGATCATCCAAAACTGTATGTCACATACCTTCTTACTTGAATATATCATAGGGGAAAGAATAACACATTACAGTTACGTTAGTAGGCTAATATTGCTAGCTGTTTGTCAAAAGCTATCCTCATAAAGTAGCATTTTAAACCATAATAAGAGCAAGACAGCTTAAAGGTGCAGCAGAGAGCCACTGCTTACATTCCCAGAGATCTATTACTGAGGAAATAAGTAAACATGAAATATTCTGAATTTGAATTTCTATCAGTAATTATAGCAGATAAATGCTGGATAGACATTAAATGATTTCCAACTAGGAAAAGCAATTATGTTTATGAAGTTAACATCAGATTGAGCTGCTCACAGGTATGGAAAATGTCTTAGAATCATAGAATAAAGGATTAATTAAGATTAGAAAAGGCCACTAAGATCATCTAGTCCAACCATCAATGCCAACTGAAGGGACACGCAGAATGTTCAAACAGTAAGTCCAATCACTAGATGGCAGAATCTTCTAAATAGTTAAGTGTGATTTGTTATTTAACCACCTTTGGGAGAAAACCTGTGCATTTTTTTTAGCAAGAGCAGTGCAGTTAGTTGTTTTGATCTTCATTTGTGCAGTAGACCATTAAAACTTTGCTGCTCAATCCAGGCACAACTTTTATTATTTATTAGTTTTTCCCAGATATCCCTTCCATAGGAAAAAAAACAAACTACTTTATGTTACATAAACTATTTTAAGTGCAAAGTTACAGTAGTAATTCCGGCTTGTATTTTCAAATGTGTCACTAGAGATTCACTTCACAAATATTACATCCTTATAAAATATTTCCACAATGCACAGAGTTTGTTTGGTAACGTTTGACTTAGCAGCTCACAGTACTCATAGAACTCTGAAATGAGGAACAAGGGAATCGAACCAAATTTGGGAACCCATAAGACAAATACAAATTTTATTATGGTATCACGTTTTTGTAGCGCTATGAAAGTGAAAGCAGATCAATTTGCACAGATGTGTAGAAACTGGGCCTTTGTGCCTTAAGCGATGTGCCACAGACACAAGTAAGAGAAACCTCCAGGGCCCTGAAAGAACTGCCTGATGTTGCTAAGTCACTCTGGAAGAAGGGAAACATCATTTTCATTTTTAAGAAAGGGTGACACAAAGACTGAGGAACTACTGGCCGGTGAGCCTCACACCTGTGCCTGGGAAGATGATGGAGCAGATCCTCCTAGAAGCTGTGTTATGGCACACAAAGAATGAGCAGGTGATCCAAGAGTCAGCATGGCTTCACCAAGGGCAGATCGTTCCTGAGAAAACTAGCAGTCCACTACAATGGAGTGGAAAAAGAAAGGTGACATCATCTGTCTAGAATTCGCCTAGGCCTCTGACAGGATCCCACACCACATCCTTATCTCTAAATCAGGCAGATAAGAGTTCAAAGGGCAGACTATTTGACAGAGAGTTGTGGGATGGTCACAATCAGAGTGTTGTGGTCACAGAATCACAGAATTGCCAGGGTTGGAAGGGACCTCAAGGATCATGAATCTCCAACCCTCCTGCCACATGCAGTGACAATGTCTGGGTGGCTGGCCACAACTAGTGTCCCCGAGAGTCCATCTTAGGACCAGTGCTCTACAGCACCTTTATCATTAACACAGACAGTGGAACTGAGGGCACCCTCAGCAAGTTTGTACATAATATCAAGCTGAGTGAGGGGGCTCCTTCAGCCAGCAGAAGAAAAAGCCCCAGGGAAATGTTGCAGCTTTCCAGTACTTAAAGGGAGCTTATAAATAGGAGAGGGACTCAGTTTTTACATGGGTAAGTAATGACAGGACAATGGGGAATGGTTTTTAAAGTGAAAGAGGAGAGATTCAGATTAGATTTTAGGGGAAAATTTTTCACTGAGAGGGTGGTAAGGTGCTGGATCAGGCTGCCCAGAGAAAGTGTGAATGCCCTCTGACCAAGGCCAGACTGGATGGAACTCTAGGCATCTGATCTGGTTTCTGAATGCCAGCTGAAGACACTCAGCTGAGCGGGTGTTTAGCCTTCTACTAGAATGAAAAGATAATGCTTTGGCTATGTGGGTCATGAAAATCTAAATGAATTGTGTAGAGAACTGTATCATATCATTTCATGTAGGTGACTTGAAGTACAAGGCAGAATTAATGCAATTAATGTATACACTCAAAAGACCATTCCACAAAGTTCAAACAGAAGCAAATCCAGAGGACATGGATTTGACTTTAGGGGAGGGTGCAGACATTGAAGAATACCAATTCCCACAAGAATTCTCTCCCAAAGAAGAGAAGATGGAGGTAAAGCTGCTATTGAAAAAACATAAATGATTGTTGCAGAATTCTCAGCAGAGATCTCTGACATAGTCAAGTATTGCCTAATGCAGTGGAAAATCTATGGACTTCATTAATTCATGTTTCAATAAACGATGCAGTGGTGTTTACAATACAATGAGTATTTTTAGATTGTAGCTGCAGTACTTATAGACACGCTGCAAAATGTGGCACTTAGAAGCCTTCTGCATCTCATTTCAGTTACAACCTTTCTAAACAGTTGACTAACCATTCAAGAAGAGCTAACATGGCTGAAATAATGGCATCTACAAACATTTGTGTTTAAAACTAATTACTTAAAACTGTTTTGTTACATGCTGGAATTTTCCTGTTTGGCTGCACACAGCCTATAGATGCAACTTGGGGTACTAAAGACAAAGTTGCCTGTTACATTTCTGTTTTTTTAATAGCTCAGTACAACTAAAAGAGATCAGTTTCTTCCCTTCTATTATTCTTCCCAAAATATCAGCTATATGTTTATATATATATTTTTTTCCTCTTACCTAGCAAAATTAAATAATTATTTCAGCAAACTGAGTCAGACTGGAGTCAAAAAGAGAAGTCACAGCCACAAGACTAAAGGAAAGGTGGAAGGACTATCTATTCCAAAAATGGGAATGGGAACTCACTACTTCAGCTCATTTTCACTGAAAAGTCTTTATTATGTAAGTTACTTAAAGGGACTCCAGACTCTCATTACATGCAAGTTAGAGATTCAGGAGCTGCAAATTCATTAAGTTTGATGCTACCTCTGCAGACTTTCTTGGAGACTCAAGTAACTATAAAACTAGTACTCTCATATTTGCATATGTTTTGTAATGTTCATTTGCAAGTTCAGATCAAACAGTCCATCTTCTGCTTTTATAACATATCCAAGAAATATTAGATGCAGTAACAGTTTATTGACAGATAAGGAAGTGATATTGACAGATTTCATCTTCCAGTCACTCACAAGGTCTCCCAGATTCATGAGCTTAATGTAGGAGTTTGAGAAGAGCTACCAACAATGAATGAGGATTGCTTGAAACAGGCGTGACCTGAGATAACTTGGCCCATGCAAGGCCATGGAATCAAGTGGGCTGCATTTAGGGTTATAGTGAGAGCTGGGAGTTGTCCTTTCAAGACAACCCATTACCATCTTCAAGATGTTGTGGAGATTTTGAGTTCCATTTTACCAAGGTACTGTACAGTCTCGTATAATATCTTAATCAAATTGGGACATTATCCACCTGGATGGGTGGACAGGTACGTGCACCATGTGACTGTGTGTAGATAAATGTATTTATACATACACAGCCATGTCAACACAAATATATGAATATAAGTTAAGAAATTGCAGAACACCATGATACGTTCAGAAAACCAAGAGCTCAGCCAGATTTAAACTTCTAAAAATCATTTACTAACAACATATTTTGTTTAATGACTAGTTCTTATACTTTTCAATTAACAGTAGTTAAAATTATTAAATACCACTATGTATAGAAAACTACTCCCCTTAAACACAATCTAAATCTAAATTAGGTGTGAGTACATAGTACCGCACAGATAATGTCACGTGGATTACATTGATGGTTTGCAATTCTTGGTGGTCTGAGGTGTATGAGATCAGGATGAGAGCATGGGAGCTCTTTGACAGGAATCGGAATTGCAGCACACTTCTCTATTTCTTTTCTTTCCTTGATCCCTGCTGCTTTTATCTTACCTAGCTTTATGCCTCCCAAGAGGGGGTACTCAATTGCTCCTGATACTACTTATTTTGTAGTGCTTTAGACATTTCAACTTTTTGTTGAAATACACAGGATGTCCTGTGTATTTGTAGTCTCTGTGCTTATCTTGTTTTCTATTTTACAACTGTTTTCTCACTGCCTCTTTTGTGTACCTAAAATACACGTGCATCTTTGATGTTCACATCTTTCACCTAAGCATATGAAGTATGCATACACTATGCCTTGCTAAGCCATAACATTTACAAGCTACATGTATGTCATGTTTTATACTGTTTTAGTATGTTAATATTTGGCTTTAAGACAAAATAGTATTAATTATATCCCAATTTATGCATTTCTATTTTACATCTGGTCTCTTCTTTGCTACAAGTAGCACAGTGTTCAAAATTCTTGGCATAGAAGCCCAGAGTAGAGCAATTTCATCTTATTCTGAAAAGCGAATATTCACAAAATATTCTTAGATTAATATCACCTGATGCTAGTTCATACCCCTCTGGCTTGGCTGATGCTCATCAGCTACAGTAGAGGGAAAACATGTAAACTGAAATTAAGCAGACATACTCTGAACCACAGCAGTGGATAGATTTACTTACAATATCTATTTTAAGGGGAAATTCTAATTGCATGAACAGAGATAACTGGATGATATGGCACAGTATCATAGATGTTATACAATTCCAGATAGTATAATGCTCCAGTTCTGCTACCTCTGTTGAATGAAACACTGTCATGTGCCATTATTTTACAGTCAGTTTTCAAATCTGGTCTTTTATTCCTAAGCTATCAAACCCTAAATTTCATGATAACACGGAAAACTCATTTCTCTAAAAATAAAAATGTCCAATGGCTATAATTCTTAATCCCAAACACACACACACACACACACACACACACACACACACACATACACACAAAACACAAAACACAAAACAAAAAAACCACCAAGATCTCCAAATCCCTTTAAATCTTATTTTGGAACTCCTGAAACTTGAAAGTGTGCTGGGTGCCCATCTGTTGTGCAGCACTCTGTCACTCCATTTTTGAATCACAACAAATGTAAGTGCGAGAGGGGAAGGATGCATCAGCCTAGAGGCTTTCCCTCTGTTAACCATGCTTTACTTTGGATATTTTTTCAGTTAATACTTATGAAAAATACATGCCTTATGGATTTACTGAATGTGATAAGCAATGAGTGAAGTACATCCTGCAATACCTCAGTTCTCCAGGGTGACCTTAATGAATATCTGATGCGAATAGAAAGCGTTGTCTTCAGACATTTCTTATTCCAATAGGAATTAGGTACTAAGGATAAATAAAACTTTATGTTTTTTAGAACAGCAGAGGTAATGCTACATGCATCAATAAAGCCACATGGATTCATACAGATTATATGGTAAAGTTTAGCAAAAAGCACCAAGCCAATAAGCAAAACTTTGACTGTTAGCTCTAATTGGCTAGACTGTGATTTCTTTGAGAGAAGTAACAGATGAATTTGCTGATTTAAAAGTTTCCATAGTCATGACTTCTGTAGCACATTTGCAGACCAGAGTGCAATAGAAAATTGCTCCATATGAAAGCTGGGCCACCAGTCCTGGACTTGTAATAAGTAACTGTCAGAGTGAGCATCCTCTTATCCGGAATCCACCTTGTTAGTCTGACATCAATATGAATCAATATGAAGTGCACATAAACTACAGACTAGATGAAACACTTTGATATCACTGTCAGTATGCTACGTACATCTTCTGCTGTCAATAAATTTAACATTCCTCATAATATACCAGTGGGCAGATATTTCAGAAGTGTCTTTGTATAAATGGAGTGAAATTTTGACATTTTATGCTCTTGGAAATCTTAACTAAAAATCATAAGTCATAAGAAGGAAATCTTTATAAAAAGAACAGATCTTCCTCTAAACAATACTACTTGAACCATATCTAAAGATCTCCTACCATAAAGAGTTTCTGCATTAATTTCAAACTGAACAAAAAAAAAGTGGTTAAATATTTAATATTCTAGAGCTTTAAGGTATTTTTCATTTATCCCATTAAAGAAAGAGACAGAGTTAACTGGATATGACAAAGCAGACAGCATAAATACAAGAAATAAAAGACTGCTGTGGCCCAAAGCTACAACAAAAAGAAATACAAGTTTCCATCCTCCAACAAACAGAAGTGAAATATGATATCACTATGTCAATTACTCAATTATGGCTGCAGACTAAGCACAGCACTTCTTTATTTAGTTTAGAAAAAGCATGTAAGGAAATTTGGACATCAAGTCTGAAGGTGATGCAAATACAATCAGAAGTAATGTATTAGTCAATAACAAAAAAACCTGAAAGTAGGAAGGAGAAAATGAAGTAAGAAGGTAGAATGAAGATATTTGAAACAACAGCAACTGATATAGCCTTTCTTTCCAGCTGAGACCTGAGAATTTCACTAAAGCTAACATGAAAAGTAGAATGTGAAGCCACATTCTACATTGGACAGGACACTACGTATAGGTATTGCAGATCCCCACTCTCTTAAGTGAATCCACACACTGCTAAAAAAAAAAAAATGAGATTTAAAGGTTAGTGAGATCTTCAAAAAGAACTTATTTTCTCCCCATAACAAAATGAAGAAAAGCAACAAGAAAAGTGGTCTCTTAAAATATCATAATTAAATAACTGAGGAATCCCTAGTAGTGAAAGAAACATTAGAAACACGAGTTTTGCAGCACTGTTAGAGCACTGTGGTAACTTGCCCTATTTGTCAAAAAATGCTTCCATAAAAGCTCAGAAGATGTTTAGCACGCTGATAAAGCAGCTATAAACAAGTGACAAATTACAGCTGCCCAAGCCTCTGGAAGATACACATGCAGTTTGTTGCACTTTGACAATTGCTTCTGTGGCCAGCCAGTTTGTTATAACGAGTTTAGAAAAGTGTTTTTACAGGGGAAAGGAAAGACATTAACAACACCAGTGTTGCAAAGCTGCAGGAACAGCACTCCTACCTACAGAGGTGACCATACAATCAGGAAGAAATGTACTGATTGTGAGACTCTGAAGGCATCACCCCCACTAAACCACGTCCCTTAGCACAACATCTAAACGTGGCTTGAACACAAAGCAGGGAAGCCACCGCTATGCTGAGAAACAGCCTCCTCCTCTCTTGTTTCTTTAGGGCTATAAGGCAGTACTTTTCAACCTGTCACCACAGTCAGCCATGGTTTCCACAGTGCCCTGACAGCTCTAGCCCCAGGCTTAGGTTCAAGCTTCTGATACATACATATCCTTAACTTAATCAAAGGCAACCTAGAAACCCAAAGAACCCAGAGAAAACACATACTGAGAGTGTTAAGAGAAAGAAAGTTAGACAGATAGGAGTGGAGTTGCCATTAATGTTCTGGGAGAACTGGCAGCATGGGCTCTGTCATCTGCAGGTTATTAATCACCTTTTAAAAGACATACTCCAGATAAATGCTTGGAGGAAGATAACAAGTCTATTTAGAAAGCTCATTGACATAACACTATCATAAACTACTAAGGCTGTTACTCACTCTCTTCAGGTGTAAAAACAGGTTATGATTTCCACCACGGCAGCCAAAAGACATTCAGATGAGAATCCACACTGTCAAAATAGATGAATATGTAGCATAAGGGAGACCATAATCCCCACATAGAGCTGAAAATGTAAACAGACTCCAACATAAGCAAGAAGGGATAAGATGGAGTGCAATTATTATCACCATTTTTCAAGTAAGTGATACGTTAGCATTCACAGCTCATGTTCTCAAGAGGGAATTACACAGGTTTCAGTGATCCCAACATGATCAATTCCTGCCCAAAACATGCGGCTGGTTAAGAACTGGTTAGTTAAGAACTGGTTAAGTGTCACAAAACTTTTCTCAAAGAAAAAACTCACTTGCACCTATTTTTAAACAGAATTTAATGGCTTGGGCTGGGTTAAGCCAGAGCACCCCACTGAAATAACTGAAGACACAGTTTCTCAAGATGTTTGACAGCAGCACTGATGAATGAACAGCCAGCACAAAGCCCAGGGGCTGCCACAGGGATACTGTCCAGGGCTTGGGCTAGGCAGAACCTCTTGGGAAGGATGACAACAGATCACTCTTGAACCACAAGCATTCCCAAGCCAGTACCCCCATTCCCTGTGGCATGCTCCTTGCCCTCTCTTCGACTCACTCCAGCCCACACAGGTCAGGATTTGTTCAGCAATTTTGTTAAGTTTCAAGACTGCACATTTTTACGTATTTTTCTTTCTATTCACATTCATGCTACAGTCATGAAGTTTATTGTCAATTCGTATGCCATTTAAATGCATGCACTTTCACAAATGTGCTTAACTAGGAAATACAGATAAAAATTTTCACCTATGTATAAAGGTAAATATAGTTTATGTCGGTAAATACCTGTAAATTTTAAATATGTGTAGGTGTAAATATGTAGGTTACACCAGCCATGTAGGTAATGTTTCATTATGTAGGTAATGCCTCCTATTTATTTCCACGAAAACTACCATAAATAGCAAAAAGAGCACAATAACACTACTTAATAAAGCAAATTCTCAGCTACAAAAAAGTATTTTCCAACATGTCACCACAATTAGCTTAGCATTTTCACAAACAACAAGCAAGAGCCTGCATGCTGCACTCAGAAAAACCTGCACCAGCAGAGAGCTGCACTGCAGTTCTACCACCACTGCAGGAACACACCACCCACCCCTCACTGTGCTCACACCCATAGAATTATAGCCTCCTTAGAATTGGAAGCGCCTACTGAAGGCCATCTAGTCTAACTCCCCTGCAATGAACAGGGACACCACAGCTAGATTAGGCTGCCCAGAGCCTGATCCAGCCTCACCTTGAAAGCCTCCAGGGATGGAGCATCCACATCACCAGGTAACCTGTTGCAGTGCCTCACCACCCTCACTGAAGAAGTTTCTTTTCCTTATATCTAACCTAAATCCACCCTCTTTGAGCTTGAAACCATTTCCCCTTGTTCTAGCTCCTAAGACCCTGATAAAGAGCCTGTCCCCTTCTTTCCTGTAGCTCCCTTTTAAATACTGACAGGCTGCCCTCAGGTCACCTCAGAGCCTTCTCTTCTCCAGGCTGCACAGCCCCAGCTCTCTCAGCCTATCCTCACAGGAAAAGCATTCCACCCCTTGGATCACTTTTGTGGCCCTCCTCTGGATGCACCCCAACAGGTCTACATATCCCCTGTACTGATGACTCCACATCTGGATGCAATGCTCCAGGTGAGGTCTCACTGCACAGAGAGACAGGAGCACCTCTCTTGACCTGCTGGTCACCTGCTGTTTTTGATGCGGCACAGGATACTGTTGGCTTTCCAGCGGTGAGCACACAGTGCCAGCTCATGCCCAGCTTCCCATCCACCACTACCCCCAGCTCCTTTTCATCAGAACTGCACTCAATTCCTTCATCACCCAGTTTGTATCAGTATTGGGGTTGCACCAACTTAGGTGCAAGACCTTGCACTTGGACTTACTGAACCTCATGAGGTTCACCTGGGCCCACTGTTACACCTGTATAGGTCCCCCTAGTATCCCATCCCCCTGGTGTGTTGATTGCATCCCATGGCTTAGTGTCATCAGCAAACTTGCTGGTGTGCACTCAGCCACACTGTGAATCTCACTAATGATGATATTAAAGAGTATTAGCCCCAGCACCGACTCCTGGACTCATCACCAATCTCCATCCAGACACTGAGCCACTGACCACCCCTCTCTGGACTCAATGTGTTCAGCAAGTGTTGATGAACATCAGTGGATGCCATTTCTTCCACATGGAGTACAGAAAGGCACGTTCAATGACACATCTTTGCTTCATGTGCACTTCCATGTCAGACACCATTTTATTAGACTGCCCCTTCCATGCAATTTGTCACACAGCAACAAACATGACAGAATTCTGGGGAGAAAGGTTCAACTTCTACTGTCATACAACCAGAATACACTTCTGACATCATGAGCCATCATAATAAAATAGGAGGCATTACTTTTGGAGCAGTCTTTGTGTATTTCTGTCTATAAAAAGTGATCACAAATACACAGATATCTCCGACTACATGTATACTCTCTAGTTATTCATAACTAGATCTTGCTGTATGAGGGCTATTGAGACACTTCTGGGCTAAAGACAGCAAGGTCTTCAGCAGAGAATCAGCCCCAGGTAGTCCTTCAATCATATGGACTATGGCCATCATAAACAACAGGGCTGGCACAGGAAACTGGCTTCCTATAGGAGCGTGGGGAGACCCTGTGAATCATCACCACTCCCTGTTTCATGTTCATATTATTAACAATATGGTTATTTTCCTTTTCAGTCTTGCATTTGTGCCTAGAGTCAGCAATTAAAATAGGGAAAAATTACTCAAATGAGATCTGTAACAGGCATCCTTATTCTAGTTAGACTCTAAATGGCCAGATAATTCTTTATAAATGGTAGGAATGAAGATGCTGAGTACTGTATTCATGAAACCCACTCACTTAACATAACTAAGAAGCCAAGGGTTTCCTTACCATAGCATCCCCAACCCTCAAAACAACCCACCAAATTAAAGTTAAAAAAAAAAAAACAAAACAGTATGCCTACACACAATGGCTTCTCTGAAAGTAATGCCTCCTATTTTCTGATGATGGCCCATAACACCAGAGGCAGATGGTGGTGGGACGACAGTGGTTGAACCTTCATGCCTATATGCCATTACATTTCGTTCCTGTGTGACAAATGGCAGCAGAGGAGCTCTCTGATAGTTTCTGACATGGAAGTGCATATGAAACAAAGGTCCGTTACTGACAGATTATATTTGAAATTATTATTTTGCTAGAATTAACCATATATTCTGATCATAGGATAAGTTCTTTACCCCATATTTTGTTGGACGTATAGATATTAAGTTCCTGTCTGCCACAGGTTTCCACAAATTAAATCATAAGAGTCCCACTGTGCTAATTCTCTCATTTCACTGAGAAACTTGAGCTGTGTAATTGCCTATACAATATGTATATGCAATGCTACCTTGAAGCATGTTACTAAATCAAAGCTGATGTATAATTAAAACATGTACTAACAACTTCTACATAACTCACTCTTAAATTCTTTCCCAGAAATAAAAGCCAAGGCATGCACTGTTTTTTCCTGAAAGTAAGAAAACCACTATATTCACGTTATTCTATAGTGATACATTGCAAAGCAAATTGCTTGCTCCACTTTCACTTAACTTTGCAGTATTCTTTAGAAAAAAAAAAGCCAAAACCACCACAGAATGAAGTTCTGTATTTATATTACTGTTACTGGAAATAAATACCTTGAGGCATTCTTACAAGTCTTATCTAGTGGTATAGGACTTCTTGAAGTTTACATGCATATGCCAGATTTTATCCAGTTTGGAATTAATTTCAAGTAGATAAAGTGCTAAGAAAAAGTTATATTCTTTTTTCCTCCTGCTTTAGACAGTCACTGCCTAAATGAAGTACCAGGACAAGGATCTGTACCTTGCATTTACACATACAGAAGCCTTCTACCATTTACTACCTGGATTTTTTTGGTATTACATTACTTAAACTTATACATCACATTAAAAGGCATACCTCTAAGACATTTTCCTTGAAAATAGAAAAAATATATATATTTTTTTCCTTTATGCTAATTAAACTTTAGGTAACATATTTAATTTTGAGGGTTTTCTCTCTCAGTTTAAAACTGCAGTTTAGTACCACAGGTTATCAATAGCATTCTGCCTATTCGCTAATAAAACTGCATACTGGATTTTGGTTTTCTGATGTTATCACTATTAGCACAGCTGGATGAGGTAACCAGGAAACAACAATAATTCGAGCCTCTGGTTCTCTTTTTCCATTATGTTGCTAGGAAAACAAATAAGTGCTGAAAAACAGTTCTGATTTTGTATTCAACTCATTCTTATATGAAGAAAAAATTGTAGTAATTCCTTTGAAATCCTGAGAAGGGGGTTCTGATCATGAATAATACATTATTTCTAAGAAAACTTGATTTCTTGAAACACAGGTCTTTGAACCATCTTCTGGCCATCATGCACTTAGAAGTGTCAGTTGTTCAGGCTGAAAAAGCAATTTTCAGCAAGAAATGTGAATGCGTACAAGCTTCCAAAAGCCAAATAAAGATCTTTCTGGTACTGCTATCCTTGTACATATTTTTAAAAATACAGAGTGTCTACTTTGGTACAAAGCGAGAACTTAAAAACTATCAGGTAACAAATAATGCCTTAAATGTTCTAAGATGTCATGATTTTTTTTGTTGTTAAATCAGGATCTTTCTACGTTTACACATCCATTTTAAATAAAACAATTGCTTGCTCTACCAGAGCCAACCAACCAGTAGCATGCTATTTGCATGTAAAGAACCAATAATCATAAAAAAAAACAATAATTCTATGATTATTTCTCTTGTTGATATTTGTTTAGAATGTCAGACATCTTAAATCATTCTGCTTGCATTACAGAAGCTACCTGGAAATGGCACAAATAGAACTAAGTTTAGCAACAACACCACTAAATTTGTGTACAAAGACTGTAGTGGAACATGATTTTTGGTCTTTGTTGAGCCAACTGTACATAATCTAATGAGTTACTTTGCTAATTTATAGTTAATAACGTTGAAGTAAAACAACAACTGCTGGTGGATACTCTTTTTTCATCATTCAGAGACACAAGAGGACATAGGCAGAACAGTCTTCCAAGTTCAAAAGAGCAGCCCTGGAAGTCTCCTCACAACCCCTCATTTAAATAAGTTGGTTGCTTATGAACTGTATATTAAAGTCCTCCTCCATTTAACATGTGCTTCTCCATTTCCACCTGATCTGTCACAGAGTGCTCAGTAGCTCGACACACACAGTCCAGCAGTACATACTGTAATGCTGGATCCCAGGGCACTACAGAAGCTTATGCCAAGTATTTCTTTTGAACCTCGAACTGCCCGCACAACCTCAGCAGCCCTCATTTTGTCCCCTTCATACCTAGTTTGAAGACCTTTCAGTGAGCCCCACCAGCTCCTGGGCTCCTTTTACCCCTTGCAGACAGGTGAGCTCCATCTGCAGCCAGGAGCCAAGTAAATTGCCCCATGGTCAAAAAAAACCAAAATTCTTGTGCCTGCACCAACCTCTAAGCCATTTATTTATGAGAAGGGTTTTTTTGATCCTCTCAATGTCCTTCCCCACCACTGAAGGGATAGAAGACCACCTGCACTCCCACACCATCAAGTACCCTCCCCAGACCCTTGAAGTCATTTTTGATAGCTCTCAGGCTTCTCTTGGCAGCATCATCACTGCCAACCTGAACTACCACTAAGGGGTAGTAGTCAGATGGACAAATAAGCCCAGGAAGCCCTACAGAGATACCCTTGACTCAGGCCCTAGGGAGGCAGCACACCTCCCTCCGGGTGGGATCAGGTCGACATATCAGGCCCTCCGTTCCTTTTAGAAGGGAATCACCTATGACTATGACCCTCCTTTCTTTTCTGGAAGAGGCAGTCTTCAAGCGTGGAGCCGACCGCCTCTCCTTAGGAAAGCTCGGAGGCTGTTCCTTCACCTCATTCTCAACCTTCTCACCCTCCAGTTTCAGGGTTTCAAACCTATACTTAGATTGAGGAAGGTACCGAGGAACCGAGGTAGGCCGGGATGGGCGCCGCCTGCATCGCTGAGGTGGGACCTGCTGCCATTCCTCCTCTCAAGTCAGCTCTCCCGGTTTGACCACGGCAAGGGAGAGGGTCCACTGCAGGCTGGGGGTTGCAATCTCCGCTTGTTTCTCACAGAGAGTTACACCACCAGTCTGTCTCCCTCTCACATTCTCTAATGGTTCCTAATCTCTCTACCTCCTCCCTGAGCTCCACCACCAGGCTGAGCAGCTCATCCACCCGTTCGCACCTCGCGCAGGTGGCAGCCCTCCCATCCTCCCCAGGCAGCAGCAGGCTCTGGCAAACCCTGCAGCCAGAGACCTGAACCACCACAGTTCTGGGCAGTCCCTCCGTCTGGGTCACCACAGTCACCTTGCAGCAAGCACGCCATCTGGTGGAGCAGCAATTTCATCTACATTTCTCCAAGTAGTTTAAAGCTGGAAGTTGCCAGATCCCTTCTCTTCAGAGTTTCCACATTCCCTCCTCTGAATCAATAACCCTCTGACACTGATGTCCATAACAGTCCAAAGTTTGTTGTACGAACCATCAAGACCAAAAATACTGATCGCATCTGATAACATTAGTAGCCTGTGTTATGGTCATTCCTCCAAAGGAATGCAAGTTGATCTCCTCAGGCAAAGGGAAATATGTACCAAGTTCTCAGGAAAAATACAGAAGTCATCTCACTCATTTGCTGTACGTGAAATACCCTCACTCATATAAGATACGAACCAGCTTCTAGTCTTGAAAAAAAAGCTAGTCCTAACTAGCTTCTTCTAACCTCAGGATACAGATATTAGCAGACTTTTGATAAGTCTTGGATTGCAGAAGCCATGTATAGAAGTTGTAATCATAACATAAGGATGAATTTCAAGTTTCTGTCTTACCTATAGCCACATATATACGCAACACGCTTCGTCACCTCCCAAGACTCCCCAGTTAGTCTCTGCACAAGTGAGACAACAGGCTGACTTGAGGCAATCACCACCTTTGGGTTAATAAATTAACTACAGACAAAGCAGGCAATTGAATTCCTGCCACCTTCAGAACAAAGCCTTTGAAGATATATTCCAGCACCATCCCTAACAGCAATTCGAGGCAGCTCCAGAGATTCTGCTGCCAGATCCTGCACAGCATGGGTTGACAGACAAAGTTCATATTTTTAAGTGTATATAAATATATATATGTACATGTGAGCATACAGCTAAACACTTAGACTTAGCATTTCTTCCATTAAGCAATTAAACTTATCAAACACGCATTAAGCAAAAAAAATAACATATAATAAATACTCTAATAACTAACGTGGGGCAATGGAAGGCCACAATAGCTTCTTCTGCTAGGAGCACACTTACAAAAGCATTCATTAAAACGTAGTTTAGAAAGCAACGGAAAAGAAGGTAGCTCACCCCTTCCAAAGGCTGGTGACATACCGAGAACAGAATCACCAGATAGAGACACTACTCTCTCAGCTGCTAACCCTTAAATGAGAGTGAGGAGGGGTAAATCCAGGGTGTATCCAGTTATTCAGGTGTATTGCTTGCACCTGAGCTCCCTAGGCTAGCCACACCTCCTCACCTGGTGCTCAACCAAGGGCTGAGGCACTGGTCTAGCAATTTCCACGCACTTCATCTTCCAGGAAATATGATACTGAAAGTATTTTGGATGACTGTTGTCCTGGTTTCAGCTGAGACATTGATAATAGCATACTGATGGTTGGTTGTTGCTGAGTGATGGGTGCACACCTGGGCTGGAGCTGGGCCTCTCCATTTTCCTTTTCTGTCTTACTGAAGAGATTTTACCTCAACCCATGAGTTCAATTTTATATCTAATTCTATTCCTTATCCCACTCCGAGAGGAGTGAGCCAACAGCTGTGTGCTGCTGAGCTGCCTGATGGGTTAAACCACGACAACTTGGCAATTTATCACATTATTTCATCCAATATCACACATAACTGTAGCAGATTCTCATATTCAACCTCATAAGAAACTTGGGTACATTTTATAAGTCAGAGCATGACTCATTCTTTTGAAATTAAAAAAGACTTTTATGGACTGTTTTCACATTAAAAAAAAGAAAGTGTTATTTTTCCCCATCTAATATTATATCTAAAATTAATCTCCTCCAGGCAGCCCAGTACTCAGGCTTCTTCCTTAGCAGACTACTTAAAACTCAGGATAGAATGTAATAATGTTCTGTTACCTATGAGAAGGAATGAAAACAATTCACAAATACAGATTTAGTTTTAATTTTAAATGAAATTAGAAATTCTTAAAGGTATACCCAGAGACTTGAGTGTCAACAGAATCGTAAAAACCTCTTTCAGCACATTGGTTGCAAAGATATTTGGGGAACTTTTTTTTCTTTCTTTTTCTACGGGAGTTTGGGTTGATTGAGTAATAGAAACCATGACTCTGTTTTTCTACACGTCCCCCCAAAAGTAATGTCTCCAATTTATTTTCACAGAAACTACAATAGAAAAAAAAAAAAGCACAATAACAATATTTGATTGAGCAAATTCTCAGCTACAAAACATTCTTTTACAACACAGTCACCACCATTAGCTGCTCATTTTTGGTAATGATGAACAAAACCTGCATGCCATGCTCGTAAAAAATCTCCAGAGGTGACCCACTCTCACCTCTGCTGAAATACACCACCCATGTCTCACTGCACACCTCCACTAGTTGGTCTCCATCAACAATCAGTAAGCGTTGATGAATGGGCAAGAAGGTTCAACATCTACTGCCATACCACCAACATCTGCCTCCGATGTCACGGCGCAACATTATAAAATAGGAGGCATTACTTTCGGGGCTGCTGTCTTAATTTCAGCTGCCCATAATGACACTTTCCATGCATGACGATTACTTTCCTCTCTCTCCCTATCATTTTTATCATCTCCCACAAGTCATGCAGAAAATTGTGACATGAGTCAGATGCTCTAAACTCAAACTTCAGAAGATACTGTTGAAAACATAGGCAACCATTCCCAGTAGTATTTAACCAAAGAAGCATACAGTCACAGTATACAACCTTATTTTTTAGAGCTGCGTGTTGGAGTCTGAAATTAATGTGGGATTTAAGCATAACAAGTATGCAGTAGCCACTCTTTTGAAATAGTAAGGCAAAGCAAAAGGCTGTGAAGGGGGGGGTTGGAGATTCATGATCCTTGAGGTCCCTTCCAACCCTGGCAATTCTGTGATTCTGTGAAAGACTTGCAGCTGTTGACAACACGCCATATTAAGGCTTCTGCTTTCTGCATTAGTCTGTCATGAGTGGAACAAAGTCAGAGTTGCCTTCCTCCAGATAGCATGGCTGCAATTGGTTGGCTGCTTTTGTTTGACAATCAGGAAATGTTTAAATTGCATCTCTAGTCATCTCTAGTTTAGACCAATAGCAATGGAACCAGGAGAGGTCTTCTATTTGGAGAGCACGGGGCCTGTGCCAATTTCATGCAGAACACAAACTTTTCTAGAATTCTCACCTGGTGTTCTGGACAGAACTGCTGGATCCCAACAATACAGCATTGTGCCTGTTGAAATATCAACTCCCTGAGAAAGCAAAAGAACATCCACCATCCTTAACCTGTTGAATCCTAAGCGTGTTTGCTTGTGGTTCATTTCTGTTTCTTTTAAGTGGCCAAGACATGAGTTTTTGTGGGTTTCTTTGTTTTGTTTTTTGTTTGTTTGTTTCTTTTTGTTTGGTTGGTTTTTTGTTTTGGTTTTTTGGTTTTTTTTTTGCTTTTTGTTTGTTTTGTTTTTGCCTTACCAGAACATTAAAAATGGTGAAAAAAAATATACCGCTTTTCTCTGAAATACTATTTTCTACCTTGTTTATGACTTCAATTTTATCAGTTTTTCTTAACAAAATACATGTGGAAAAAAAGGATTAAAACCAAACATTCATCTCTAAGAAGGGAAAAGGAGGTTCAGCCAACTGAAGATTGATCCTTTCCCAACTCCCCTGGGAAGCTAGGAATCTAATCTTCTCAGAGGGTCACATTTTTCTTCTCCTTAAGAGTGCTGTAGGGGCACTGGACAGACCCTACATCTGGAATCTCTTGGGACTGTGATCCTATGAAAGGCTCTGTCCAGGGAGTTGCTTTTCTCCAGAGCCTCATCACCATCTGCTTACAGCAGCTTTTAACACCTTCAATTCAGGCCACAGTACCATATGTTTATGATGTACCTTCCAACGCATGGAGCCAACATTTTTCATCCAGAAAACTCAGTTGGAATTGACCTTCAAAGACCATCTAGTCCAAAAGATACTGATTTCCTTACATGTATATGTAAACATTACAAAAAAAATTACAAAGCATTTAAATTTCATTTGAAATCACTACAGAATGGTTAAATGCAGAATGGACGCTTTTAGTAGTCCCTCCCTATATCTTAGGGTTTGGGTTGTTTTTTTTTTTAAACAGTAAATAATTCAATTTCTGTACATCAGATTGAGTGAGGACAAGCTGCTGAACCTCAGGCATCAAATGAATTACTGATTTAATAATTACTCCTTAGACACTCATAATTCTTCAGTGCTGCATTTTCAACGTACTGTGAACTACCTATCTCATAAAAAATGGTTCAAGATGTTGATTGCACTTAATATCTAACTCCACACTTCCTACTGAAAATTAATTAAATCTATAATGGTTTCTCCCAGGGAAACACTTTTGCACAAAAAACATATCCTAATGGTAGCTTAATGGAAAATTTATTGAGAAATTTTGCATCAGTAAACAAAAACCAGGGACTGAAAATTATTCATGTACTAAAATGAGGGCAAAGGACTTCCAAACTGATCTAAATTTACAAATATTTCTCAGTTAAAAAACAAAAAAGAATAAAACATTTAAAAGCTTAAATTGGGCAACTTCTCTCTTCTATCTCTAACTGTAGCAACTACAAGAATCTGATTTTCAGGACAATGAATGCAAACCAAACACAAATAAAGGACAGAGATAAAATATCTTTCCCTCAAAATGCAGGATGGTGCCAACTCACCCAGAAGAAAACTATTAGGTAGAGGGCTATAGGAAATAACACATGGTGCTGTTAAACTAAAACAAGTAAAGAAAGCATTAGGATATAATAGAATCATAGAAGAGCTTGGGTTGGAAGGGACTTTAAAGGTCATCCAGTTTCAACTCCATGCAAACCTCACATAAATGTAGCTGGATCATCATCACTCTAAGAGTGTTTCTTCAGAGAGTCTTAGAATAATTAATTTACCTAGACAAATACCTTCAGAATACATTTCATATTAAATGTCAGAGGAGAACCTCGTGTTTCTGTTAACATATGTGCATAGATATTTATAACATCACCTCCAATCTGTTGGAGTGCAGGACAGGCTGACCTTCAGACTCAGTTTGCTGTTCTTTAGTAAATAAAAAATTTTTGTAAGCCTGGAAGCTATTTCCTTTTTTTGCATTTCAAGACCAAAGATCCAGCACGACAAAATTTTCACATGGAATGCACTACGTAGGAAAAAAAACAGACACAAAACCCAGAAACCAATGGATGCTGAAGTCTGACATTCTTTCTCTACTCGTTCTCCATGTGGATTTTGACACACCTAATTTCACGGCGCCTGTAGTGAGCAAGATCTTTGTGCAACATAGGTTCTTCCTTGATTTGAGGACTACCTAAGAGAATTATCCATTTAGATGCCACGGAGGATTTATACTCAATACTAGGCCTACCTGAAATACAGTTCCTTACCGTCTCTTTCTTTCTGAACCTTACTACCTAGCCACAGCTTTCTCTGTCTCTCTGGCCAGCTCAAAACCACCAGGAGCTGACCAGTTATGCAAATCAAATAGACAATTTTCATGGCTTTTACCACTACTGAGCACCTTTTGTTTGTTGAGAGACTGTCAAATTATTCAACTTTCCAACGCTTTTAAAACATTCCTGATGTTACAGTGGAGCGACGAGAAGATGGTTACACAATGCCAGCGTGTTTTCTGCAATTTCTGGCTAGGGTTTTCTATTCATTTTGAAGCTCCCCTCTCTTCACATGGACAGAGCTCTCAAGAAGCTGCCAGTCATCCAATAAACCTGAGTCAGAAGTAAAGGATATGTCTGGGTTTATTTACTACTTCATTTATCTTTCCCTGTTGCTTTTGTAGTGAGATTTTCTTTTTGGGTAAATAAGCACTGGAAATGAGCTGGGAAAATAAGACTTCAAGTAGATGTGGATGAAACATACAAAAAGGAGACAAATTGTAGTGATGTCTAGGTGAAAGATACATTTCTTCTTGAGGTAGCAGGACAACTTCCTTGACTACACTGACCATGCAGCATTACCTGCTGCTCTGTATTTGCAGAGACGTTCACAGAATTAAAAACAAGCAAACAAACAAACAAACAACCCCCCACACACACAAAAAAGCAAAAAAAACCCCAACAAGTTGTGTAAGTGTAAATTAAACATCCACAAAGCATTAGACAATGCCAGAAGTAAGACACCTTGGAGATCACTAATTGAATTCTGAAATTCTAAAATACTAAGGAAATCTGATTGTTGCCTTATATTCAGGCATCTCCAATCCCTCACATATGTTTTACTGAATTATACCAGTGTGAATATGGCAAAGAACAGAGAATACAATGAAGAAATTTTCATTTCTAAATTTCCAGAAGGAGCACTGCTGGTAGTCACACACCGCTGAACTGACCATTAAACATACAAAATGATGACAACAGAACCAATCCTTAACTTTTTATACAGCTAACTGAAATAAAGATTGGGGAAATAATAAAAGATGAATTGAAAGCAAGGGTATATGCATTAAGACCAGGTTTTAATAACCATCGCTTATTTTCCTTTATGGTTAGCATCTCGTTGTCAAAGCTCATAAAAACCTCTGTCCCCTAGCAAATGATAGAGGAAAGATTTATAAAAAATTTAGATCTTTCCATACTATTGCAAGATCATATTTTGATGAAAAAATATGATTACTATAACTATTTCTGAAATGACATAATATACATTCACTTGTAGGTTTCATGAAGGTTTTGGAAGTTGCATAAAATAATTAGTATAGTTATAAACATAACATTGATTATTTGAACTGTACAGTAATAACAAAAATACTTGGACAGAGATACTAGAATAGTAAAAGATAAATAAATCTCCTGTAGAATCTCTAAAATTGTTGATAGCTTATGATGTTCTACAGAAACAGGTATATAAATGTACTTCACTAGTTCATCTGTAATGATAACTGTGATTCTCTATGAGAAAGCACAATTTACACAATTTACCTCTTCCAACAGGTGGCACAGAATTTCCTATGCACAAGGTCAGATATAGCAAGAAGATCTCAAAATTTTCAAAGAGGCAGTATCAAAAAAAAAGCCATAAATTCATAGCAATTACTACTTGCCAGTCTAGTATTTAGAAAATAATAATGAAATAACATTAAAAAAAAATCTGTGATTTCAAGTAGAAAAGAAGTTCAACTCCAATTAAAGTCTTATGTTGTCATATCAGATTTTTTAATCATTAAATATGAAACATGCTGCATCCAGCATATTTGCAAAATGAAAAAGAAATGTGCAATCATCTGTCTATAAAAACTGATCTCTCTTTGGACACGCTTAACTAAATGTATATTTTACTTTAAATATCAACATTTTGAATGATATATTTTTTCCAATCTGTTTCCATGTGGAATTTTAAAACACAAAATACAAAGATTGTGGATCTATCTATGAATATTTTAGAATATTATAGAATATTATAGAATACTTTTGAGAATGCTATTGGAACTGCCAATTGAAAATGTCTGAAACCTGGATTTGGTGACATTGTGCATTCTTCCAGCTATCAAAAAGCCAGCCTATATGGATATCACTCTGTGAGAGCAGTGATCTCACTGGAATACCAATTAAATCTGATACCTAGAGGAGTTCCTAAGGCTTGTAGCCACCTAGACTATAATCTTCAGTGCAAACAGCACATGTGAATTTACTGGTCTTCTTGGGTGCAATTAATACTCTTGTGGCCAACAGTTACCCAAATAAAACCTTTAAATAGGTCTTATTCAATTCTACCTTTACAGGTTGCCCCAGAAGTAGATATTTAACAATTGCCATGCAACACTGAGAACACAGTATCATCCATTAATCTGCAGCTAGCCACCCAGCAATCTATTAACAACGAAGAGGATGCCCAGTAAAATTTTATTACTAGTCAATATGTAGCACTTGCTGCTTGTCAAGAAAAAAGACCACTACTTTCTATCTTTTTTTTTTTAATGGGTCTTATTGAAAACTTCTAAAACTAAGCAAATCTGAAGGCCTTAAGAAAAGTAAAACCTTGTATATAAACTTGATTTGACATATAATAAAGGCTTAATTCTAAAAATTTGAGTATTGAAAGCAATAATTCTGAATTGGAGTGAAATATTTATTTATAATGTGGAAAAAAATACAATTGTTTTGTGAAATATATTGGAGTAAATTTTCTTCCATTCTTTTAAGAAACAAAGAGCATTTAAGTGCACTTGCAGCCCATAAGAAGGTTAAGAACATGTTATTTTCTCTGGCCTGTAATTGCTGAGAAAGACATCATCCTTTAATATCTTTTGCCACAAAATTCCCTGTATAGATTATGTTGTAAAACCTAGAGATTATTCATATGGAATAGTTGGGCAGCCACAAAAGGATTGAATATCTCTGATTCTGTGTCAGGTGATACTCCTCAGACAACCTTATTACTGATGCTTTGTCCTCAGCTCTTCTGGGTGTATCCTCTGGGAACCACCTCTTACAGACTAAAAACTTCATTTTCTCTGCTAAAACATAGAGGTATTTTGTCTACATTTTAAGAACCAAGAGCTGTTGAAGTTAAAAAATACCAAATTCTCTGAGAAAGCAGTTTTAAAGGAGTATCTTTGGTCTAGTTTGCAAGATTTTATCCTATGGTGAGGGGGTCAAAAGGGTCAAGTCCCTAAATTGGCTCAAATTGAGCAACTGCAGAAGTTAGTTTCAGATATTAGTTCCACGTCTTAAATGTGTAACCTTTTCTACATCTACATGCCAGTTACCTAGCAAAAGGCTTTTCTGTTAACAGAGCATACAACTTAATATGTCTTTGTGAATTCTTGCAAGAATTAACCAATCCAGAACTAACAAGATATTTTCTGAATCAGCATTCTCCTACTGAGAGACCCTCAGCAGCACTATGCCTGCAGTGCTTTCCTCTTTATGACTTAAGGCACACGGGTGTTTCGGAGATGCTGAATAAGGACAAAACATTTGCAGAATTGGATTTTCATACAGTGATGTGCAGAAGCTGGATAACGTATTCTAGACACAGTGACAGGTACACCAGCTCACAAACAGCCTCATGAAGCTGGGGATAGCCAACCTCTGCAAAGCCTTCCTAAAGGAGGACATATTCAGTAATTGAAGAACTACTTCAACCAGGCATTTACCAGCCTATCTCACTGGGAAATACAGTTGGGATGAGTAAAGCCGTTAGAGGGCTGCTGCTATACACCCAAAAGGTACAGAAAGGAGTAGTGATGACTTCATACAGCAATTAACCAAATTTCTGGCACAACAGGAAAAAAAGCTGATGTTCCAAGAATATCATCTTTTATGGAACTCAGAACACACCTAAAAAGAACAGAACTAGAGGCAATGAGAGATCTTTCTTACTGTGGCATCAATACTTTTTGGACTGACTGCAACTCAACTTGATAGACATGGAGGTGCATGGAACAGTACAACACAAGTTACCTCTGTACACATAAATAACCAATCACTAAGAAAGACATTTCCATACGCTTCGTTCCTCTTTCCCCTACACTAAACCATTTAGTTACATCAGCTTAATAATCAAAATGCTTTATAATTCTTCAGGCTGAGAATTTTGGAAATATACTTTGAAATATTTCTACCAGTTTAAAATGAATGTAGGTATTGTAGAATCGTAGAATCATAGAATGGCCTGGGTTGCAAAGGACCACAATGATCATCCAGTTTCAACCCCCTGCTATGTGAAGGTCAACTAGCAGCCCAGGCTGCCCAGAGCCACATCCAGCCTGGCCTTGAATGCCTGCAGGGATGGGGCATCCACAGCCTCCTTGGGCAACCTGTTCCAGTGCCTCACCACCCTCTGGCTGAAAAACTTCCTCCTCATATCTAACCTAAATCTGCCCTGTTTTAGTTTCAGACCATTTCCCCTTGTCCTATCACTGTCCACCCTCAAAAACAGCCGTTCCCCCTCCTGTTTATATGCTCTCTTCAAGTATTGGAATTCAAGATTGTAATCTGGATCAATAGTATGTTTATGATAAGGTACTGTAATGTGCTGTTAAAAGTTTGTCTCGTGATCAGAAATACTTTTTAGAAAAAGTTCAATTATTTTTTAGTTTCAGAATTGAAATGAAATTTCAGTATTAGTTGAAAAATAAATCTGTAAGCTGATTTTGTCAGGAAATGTAAAGTGCTCATCCATTCTGGTGTCCAGCGATTGTGATGGAAAGCAGAATATATGTATTCTAAGTAATTCTGTAGATTAGATTTGTGCCCTTCGTCTGTGAAACAAAAACAAAGGATTCTGCTTTAATACAAAAATGTCACAGAATCACAGACTGGCCAGGGTTGGAAGGGACCTCAAGGATCATGAATCTCCAACCTCCTGCCACAGGCAGGGCCACCAACCTCCTCATTTAATAGCAGCCCAGGCTGCCCAGGGCCCCATCCAACCTGGCCTTGAACACCTCTAGGGATGGACGGGGCATCCACAGCCTCTCTGGGCAGCTGTTCCAGCACCTCACCACTCACAGTAAAGATATCCTTGATTTACAACTGCAACAAATACAATCTTGTTTTTACAGCCATGCCACTATTAACCCATGACATCAAATTAACAGGTAGCTAAAGAGCCTATGAGAATGGCCAGATTATAACGATAGCACTTCTGAGCATTTGGGAATTTAGTGTCCATCTCAGACTCACACATTCGTGCAAGAAAAAGACAAGCTACTGAAATATGATCAACTTTGGTGGAATTAGCTGAATGGGCCAGATTTGTCATCCCATTTCAAACCTTGCTGTAAACAATTATTTAGTCAGCCTTTTCATCAGTGAACTTTGAAATGAATCTTCCTAAGGACTTCACATGATCAAACAGCTGTTTTATATTTACAGCTAACCAGAGAAAAGATCCATGCTAGGTGAACACCAAGCACCTTTCTTAGACATAAATTTGTTGATGCAAAATGCAAACTTTGGCCAAATTTATAGGTGAATACGTTATAGAAGATTTGTTAAAAATATTTTCCCTGTCATTTAATCAGCTGCTCTCGCAAAACCTGATTTCACATGGTATTAATTTAGACTTCTATTTTCTTCTTTCAGCATCCTCTGAGTGTTGAGCAGTCAGGAAGTCAATGACTGTGCAGCTTCTAATATAAATACTGCCCTACAACATAAGTTCTGTATCCACAGGAGACTTATTTCAAGGTAGCATTTCAGATGACCTGCTGTACATTATTCTGCCTGCTCTGAACATCACTTGAAGGGTATTTTCTAGTGAAGTTTTATGGTCTGACTGAAACTCTTTCAGCAAGCTTTCTAAAACAGAACCAAGGACATGCCTTGCAACGATGTGCTCAATAAGGTCAGATTCTTGAATGGGACAAGGGTTAAATTGACTGGCTGGAGCTCTTCCAGCACAAGCTGGCTATTTTCTAAGTTCTAAGACACACGCTAGGAAGCAAGACTCAGATTCACCTTTTGTATTCCATCTTGTAACTAGGGAAGAAGGCTTTATTTTTAACTGTGCTGCAACAATATGTCACCTGCACAGCCCAATCAGTAACTCACTGAGACACATCACACTCTAATATCCATCATTTGCTTCCCAGCCTCCTTGTTTATGCATGTGTTTATAGACCAATGCAAATATTTCTGCCTCCTGTGTCTGGAAGCAGCGTGTCAGAATCTAATCAGAGCTTCATCTTTAAAAGCAATTACTCCTGTTTCTGCCCATAGAAACTTACAGCAACAAAACAGCCTTCATAGTAGGTGAACAAAACAGACCAGCTTTGGTGTAGACATACCAAAATTCAGTTTGAGCTTCTAGGTCCACTTCTGATAGAGTTGAGATTAGACAAGTTCCAAAATTAATCTCTTTAACATTGTTATAAAATCTCAGATTGGAATAATGATTTAAGTATTGTGCTCTTTTTCTGCTATACATACCTCAATTCTGGCAAAAATAGATAAATGAAAGGCTGTATATAGATATGCTTGTCTAACAACAACTCTTATAACTAGGGAAAGTCATTAATCTCTAGTGCCAACTTTAAAAATAAATTAAGACTGGGAAGGAGTAGTTTGTTTTCGTTTTTTTTTTTTTTTTTTTTTTTTTTTTTTTTGTAGGCTGAGCCTTGTTTAGTTATTCTGAAACTTTTGCTGGAATTTCCAGAGAGTGCAGCAAGCCTAAGCAGGTAATAGATGCAAAACGATGAGCAGAAAGGGGGCAGGGGAAGAAATTCTGCTGAAGACAGCACAAGACTGCTCACCAAGAGTGATGAAGTGTCCCAGGGCAAGGCTCCATGGTTCTGTGGCTGCCAGGACTGCCTGATGCCTGTCAGATGGGAAGGAGGATGTGGTCTCCTCTGAGGAGCTAAGGCAGCCACATGAAGGAACTGCAGCAGGAGGTGACTGGATTAGAACACTGACTTGAGGAATTTCCTCCAGGAGGTATATTTATACTTCCATGAGGATGAGCAGAAGATCCACAGGAGTTTCACAGAAACACTGCAGAGATGAAATCCTGGATCTTGCTTTGCACCAGAAGAGTCAGAAGCTATGCTTAATCATGGGGCAGACAGGAGTTATTAATTATTAAAGATGATCAGTCAGTCCCAAAATAGCTATCTAGCAAAGGCAATGTTGATTTCCCCCCATCCACTATAGAGAGAGGAGTAATAATGAGGACCTGGGCATGACATCTATATTGTCATCAGCTACAAGTAGTTGACAGCCTTATGCTTGATCTTGCAATTTCAAGAGTGGTTCCTCTGCACTTTTCAAGGTTAAATCCCACATTCATTTTGGACTCCAACATATAACTCAAAAAGTAAATAATAAGGGACTACTTCGTGAGCTGTATTTTGATTAAACGAGTTTAAAAGAGACAGTTAAGGAGATAAGGAAAATTGCTCAGATCTCCAGTTTCTTCACAAATGCTGAATTTATAAACATTCAAATAAGTCAATAAAATGAATTAAACACAAATTCAAGCACAAAGTGTCTGAAAGAGGGACTAGAGAGGCTAAGTTTCAGATACATTGTGCTTCAGGAATTTCTACTCTTTATATTTTCAGTTTTTCCCTTCCTGACATCAGTATTTTTGCTATTGACAATAAAGCCCCACACAGTTCCCCAAACGATTTATGTTCTGAAAGCTGTAAGAACACAGCAAAGCTTCATGTGTAGTAAAACCTAGTCATCAGGTTTTCACAGAGATGCTATAAAGCTCTTCAAGATATTCTTCTTATCTCCTAAACTCACTGGCTGGGGAGTGGGATTGGTTCTCATCAGAGAACAGGAGATGGATGTATCCAGTCTTTTCCCTTGATGGATTCTACTGCCTACTGAATTTTCTTGATAGAAGCTTGAGCGATGTTGTATTACAGATCTGTGACCATAAGAATAGTGATAACACACCAATATTTCAGCTATTGCTGCACAGTGTTTGCAGCAGGATCTTCTCTGCTTCTCATTTTGCCTACCAGTGAATAGATTGGAAGATAAACAAGTGAGAACACAAGGGAAGGGACACAGACAGAGATATGAACTAACCAAAGACATATTCTATTTCATGCCATCTAAAGCCATGCATAGCAATAAAATGAGAAAAAAGGAGGCTTAGGGAGGTTGATCGTTTTTAGCTTGGAAACTTGCTGGCTATTGCTTTACCTGAGAGGTGAGACTGCCTTTTGCCACACTTATTTTCTGTCTCTCTTCTTCCATTTCTCCTTCATTTATGCAACATAAATGTAACACATCCTGAAAATAAGGTACACTTCTCCCTTTTCTTGATGGAGTTGGAACAGCTAACAGCCTCTTGACTCTTTTCCCCAAAAGCTCTTAGACAACTTTCTATCTGTTATCTGATAAAGGCAAACTTAGGAAAGGCAACAGAACTACAACATTCAGTGAATTGTAATCCAAAATGAGAATACCAGCAGCTTGGAGTAACCAGTCACCTCAGGGCCTACACCTATATCTTGTTAAAAAACTTCAGTAGGATACAACCAACCTTTCTGGAATCTTCAAGCTCCTTGATTACCATCTATTGAAATACTTGCCCTAAGCCTGGAGTCAAGGCTCCTATTAAAGACAATTAACAAAATGAACGACCATTTGGAAGACCTTGCGAAACAAAAATACACCCAAGAATTTGACCTCCCAAGAAAGTACTGTTAATGATGCTCAAGTTTGCATAGACTTACAACTGAAAAACATTGAGTAACTTGATTTTACAATTCTCCCAAATTTTCTGTTCTTTCATTATTTCTATAATAAAATATAAAATAATAGACATGAATGTAACTAGTCTAAAATCTTTCACTTACCATGGGCAGAAATTGAAAACAAAGACCAATAAGGCAAAGCCAAGCTCAGTGAAGTTTAAACACCGGGATACTTCTCCCCTTGCTCTGCTAGACACAGCTGCTGTCACTGCTGTGTGTATTTTGAGCCAGTAGAATTTTGAGGCCAGGTGTGAATCCAAAAGCTGCAGGTACACATGAACATAGCCAGCTACTGAGATTAAAGACTCCCACTTTCTCTCAATTTTCCCATGCTCATTCTTCACTCTTCCGCATCGATCCCCCTGTCCTTGCCATCTCCTAAATGAACAACCTGCCTCTAATTACTTCAACCCCAGTGATCCCATTTTTGCTACGTCTCTACCCAGGTTACTAAAGCACAGTTGACCTGGCAAGATGATTCGCAATGCTGCCATCAGATATCTGCCAGATTTGGCTATTTCTCACATATTTCCTTCATCTGAAATCCAGATTCCTCAACATTATCTATAACTTCTGTCATCCTCTCTCTGTTATTTCTCATGTCCAGAAATATCTCATGGTACATCCAAAGTTTTTGTTTATATAACTTCATTCATATTTGATTTTCTTTCTTATTTAGATAATAAGAGTTGGATTCATTTTTAAAATAATTTTGTGAACTACATGAAAAGTTTACATTTAAATCATTCCACTACCCCTAAACCTTTGTCCCTGTGTCTTGTTCAATGCGAAGTAATATCTCCAGATTTTAGCCTTCTTTTCTGTTTCCGGAAAGACTGAATTATCTATAATATTATGCTATTGTCGATGTAGGAAGAATGAATTTACTCTGCTCTAAAACAGCTTCTAATACTTTTCCAAGTAGAGCTGGGTTATGAATAAAACACCATGTGGGAAAAAAAAAGTTAGTGTAAAGTTATTTAGCACTGTATTCCAATATGAGCAAGTTATAAGCTCTCATTTATTGAACAAAATATATTTCTCCTTTTAAAAGTATATTTTATTGATATTGAAATGCCTCGTGGAAAAATGAATTACTTTTGCAGAAGAGAAGCTGTTGAAAACCTGACCTGTTGAAAACTTTAGAAAAACAACTTGTTTACTTATTTATTACAGGATAAAGAAAGAATGTTTTAGAAAGTTAAACACTACCATAAGCAAAGCAACAAGTGAGGCTGGGGCAGGAAGAAAATAAGATAAATGAACTGCTTTATCTTTTCCCACAGAAAATGATGAAAATTAGAAAAGGTGATGTAAGATAATCTTAGTTAAAATAATCAAATTGTACCATTAATGTTAACCAGTAAAATGTATATCTAACAAATGGTCTCATATGTGATTTTAGGTAGAATTATCGCTGAAAAAAGGCCATTCCTCTTACCAAAATAAACACATTTCCAAAATAGTTAAGTAGGCTGAATTCCCCATGTAGTAATACATACAAGAATTCAAGCAGGTTTTTAATGGCAGCTTCTGGAACGTTTCACCAAGAAAATAAGGCATGCAGAGGGGTCAGAAATTCCTGGCGAGCGGCTCAGCACCGCACAACCATTCACCCCCTGCAGCCCCCCAGTGGGACAAGGAAGAGAACTGAAAAAAACTCCCAGAAAATAGAACTTGGGGGTTGAGATAACATCTTATTTACTAAGACTGAAAAGAGAGAAAATAATAAGAATGATAATTAGATGTATATATACACAAAACAAGTGATGCACAAGCAATTGCTCACCACCCACCAACTGATGCCCAGTCCATCCCCAAGCAGCAGCTGCCCACCCAGCCAACTCCTCTTAGTCTCTCAAGTTTTTCTTGCACGATGCCATATGAGATGGAATATCCCTATGGCCAGTTTAGGGCAGCTGCCCAGTTTCTGTCCCCTCTCAGGTCCTTGTTCCCCCCCAGCCCCTTTGCTGGCAGGAAAAGATGGGAAGCTGAGAAACCGAAATGTCCTTGGCTCTGTACAGCACTGCTCAGCAACAACTAAAATAATGGTGTATCACCAACACTGTTTTTCTCCTGAAGCCAAAGCACAGCATCACAACAGACACTATGAAAGGAAAATCGACTGTGCCAGCTGAAACCAGAACAGCTGCAAAGAAAGCTAATACTATCCTGTGATGCTTTAGACAAAGCCTTGTCAGTGAGGTTCTCCTCCCTCTCTACTCATCACTGATGAGGCTGCATCTGGAACCTGTGTACAGTTCTGTACTCCCCAGTACAAGAGATAAGGATTTGCTGCAGAGAATCCTCACTAAGACAATAAAAGTGCTGGAGCATCAATCCCAAAAGCTCCTGCCAGAGTTCAGTAAGACAACACTCTTGAGTTATATCGTCTAATTTTTAGGGAGTCCTGTAGGCATGAGTTGGACTTAATCATCCTTATGGATCCCTTCCAACACAGGTTATGATTCTACAAAAGCCTGAGAGATCTTGAGCTGGAAATGAGAACGCTTGGGGTGATCTCATCAATTTACATTAACACCTTAAGGGAGAGTGCAAACAGCACTGCGCCAGGCTCTTTTCAGTGGGGCCAGGACAAAAGGCAGTGCTAAGTTCAGGAAAGTTTTTATTGGGAGGGTGACCAAGAAGTGGCACAGAGTGCCCAGAGAGCTCCTGGAGTCCCCTCCTGGGAGATGTGCTCTAAGGGGATGTATTTGTGCTTGGGGTGTTGGAACAAATGACCTCCAGAGGCCCCTTCCAACCTCAACTGCTCTGTGATTCCGTGATATCGGCAGGATAAAAGAGATGAAAAATCAATAGTGATAATTCACTGGAAAAATATATATATATCTGCAATAAAAAGCTAATTTTCTCAAAGGTGAAAAAGGAAGGTCACACCTCGAAATTCTGCAGACTCATGGCCACTACGGGAGAATGGAAAGAGTAAAGAATGAGAAATCCTACAAAAGATCCTGCAAAGTCAGTTCTTTCTCTGAACTAAATTACACAACTTCAGTTCTTAACTGATCCTGTCAGTATCAGCCAGTTTAAAATCCCTACATTTACCACATCTTCTGTTCTACGGAACCAAAACTCTCACGTTAAAAATAAAGGTATGACACACAAAAAGGAAATATGCTGCAGAAGAAAACTGAAGCCTTCTAACAGATAACATGAAAATGAGCATCACAAGACAGTCTAAAACTGTAACATCTACACCGATTGCTCTGCAGTTGATATAACCCACACTATAAAATGCTGCTGAATCAGATGTTTAGAAATACATAATGGCTGTTAAACCTGTTTGATTATCTAACTTTATCACTGGGTAATATAAAAGCCTGCAAATATCCTAATTACAAAGCTATTAATGAAATATGCAAGTTTGTTGCCTATCAGCATGTGTAATGAAATAAAAGTGATTAGCTGCCGGTGCTGTCACCAATTTCCTGTAATAAACAGAACAACAATGGAATTTTTTAAGTGTCCCGTATCTCCCAAATACCTATTTTAAATTAAACAACACAAGCCCTTTTCTTCAATAACTTGGCCACTTCCTAATTCAATGAGTCTCTCTGTGTGTTCATTTCTGCTACAGTAATTTTAGCATAAGGAAAAGCATAAGGTTACTTAAAGGGGCAGAAGACGAACAGCTTTATCATTTCCTACTAATTTGACATATAGCTACGAACTCCTTAAATTTTAATTTAATTGCAATTAATTAAATTAGCAAAAGCTCAGCAAATATTTCAAATTTCCACAAGGAAGATCAGAATGAGGCCTTACCTCTATTTTTTTTGTGACTTCAGAAAGAAATACCTAGGTTGCTCCAAAAGTAATGCTTCCTATTTAATTCCATAGAAACCACCAGACACACAGAGTACATTTTCAGTTACAACACCCTGTTCTCCAACATGACCACAGCCATGAGCCACGTGCTTCCACCAGCGATGAACAACGGCCTGCCTGCCAAAACCCTACAAATCCGCACCAGTGAATGTGAACAACGATTTCACAGCTATTATGATGGCATCGCTGCTGCAATGCGCTGTATTCACACCCGCTGCTTGGTCTCCATCAGCGGTCAGTAAGCGTCAATGAATGTCAATGGGTGCCATTGTTTCCTCATCAAGGAATTCAAGGACACGTCTTTGTTTCGTATGCAAGCCTGTGTCGGGCACCATTCTGTCAGACCGCACCTCGGCAGCCATCTGTCGCATGGCAACACGTAAGGGAGTGAGAAGGTTCAGCCTCCACTGTCATCTCACCAACATCACCTCCGACGTAATAAAACGGGAGGCATTACTTTCGGAGCAGCCATCGCATATACGCGACCAGAGGGCAAAACAAACAGAATCCACACTTTTAAATAATAATTTTCACCGCAAATACCTGACCTTTAATAACGTCAAGATCCCTCCCTCCTTCAGAGGGGAAGTTCAGGTTGCCCAAGGAGGCTGTGGATGCCCCATCCCTGCAGGCATTCAAGGCCAGGCTGGATGTGGCTCTGGGCAGCCTGGGCTGCTGGTTGGCGACCTGCACATAGCAGGGGGTTGGAACTGGATGATTGTGGTCCTTTGCAACCCAGGCCATTCTGTGATTCTTCGAGCAGTCAGATGCTCGCAGCCCAACACCGCACTCTGCGTGCCACGCTGTGCCAGCAGCAGGAGGCAAAGGATCAAAGCCCAGTGGAAGCAATAAGGTTGGATCAGGTCAGTGTCCTTAAAGGGCTGCTCTGTCATTACCATCACAGGCAAAACAGGCTCGGCCTAAGGAAAATGAATTATTGCTTACTGAGAACGAGAGCAATGCGAAATAAAAGCAAGCTAAAACACCTTACCTCCATCCAGACTCTTCCACCACCTCTCCCAGAGCAGCGACGGCAGAACGGGACCTGCGGCCAGCCCGCAGCCCGCAGCCCGCCCCACTCCGCCCCTGCTGCACGTGGGCGGCCCGGGGATGCCGTCCTTCGCGGCTGAGCCCTCGGGCTTCCCGCAGGCCGCCGCTCTTTAGGCGCTGTTCCAGCGCAGCCCCGCCGGCGGCAGCCCTTCGTGCTCCTCTCCACGGCCGCAGCTCCGGCCCTGAGCTGCTCCTGCGGCACAACACGGCTGCAGTGGAGATGTGCTCCGCTGGAGCTGGAGGCACTGATGTTCTTCAGTCGGTTTTCAGTGGGAAAACAGAAGGAGGTAGAATGTCGAGGATCCGCTCCAACACATTCCTCTTGTGTGTCCTGGTTTGGGCTGGGTTCATTAATGAGTAAATTTTCCTCCTGGAAAACTTCCTCCACAGCTGGGGTGTTGCTGTGCTTTGGATTTGGGATGAGGACAGTGCTGGTAACAGTGATGTTCCAGCTATTGCCAAGCAAAACTTTCACTAATTCAGGTGTTTCAGCTTCTCCGTCCTGCCGTTGCAGGGGATTAACATGAAGCTAGGGGGGGACGGAACCAGGACAACTTTCCTAAAGCAGCCAGAGGAATATCCCACACCGAATGACACGCTGAACAACGAAAAGCAGGGCAGTGGGCTCTGCTCACATACTGGCTGAGTATTGGTTGGCAGGTGCTGAGCAATTGCATCTTGCCTCACTTGTTTTGTATACCTTATTATTGCTATCCTTGCTATTATTTTTCTTTCTTTTTCTCCTATTAAACTGTCATTATCTCAACTTATGAGTTTTACCTTTTTTTTTTTTTCCTGATTTTCTCCCTGTGGGGAGTGAGGGCAGGTAGTGAGTAAATGGCTGTGCAGTGCTTAGCCACCTGCTGAGTTCAACCACTGCGCTGAGGAAGACTGATTTATAAACCTTAGGATAAAGTGTGATCATAGCACCAAAACCAAAACAAAGCAAAGACCAACAGTCCACAAAGAAGCCTTCTATGTAGGAGGACTTTTAATCTAGTGATTTTCACTAATGAGTTACTAATGAAGCTTTTCTGTACTGATTATGTATTGTTTGGACTACTAAAACATCTAGACTATTAAAACTTTATTAGAGTCTTAAAACATTAATCAGACTAATCATATTTTTTTTTTCAGTCCATAATGTGTGTGTTGTGTGTTCCTTTTGCCTATAACAAGATATTGAATGTAAGAATGTTTTATTTCACATTGTCCTTGAGAGAAAACAACGGGGTGCCTGCTAGCAAAGTTTCTGTGCTTTCATCAATCACAATCCATTGTTCTCTCAGGGATTAATAATAGCACAGGCCTTGGAAGGTCCAAACCGACTACTAGACCGAATCCAGAGCAGTTTTCCAGGAAAGTGGCAACACTGCATCCTTCACTGTGTCACTGCACGGTGACTTCATAAATCACATCACACAGAAAGCTGGGACAAAGCCCAGCTCTGAGTTATCTCAAAAACCTCTCGGTGGATAGGGAGAGAATGGCAAATGCCATCCCTAAAATAACTAAAAAGATCTTAGTGTGGCTCCTCCAGTTTCAAGGCAGAGATTTACTTAATTCAGATAGAAGAACATCTCCCAAAATGCACCTGCCATCAATGTCTGCAAACGACTGGGAGCTCCACAATGCTAAACGTGGCATAAATACAACAACAAAGTAATTTATTTTGCCTTTTAGTTTTCTGTATATGCTCAGAGAGAATGAATAATACAGAAAAATTACTGAAGTGTTGATATCCTTAGGATATGGCAATATCGAGTGTAGTAAACACAGGGGCCAGTTGTGAAGAATTAAAGGAAAAAAGTCTTGATGCTGAATATCTTCCCAAGGCAGCCTCAGAGGAAACCCAGTTTAGATTAATGTAAAATGACACAGAGGAAAGGAAAAATCCTCATCTTACTGATGCACCACTACTCAGAAAGAAAAACAAACAAAAAAATCCCACCACAACAACAATCTAACAGACAAACAAACAAGCAAAGACAAATAAGGAGCAAATGAGACAGGGATGTTGGGCTGGACTGGTCAGTTCCAGTGAAACTCTTTGTATGTAATACACAGATGCTGAAGGAAAAGAATGGTGTCTGTTTACAAAAACACAATGCAACTGCATTGTAGCTGGTACCATCCCACATCTGTGTCAAAGCAGAGTTGATGCTGTTCTGGCATTTCAGTCAGCAGTGCTGCATCACTGCATTCCCTTTGTAAGGGTCAGGCCTCAAGGAACCTTGCTTCAAGCCTGATTTACTGTGATTGGTTTTGATGTCAGGAGCCTTATGCTACCACACATCAGATTCTCAGGCACGCCATATTCCCTTTTGGATGAGATTTTTCTAGCCATAACTTTGGCATCTGGAAGTCCTGCATTCATTCCCACTTCCAAAATTTTAAGGTGAAGTATTTCACTGGGAGAGTCCTGAAATACAATTTCTACTTCATACAAAAAGTAATGGGAAACCAGAGAGGCACAAAGTGATTATTTATTTCTAAAATAAGGTGTTTTCATGACAACATATTTGTTTTTACTGTGCTCACAGAACTACCAGTTGAAACATAATCTAGATTGAAAATTAAAGCAAAACAACAATTAAAAAAAAAAAAAAGCAGATGTATAAAAAAGTAGATGTGTAACAATATTGAAAGTAAGGGTAGTTTTAAGAATTATTTTCTTATTATTTCTAAAGCTATCTGCTACAATTACTGTCTGGATCTGCATAATGGCAGCTGTGAGATCGTTTCATTAAGAAATAAGTGGTTAAAATACCATGCAACTGACATGTATAAAATATACTTGTAAATAATTATCAGATGAAAGCTAAAACATTCACTGAATGAATCTGTGCATAGGAAGGTGTCTCCTGACCTAGCCTGCTGTTTTTAACCAGAAGGTAGTTTTATTGGCTAATGTACGGAATGTGGAGAATGACTGTTAATGAAGAATATGTTTACAGAGACTTTCAGAAGGAAAGCAGGTGGCTGTATCAGTCAAATGCCATCTTGTAGAGATTTGTGGCAAATTGTAGATTCATTGAGAAACAGTAGAGAGTAACTCAACTGTTGTTACTGTTCTTCAAAGAATGAGAATGGAAATCACTAATCTGGCACAGGTTTATTTGTGCCTAGTGGTTTGAAACTAGAAAGTCTAGTTTTCTAAAACCACAGAAAGGTGGCTTTTTTCAGTGTTTTTTTTTTTTTTTTTTTTTTTAATTAATTACTGGATTTTCAACATCTTTTCAGTTACTTCTGAAATGCAACACATTATTGGGAAAACAAACAAACAAACAAAAAAGAAAAATCCAACAAAGTAGATCAGTAACATTGAAATGTGAGACTTAAAAAAAAATTGTACCTCCTGTTCACCATTCCATCCCTTCTCCTTCCTTTTCCTTCCCCTCTCCTTCTCTCCTTCTCTCCTTCTCCCCTTCTCCCCTTCTCCCCTTCTCTCCTTCTCTCCTTCTCCCCTTCTCCCCTTCTCTCCTTCTCTCCTTCTTTCCTTCTCTCCTTCTTTCCTTCTCTCCTTCTCTCCATCTCCCTCTCCTATTTCTTTTTTCTTTCAAGTGAACCTATATAATTTACAGATTGCTCTAAGCAGTCTGCACTAACCAGATTCCTTGTTGAGAGGCAAAACTAGTTGGCATAGCTTTTGGTAAATGCATTGTAAGCTAGGTAGTTACATGGTACTATGCACATTTTCCTTAGCACACCCTGAAGCTAATTGTTTGACGAAATGCCTCTGAGATGTAAATGCTGATATGTACCAGAGATACATACCATTCGTACCTTCATACCAGTGGGTATGGAGGAAGGCCACTATTTTTTAAAAAAGCATTGCCTCTGAATTGTGGAAATAATCGTGTCCCTCCTGTGGGCATGAATACTGAAAACAGAGATAAAATCCTACTGGCATCAATACTATGAAGTAAATAGTCCTAGAGGACACCCATGCAAGAACACTGGGAGGCTAGTACACTAATTAAGATTAAAAACTATCATTGTCATGAAAAGACAACTTGGAGACTATCAAATTAGATGCTCTCCCATTAAGAGCAAAAGAAAATAAGATACATGTACTACAGAGTTAGTATATATATACAGTATATATAGTATATATATATATATATATATATATAGTTATATGTATATAACTACACTACATGTACATATAACTACTATGGCTACCCCATATTTCTAGTAATGGAAATGGGAGTGTGAAATGGGAGCTGTCGAGAACCCAGAAGCCAGCAAATCATGAAACCCAAAAGTAAGGGAAAAAAAATAAGGAAAAAGTAAGAGAATCTCTAATTCTTGATTTAGTGTCTTCCCAGCTCAATAACAGCTAAAGCATCTGTGTATTCTCAACATTACTCTTATCCTAAATCCCAAACACAGCATCATATGAGCCTCTGCAAAGAAAATAACTGTATCCCTGCCGAAACCATGACACTTTTTATTTCTAATGGTTAATTAGAGCTTTTCCCTTGGAGAAGAGAAGTTCCCTAAGAAGCAGAGAATGAACTGTGAGGCTTTAAAAAACTGAAGGAAATAATCAACAGAGACTTCTTAAAGGGCAGTTTCTTAAGAGGCTGCATCTCCTTTAATGTAGTATGTTGCATATGATAAGAAATTGGAATTCCCAGTTCTTCTGTAAGTTTGTGTCCCAACTTTATCTGAGCTTCCAAAAAGTGTACTTTCTTCCTATACATCAATTTGAGTTATTAAATCTATTTTAACCTCTTTGCAACAGGTTTAAAAATAGCAGAAAAATATATTTAGTAATATATAGTCATTTAAATATTCATTCTCAGTGGAGGGGGTAGGACAGTAAGCAATTTCTTGTAATGATACTGGATGAAGGTTGTCAGATAATTATTTTTCAGTCAAGTAGGAATAAGTACTCCTGCTTAGAATATTGCAAAGTAGGAGAAAAATGGAAAAACAAACAAGTAAACAAACAAATCAGACTGTCGTTTACAAACTCAAGAGATCTTTAAAGTAAATGCACCAGAAGATAATCAAAGCTGAAATTATTTCTATATACTTATCATTTAAGTAGTAGATGAGTCTGTAATACTTAGAAACACCTGCAGTGCTACGGAACTAATGATGTTCCTTTAATTTTCCTCTCTGTACACGTTGAGATAATGTGATTTTCAACTGAAACTAAGACTCTGAATTTGTATTGGATACACGTATATTCCTTTCTAAAAATTCTCACATATAATTTTTATTCAGTATTTTTAACACTTACAAGCTGAAGTTCTAAAGGTATGGTTAAAATACATCCACTGAAATGAACTGGCTTAGATTTTGGGGCATGTCTTGTGTATTATTTGTTCATTTCTTGGGTTTTAGAATGCTGAAAATAATTCACTCTGAACTAGAAAATGCTTCAGAATAATTTTTGGAGTACAATATGACAGAAATCATCAAGATTTCCAGGTCTGCACATGGCAATAAATTTCATTTCTGTTTTCCAACAAGGATCTGACAAACCGTGTTGACAACAGGAACAGAGAGAATAAAGTACAACCTAGAAATCTGGCATCGATGCACTGCTTTTCTACCACAGTTGCAGACTGTGTTCCTCTCCAGCCTGGAATGTTAAAATATGATTACACTGTGCTGAAACTGAATAAATTTATATACAGATCAGTAAGGGAGTTAAAGAGCATTGTGATCATTGTTTTAGACACATCTGATAAGAAAATGGAAATTAAAATAAAAGGAAAATCGGAGAAAAATCTCCAGCTGCACAGATGGAGGCCCTGAGTTTGATGGCTGCAAAGGAATGAATCGTTACTGAAGTCTGTCAGGGAACCAAAAGTTTGAAAAAGCTGAAATTTGAACGGTGTGTCTACATTTCCCACCTTACAACAACTGATTGACACCAACCGATGTTCTGGCATCTTGTGAAATGCAGCATTAGGGTAATCATGTTTGTTAAGTATACTGACTATATGAGTGCCTATTACACATAAAAGTTCAAATATTACATTATATCAGTGTTAGGTAGATAGGTAGATAGATAAATAGATAGGTAGATAGACAGATAGATAGATAGATAGATAGATAGATAGATAGATAGATAGATAGATAGATAGATAAGTAGATAGGTAGGTTGGTAGATAGATAGATAGATAGATAGATAGATAGATAGATAGATAGATAGATAGATAGATAAGTAGATAGGTAGGTTGGTAGATAGATAGATAGATAGGTAGATAGATAGATAGATAGGTAGGTTGGTAGATAGATAGATAGATAGATAGATAGATAGATAAGTAGATAGGTAGGTTGGTAGATAGATAGATAGATAGATAGATAGATAGATAGATAGATAGATAGATAAGTAGATAGGTAGGTTGGTAGATAGATAGATAGATAGGTAGATAGATAGATAGATAGGTAGGTTGGTAGATAGATAGATAGATAGATAGATAGATAGATAGATAAGTAGATAGGTAGGTTGGTAGATAGATAGATAGATAGATAGATAGATAGATAGATAGATAGATAAGTAGATAGGTAGGTTGGTAGATAGATAGATAGATAGATAGATAGATAGATAGATAGATAGATAGATAGATAAGTAGGTAGGTAGGTAGGTAGGTAGGTAGACAGATAGATAGATAGGTAGATAGATAGATAGATAGATAGATAGATAGATAGATAGATAGATAGATAAGTAGATAGGTAGGTAGGTAGGTAGGTAGATAGATAGATAGATAAGTAGATAGGTAGATAGGTAGATAAGTAGATAGATAGGTAGGTAGATAGATGGATGGATGGATGGATGGATGGATGGATGGATGGATGGATGGATGGATAGATGGATGGATGGATGGATGGATAGATAGATAGATAGATAGATAGATAGATAGATGTGTATTTCCCTCAGGTCGAAGATTAACGTATTAAAAGTTAATATAATGAATATTGTTACTGGGCTTGAAAAAGTCCAACTTCTACAGCCGTTTTGACCTTCAGATACACCTATTACTTTCAGAAGCATTTTTACAGAAGAAGAGATACCATGATACTTCATTATAGCAAGTATTAACATGTGATTCCCTAGAAATTTACTAATGTCTTCAGTAGATGTTTGTGTGATCTCATGCAGTTTAGTCTATCACTGCAGCTCAGCTGAGAACAACAGAATTCATTGCAACTATTCTCAGTCAATCTGAATCACTACATTTTGTTGATAGAATTAATAATAGAATTAATAATCTAACAGTTTTTCCTGCTTTTATTCTGTCAATTTTGTTTCATAGACACCACAGAACAGACTACACCCACGTACAGTGATGTTTATTTCTGCCAGACATCAAGGATGGTCACAAAGTGCTGAGTTCCAAAGGAGAAAGTGTAGGCCAAAGAATTGGGATCCTAATTATTGTTCCTTTTAAATTAATTATTAAAAAAAGCTTTAAGTTTGAGAGTCTGAAATTGATTTTTTTTTTCAGAAGTAGTTCAGTAATCTATATGAATCAACACTAGAAATATTCCTGTTAATTTTCTTCTGCGGACTAGAAAACAAAACATAATTAACAGTAAATCCTATGAGTTTAGTCAGAAATTTTTCATGTTTGGGGCATATTTTAAAGACAGAGAATTCTAAAGAAATGAGTCCCAAAAATATTTTTTATGAAGTCAGGAAGCATTACACCAGTTCTTTCTTTCAACTCAAGAGCTTACCCAGGATCTCATGTTCAAATCCTGATTTAGTGCTAACAATTCTGACATTTTCAACAACTGCTACATGTGTAACAGATCCGCCTGCAATTATTTATACCCCCTTCATCGTGAAACCTCATCTTTGACAGGGATTGCTCCTCTAATGAAAACAAACTTGTTTGTTGCTTTGTGTGTGTTTGTTTTGTTTTGCTTCTCTAATTATATAAAACTTGATTTTTTTTCTTTTTGGCTGGAGGAAGCAAGCAGTAAGCACAACAGTGAAACCCCAAGACTTTTTACACAAAAACATAATTTGGGACAGCTCAAAATGCACAATTGTGCCTTTTAAATTATTATTATTTTCTCCAAGAGAAGAAAAACCTTCAGTAAATGATCACGCTGCCCCATGAATAAAAGTGGTTAACAGTGAGAAAAACTTCACACTAATTAGACTTGGAAATTATTTCTTCACTAATCATGAAAAAAATATACTAACACCAGTCATGTCATTAAGAAAACAAAACTGACTCGTAGCAATGCAAAGTTGGAACTTCTGTTGCTGGGTGAGTGCTGTGAACGTGTGATTAATGCCCTTGAACCCTTAAGGAAATTTTAAATGTTAAATGGCTTGCTGGGATTAAGTGCTTTATAAAAATAATTTTTGCTCATTTTTCCTACCTCCTTCTTCCCATCTGCTGAGGCTCTGATCGAGATTTGGAAACAAACTTTGGAAACTTGCTGCCTTTTTGTCTTACAGTTAATTAAAAACACACCTTAGACTTCAGTAAGATCTACCAGTGCAGGCACCGGTACACAACAAGCAAATCTCAGATACATGACCAATGTTCCTGAACTGACAACACCAACATTCACTAATTTATCTTTGTATTTCTTTTTTCTTTTTTCACATATTAGTAATGTCAGCAGTGGGCATGTAGGATGGTTAACCAGTTGAAATATAGGACACAGAAAAATTAACTAAGGTGAATGGCATCTGCCATTTACAGAATTAATGTTGAGCATTAATACTCCGTACTGTTTCTGTAACAATTTTTAAGAGATAAAATGAGCAAGAAATTAATTCCTCTTAATCAAAAAGGTAGTGACAAGGTAGAGAGAATATCACTGATTCGTGCCATCACTACTAGCTTAAAATTCCATCATTTTCTTTTCTCTTTCATCCATCCTGATTGATTTATACTTAGCGTTCTTTTAACATGTGCCTGGAAACTGGGGTGTGGAATCCATTTTTCTTACTTACTTTTGGTTTTTCCCAATCAAGGTCAAATTCTGCCTTCGGATACATGATTCTTTTATTTGTTTTTATAAGAGATCATGATCACCAGCTTTATGCTACGACTATCAGGCACTAAAGACAGATGCAATAAGTATTTATTGGAAATACTGGATCAACGACTCACCTGAGGAGTTACAGGAGAAATAAAATTTGTTTTTGAAGTAGACTTGAGCTAAAATAGTCAATAAAGCATGATCTGCTAGCCTTCCACCTATGGTAGTTGTAAGGCACAGGCCTGGGCAATGCCCCAAAGGCTGATGCCTCAGTTGTTCCTGGCAGAGCCCAGAACAAACCCCAAGGAACCGTGAAGCACAGAAGGGACCTTGGTCCACCTTTTTGGTTTGACAGTTCCAAATGGGGGCTGGGAAGGGGCGTCCTTTCCTTTTTTGTCTTGTAATATTCAGAGGGTCAAGGGAAGGGAGAGCCCACTCTTTCCTTTTCACTGCTGCTTCCCTTCTGTAGCACATGTAGAACACCTGCCAGCAGACCTGCTGATCTCTATTCCCTTTCATTTCTCATTTTCCTTTCTCCTCTTTCTTTTGAAGTTGTTAAGCAATGGAAGGCTTACTTGAATTTTCTATAAAAATGCACAGCTTAGGCAGATATAGTCCTGGGAGGACTAATGCATATAAGACAACTGTTTTGTAGAAATTCTCTATTAAAGCTGACTTTTTTCCTCTTACGTATGGACCTCGAGTGTCATTTCATCTTAATCCAACTAAGGGGTTTGAAAATCTGGTCACCCTTCTCTCTCCTCACAGGCAGGACCACGTTTTGCTTTCTGCCTCCTCAGGATCTTTTCAAATGTATGGAATAAGCAATTCAGGCTACCCCTTAACTTACCTATATTTTATCTGTATTTCAGTACCACCAATATTAGATTTGAAATAGTCATTTCACTTTATATATATATATATGTTTCATCCCACTGAGTGTGTTTTATATTCAACACCATTCCATTCCTTACAGTTACCTTTTACCACATTGTATGGATGTACAGTGTATGTATACAAACCTGCATGTATTGTTAATGTTAAATGTCAACTTCACATCCACAACTTCTCTAGGCAACCTGTTCCACAGTTCTTTACTGCACTCATATCTAGTCTAAATCTACCCTCTTCCAGTTTAAAACTATCTCCCCTCATCCTGTTGCTACCAGCCCTTATAAAAAGTCCCTCCCCAGTTTTCCTGTAGGCTCCTAAAGGTGTTCTTATATCCTTTCTTTTCTTTTCAGGGGACTGGTGATGACAGCTACTTACAGAGGATTTTCCTTATATAACACAGAACCAATATTTATCCACGATAAAGTGAATTAATCACACAGTGTGTTATTCAGGGTGATTGCTGATTTTCTTCAGAGTTTCACCATCACATCGAAGAGTTTTAGAGAGCAAATAATCTTACATCAACAGTTAGTAACATGCTTTCATATTTTCATATTGCTGAAGTGATCAAGGCATGATAAGGGCATTTTTTAAGCTAAAAGACCCAGTACAGATTTATTCAAAGCTCATTTCACAGTATTTTTCACAACGCTGCCAGTGGGCAGGTTTGAGGGAAGGTAGAACCAGCAATTACTGCAATTGACCAATGCTTAATTCTATCTTTTAACGTGGTTTAGTAATTCTCCAATAACAGCTCCATGTATGCACCACTGCACATATGCAGCACTCTTCATAAGGCAATGCACCAATTCACTTTCACCACTACTGTTCAGTGTCATAAATAACATGAACACGCTCCGTTCAGCAAATTCTCTCAAAGTAACAGCTCTCAGACACTCACCAATACGATGAGTCCATTTCCTCACGGATTTCTTAAAGCAAAACAACAAAAAAACGCCTGCCTTTTTGGAAAGCTTCCTGTGTATCTGCTTCTGAAAACTGCTATGAAGTTGAGCACGGATGACCAAATTTTGACATCCAAGAGGAAGCTACAGTAGAGCTCCTTGTCATGGGTTTGACTTCATATCAGAAACGATTTTCCAAAACATGCTTCTGGAAGACATTTTGGTTCCAGGAATTTTGTGTTGTCACAATATAAATATCCTTACAAGAGAAAAAGGTGCCTTATGCTTTACGCCTTATGGCCTATGCTTTGGTGAATTACTGGAGATGTGAGCCACATATGCTGAACAAAAACCTGCAGTTTAAAATAATACAGGATATCTGTGCTCTCAGCAACTGAAAAAATTACCTAGATCTTAATTATTACTCTCCTTAGAAGAATACTGTCTTATGCCAATTCTAATTATTTTGTGTTTATAAGTGCAGAGAGTTCATCCAATTTAAAGTCTTCCCAGAAACCTTTAAAACATTTTCCATCACTTTACTTTCTTAGTGATGCTGCTAACAGCTGACACTTTCTCCTATTTTTACAGTTTTATCTCCCAAGAAGTAAGTGGCAGATTTCACCTCACAAAGGCAATACAGCTATTTCAGTTGACAGAGACTGTTCTGGACAACTTAATGACTTGTCTGTATCCATCAGTCAGTGAGGAATTCCCATTGGACTGCATAAGTTTCACACTGGTCTACTTCCCTGTTTGCCAAATCCTGAAGAAGTATCACATACAATAAGGAAACAGAAATATCATCATAAATGCATGGTTAGGCTAATACTTTTCCCCCAAAATCTGTATTGTCAATTCATTTACAGAATCTTTGTCGAATTACTTTTTTTTTTTTTTTCTATAACCATCTATATTGTTTACAAGATTTTTCCTAATAAAAATGTACAACAGCATATGGAATACAAATTGTTCATGAACCCATGTGAAAGCTTATACAAATATGACTCTAATGCATCACTACTGAGAAACAATTAAGGCTTGTGCACCTCAGCATCTGTGCTGGGTAGCCTGGAGCTTCCAGTTCTGGTGGTTTTCTCATAGTATCTGAGAAGAGGCTGTCTTTTCAGAATGTCATACCTGAGAGGTATCACAGACCCAGTACCCCTCCTTCACAGATGAATTCTGTCACAGGAAACACCATGTGCCCCCCTGGGGCTGCCTGGCATATTCTAGCTCAAGATCATTATGAGAGAATGATAACTACTAAAATCACAGGCAATTTCCTGTCACTGGAAAGGGTGTTTGTGGGGATCAGCATCATGGACGTTTCGGTCCTGGCAAAGAGCTTTGGAAGCTCCCCATCTAATTTTGCCATGACAACCCATTCCTATTCCAATATATACGTATTAAAGCCATCTCTCTTCAACTGGCCCATATTTAATTATGTTGTGAACTACTCATACCACCTCGGGCCCCTGCCAGAGGGTTCCAGTGATTTTCATGGTATTATATCCAGCACTGGTCTGGAAAAGTCACTGGTTAAATTTGAGAGCTGCAAATGATCAATTGCTGTATAGCTGTCTGAGAAATAGGTTCCCATTTCGTGTTCACTGACTTCTAACTCATGACAGATTTCAATATTTTCCCTTTTGGACACATATGCAAGGCACTGAAGAACAGGTCAAGTAGCCTTTTTAACTCTAATAGCCATCCCATGGGAAGTATGCCACAGTGTTAGCCATGCAGGTAAAGTCCTGTGCGGTGTACTGAAAGGGATTTATAGCAATACACTTTTACATTTTAACATCCATCTTTTTCTTACAATACACAAGTAATCACCACAGTCTCCTTTCTGCATGCTCTTCAGACCTCTTTTAAATTTTTTACATCTCGGTTGTTGTAGGAAAGGGACCTACATGGTTTTGATTTCAGTGGTGCTGAAAAAAAATGGGGGAATTTGCCCTGGATGTGTACTGTGAGAATAAAATTTTGAAAAGTGAAGTGAGGACAGCCTACTTTGAATTGCAAAATCAAAACTTAACTGATTCATTAGTCAGACACCTCAGGAGAACGACAAACACGCTCATTTAGATAATTTTCCACTCCTGTGATGCATTTGGGCTCTACACAGTAATTACAGAAGCAAAAATAAAACCTCAAACAAAAACCATATAGAAGTGGAGATTGCAGGATATACCAACAAATCTGTATTTATTGGCACTTTAATGTATAGGCTAACACCTCAAAAAGTCAAATGTGAATTCAAAAGGATGCATAGTTGTAATTATCTACAGCAATAAGTTTTACCATAACTTCTGTTTCTTTAGAGGCTTTCTAATTCAAAACTCTATGCAAACACAACATTCTCAATCATATTACTGGAGTAGCTGAAGGACAGAACACTGCAGTAGAAGTAATAACTCTGCACTACTTTGCTATAACTTTTAAGAAGACTTGCATACTATTTCCATTTATGAATTTTGGTGCTTGAAGTGAGATTATTACTTGCACACCGTACTTTTAATTTTTGCTCTTCACTTTAATTTAATTTTAAAAAGCCCATGGTTATAATTTCTCCAGCATGCTCCAGCTTGTCTTACAAGTCCCCCCCAAACCCAGACTTTATCCAATCCTGGAACAATGAACAAGTATAAATGACTATTTAAAATGAAACAGCAAAAGAAATCCAGTTCCAGTCATAAAAACGTCAAAGCAGCTTAAAGATTAGATTTTACTCCACAGGGGAAAAAAGAAACATCCTTAAGGATTAGCTAATTAAAGTTTCTGTTTGTCTGCAGTCAGCGTTAATTGGCATGTCTTAACAAACGGCCTAAATGCACAACATGGCCCACCAGCAGGCTGTGATTGCCACCAGCAGCCCCCTGCTCCAACTCCCTGCCTGCGGCCCAGGCGCTGCACCCTCATCTGAGCTGTGTTTATAGGAAAGCCAATCTCTGACACCTTTCTGATGTTCATTTATTTATTGGCTGGGCTACTCTCAGACCTGACTCATCTCCTAGCATTTATCAGAAGATTGCTAGAACTAGACACTGCCACCAGCCCTGCTCTTCTTGCCCTGCTTGGGCATGGCAGTGTGCCCTGCTTGGGGATTGCTGCTCTGACAGCGTTGCTGCATCCTCCAACTTGCATCTTCCCTTCCTTTGTGGGGCAGCCTCACTTTTGCTGCTTCCTGATGACACATCGTTAAGATCCACACCGCACTGCTCACTCACTGATTAAACGCTCCTGTGTAGTTTAGTTGGTTTTCAGTCTTTGAATGCACTTAAAATGTCACAGTTTAAGTAATCCATAGTTACTGAATAATGTTGCCTGCAGCAAAATACATCCTGATCCTTTCAGGGACCAATTATCTTACAATACAATGATTAAGTGGCCTGAATGTGTGATAATTAGTATTATTTGAAGATAAAAGGTCAATATTCTTTTTATTTTCTTTTTAATGTGGATTTCCTTTGGCAATGAGGTTAGGGGGAGGGAGGAAATTAAATACTTTCCTGATTGAAGAGGATTGAAGAATTACAAATGGGTTGTTTCTAAAACCCTTAGGTTTTAGAACTTAGCTATCCTATAGCAACTCTGCAGTGGCACCTTTATAAATCATACTTGCATTTTCTTAAGTGATTAAAAACCAACAACACAAACGGAAAAAAAAACCAGCTGCATGAAATGGGTGCATCATAAAGTAATGTAAACAAGAGTTAACCATTACAAGCTGAATCTGAAGAGATATGCCAGTATTAATCCATGGGCCTATCATTGCTTCTCTATAGAGTTAGAAGAAATTGGATGCTTCTTCAGTCCTTATTATGGCATATAAGTGGAAAGTTCTTCACATAGGCATCTGTTACACTCAAAATCTTTGTCATGGGCTACATGAAAAAAAGCTGAGAGTATACTTAATGTGATTAATGTCAGAATTCCAGTTACAACAAATGCCTGTTGCTCGTCCAGTTACAAAAATGCCACAGTATACAGTCCAGATTAATAGAAGAATGACTCGTTAAAACAATTTAAGGTGTTACACAAAACAGCAGCCACCCTGAGATGACAAGCACTTGAAGGTCCTCTGAGTCCTAAGCTTGATGTTCTTCTGCTCAGATGGTGTAGGGAGATCTAAAACCTTCTGCACAACATTTTATTGTGGATGGCACAGACAATTCAATCTAAGCAGAATAATAACTTTTTATCCCTGTAAAAATTAAAGCTAAAATAAATGAAGGCAAAACTTATCTGCTCGCTGTAGGACTGTTTTCAAAGCTAATAAAGCTAAAATCTGCTCAGACTGAGACAAAACCCCAGAAGTCCCAAGACTGAATTTTGCTGTCTGTACAAAGCCTCAGTCGTTTTCCTGTAAAGGCAAAAACCTTTTCTGAAATGATAGAAGTTACAATGTTGTTGACAGATCATTATCAAAGATTACTGGAAGAGATACATCTTTTTCTGTTCATGTCAAAAAGATTATTACATTATCTGATAGTACAATGAGATTAGTAGTGTCAAAATTTGGGGCTCTGCTACGACTGATGCTGTGCAAAGATGGCCAGTTCCAGATTACTTGCATTTCTAACAGTGAAAGAAAAGCAATAACATAGATAAGTGAAATAAGATTTCATTATTTAATGGCATATCTGGGAAGGAGTTGATTCTTAATTGTTAGTTCAGTTTTCTAGACACTATATTGCATTCTTTTCCCAAAGCAAATTCACTGTAAAGCTATTATCTATTATTTCTTAATCATCATATTAACCAGCAACCAAGAAGATCATTGTCAGATAAAAAAAAAAAAAATCTAGATAGCACTATTTCTATGCATTGTAAGTGGATATTAGTGTTTTGTTGTACTTTTGCTATTAGATTTCACAATGCTGACGAGCAGTAGTGAATGATAAAATCTCACTTAAGGATTTGTCTGAAACACTGAGAACTCATGTCTTTTTTTTTTCTCAGAGGTATTTATGAATCTGTAAGAGCAGTTTGTGAACAAAATCCATCTAGAAGGGCTATGTCATTCATCCTTAAAAGGTTCATTGCAGCATCCTGTAAAATCAGTGATTGTGTTAGAAATGCTGCTTGATTCTTTTCTTTCCAAAAGCATGCTAATGGTGAGCAAACAGTGTAGGTGCAAAGTGAGCATATATTAAAAACTACCAGGAAGTACATGAACTATGCAGAACTACGAGTTGCTGGTTTTCTTTTTTTTTGTTGTTGTTATTTTCTTTTAAGAAAAATGATTTGGTAGACAATGAAACTGATCTCTGAACTGTCATCCCAAAGGTCTTAAAAAGGAAAATGTGGTGGACATAAACTGCATATTTCAAACTTGTTGGCTGCTTGAAGGTAATGAACTCGGCGAGTTACTTCAGCTCTATTTTAGTTTTCCGGAACACATGAAGAAAAACGCCACACTAAACGTTTCTTCCAGGTCAGTACAACAGAAATAATCTATCTTTTAGACAGTTATATGCTTTATAGAGGGAGAGAGAGAAAAAAACAAATGTGAAGTGTTTTCAGATGTTCTCTAGTGAACTTATTTTTTCATGTGTACTTTGGTAGAAAATGACATGCATTTCCCCTGACATTTACTCATAATTCCAAATTTATTTTTCTTTCTGTAGATTTTCTGGACCATGAATAACTTTGACTTCAGAATACATGAATGACAGAAGGCACTTCAACTTCTTGCAGGGGTGAATGCAGTTCCTACTGTTGAATGTAAGTACTTGGGGGTTGCGAGGGGAAAAGCATTTTCTACCTAAATCATGGGCCATTAACTTCAACTTAATATTTCTTTGAGTCCAATATTCTGTGTTTGACTGAACCATATGTTCCTGGAAGACTTATTCTGAAGAAAAGGTGACATGTAGAATACCTACTGTTCTACTATTTTTCTTGACAGATCTCTTCCTTTATAAATCATTTTTTCTCTTACTTCCTCTTCCAACCCCAATACAGTTCCTATTTGACTCTATTTGACCTGAGCGTCCAGCTCTATTTTTCATTGTGACTTTCTCTGTTTTTAGTCTCTGAAAGTATGTTATTGAAATGTATTTGGTTTCTTGATCAAGCCACTCTTCAGTCTTCTTTTAGATAAGCTGAATCGATCACGCTTTTTTTTTTTCTCAAGATAATGCATGTTTTTCAATGCCTTATGTGGTTCCTCTAAGATTCCTCATTTTTTTCCACTTCTTTTTCTCTCTGTTGTAGAGAATATACAGGTTATTTCAACCCTAAGTTAGCTGATACTGCACTTTTAGATGACAGTGACCCATCAAATACCACCCACTCTTATTCACCACCCTATATGGACTCAATTAAGTCCATATGGATTAAGTTAAGTTTTCCCATCAAGTCATTCAAAACCAGTCTAAGAGGTTAATATTTACTTTCATACAAGGGCCCTTATACATCTTTCCAAGTTATGATTTCCCATTTTTTATGTTAGCCTTCATCATTATTCATATTCATAAGAGTTTATTTTCAGTGTCACAATATATGACTGACTACACTGCATGTTTGTGCTGTTGTGAGTAATAGAACATGTTGCACGTCTTCAGTTGTAATGAATTACTACTTTGGTCTCAGAACAAAGCATTTTTATAGGGTGTGTATCGTAAGAGTTGAAAACAACCCTAAAAAAATAAGCCAAGTGCCAGATCACCTGAATGTACTCCTTGGTCCTGATTTCCTCATATGAATTATTTCATTTTGTCCAAGTCTTCATTTCTAATTCTTCAGCTGACTCTTGCAGATTAGAACTGCAGTGCTGGTTGAGATGGTATCACTCAGAAGGAGGGCTTTTCACTACACAGGAAACAAAAATGAAAACAAAAACAAATTCATTAAGCCACATGCAGTGGAGAACAATTGCTGATGAAAGTTCATCTGAAAGCAGTGATGCTTTAACAGTGATGCTGCATTAACAACTGCTTATTTTTAGTATGTGTAAAGCACGCACACACAAGCAAATGATTTTTAACAAAAGCCACAGCTTATGACACCTACTAACACAAATATGAAATTCTGTCCGAAGTATTTAAAAGTCAATATACACTAACAGAAAGTCATACTATTTGAGTCGAGGTTCCTGTATGCAGGTCGCCTGCCTTCAGTTTTAGACAGGGAATACACTGTTGTGCATGATACTGCCTTCATCCCTTGAAGCACATGAGATTGAGTCCAAACAACTTGCATACAAAGACATCAGAAGATTAAATAAAGTGAGGATTACTTTAATATGCACTTTCAAATCATAGTATTATGGAATGATATAGGCTATGAAGACCCTCTGGAATTCACCCATTCCAAGTCCTGCTCTGCACAGGGCCAGAATAGATCAGGCTGTTTGGAGCTTTGCCCACTCAAATTCAGAATACCTCCAAGACAGGAGATTGCACAACCCCTCTGAAGACTTTTTCAGACTTTTCAATATGTGAAATGCTGCAGGGGTTGTCATCATCAGGCACATCTTCTGCTTGATATGTAAACACAAATAAAAATGAGCCTCTGTGATATTAATTTATGTGCCAGTTGACACTGGTCCAAGCAAAGACCTCCAGAGCCAAGTAGCATTATTTTGTTTTGTTTTCTAAGACCATTACAGAGTTCTACAATTACATAAAACAAACTTAGAAGAGACTGCAGATAGTCACCCAGTCCAATTTCTGTTACAAGGCATTATCAACTGTAATTACAATATTTCTAAAAGACATTTTCCTAACCTGATCTTAAAAGTCTCCACACTGCAGTATTTTATACTAAAATAGGTTAACTAGAATCTAACTGTGTAAATGTCTAATCTAAACTCTCAGTAAATTTCTCATTCTCTGTTACTCACCGTGTACTCAGGAGAACAGGTTACTCTCCTCCACTTTCTCATTTCTCATAATCTCAGTTAAATAATGCAAAAACTGAACAGCAGAGTGCTGCTAACAAGGAGCTGAAGCCATGGCACGGGGTGCAGTGCAGGCCTTCCCACCTGTAGAAACTGACTGTACAGATGGATTTCTCTTGAGCCCTCAGAGATTGGAATCCTATCAATGGTAAGTTACTATGTTGACTGCAAAATGTCTGTGAAATGTTTGACTTGATCTGTAAGCCTTACAGAACAACTGACATGAGCAAGGAACCGCCAGCAAGGTTATCCAGAGTTGTACTTGCATCCATCAATGCCAAGATAAATGATGCAGAATTTAGGCGTTTGCAGAATTTATGTATTTGCAAGAAGGCATCTTCTGATTACAGAGGTTATTAAAAAGAAAAAAAATAACAACAAAACACTTTCAGCCAAGAACAGGAAAGAAGAAAATCATCAATTTACATTCATGTTTAAGCTACATGAATTACAAAATATGCTTTAATATGCTGTATGCTCTGAACACCTCATTCAAGCAGTTTTCTTACCCACAATGAGATTTGTTGTTATGCATTCGTTAGAACAGATCTTCAGCCAATGAAAAACTATTGTTAAAAAAAATTGAAACATTTTTTAGTATCTTATGGAAGCAAAACTACATTTATTTTACTGGTAAAACATCAGCAATTTGTCATTATCTGAGCCTCAGAACTGAATACCAAGAATCAGTAGTCATTGTGTATGCAGACTTGATGACTACTCAACCTATACATGAATGTTCATATTCTGTGTCTTCTTTCTGTACTGAGAATCTTATCAGTCAAAATAGTTACTGCTATTTGCAGTTAATAATTTTAAATTTATTTTTTAAAAATTATTATAATTTAATTGACCGCAGCTGGTCAGTTTGGTCCTCTTCAGGGCGTTCATTAAATACAGAATTAATTCTTGAATAAATCTGCAAGAGAAAAAAAATGAAGAAAAACCATCTAGTGCAAAAGAAGAAAAAGTTGAAATCAGACAACATTTTAAAATGGAAATATCACGTTTTATATTTGGCCAGATAAGATTATGGTGTTTTTCATTTTACCAAGAAAAATGTTTTAATTAAAATTTTCTTTCAGTTAGGCCATTTAATTAATGATTATCCATATTTTGTCTGTTTGAGCGCATTGTTTCAAACTGTGACAGATAATGTCATGATTGCTTGAAGGAAATATTAGAAATAGAGATTAGGAGTGTGGAGGCAGGAAGGTTAAGAATCAAAGGAGTGTTTTATGTGATTAATACAACAAAACAGGCACAGCAAACATTCCTTGATGGAACACTTCTTGTAATTTCATGCCACTTCAGCAAAATTTAACTTCAGAGAAGTATATGTCCATCTTGGTAAATTCACTGCTTCCACTCCAAGAGTTTCAAAGTGGACCATTTTATTTCTGTTAAGCTTATTATTTAAAAAATTAATGTTGAATTTTGGTATGTTGAATAAATGGAATTGCCTTTTTCTCTGTTACTTTTCTAACTGCTACTTCTTCAAAATCTCCTCTTAAAGCAAACCATGAATATGAAAAACAGGCAAGTATTTTTTGTCATCAAAATACAAGGCAATGTTCTCATCTCAGCTTGCCTTGATCTAAAATAATGTTATTTTTATTTTAATTCTGAGCTTTTCCTATTTACTGATGCATTTAATAGTGAAGTTTCTCTTTTAAAAATCAGTTAAAAAATAGCAGGGTTTAATTCCTTTACAGAAAGAGTGTTGAATTGAATTTCTCCCCAGTAATGAAATTGAGATAATTCTTCCAGTATTCATCCATACAGTCTGGAGACAGAGGCTTTTTATGTCCTTCTATTATGTATTTGAAAAATGTAACAGGATCAATGATGATGCCAAATACATTTTGACCATTACTAAGATGGGTCTTACTTGCATAAAACTGCTGTGCTGGGAAATTTATATTAACCCACTTGTTTAACTCACAAATGTGGTAATTGATGGACCTGCTAAAATTTTTTGAGGTTTTAATTTAAATTCTAATAGCTGCTGCAAATTTCAGTGTCATCTTGTTTCTTTTGATTTAGAATGAGTGTTATGCATACAGATTTTACCTAATGCAATAATTATCAAAACAACAGCATCCAAATGCAGTCCAAGGAATGACTCATCTCTAGCTCTGTGTTTACTTAATGAAGAAAATAGTCTTATCACAGACAAAGTCCTTATGTTTGTGCTGTTCCAAAAGACGGAGAAACATCACACTTCTGTTCTGCTTTATGTCAGTAACCCAACCTGTAAATATGTATGAATAGGGAGTTGATTGGTCTATCAATATTTAGTGGTTGGCAACTGTCCACAGAGGAGGTTGGAACTGACTGATCTTTAAGGTCCCTTCCAACCCAAGCCATTCCATTATTATGAGATTCTATACATGGATCAATATATGATATCATGATGAGATGACCTTGGCTGGTTGCCACACCACTTTCTGACTTTCCCTCCTGAAAAGGGACGAAAAACCCCTGGTTGAGAGAAAGGCGGAGATAACAATTACTGTCATGGGCGAAACAGGCTTACTCGAAGAAACTTAATTTAGCTGTTTGTAAAGGTTTGGATAGTGAGAAATAAAAACAAATTAAACCAATGACTTCTGGGTGCCACGGTTCACAGTCTTACCAGTTTATAAGGCTCATTCTTCCTAGGAGCCTGTAGCTTTTAGCACCCTAATTAAGTGTGAATGGGAAGTATGATGCTTGTCATTGTCTCCTGCATCAGACAGCCCTGCTGGCATAAACATTCCTACGATCTCACCTGCTCTCACCGTTTAGATTGACTGACCAACTTAGTTCCCATCGCTGCCTCTCTTTTAATTCCTTGAAGCACTGGAAGAATCCCCTGGTTTTTGTACCTTGGGTGGCCCCAAAGGAGTGGGAACTTTCCTTACCTTTACACACTCTTTCATTCCTCCTTTCATTTCCTCTGACTGACCACCCCCCTGACAGGGAGGGATTGGGGTCAGCCCATCACAGCTCTTCTCTGCTTCCTTTTCCTGCTGACACTTTCTCCCTTCTCCAGCACTGATTTCTCCCACGGCCCCAGTCCTTTAGGGTGCATCCACCCACTCTATGAGGTCCACAATGGACTTCAGAGGGACAGCCCCGCCGCTCAGAGAGTTTTCCCCGATAAGACTTTCCCAGTCACACTTGGATACACATTTGTAATTACAGAAAGAAGTGGCAGCCACAGTGATACTGGCATAGCAATAAATACATTTAGAAATTGCTCTATGACATAAGCACACAAAGCAATTCCTAACACAATCACTAAATATTGATAGACAATTGCGAAAGTGTTGTTCTTCCCCTGCTAAAATACAACATAGCCTTCAGGCCAACATTGCATCCACAGCAGTATGAACTTGAGAAGTTCTGCTTGCATTTTATGGCACAAATGAGGGGAAAAAAAACGGAGCCCTAACAACAAAAGCAAACAAGTAGGGGAAGCACAAAGATATGTATGTACACCCAGCTTTCTGTAGGTAGATAGGATTTCAGGAAGAGGAGAAGAATACCAGCTAAACTGTTAAATGTGTCCAGAATAAGAAAGCAGTTTCTTATGAGATTTCTGAAAACAATTTCGTAAGAGCTGCTGTTTTGCTCCTTATTTTTCTGTAAAATCAGTCTTTGTAAAATAGCAACCCTGTTTGTCCTGAAATATCTGGGGAGAGATTAAAATGGAGCACTCTGCATCTCTGTCTTTATTTCCTCTCACTGAAGGACTCTTGGGTTCTTACTCTAGCAGTGAAAGCTGAGCTACCTTTTGCTTTTCTCTCAGAAAGGATGTTTCTGTAAATACACTGTTCTTCATTATCACTCCACTTCAGAAGAAAAACTTCCATTTACATTACTGTCCAGAGGCTCTGAGATGTTTCACCTGTTACAGTGAAGAAATTAATTCCAGCATGGGAAACAGGAAGGCTTTAGAAAAGTTCACTTCTCTTTGCACAAAGTTGCCATGACACCCAAGTGAAGTGTGTGTCAAAACCTAATGGCTACAGCAATCTCAGGCACACTGTCTACATTTGTTTTTCTCTTTTGGTGTTGAAGTTGGTGATTTGTCAATCCAGTGACCAAGGATGCAAACTCCATAATCAGGCAGATATCGAGGGGGTCACCTATTGTGGGAATCAAATGTTGTTTCTGCAACATTTTTTTTTTTTATTTCATGGTCTCTGCTGCCATAGCTCTTTTGGGGAGTCTTTCTACTTTTCTTGGGGGAGGTCTCTGATAGTTTGCATCGCTTATCCTCTGGACAAACCTTCCCCAGGAATGCACGCTCAGTATTTAGGTGTATATCTGTATATTTTGTCATACACATTGCAAGAATATCATGCACGAGATTGATCAAACCAGAGAACAAGTGATGGCATGCCCAAGGAATGGCCTGAAGAGACATCAGAAGGCCTGGCATCACCCCGTCCCCGGTGCTCTTTGTTTAACGAAGGCTTTGAAGAAAATCACCACATCAATACGACAAGAAGAGCACTGAGACAGCTTGGAACAACAGGATGGCTGCTGGCTGACAGATAACACAGAAATTAACAAATGCAAACTGTGATAAGATTGTGAACCTGGAGTACCCAGCCAATGGGGAAACAGGGCAGGGGGATGGGCAAAGGGGGAAACAAGGTACAAAAGCTGTCATTGTGTCCTTAGGGTGCTCCTGCCATTGCAGTCGTGAATAAAATCTGCTTTTATCAGAGATACCATCCTGACAAAATTCTTTGGATATTTCCAACACCTATCATCTTTGCAAAGAGAGAACTAGCTCATATTTCTTTCTAATTACATGTGATAGGAGAAATAACAGCAAGCAGGCTGATACACATACATTCATTCTTTTCAGCCATACTGCAAACAGTGCATGAAAATCAAGATTTTATTCCTGCTCTGCCAAAGCAAACAAACAAAAACAGCAGAGTAAGACAGAAAAAAAAAAAAAAAAAAAAAACACCAAAAAACAAACCTCCACAAGAAGCTGTTTCCTGTTTAATTATCATATATTTATCAAAAATCTGCCTGGGGAAATTAAGAAAAATTCATGTGTTCACACCAAACCATACCTGATGGTCCTGTGAAAACAGAAAATGTCAATTAATTAAATAATACTAATTCAAATTCAAATACTTATTTCATTAATTAAATAATACTAATTTGTAATGCAACAGCTCTTACAGTGTACATGTGATTTGCAAAGTTTACAAAGACATTGGCTGATTTGAAAAGTATCCTCTGCATCCCATGTTTTCGTTGCTGCAAAGAATACTCTCCCATAGAGTAAAGATGTCAATGTAAAATCAGGAATTTGATAAAGACTTTCTAGGGAAAAAAGAAGAAAAAAAGAGAGAGAGCCATTTCATTACGAATAATATTATTCCATAAAAGTTAGACCATGTTTTCTCAAGCTTACTCTATTGTAATTGTTTTCTATGTATTCAATTTCAAAGCAAACAACTGTGGATAAGTGTCACCAAAATTCTTGAGTTCCTGTGTGCTAATTATCTGTACAGGCAATTAGTCTGTGCCAACAATTCATTCTTTATTATCCAAATCAACCCACACTTTCTAAGAACAGTTGGCTGCAGCAGATAATAAATATTCACATGTATTTATGGTACAATTTTGTTGTATATAAAAGTTAATAATTATTTTCTAGGCAGATATTGATAAAATGTTTTTTGCTTTCAAATAAATATGCACAATTAACTTAAACTTCTGAAGTTTGTTTTTGTTTGTTTTCCTAGAGATCTGAAATTAAAATGATAATTTAATCAACTATTTCATATTTTGCAGTTTATTACCTTGCATAGTCACTACTTTGTTTAAGTGATGTGGCAAGATCTGTGGAGTTTTTAATTTTGTTGTGACTACATGTATCTGATCTTTGTACAGACGAAATGGGACTAGTGTGAGATAAGCCACTGATTTACAGCCAAGAGATTGACTGGACATCAGGGCAGATTCACAACAAGATGATTGATTTAGCTCCCCAGCAGCTCTAAAATAAAGTGACTGAATAATGGATACAGGAATTCTTTGTGAAGGATTTGAATCATAGAATCACGGGATCACAGAATGGCCTGGGTTGAAAAGGATCACAATGACCATCTAGTGTCAAACCCCCTGCTATGTGCAGGGTTGCCAACCACCAAACCATGCTGCCCAGTTGAGGCAGTTGTTGTGAACCCCCCCAGCAGCTTCTCCTTTGTTTATATCTGAGAAGCACTGTGCTGAGAAGCACTATTTGTGTGCCACAATGTGCTGATCAACTCTTTGGAAGGAGGAGGAGTCCAGGACAGCTAGGAGACTGTGGGAATCAAATGTTGTTTTTGCATTAGAATTGGATAATATTTTTTTATTTCATGAACTCCATTGTCATAGTTCTTTTTGGGAATCTTTTTACTTAACTTGGGGAAGATCTCTGATAGTTTACATCGCTTATCCTCTAAACAAACCTTCCCAGGAATGCACGCTCTGTATATAGGTGTATATATGTATATTTTGTCACACACATTGCAAGAAGATCCTGCACGAGATCAAACCAGAGAACAAATCATGGTATGCCGAGGAAGCCCTGAAGAGACATCTGAAGGCTTGGCATCATCCCCCCCCCCCCCCCCCCCCCCCCCCGGTGCTCTTTGTTTAACGAAGACTTCGGAGACAATCACCATATCAATAGGAACAGACATCTTGGAGACAACAGGACTAACACCAGATAACAAACAAACAATTCATTAATAAATGTAAAACCTCCTGATAAGATTGTGAATCTGGAGTACCCAGCCAGTGGGGAAACAGGGGAGAGGGGGGAGGCAAAGGGGAGAAGACAGGGTATAAAGACGGTCATCTTGTGTCCATAGGTGCGCTCCTGCCTGCGGGACGCCCGCCATTGCAATCGCGAATAAAATCTGCTTTATCAGAGATACCGTCCTGACAAAAATTATTTGGATGTTTCCAACAGAGACCAAAGCCAATTCCAGCTGCAGACCAATGTGCTGGCTGAACTTTATTCAAATAATTCTAAATTTGCATTAGCAACTGTTAACACATATCAGCAGAAAAAGAACCCAGTGGCTCACAGTTGACCAGTGGAAAACATCACTGCAAGGATGTTAGTGGTGGAGATTCTGTTGCCATTTGGAGAACTCTTGGCTACTCTGGTCAAGATTAGATTCTCCATGTGAAAATTAACCCTGTACAAATGATCCCAATAAATTAATTGTGGGTTTTGTGTTTTTTTTTTTTTTTCTTTTTTCTTTTTTTCTTTTTTTTTTTTTCCCCTAGTCAGCTCTTTATGTTCACAGCGAAGTGACAGGAAACAGAATCCTCAATAGCAGCTTTACACCATGATATTATACATTATTGACTCGTATTGACTCGTGGGGGTTTTACCATTTTACCTCATCTACAGTCCTACTGTGATCAGGCACCTTTGTTTTTTCTTGCTTCCAAAGAACCTTCCTGCTGAAGGGCTTAATTAAGACCTGAAAAATGAATATGCTTTAATCTTGGCAGACTGAGTGCCTGAAATACTTCTGCTATCATGCAATTATTTTTTATAGAATTTCACCTTGTGCAAAGAGGACAAAGGAATCCAAAAAGTTCTCTCAGGTACATTTGAAGAGAAGTCTAGGTGTTTTTTTTTTTTTAATGTAGAAATTAATAGGCTCCAGTCTTAGATAAAATTTCCATGATTTTTTTTTGAACTTCTAATATTTACATACTCTGAAGATTAAAATGACCACAGTATAGACTATTTTAATGACCACTCAATCAAGAGAGGTCACTGACTTTTAAGTTAAACTTGGGAATGAAGAACAGAATATCACAGTCCTTGTTATACATCTGCCTAGAAAACTAATGATGTATTAAAATTTAATGGCAGTAGAGTCCATCACCCCTCATAAATGATCCATCTCAATGTGTCAGTGTGTACATTAAAACAATGTGTCTTAAGGTGAATGAAAAAGTGATAAAAAATTAACCCAATCCTCAATGTAATTACTATGAGGCAGTGATTGGGCTAACCTAACCACTCTTAACATTTCACAGTGATTGAAATGCTATTACAGTTTCCCACTACAGACCTCTACACAGGAGTCTGTTCCGTAGGAGGCACCAAATTTACCTCGTAAAAGCTCCACTGGCATCAGCAAAGCATATATCAAACTCAGTTAGAATTTCATAAAACACCCATATAACACCAATTAAAAAAATAGAAATGTGTGGTAAAAAATATTTTCTCTTCTTTGGTGAGTATTCCACATGAGACAAGTCTTGATGGTATTTTTACTCTTAAAAGTAAGCAGCAGAAAATCACTGAATCATAGAATGGTTTCAGTTGGAAATGACCTCCAATATCACACGTTTCCAAACCCCCTGCCATGGAAGACAGCTCCCAGAAGATCAGTCTCCTTAAATCTCCAGCCAATCTGTCTTTCTTCAGTGGGGCATCCACCATTCAGTGGGCAACCTGTTCCACTGCTTCATCACCTCACAGTAAAAAATTTCTTCACTGTATCTAATCTAAGCCTACTCTCTTTTAGACTACAACTGTTACCCCTTGTCCCATCGCTGCACTGCCTTATAGTGTCTCACCATCTTTCCTGTACGTCTCTAAACACTGGGAGACAGCTGTACTGTACACAGCCTTCTATTCTCTAGGTTGAAGAACCTCAACTTTCTTTTTTCACATGAGAGGTGCTCCAGCAATCCGATCATCTTTTTGGCTTGCCTCTGGACTGACTTCAACAGGTCTGTGTCTCTTATGCTAAGGGCCCAAGAGCTGAATGCTGTATGCCTGGTGGGATCTCATGAAAGTGGAGCAGAGGGGGCTAATCACCTGCTAGCTATGCTTCTTTTGATGAAGCCCAGGATATAATCAGCTTTCTGAGCTGTATGCTTACATTGCCAGTTCATGTCTAGACTGACTTATTATCCACTAGTACCCCAAAGTCCTTCTCAGAAAAGCTGGTCTCAATCCACTCATCGCTCATATTGTGTATTCCTGTTTGGGATCAGCCTGACCCATGTGTTACACTTGACCTCATGGAACTGCATGTTTTTTTCAAAGAAATCCACCTCTCAAGCCTGTCGAGATCCTTCTGGATGGCATCCCTTCCCTGCACTGTGTGTCGACATCATATTTACATCTTGATGTAAATATTCCATGAGAGTGGTTAAAAACTGAGGTTCAGAATGGAGCCTTCATCCTTGGAGGTGTTCAAGCTCTTATGCTTTTGTCTGCTTAAGTACCTAATAGTGTAAGGCTAACTAGAAATGCTGATCAACCTCAGGCACAATTCCATAATAGAAAAGCTAGAAGAATGGGAAAATCATTGATAGGTATTCTTATTCAAAGACACACTGTTCTACCATGAAAGTGAGTATTTGAAACTTCTTCTCAATTCTTTCTTGGGGGTCCACCCTGTGCAGTAGCCAAGAGGAGATGAATTGACAACCTTCCCTTTCTTCCCTCTGGCAACAATTTTTAGAATAAAATAGATCACACAGTACAAATAAATATCAGGTAAGCAGAAACAGCTGTACGTGCTATCGTGTTCATATAACAAAGCTACATGGATGACTCCTGCAAGAACTTAAAAAAAAAATAAGTTTCAAAGTTTCACACATCAAAGCAATAATTATTGATACAAAAGAGTATTGGGAATTCTGTAAAAATATATGGACTTGACAATGGGAAAATAGAACGTGTTCCTCAGAAACAATTCTGATAGAATCTAAGAGCTATCAGTACAGGAAAGGGAATGGTAAAAGATTATCAATAAAAACAGACTATGATTTTAGAGAATGTTGCAGGAAAATAAGACTACACAAAATCAAACATTTTTAAGCAGAAGATCTTTGGATACCCAGGGTTTGAATTTCAGTGCTTCTGAGCAGTCACAACTCCAGTAGAATTTAAGAAAAGTCATGCATTTTTAATAACTTCAGAATGGAGAGAGAAACAAAGCCTCAGCTGTGCTTTGTTCTCAGGAATGGTCTACTCTGTGTGGAAAAAAAACCCCACCAAGCTACAATAGAGAACTCAACTTTCTTTATTATATCCTGGAGAAATCATTGTTTTACTGATATTTCAAACAAATTCAGTTGCATGACACAATCCTTAATGGTCAAGAGAGAAAATATTATTCAACATCTTCACTTTATTATTTTAATAAATGTCCCACATATTCTTGCAATATTTATTAAAAAAAAAAGCAACTCATTATCAAGCAGCTAACAATTACATAGTTTGTTGATCTCAAAGTGAATATAATTAAATCTGAAGTTGTATGTGTATCTTCAGAAAGCCCTTACTTTTATTAAGAAAAAGTACCTACTGTGGAGGTGAGGCCACTATATAATGTGACAGACTTAAATAAACAACGTTTATGTTCTTTTTCCTATGGAAAAGTTTTGTGTGTCAGGGCATCTAGGCATCAAAGAAATTCCAGTTTGTAAACACATTTCTTACTTCATGTACTTGATGCCTCATGTAATAAAGGTAAAGAACATTGAATCAAATGTTTCACATAAAACTGAAAATGAATGTTTCTGGTCAGAGAATTCTCCTGTACGTGGAGCTGCAAAGATATAGCATGGCCTGCTTCATTAATGAAATAGAGATTAATGTAAAATGCATGTGCAGTGAATGAAAATTAAAAACAAAACATCTGCAGAAATAACTCAGAAAACAACAACAATAAAAACCATGTTGCTATGAAAATCACTTCTGTACAGGATTTTCGGTGTATTGATTAGATTAAATTGAAAAATTGAGGACTGCACTATGTGTGAAAAAAGAATGTAACAGCAGTATGTAATTGCCCATATCCAGAATGGAACTATAATAAATGTAAATAAAGTTTCTACTGAATAATTTCTAACTAATTCAAGATGGAACCCTAAAATTATAAACCCACTATATTAAGCACAAAATCACTAGCAATAAATACAAGTAATCCAGAACACAGATCAGCATCATATGCAAGGTGCTGGTGGTATGCAAATTGTACAGAAGCTGAACATGACAGAAGATGATAAAAATTTATTTCAGACCTTTTTAGAGCACTTTTTTTTTGAATGAACAAAGAAACACACTTTGAATGAAGCCTTATGTGTCCCATCTTTCATAGGAGAATAAAATCTCTTCTAGATGACTTTCAATAACACCTCTTGACCTCTTAAAATGGATTTGAGACTAGTAGTCCCAACCTATGGTTCTAAAATCCTCTGCTGGTGTGGGAAATAGGAAAGCAATAAGTAAGATCAGTTGAGATCATGTCAGTTACTCAGTATTATTGCCCATGGGCTGTTGAATATCAGGCATTACTGTCTGCAAGAATAAGAATGTATCACCGGTGTAATTTAATTCATTAGAAAAGCCCTGTGGTTGATCATCTACAATTTGCTTCTGCTTAAAAGCATCCCTTACACACTGCTAGACAACAGCAGCAATAAACCAACTGAAGGGAAACATGGGAGCTTTATTTGCAAGAGGTTTGCATCCCTCCATTTGTCACACAAGATGGAATGCACATCAGAACTGCGATTCGGTGCACTTCACATTGGTCACTCCATTCAATAAACTGTAGGCACAAATTCCATTACAGCTAAATAGAAATCAATTGTGCTTTTCGTATGGTAATTGCAACTTGACGGTTTGAAGTGATGAAAATCCAAAGTTTAATTCTAGTTTCTTATTACCAAAGATATCATTCAAAAGCAATCTTAAGTCTTGAAGAAGTATTTCATGTTAAATATATATAAATAATAATACTTTAAAGCAAATAAAGAAAAACAACAGAAATCAACAAATCAACACTCAATGCGGTCTGCTAACAATAATGGGTAGAGAAGCTTCATTTTTTTGTTTAAGCTAGAAGATTCAGAGAATAAGTTCTAGAGATAGATTTTAAGTTATAAGTCCCTTTTTTTCCCCGTAGATATGCCACACTGTGAATCATGGAGGAGCCTGGATACTTAGGAGATACTTAGGACTCCTGGTAAGGAGTCATTCATTAGTGTGAATACAGCCAGCACAGAAACTGATAGCATCTTGATATCTGAAGACACAGCATGGGAGCCCCTGACAGGCTAGTTGTCTCTGCAACACCCTGATACATCTGCCCCTTCATACAGCAGGGTTCTACACATCTCAGAATTGGTGCAACATCTTCTTTAGTCTCCATGTGTTATTCTAGCTTTTGCAATGTTCCTGTTCAGCTTTCATTTTTATTAAGCTTTTAGAGAGCAATGTGGCATTACATGCTAAGTTGCCACTGTTTGTTGGCAGTTTAATTTTTTCCTTTTTGCAATTAAGGGTAATTTTAGGGACTAAAAGTAAAAAAAAAAATAAAATTAAGTGTAATTTTAAGGGCTAAAAGTAAAAACTAATCATAAATTATTGCATTCTTTGCAAAAAATCTGCTTCTATCATTAAAGAATCACTACCAAACAAACAAACCAACAAACAAAAAGCCTGTAGGTCTTAGCTGTAGAAAATTTGCTCCAGTTAACATAGAGCTATTGAGCTTCTCATGTAAGTACTGCTAGTCCAGTCCAAGCAATTTCTTCATCAGTGAGAAAATTTAGCATTCTGAAGGAAGAGACCACAAACAGATTGACTGCAGAATGTTGCCCATTTTTTGACTTCCAGGTATAAGCATATTCTTTATGTACACAAAAGTGCATAGACAGCTCCTTAAATCACTAACAACAGTAGCAGATGTGGCTTAAAACTGATGTAAATGTGTTTTAAGGTCTGCTTCCTGAACTGGTGGTTTGTTCCTGAGACTTGCATTTGAGTTCATTAGCTTTCAGGTGGACCCGTTTCCTCAGGCAGCTTCCCACTTCAGTGATGGTACTGGCACAATGGATTGGGACAGTGCATGTGACCAGGATGGAGATGAAAAGAACTGCCTTTCCCATTGAGAATAATTATTCACATTATTCTCTTTAAATAAATAATGAAATCAAAGCATGAATCATATGTTAATATTATATATTCAAATGTATGTAGTGAATAATTTACTGCGACCAGATAAATTCCTCAATAGCTGCGTGAACATATTTTTCTTTGAGAAAAAGTTATTTCCACTGGGAAAACAAGTTGTCAGTTTCTATATCAGGTTGTCTATGATGGTTTTTAAATATCACCAAAATAAAATTTAAAAAAAAAAAAAGCCAGATTTCCTCACCCTTTGCAAGGGCCTTTAAATATCAAATTGGAAAATACGTTATTCCTATCACTGTTTCAAAGAACCATTGACTGGCTTAGATTGGAAGGGGCCTTAAAGACTCCAGTTCCACCCCTTGCCATGGGCAGGGCTGCCCCCCATGAGATCAGACTGCCCAGGGCCCCATCCAGCCTTGAGCACCTCCAGGGATGGGGCATCTACAGCCTCTCTGGGCAGCTGTGTCAGTGCCTCACCACCTTTTGAATAAAGAATTTCTTATTAACATCTAGCCTAATGAAGTATAAACTAGTCTTTCAAGAAAGTTCTTCGTTTTCCTTAAAGTGCTGCTTTACAGCATTGTCCAATTCTCACTAATATCTGTATGTGATTTAAACCTAGATAAGGGATGCCTATGCAGTGTTCAAAGTGATTTAACTGCTTGCTTGCAATTAAAAAATATTCAAAGGATATGTTATGTGTTTTTATTTGAAAATGTCCAATATATCTGATTAGACACTGTCATCTGAAAAACACCATTTACATATTTCAGAAGAAATACCATCCCAACTGTGCATATTTTGGAGCTTTTAAGTTTTATGTACACAACTCAATCAAGCTTCTACTTTGTGTATGTATGCAACCTAACTGTGTACCAATGTCAGATGTTCTACGTGCTTGTGTGCAGCTGCCTACAAACATTTCAGTTTATTGCTATGTTTAACTGGTATTTTTATTAGCATGTTTATTATTCCATTCCTGTAAATTTGTTCATGATTTTAAAATATTGTATAATATTCAACAATTAAATTCTTTAGTGCATAAAATCATCCACATTTTCTTTGGTGGAAAATTAGAATTTTCAACGAATTATTGTCTGCTGTTTATCAAGTAATGTCATGTATGCAACTTTTCTTAAAGTAGTTCATGGACATTTTTCTGTATTTTTAGCAAAGAAAATGTGTCAGTCTACTTTATTCATTACTTCATTAACAGAAGTAGAAGAAAGAAATCTGCTGCCTCTTGATAAAGTGCATCAGGTAGCCCTTGCACGTTATCCCAATTAATTTCTTAGGTGATTCCACTTTTTAATTGGATAGAATATTCATGTTGAGACAGGAAGCAAAGGAAAACATTTCTGACAAGTAGAACAATGAGCAGAAGAAAAAAATGGCACTAACTGAACAAAATTTATACTAGAAATTAAAAGTTTCTAATTTTTAAAGTAGTGAAGTTTTGTAATTTCTTCTCGAAAATTTAACTTACTAAATCTGTTCATGGAATTGGATTATTTGATTACATTCATTTTGATAATGAGCTGATAATATTGGTGTAAATGAATAGTAATAATATGCAGTTAACAAAGCATGAAGTTTGTATACATTGTGATTAATATAAGCATAGATTTATAGTTATATCTACATATAGATATGATATCTACATATATGATGACAGGCTGAGGGAGCTGGGCTTGTTCAGCCTGGAGAAAAGAAGGCTGCGGGGTGACCTCATTGCAGCCTTCAGTACCTAAAGGAAGCCTACAAACAGGGGGGAATCAACTCTTTGAAAGGGTAGATAACTGCAGGACAAAGGGAAATGGTTTGAAGTTGAGGGGGGGAAGATTGAGGTTGGATGTCAGGGGGAAGTTCTTTACAGAGAGAGCAGTGAGGTGCTGGAACAGCTGCCCAGAGAGGCTGTGGATGCCCCGTCCATCCCTGGAGGTGTTCAAGGCCAGATTGGATGGGGCCCTGGACAACCTGGTCTAGTATTAAATGGGGAAGCTGGCAGCCCTGAATGCAGCAGGGGGGTGCTGGAGGTTGATGATCCTTGAGGTCCCTTCCAACCCAAGCCATTCTATGATTCTGTGATATGAAATATTTCTGTGATATGGAGATAATATATGTTTAAAGATTCATGCTTATATAGAGAGCTATAGAGTCACATAATGGTTTGGGTTGGAAGGGACTTTTAAGACCATCTACTTCCAACCCCCTACTGCAGGTAGGGACACCTCCCCCCAGACCAGGTTGTTCACAGCCCCATTCAGCCTGGCCTTGAGTGCTTCCAGGGAGAGGCCTCCACAGCTTCTCTGGTTGAATATGAGCAGGTATTTATATATAATATCATTTTCTATTTGATCATTGCAATTTTGTAAACTACTGAAGATATATATTTCACTATATTACGCTAAATAAAAACTAGCAGTGTAATTTCCATCTTGAAGGCTGTTTAAGGAAAACAAGATTGGAGCAGGAGACTACAGCAGTATAAAAACAATATGATAGGAGATGCCTTGAAAATGTAGATACAGAAAGATGCTAGGGCCTGAAAATATGAACACAGATGGTAGATCATATAATGCCAGTGGGACAGCTGGGTAGAACCAGCTTTGTGTATTTCTTGACAGTGTATAGAAGTATACTTACAGTTTTTGTAACCGCTGAGATTGTAGACAGGATTGCAATGCAAAACTAGCTGTGTAGGACTAACAGGCATTTAACTTCATAAGTAGGTAAGCAAAGATGATCTCTCGGGCACCTTGTATTGATATGTAACTATTACTTCTTCATTTTTAATTGAAATGCACTTTCTCTAACCATGTTTTATTTAGTATTCCAGTATTATTTTTGATCTGTTTTCCTGTTCTTTAGGATTGGTTGTCATCTGCATGTAGCATTTGTGATTGCACAGAAGTATTAATTTAATCAAGAGGATTTTTGAATCTTTTAGGGAAAAAGAAAAATTATCTCTGCTCAAAGCTCATTTTCAGTGCTTCCTTCACTAAAGCTGGTTTGGATCTTGCCAACCTACACATCAGATTTGAGTGTGTGTAGGGCAGCTAAAACATGGTATACAGAAAGAAGAGCAGGAAAAAAAGAGTAAAACTCCTAAAGGTTATAAACCATCTGTCTTGCTGTGGTCACTATAAGAACAGAAACTGCAGAGCGACCACAGGAATGTAGCGTCACTTGTTTTAATGCTAGAAGGGACCAGTAGGATCACACTGGCTGGCTACACATAACTATATAGCCTCCTGGATTAGTACAGTAAGTCTGTTCATACCACACCTAATAGCCTTCATAACATTATATAAGTTTTCATAATATTTTTAAAGTAAGATAGACTCACATTGTTTCTGAGATGATTGTCTTCATCATCTATCACCACGCATTTGAGTGCACAGATAAATAGTATCAATGTCAAACTCTATGCTCAGTATAACAACCTTATACCTATAAGGTTGTATGAAGCATTGCCTCTTTCATGCATTTTACAGTGCTTAGTGAGGAAAAAATGTAAATTATCCTCAATGCAGTGCACACAATCTTATTACTATAGAGAACACTGATCTATTTCTTGTAAGTTTTCATTTATGTTCTCACACCAATAGAAATAAATTTGATTTTAAAGCAACTCAGAACTAAAGGATATTGTACTCATTGCAATAAGATACTCATTTGCACAAATAAAAACAATTCCTATATCCTGGCTTATTAGCCAGTGTCCTTGTCTGTAATCCTTTCGTGCTGTCTGTGGCAAAAATGGGTTATTATTCAGACTTGCAGTTTTTATGCAGACAGGTTTGAATCATAATCAAATCATCATTTGTAAATAGAAGTTTATACTAAATGGAGAGGGAAAAAGAGGGCAGGATGGGTGTTTTACGTGTGCAGTTACTTTAAAGAGATTGCTAGTGGTGTCTACTGGTTTGAAGAAGAATTACAACAAACTTTTTGAGTAAGCAGAACAAAGTATCAGTGTACACTGGTTGCCAATAATTCAGATTACAAAAACTGAAGAAACTCAAAATTCCTCCCTCACTTCCATCTCAATTTGATATTATTTGCATCATGATAAAATTAACTAACTTTTGTATAAAGATCCAAAGTGGATTACATTAAAATCTTTTACTCTCTATAAATGTTATTTTTAATGAAATGATCACTGTAATTACAATTGTTTTCATGAAAATCTGTCTTTACATTATATAGATCCTGTGTTCTGATTCACACTGATATCATAAAAATGTTTTTAGAAGATTTTTCATTGTTTTAAGATGGAAGATCTCGCGTTTCTGCTTTGAAACTTCACACCAAATCTTAAAGCTGACATTCTATGAGTGGTCATCACAATTTCAATATTTAGGAGTGGGGATATTTTGTCAGAGCTTCCTGAAACTATACTATAACTGGGGAGTAGCGTGGTAAGAACTTCAATCAACCATACTTAATTCATTATCTAAATTCTAAGTATCTGACCCAATAAACAAACCTGGTCAAATTACTTTCATTTTTAGAATTATGCATGCTTTTAGCCCTCTGGGGATATATGCCTGCTCAGAAGCATGTGAATTCTCACATAATTCTCCTCTCCAGACTTTTAACAGCAAACTAAACCAGAACATAGGACATAAAAAATAGATCTCCACTCATTAAGGAAATCTTAATGAAGAAATTTCCAGTTACTCTGCTTACTATGGGCTAGTATATCATCAGTAAACATTCAGTTTTCAACTTATGTCTTGAAAACAAGTGGCCTTCCTAATGATGTGTTGATATTTTTTAGCAGCTATTCAAAAGCTCTGATTACTCTGAAAATCTTCCTTGAACAGTTGCTAAAAGATTGACGCAATCAGAGTACATTTTATATTCTTAGCAAATGAGAAAATCCCAAAACTCTGTAAACTAGTTGATCAACATTTGGAGTAGGAGATAGATCCATATTTTATTTTAGCCTTTGGTGAAGAGAAGAATATAACTTGAACATAACTTATATTTCTCTTTCCCTTATTTTTATATTTTTAAGATCAAGCCATCTTCCTCTGTGGGAATTAATTAACCAGCTCATCATCTAAATTATTCTTCAATGTAACATTCAGGAATATACAAAGTAGATCTCTGGAGGTGCCACATATAAATTCCAAACTGATCCACTCTGAACAATTTTGGCAAAAAAATTGACTTTTTAAATTGCAGAGTCCTCCAGAAATTATGTTTTGAAGCAGAAATATTGTCATCTTCATATCTTTCAGGATTCTGTGCAAATATAGCTCTATATGTTGCATAGTTACAATTCTGTTTTTTAAAATTTTCAGAATTGTGCCATTTGGATCTTTAATGTACTACAAAAGATGTCTTTCAGTTAAAACATAATGGTTTCATAAACAGGTTCCATAAAAAGAAAATAAAATTTGGTTTCTTAGCCTAAAGCATATGAAAACATATGCTAGGAATCAAAGAGAAATTTAATTTTTCAGTTATTAGAAGAAATACTAATAAAAATAAAAATCCTCTTCCACCATGAAGGTATGAAAGTACCAGAAATAGTCAGTGTGGATGTAGGGCCACTGAATGTTTTATGAGCCATTTTTTTCCTAAGATACTTCTGGCCTTGAAAGCAATCGTGTTGGTAGCTGTGTGGAGATGAGCTGCCATACAGTCCACACCAAAAGCATAACCTGAACGTACATATGTGTAGCAGTATCTGTGTTAAGTTCTTCCTATTTCAATCTTTGGCCTCCAAGGGAAAAAAAAAAGTGGAGTCAGAAGTGCCTCCCCAATATCTGTAAGATAAATGATGTCTTTATGCCTCTTTCAAGAGCCCGAGTCCATACTACTCCTTCCTCTTAAAGGAAGACATGTCACAGATCTGACAGCGCTGCCGCTAGGATGCAAGCCAAACTGAAGCTTTCTTTCCACCCCTCACAACGATTAACCTTTTCCCTCAGATCTCTAAAGGCGAGATGAAAGATTCCTAAAGATCAGAATTCCAGCAAGAGAGTGTGACCCACTCTATTAAGGGCTTTAAACGCAAAGACTAAAACCTTGAACTCCATCAAAACGCCAACAAGCAGTTTGTGCACAGTAAAGCACTGGGAAGGATCAAAAAGCGTCCACCCAAACTTCACAGTAATTGCCCTACTCTGTTCTGCACAAATCGAAGGTAATTGCTGAGCTTTTTTAGCAGCATGGCTTAGTGTACGTTTGAAGTAGTTTGACCATGATATAACAAAGACATGTAATAATGTTATGTCAAAGGAGAGAGAGTGTAATCCAACGACACTGTAAGGCTAGCATAGAAATCAGACAGAAAAAGACTGCTTCTTGCTTGTTCAGCAGACCAGCTGCGTATCGTCTATAGGAAAACTGAAGAGATCTGCAGAAAGGTCTTTCCAGATTCCCACAGTAATTTGCCTATCTTTGGTCAAATACCATAGCGGTTTGGGTTCTGCAAAATTCTAATGGGATGAAAACCATTTATTGGAGTAAGATATAGCAGAAGAATATAATGATATTATGCACTTTTGGCATGTTAGAAGCAGATGCCGTATTATTAATACATTCTGATTAGTATTGCAGAGAAAAAGAAATAACATATCCCAGTCGAATGCTTGATAAAAGAGCAAAAATCAAATATACTCCTGTACAATGTGTACAGTTTCAATATGTAGTTTGATAGAGGAAGAATATGTTTCTTTAAGATGGAAAACAAGTGTAATTTGTAAATAAGTAGCATCGAAACAAAGCTTTTACTCAGAATGTATGCCTTTGAGCATTGTCATGCTAAAAAAATTAAAAAAAAAAAAATCCATTGAAGGGATTGCTTTAAAGTACTGATCTAGAATTAAAAAAAAAAAAAAAATTAAATGGAGCCTACTAATCATCTGTCTAATTGCCAATTGTCTCTATGCAACATAAAAATTAAGATGATACTGAAATACAAAGAAAAGACTTAATCCTCAAGAGATGTAATAATAGCCAAAAAGACTGTATGGTAAAAAGTCCGATAATCTGCCTAGAAAAGAAGACTTTGAAATTCAGACTTTATATACTACACCTAGTATAGTATATCTTCATGATCACCTGTTTCTGTAAGTTATCTGAAAATTTTCCTACTCGTATCAACAATTTACATTAAAAGGCTTTTTTTTTTTTAATAAACAAGCTGCAAGAGCTACATAAATACTGTGAAATACTGATTATGTGAAGAATAACTTTAAGAGTAAGCAGTAGAAAACTGCAAAGTATTCCATGGATTTAAAGATTTTGTAAGTATTACCATTATTTTCCTGACTGTATGGTGGGTAATAACGTTCTATCTGCTGTCTGCCATGACATCCAGGTCCTTCTCCACAAAGCTCCTTTCTAGCAGATCAGCCCCTAACCTGTCCTGGTATGTGTGGTTTATTCCTCCCCATGTGTAGGACTCTATACTTGCCCTTGCTGAATCTCAACAGGTTCCTCCCTTCCCAGCTCTCCAGCCTGTCCAGGTCTTGCTGAATGGCAGAACAGCATTCTAGCATCTCAGCCACTCCTCCCAGCTTCATATAACCCACAAACTGATTGGGCATCCTATCCCTTCATCCAGCCCGTTGATGTTGAACAAGACTGGATCCAATACCAAACGCTGGGGAACATCGCTAGTTACAGGCCTCCAGCTAGGCTCTGTGCTGCTGATCACAACCCTCTGAGCTCTGCCAATCAGCCAGTTCTCAATCCACCTCTATGTCCATTCATCTACCCCATACTTTCTAAGCTTACCTACAAGGATGTTATGAGAGACAGTGTCAAAAGCCTTGCTGAAGTCAAAGTAGACTACACCCACTGGACTCCCCTCATCTACCCAGCCAGTTGTGACATCATAGAAGGCAATCATATTGATCAAGCATGATTTCCTCTTGGTGAATCCATGTTGACTACTCCTGATAATCTTCTTTTCTTCCACTTGCTTGGAGATAACATCCCAGGAATGCAGGTGAGGCTGACAGGAATGTAGTTTCCCAGTTCCTCCTTCTTGCCTTTTTTGAAGACTGGAGTGACACTGTCTACACTCCAGTCCTCTGGCAGCCCTCCCATTCTCCAAGACCTGTCAAAGATGATAGACAGAAGTTTGACAATCATTTCTGCCAGCTCCCTCAGCGCTTATGGGTGTATTCCATCGGCTCATGGCTTTTTAATCTTTGCATGCCCACTGTCTGGTGGACCACAGGCTGGCCGTGAGCCAGCAGTGTGCCCTTGTGGCCAAAAAGGCCAATGGTATCTTGGGGTGTATTAAAAGGCTAACAGAATGAGGGAGATAGATGATCTTCCCTTTCTACTCTGCCCTGGTGAGGTCACATCTGGAATACTGTGCCCACCTCTGGGTTCCACAGTTCAGGAAGGACAGGGAACTACTGGAGATAATCCAGCAGAGAGCCACTAAGATGATTAAGGGCCTGGAAAGTCTGCCGCATGAGGAAAGGCCTGTGCATTATGACTGCTACACAGGAGTCACACCATGACTGCTACATCATTTCCATGAGATTGCAAATTCTATGATTTCTAAAATTACAGAAGAAAAATGTATAGCTCAATCATAACAAAAAGTTTCTCAAAAATGTAAATACTATCAAGTGCTCTTGAAAAAATGTAAAAGCTTGAAAAAATGTAAAAGAAAAAAAAAGAGAAAAAAAAACAACAGTGAAGGAGCAGTTCTTATGTAGTTTGATTTACCTAGGCAAAGGAAAAAGAAAATAATTATGCTGAGAAATTACATACCTTTAAAATCTCAAAAGAAGCAAACATCAGTTATTACAGCTTAATCACTAGGAAAATTTACACAGCATTACTAAACTGAAAGGAGTTTTACTTCAAATACCATATATTAAATGGAAGGCAGTTCTACTGCTTATTCAACATTGACTGCTATAAACACACACAGGACATTGAAGAGACTCTCCACAATTATCCCAACCTACATAATACTTTTGTGAACAACCTGAAAAAAATTTATTCAGAGTAGTTTTTTCCTCACTTTAGAAGTACAGGTTTAATACTTTCGAACACGTGGAGTTTTGGATTCTTAGTAATACTCTAGGGATAAAAGTACTAGTCTTATTTCTGATTAAGTTGTTTACTTCTTCACTCTGAAACACCAAGAAGAATCTCATAATCACCTTAGGGTTCTTAGTAGGAAAACACTACTATTGCATTTATTCTGTACAAACCAAGGTTATGCAGAATAATGCTGTTATCATTTGTCAATTTTTCAAGTTATTGATTTAGTATAAATTCACAGTGGTTTTAAAAATTCTGAAAAGGTTTCACAAAAGCTTCTATTTCAGCATCTGAACTGCAGCTGCATTAGTGCTTTCTTTCAAATAGTTGCAGTCAATGCAACAGTTCACAATACACAACTTTGTTGTTTATAAGTTAAGCATTAATCAAGGTGAAAATGTCTCATTCTTCTTTTAGCTTTCCAAATAAAAAACTTTCTTCCTAAAAGGTCTACTTCCCAGCATTACAATCACACATTTCTTAAGCTATTCTCACAGGTCAAATGTAAATAATGAATTGAATGCTTCTCCAGCACACAAGAAGAAATGCTGCAAGGCATACAGAATTTGAACACAGCATCAATCTGCTGCCACAGTCAACCAAGCCTGAGAAGAACTTATCATTAATTTTAAAAGGAACTTCAACAAATAGACTGGCAGGGTGAAACTGCCATATGTATTCACAGTTGGTGACTTAGAGGTGACACTGGATATTTTCCTTTATTTTTATTATTATTTTTTTTAAGTTCAGGAAAAGTGACACTGCTATCATGCAAGCTAGCAAGGGTTTCAGAGTAGCAGTGTGTTTGTCACTACAATTTCTTCAACAGATGTTCTCTATTTCAGTAATTTGAACCTTAATATTAGTATTTTGAAGAAACTGTAGAAAAACAGTACAAAAAAAAAAAAAAAAAAAAGAGTATATTGATGTCACTAGTTCTGAAAACTTTACTTTTCCAAAGCCAGCAGTCTCCAAAAAGCTGTGTACAGAACGGTTCAACACATCATTAAATACTGAGAAAACTGTTTCCTGGGCTGCTGAAATAATACTAAGTAGAAAGTAATAAAACTGCAAATCTTCCTACAGAAAGCAGGCAAACAAAAACAAGCCACGAGAAAGAAGAAAAAAAAAGACAAAGAAAGAAAAAAAGTGTGAGAAAAGAAGAAATAGAGAAAAAAAAAAAAGAAAAAGAGAAAGAGGAAGAGAAAACAAACAAAACAAACAAAACACAGAAAAATGAGGCTCTATAATCTGTGAAGTCAAATTTTTTGATTATGAAGACAAACAAATATCTGTGTGCACTGTTCTTTCAGACATTTTGCTTTCTTACTCCTTCTATTATGCAAAGAATTAAAACATTAATTCCAAATCAATACTATTTTTTTATTTTCTTCTCACCACATCCTTTATGTTCGAAATAAGTATTTTTCCCCAGTTCCGTAGTTCTTAAATAACTTCTTCAAACACTCAGTGTTGAAAGAACTGTGAATAATGTTCAGCTGAATTATGTGTTACAAACACCTTACCTAAAGGAATACTCTTCCTGAGACAATATGTTACAGCAATGCAAACTTCAGTTCTACAGTCCTCAAGGGCAGTCATCTTCCCTAGGTACAGAAGGCATTATCAGTCCACAGTGCCCTTACAAAATAAAGTACTCACAGTTTACCTCGATATTTCAGTGAAAGGGATGAATATTTTAAATGGAGAACATTGGGATTTATTTTAAAAATATAGTACAGATGTTTTTTGTCACGTTGACTGATCTAACATTTATAGGATCTTAAATATTGAGCAGTCACATTTTACAGATTATACAGTAGATATCTAATTTCCAGTATACTTACTGACTTATTTCTTAATAGTTTAACTATCATAGCTGTATTGCTCCCCCATGATTTGATCTTAAAGTAAGTAATTCAATATATTTCAATCATGGATTATTTCTTGGAAGCTTCTGTATGGCTGCATACAAACTGAAATGATGCTGAATATTACATTTCCAATAAATCTGCACAGAACAAATTGGTCCTGTGCCCTCTGCAGTTAAAATAAGGAATGCAAGAGCCTTTCACACAAACTTCAGTTCAGGCATTAGGAAGCAGTAGTCATCTGTGTGTGAGATGTTGCTCTGTATAGATTTGGATATACTGATTTAAGATTTACTGACCTATTCCCATCTATAATCTTTCTGCACACTTTCACAGATTTTACCTGCTTGTATTACTACAATACTAGCAATACCATCACAGAACCACACAGTGGCTGAGGCTTGAAGAAACCTCTGGAGTCCAAAATTCCTATGCAGGCAGGAGTACCAAGTGCTGTCTGGGACCATGTCCATGTGGCTTTTGTATATCTCCAGAGATGGAGACTCCACCACCTCTCCGGGCAACCCATGTCAGTACTCAGTCACCCGTACAGCAAAAGATTGTTTTTATCTGAACATCAGGAAACTCTTGATTTTCAGTTTGTGGTCATTGCACTGGGCACTACTGAAATGAGCCTGGCTCCATTTTATCTGTGCCCTCCCTTCAAGTATTTAAATATATTTACAAGAGCCTTGTCTTGTCCAGGCTAAACAGACAGCTTTCCTCCTAGGAGAGGTGTTCCTGTCCTTTAATCATTTTTGTTTGATTCTTTCCAGCAGCTCCTTGTCTCTCTTGTGCTGGGAAGCCCAGAATTTGGATGCAATCCTCCAGGTGTGTCCTTACTAATGCTGAGTAGAGGGGAAAGATCTGCTGGCAACTCTTTGCCTCACACAGCCAAGAATACCATTAGCCTTCTTTGCAGCTAGTGTATGTTACTAAATCATGTTCAGCTTGGTGTCCTCCAGGATCCTATGGTCCTTCTCTGCCAGGCTACTTTCCAGCTGGCTGGCCCTCAGCACATCCTAACTTATGAGATTGTTACTCCCAAGGTGTAGAACATTTCAGCTCTCCTTGCTGAACATCATGAAGATCCTGACAGCCCATTTCTCTACCTTTTAAGTTTTACATCTTGTGTAACAGATACTTCTTCTAGTTTCTTGTTGTCTGTAAAATTACTAAGGATACCCTTTTTCCCATCAACCACATCATTAACAAAGATGTTAAACTGAACTGGACTCAATATTGACTCAGGGTAAATCACTATTTACTAGACTCCATCCAGATTTTGCACCAGTGATCATGACCTGCTGGGTCCAGCTGTTCAGACAGTTTTCAACCCATCTCACTTTCTGCCCATCCAGTCCAAATATATCAACTAATTATGAAGGTCTAATGGGAGAAAGTGTTAAAGGCCTTCCTGAAGTCCTGGTAGACAATGTCAACCGCTTTCCGTTCCTCTACCAGACAAGTCATTTAATTGTAGAAGCTTACCAAATTATTCAGATACGACTACTTCTTGGTGAATCCATGCTGGCTATCCTGAATGATAAAAATAATTTTATTGCTCTTCACATTCTTGTAAATAGTTTCCAGGTTGAACTGATCCATCACCTTAACTGGGTTTGAGGTGAGGGTGCTTGCTCTTGTAGTTCCCTGAGTCCTTCTTTTTGCCTTTAAGATAGGAGTGACATTTTCTTTCCTCCATTTAATTTTTTCAACACTTCTCCCAGTCTCCATGATCAATCAAAGATTATTAAGGGTGACCTCACATCTGCCTCAGCATCCATGGGTGCATCTGATCAGGGCTAACGTATGTCCAGTTTGCTTAAATATTCTCTGATTTGATCATCTTCCACCACCGAGACATCTTCCTTGCTTCGGTCTCTTCCTTGGTCACTGGGACCTGGGATTGCTGAGGACTAAAGAAAACATTCTGCACCTCAGGCACAACCAGCATCCCTATCTTGTTCAGCGGTGATTTTGTCATTTGTACTTTTGAACCGTTACTACTTACAGAAGTCTTTCTTATTGTCTTTAACATCACTGGTCAAGTTCTATTCTGTTTGGGCTTTAGCTTTCCTAACTTCATCACTGGATTCTCGGACAGTACCTCTGTATTCCACTCTCTGTAATGATTACTTTTTATGTTTGAGTTTGGCCAAGAACTTCTTGTTCATCCATGCAGGTTTCCTGGCATTCTTGGCCATTCATTAAAATGAACCACTTTTGGAGAAGGTGATCCTTAAATACTGACCAAGTGAATCCTTGATACTTAACCAGACTAGACCAATTGCTACAAAAGACAAACAAACAAACAAACAAACCCATAGTAATATGGAAAGGTTCTTATGCGCTCCATCAAACACTTGTCAAGGACTTGTCGAAAGAAAAAGCAAAATTATTTCAGAATAACAGCAATTAATAATAATAATAAAAAGATAAACTAGCAGTGTTGTTTTTAATAACACAGAAATAATGAAAGGAAGTTTCAGCTAGGGAAATGCATTAGAAATGAGGAATTTGCATGAAATTCGCTTTAAAAAAACAAAACCTTCAAGCTAAAACACTACTAACACAGTCTGTGAAAACATACTGTCTTCAAAGTCCTAAAAGTGATGATTACTTATCCAGTAGTCTTGCTGCCAGGGGAACTGTATGGCACACCAGTCAAACAACTAGAACAGTAAATAGCTGCTGGGAATATGTTATTTCACTCTTTTAAACAAACTCATTTAAAACAAACACAATCCAAAGCACTTAGGCATCTCCAAAAATACATCCTGCTGTGAAAAAATCAGCAGTGAAAGGAAACCTATTGAAACTGAATTGAAAACTTATATGATACCAAGAAAACAGTGACTCACGCCTCTCCATGGCACTAAAGATAAAGCCAAGTTAGCTTTTTAAAAGGTTGAGAGGCATTTGAGAGGCATTCAATTTAGTTATTTAAATGAGTCTGAAACACTGAACCAAGCCATAGTAATATTCCCAACTGGAGGTGTACTTGCTAAATAATTGTGGTTTCAAGGCCGTCACCAAAATTGACAATTTAATGGCTTCACAGTGATCTCTGTGCTTTAAAACTTGTAACAGTGGCAAGCTGTCTTTATTTTTTTCTCTTTTGAAATATGAGCCACTTAGTGTGTAATAGTGACAGATCAGCATCACTTTTGTTGAGTGACAGCACTATTCCTGCGTCATTCAAATCAATGTGGCAGAGTTGACATAGGAGCTTGTTTCACTCATAAACAGGAGGCTAAGCAAAAAACTCAGGCTTTGCTTGCCTTGACTTAAGCTAAGCATAAGTATTTAAATTAATTTAAATATACATGAATAAATAAATAAATATATGTAGCCACAAAGGGAGCATCAGAGACCTGTGGTAGACCTGCATAAAGAAAGTAGAAGGAAAACACTTGTAAACAGTAAAAGGTAAGAAAAGGAAGGTGGAACAAGCAGGAGGGCTGTGAGCTGGAACTTGATAAAGTGTGAGAGGAATCCGGTGAAACTAGAGAAGGTTCTGGGCTCCAAAACAATATAAGGGATGTCAAAGGCAGAGGAGATCATTACCTTTTGTTTTGGGAGAGGAACATAAAACATCAAGGGTAAGAAAGCAAAGCTAGTGGAGAAAGAAGATGACCACTTCATTTTGTGTTTTCACTATCTTCTCTATGCAGTAAGCATCCTTATAATATCTTCTGCTAGCTCAAGTGAGACTTCCCCCAATGTTTGTTCACTGATTTCTTATCATTAATGTGGTCCACTGACTTGTGTAAACCTGTGCTTGTTTTAACTAGCTTAGTCTATGCACAAATCATAGCTAATTGCAACAGACTCATGGTGACTTACCCCATACAGACTTTATCCTTATGTCAACATTTTAACTCATACCACAATTGCCTCTTAAATTCCACAGACTGAGATACAAACAAGCAAAAATGCAGAGTACAAAAATGGCAGCTTTTTTTCTGAGGGGTAAATAGGTAATGGCTCATCTTAGTTATCAGTAAAATTCCCTCTCCTTGTTATCTTCTGTCTTATCTAAATAAATGCAGAGGTTTATAATCAAATTTATCATTGTAAATAAAAAGAATGGGAGGAGAAGATAAGGACATTTTGGTAAAAAAAACTGATTCATGAGGGAAACTTTAATTTTGCTTGTGTTTATCCTATCTGGAACTCTTTTAAATTGCTTGTCCTGGAGGTAGGTATTTCATTTTGGTTGCTATTTAACATAGTGTAACAGCTTGTTGTGTTTTTGATGTTGTAGGAACAACATGGAATTCCAGCATTTTTTCACCAGAATCAGTGGTCACATTTCTTTGGTTAACTCTTCCTTCTCTGATGTTCTGATGCATTTTATGATAGCTGACATGTCGATTTTTACAAGTGTCTTATGTCTTCCCTCAACTTATAACCTCACACTTCTGCAGTGATTAATCTGATTAATGTAAATTAGGAAGATTTTGCTTAGGTAGAGTTTTCAGTAATACTGGTTGTGAATTGGACTTTTCTAAAGAGCAAGAACATATAATTAAGAATCTTTTTGCTTTCAATATTTATTGATGAACGTTAATTACAAAATTATGTAATAATTGGGAAGTAAATATACAGATTCTGCTAATGTCTTGATTTATTTCTTCCTAACAGAGAGGAGAACTGGAGAATAGGATGGAAGATGAAAAACTCATCTGAAATATTTATTGTATATCCGTCCTGAAGATGACAAGATAAGATTTGAATGAACTTGAAAAATGGCAAGGAAAATAATTTATCATTTTATAGAGTCATAATTTGACTTGACTCAAATCTCACAGAAAACAGAAATGAGTTATTTTAATTAACTATATAATGTCTTCAAATTCAAGTATAGGCCGATACAAAAGTCTAGATGAAAGATTTCCAAGACTGATATGAAGAAAGAAAATTTTTCATAAAATCCGAAGATGCTGAATGTATAGAAAGGAATTAACAAACAATAAAATGTTGCAAGTATTTATTCACTTATTTATTAATTCTTAGGTAATAATTTATCTGTTACTTCCAGAAATAGGAAATGCAGATGATAATTATTCAGATTAAAGGTCGTTAGCTGCTTGCATTATCAAATCAAATATTTTCTTAAGGCTGGCTTTCACCAAAGTGCAGTTTATCTACAGAATGTCATGCTATTTCTTTCATGTATTTTGATTACATACTAGATTATGTCCCTCCTCCACCTGTAGGACTTGCACTAACATTTTATGTTTCCAAACATGGTATTAAGACAATTGCCAAACCTGACAGGTTATTAGGATAAAAAAACTTATTCCATTGAACAGATGGAAGAGGATGACTATAGACCAGAATGTCCAAAACTAAATGTTCTAGGGAAGTACCTGCAGCCAGGTAAACAATCTAATTATAATTGTAGCATTATAATTTCTAGATGTAGTAATGGGATACCAGGAAGGTGAATTTGCTTGCTTCTTTTTGTCATGGTGTCATGTAAATCTACATCTTAGAACAGTATTAGTAAGCAAAAGGCAGATTCATAGCTTCTTGAACCCTTAACCTTATCAACAATATCTTATGTTGTGACTATAATTAACAATGATGAAGAATTTAAATAAGATCTTGGAATCACATAATATCCTTATTTGGATGGAAGCAATGAGGATCATCATATCCAACTCCTGATTGTACAACAGGTTGGCCATGAGCCAGCAACATGCCCATGTGGTCAAGAAGGCCAATGGTATCTTGGAGTGCACTGAAATGAATATGGTCAGCAACTATGTGTACTAGTGATGCCACATCTGGAGTACTATGTTTAGTTCTGGTCTCCTCAGTTCAAAAAAGACAGGGATTTCCTAGAGGGCCACAAAGATGAGTAGGGGCCTGGAGCATCTCTTGTATGAGGAAAGGCTGAGAGACCTGGGACTCTGCAGAAGAGAAGGCTGAGGGGATCTTATCAATGATTATAGATATCTAAAGAGTGGGCGTCAAGTGTTTGGGGCCTGATTCTTCTCAGTTGTGACAGGCAACAGGACAAGGGGCATTGGGCACAACCAAGAATAAAGGAAGTTCCATCTGAATATAAGAAAAAAAAATCTTCACTTTGAGAGTGACAGAGAACTGGAACAAATTGCCTGGAGAGGTAGAGCTGTTGTTGTTGTGGTTTAATCTGGCAGGCAGCTCAGCACCACACAATTCTCCCACTCTCAGTGGGAAAGGACAGAGATTTCCTTGTGCAATCCCAGTCCTCTTGCTGGCAGGACTGTGAGAGAAACTGAGAAACTGAAATGTCCTTGACTGTGTAGAGCACTGCTCAGCATCAACTAATACACTGATATGCTATCAACATTGTTTTTCTCCTAAAGCCAGAACACAGCATCATACCAGAAGAAAAATACACTTCGACTTAGCTGCAACCAGGACAGTTGTGGAGCCTCTTTCTCTAGAGATCACCAAAACCCACCTGAATGCTTTCCTATGCAACCATTGGGAACCTGCTTTAGCTGGGGAGTTGGACTAGATGATCCCAAGAGGTCCCTTCCAATTCCTTTAACTCTTTGATATATGGAAATATATATAATGAAATCCCTCTTGTCTTTTTAGAGATTAAAGAGTAAGTTTGAGCAAACATATTTTGAAAACCTGTCTGTCAAATGATTTCATAAATATATCTATCTGGATTTTATAAATGGAATGCCACACTATGTGTTTTGATGGTCTCTGAATTGTCTGTGAATTAGATCCTATTACTATTTTCTTGCTGTTTAAACTACACATCTGTAACAGGGTTTATGTTACACAACTATCTCAATGAGTGGCAACAAAAGAGTGCAAGCCCTCTGTACAACAGCATTATGAGAACCAGACCAGAAAGCATTTTTCTATGAAATGTATTTCTTATATATCTTGTATAAGGATGTTTCTACCTTCCACTTGGTAGTTAAGAGTCTATTTCTCTTTGGTTTCAAACATCACTTTAAGTCATATCTCAGTGGTTTAAGTGGCAAGTTACATATTCCTGAATGAATGGGAAATTAATTATGTGCTACAGGAAAAGCTAGACCCAATTTCCCAAAAGAGGAATTTTCCCTATTATTAAATAGATTAACTTCATTAAAGGAAAAAATCATTCCTAACATAACCAAGCTGCTGTAGTTAAAACTAGAAAAATATTTCATCTCAATGTACAATAAAACAAACAAGTATCTGTTATACTCCTTTGAAAAGCTCAGGTGATAATTTTAAGCACAGTAGTGAAAAAAAAAAAAGAAAAAACTCTCATTTTCAATAAGAAGACATCTTCAAATGTCAACAAACTCTTCAGTCAGAATGTTTGTCTTCTAATGTCATTGTGTTTAACTGGTGTGAGCGTATACCTGAACTTATGTCACTAAGGATATGAGAGATCACAGTGATGGGAGTATCACAGAACCACAAGGGCTGGAAGGGACCTTCAGAGATCATCAAGTCCAGCCTCCCTGCAAATTTTAAACTATCTGTGAGTATACGATACTGTGGAGCCAATCCCATATGCTAAGTGTTGATGGCTATTGTTGAGGATTCAGCCTATTTGTCCTCATCTTTAAGAAGTATATGATCCCTGTTGTGATACATATCACACTTAATCCAGGCTGGTTTTGCATGCCCTTATTTCAGGGTGGACTGTGCTTTTCTGTTGAATATCACATTATGCCTTTTGAATTATTATCACAACTTCATCTCAGTATGATAATATATCAGCAGCAAAAAATGTTAAAAATCTTTCCATGTGCTAGTCCAACTAATGAGTGCAGCTCACTGAAGAGAAAAGTGGCAGAATTTCTATAGTGCTTTATTGTAGATATATCAGAAGAATAAGAGCAGCCTTTTCCACTGGTGGTTTTTATTTTTTCCTTCTCTTTGAGTAAAGTAACTTTAAAACAAACAGGCTGAAAATCATAGAAGTCACTGCTTTCAGCTTTATTTCCTGATTATCTATTTTTTATAAGTATGATGCTATATATATGTTATATATATATATATTTGTTTTATGATACAGAACTGTTTTCAGTGCAACACTACTGTTGCAATTGCTGTAACTACTGTTGTAGTTATTGGACTGGCATACTTCCCATTGGAAAATGGCTACTGTGTGCTCACAAGAAGTTTCAGATCGTGCAAGTTAGTAGCTAGCAATTTGCCTTTAGCAAATTAAATCAATGATAATTAAGTATCAGCAGCTATCAAAGGGATGAGAAAGCAGGTAAGATAACATGGATAGCAAACTGGGGTCTCTTTGCCAGCCAGGGCCCAGTTCCATAATTACTTGAGTGTTTCAAGAGGGCCAAGCCTGAGAATGGTAGCTTCAACTTAGAGTCAAAATCATCAAACAAGTCCACAGTGATAAATCAGGCCTGAGGTCAAGCTGGGAAACTAATCCACTTATCAGATTCAAGTCCAGCGATGGCAACCAGTCACACACATCCCTGTAACCAGAGGGCAGGACTGGGTCAACAGGATCTACACCAGGCATGAGCATGACTGCAGCTGGACTGGAGAGTCCCATAATACACAGGGGGCTCATCAGGGCCATTAAAGCCTGTGAAGGCAGCAAGGCCCTGACACTGATTATAATCGTACATTATTTAACCACTGTTAGACTGACTTTCTGTCCAGCAGCACAAATCTCTGAAGTAGCTTAGTACAATTTATTGCAGACAAGTGAAACTTTCACTCAGTATTTTATACTGAGCATAGAGTTTGACTGGAGAGAAGACTACAACTTTAATATTCTGAAATTATCATTTCATAGAATCATAGAATCATTGAGGTTGGAAAAGACCACTAAGATCATCCAGTCCAACTGTAAAGCTATTACTGCCATTTCCACCAAGCCACGTCACCCAGTGACATCGGCCCCTTTCTTGAATACCTCCAGGGACAATGACTCCACCACTTCCCTGGGTAGTTCCAATACCTCACCCTTCTTTCTATGAAGAAATTTTCCCCAATATTCAACCTGAACTTCCTCTGACAAAACCTGAGGTCATCTCCCCTCGTCCTGTCACTAGTTACCTGGGAGAAGAGGCTGACTCTCACCTCACTACAACCTCCTTTTGGCAGGTGTGAGAGCAATTAGATCTCCTTGGAGCCTCCTCTCCTCCAGACTAAACAGTCCCAATCTGCCACTCCTCAAGATTTGTGCTCCACATTTCTCCACATATCAGAGAAGTGTTATACTTAAAAGGTTTCATGTGTTAAGATGGACTTATTTTTTGTGAAACTTATTACAAGAAGTACAGAGAAATAGCAAATATTTATATATAAAACAATGATATAAACAAGCTTCTATCTCATCATTCAAACCATAAGAATTTAAAAAAACCCACAGAGACAAACCCAAATGCTATAGTAAGAAAACAACAACAACAAGAAAACACCACCAGCAAACCCAAAAGTACTGCAAAAGTATTTAAATCTTCTTACTAAGTTGGGTCATGAAAATATTAGTTAGGGTTGCTTTCTAAATCAAAGAAATCCTCTCCTGCTCCATAAGGAAAGATATTTTAAAGAGAGAGCATCAAATCATTACAAAGACATGTAAATCTGGTTGTTGAACCTAAGAAAGAAGTCACAAAAAATCAGCTGTTTACCCAGTTTAAAATACCAAGTATTTTTCCACTAGAACTTAAGTTAAAAAAAAAAAAAAAAGTTTAGGCTAAGATATCTACTGTAATAAGTTCCCTTCAGCTTCTCATTACATATTTTCCAGTTTAGCTAGAATATTGATATTTTATCATTAGGCTGGCAGTGGGATGGCCATAGGTGTAGGGAAAGAATTAGGAAAAGTTGTACACACTACTGGTCCTTCATACTCCACTGTCTCTACAAGGGCAGGACTTCAGATAGAAAGTCATGCAGCAGACAGCCAGCAACTGTTTGCAGCCTGCATTGTGAAATTCAGTTATTTTATAGACTTACAAAAAAGCACTTTTTCACACAACTGAAGACTCTTACCTATACACCAATCAATCTATTGTAGGTACATATTAAGGCCTTGGCCTTGATACTGCACGAACAGAACTAAGAATGAAATGAATTAACCTGCTGAAGGTTGTGCGGCGCCTATGACAAAAGAGAAAAGGAAGAAAGTATTAGTGAGAAATGAAACTCTGATTACAAATGAAATATGTGGACTATGATATCCTGGTAATAAACAGAAAACACCGGTCATTTGTTTCCCTACAGTCCATGTTTTTGTGGCTGGGAGGAATAATGGATGATATGATTCCTATAGCAAAGTCAGATTTAACTTATGACATTCAGAAAATTCTATACCTGTCTAAAGTCAGCATTTGATAGTATTTGAGTACAGAATGAGAAGATGTGCAGTCTGGTTGATTCCACTTAAGTTTGATTGGGTGAATACATAAATAATGTTAAAATCTCCTTCCAACTTCAGTCTTCACTCACCCCTGTGGTTTTTGACTCATCTCCCTGACACTGTCTTCATTTCCTTGGTAATACAGTCTGATGAGAAGCCCATCTGCCTGTGGCACAGATGCTTCTTCCTTATGGTTAAAGAAGTGTTAGATGAGTTGGATTGATTATCTGAGCATATGATACATGCTGGAGAGTAATACCTTAGAAAAAAATTCTTTTTTTTTTAAGTATTCTTTTAATAATTTAGCTTGTGTAACTCCACATGACCATCATTTGACTACAAACAGATAGAATGGCACTATCGTGGAATAAGGATAGGTAATCATATATCCTGTATTTTCATTTATCTACATAAATGTGTGCAAAGCTCTTCTAGCTTTGATATTTATTCATGGAATCAGAGACCAGATCTGAGGCTTAGGAAAGGCTGCACTTCCCTTGGAATTATCAAACCTGGTCATTCTTTCCCTTTCAAAGGTCTCTTTTCAGAAGTTTACCCATTTCTGAATTCCAGCATTCTCTATACTGGTCTTCAGTCTAGCAAGTGATTTATCAATGCTTACAGCTTTCCCTTTCAGCTGAATTCCAGGCTTTTTTCCAAGTCTTTAACAGCTACATGGTATAAGAGTCCCAGATGACAGAAAGAAAGAAGCTTCTTCATGCTGCCCAACAGTTCTTAGTCTCCTCAGAGCTCCCATTGTGTGTGATTTCCGATTCTGAGCAATCAGGTAGTTGCATTTCTGTTTTCCTCTAAGGATGTCTGCTTTTCTTTGTTTCTCAAAGAACATCTCTCAGACAGAGGATTTTGTGTATTTGTTCCCAGCTGTCTAGCTACTGTTGCAGTCTTTCAGTTTGCTTTGCAGTCAGTCTGAACAGACCTTTCTCCTTGCTACAGATGGAACTATTTTCCATGTATACTAAAAAAAAACCCATCAACAAATTCTATCATGTGGTTTTATAGAAAGCATGGAAAAAACTTTCTGTAAAGCATTTGCACAAGCAGAAATGATAGCAGCTTAAGTGGCAAACAGAATACTGTAGTGCTGTAAATAAGCACGCTTCTCTACTACACAATATGGCTTCATAAATTAGAACTGAGTGCAGCTAAATGATATATATAACTATAGTTGAATACCAAACTCTTGTGTTATTTTGACCTTTTGTATGCCTACTTCCAAGGTAAACAGTTGTGATGCCTGAAACAGAAGTCTGTGAATGCAAGTAAAGACTAAGCAACAGAGGATGAAAATAAACATAAACCATGATCAGTATAATTACAGGAGATGTCTGTCTGTTATAGTCCATGATACAAATTCTTTATTTTATATCAAAATTGCATACCTTATCCAAATGCTTTTAAGCATATGGATTACATCACATACATCATTACTATTGCTGTGGTGCAATCTGAAACTTACTATCACAATAAATTTACATCACAGGTGTGAAAAACTGTTAATATATGACACCTCTCATAAGTTATTGGTTGTATTATGCGGTTACAGTTGAGAAAACATTTCTTAACCTTTTCTACCCTGATGGATTAAATTGTTTATCCATTAAAATTAAACTATTACCCCACTTTAAACTCAGTTTGTATGACCTAGAGGTTAAGCATGACTTGCTTAACCTTGCTTTTGGAGGGATAACACAGCTATGCACAAACAGTCCAGGTGGCTTCTGGAGTGCATTGATTCCTGATGTGAATGATTAAGATGCCAAAAATGAGAGACAATCTCATTTTTGGACAGTCTACATATAAACAAGGAAGAATGGATAATGTATGTGAAAGTCAGGGGCACCTTTGGATGCAGTGAACATGAAATAGTGGAGTTCAGGAACCAGCAAGGAGGGAGAAGGCAAAAAGCGGGACCACAGCCTTGGACTTCAGGAGAAAAGACTTTGTCCTGTTCAAGAAAATCCTCAGATAAATTCCATGGAAGAGAATCCTCAGGAGGAGTCCAGGAAAGGTGACTGATTCAAGGTTCATTAGCTCCTGTCCCAAGAATGGTGCATCTGAAATCAAAGGACCGCAGTGTGGATGAACGGGCTGCTCCTCATTAAACTCAGAACAGTAAACAGGAAGTGTAAACGAGGTGAAAGTACACACAAGTGATCCAGAAGAAATATGCTGTTCAAATATGTAGGGATAGGATTAGGAGAGTTCATCTAGAGCTGAACGTGGCAAGAGGCCCAAAAGTTTTATACAGGTGTATCAGCAGTGGAAATGAAGACTAACATATATGTGGGCTTAAAGGAGCAAGGTACTTGGTGAAAAAGACGTGGAAAAAGCTGGTATACCTAAAGTTGTCTTTGCCACTGCTAAAACCAGCCTTCAGGAATCCCAGGACACTGAGACAAGGGAAAAAAGACAGGAGCAATGACAACTTACCCTCTGTGGAGGAGAATCAAGACAGCAAGCTTTTGAAATGTCATAGAGATCAGGAAAAATAATATTTCCACTTGAATAAAAAGAAGGGAAACAGAATACTGCACTAGTATGATTAATTCCTGAAATAGCCATGATGCTATCATATTTCTAACTTGACACAAACTACACTTTCTTTCTATTCTACAGAATGTTTCCATTTTCCAAAAACAAATCTCTTCAATTCAGGAAAAAAAAAATCATCTATGGCAAAAGAATTCTCTGGAACTACATTTTTAATGCAGTGATCAGAAATCTCAGACATTTTGAGTCAAGCAGTTCTAAGTACTCCCTTTTCCTAAAGGTAATATGGATCAGTGGAAATATCAGAGGCTTTATTCTCCTGGAGTCCCGTCTAATACTGACAAAGTTCTTTTCCAATTTCCTTTAAAATGGATTTGGGAAACATTTATTAGTTCTTCCTGAAGTGCTGGTAATTACTTTTTCTTTCCTATTCAGTGCATGCCTGAAGGCTGTTTTGCGTATACTGTTTATTGTCATTCTGTGAAATGTACTTTGACAGTAGATATTAAATGTCCAAAATAAAAAGTTGGATGTCCTTTTTGATCCTAATCCATGCAAACTGGTCAATACTCAAAACAACTGGTCTTGAGTATTCCTTCAGATTAAATTCAGCAAAACTAGTAATGAGAGTTTAATGTTAACATGGTTTTATTACATAGTTTATAATTTTAACTTTACTTATACTGTACTATACAATACTTAAGGATGAGATTCTGGTAGCCTTAAGCTCCTTAGGCAATAATTCAAACTTACTTTAGTAGTGCTGAGTGGTTTTCTAGAGTGTGTCTATGTGAACATGGGTTCATGTTTGATCAGGAAATGCTTTAGAAGTAATTATCTATCAACCAAGCTTAGCAATCAGTTCACAGTTTGGAAATCACTGAAGACAAGAATTGGATTCTTTTTAGAAAAAAAAAAATCAGAAAATGCTGTCCAGGATTTTGTGCATGTCCAGTGCACTCTGGACACTATTAGGCATCCTATCCATGGTGTTAGACTGCAGCCACTATAAAGTAAAAACCTAAAAATACGATTTATTATTAATTAGTAAGTATTTGATGTACAGATCTGCTCTTATCTTACTACACTATTTGGTAATGTAAAAATAACTATAGTTGGTAATATAACATGGTTGTACAACTTGAATCATACCAACTTGAAACACAACTACAGCGGAAGCTCTATGGACAAGAAACCCCAGCAGGCACTCAGAGCTTTTATTAGCATTTTTTCCAGGGTCTATATTAAAGGAAAAGTTGCAGTCTAAGAAGTTAATTTTGCTCCAATGATTATTTGGTGGGTTTTTGTTTTTTGTTTTTTTTTTTGCTTCTTTTCACATCCAAAGAAAACTATTCATAATTTCAGGAAGATGGCAAGATCTTTTGAAATTAGTAACTTCAATTTCATGTCAAATCATTGTACAATTCACTTTTGACTTTTAATCTGCATCATGAATATAAGACAGGATTCTGCAGTTATGTTATAAACATATTTCTTAAGAAGAAAGGTATTGCAATAAATTTTCATCTTCAAGTCTGGGGATCTTCTCTCTTCTGTCCACAAATAGAACTCTTTTCCAGGGGAGATTTTAATCAATACACCAGATCTACATAGAGCTGCCATTAAAATGTTTACCACATATTGTATTTGTTAAATAGCAAAGGTAATTTCATAGCAGATAAAGAAGCTGTCTTTTCTTCTGACACGTACAGCCTTGTATCCCACCTAAGAGTACAACACCATTTAGCCTTCACTTTTAAGTAAATGTTATTTTGTGAGTTTATTTTATGATTCCATTTAGGGTTACTCCAAATAGAAAAAAAAAAAATATTACTAATAGATATTGAGCGCTAATTTGTTTCTTTAGGAAGTTGATAAACCTGGAGATATTTAATCACCTTGTAATTATGTCGGGTAACTGTATCCTGAAGGTAAAATCAACACAAACTGAACGTAAATGAAAGAAAGAGGAAGTTTCTGAGAATCAAAAGAGTTTGAAAAAGACTATTTTACTATTTTGAATTATTTTAAATATGACAACTGTATTCAAAATACTACTGAAAAGAGTGAAACAAGCTGTACAGTCAAAAAACTGAGCTACTCCTTCTCAAATTAGACTTGAAAGCATGATGCTGATCTTTTAGAAGTGATGCTATCCCAGAATAATTAAACTAGGAAAACAACAACAACAACAAAATTCAACAGAGATCAGATATTATGAGTTCTTTAAATACGACTTAAATGTTCTTGATCAGTAATGCAAATAAATACTCCAGTGTTTCCATTGCTAGCCTTGTGTCCATTCTTAGCTAATGACTCCGGTAATTTTGCAACACAGCAACTGAAGGGAGGGCAGGTTATTAATAGATGATTTTATTTGTAAGACTGCAGACTGCACAGAATACAAAAGAATGAAAACAAGGGAGGTCTCAAATATTAGTTGTCTTCTGTAAACATCTACCTAGAAAAAGACTGCAAGAACAAGACAAGAAAGCCCATCTGTTCTCTGATTTGCCCTTTTTTGTTGTTGCCTATTTTTGCAGATCTCCAGTACTTCCATGGAAATGTTATTCTTTCTTTGAAAACTAGTTTTAATGGGGTTGTTTAACACAGCCATCACCCAAAATCGTGTACAACTTTTGAAAGGCTTCAGTGATTGGGAGTTTACTTGACTATAATGTCCTAAAACTTATTAAGCCACTATCAGTCTCCCAAGGAAGGTCTTGGAATACTGTAGATTGAATTTGGGCCTATCTATATTTAAAATGCCCCTTTTACTTTTAATATCTTTTGAAATAACAGAAAAACACAGGATGGAACATATCTCCAATATGAACATCTACAATGTTACTTAGGAATGTACTAAGGCTGTTGGATGCTCCTGAGATGATTTTTGAGTTAGAAAATTGAGGAATATTTTTATGCAGAAAAATCTATCTCATTCTATACATCATAAAACAATAAAATGAAGTATTTTCAATCATCTAGTTTCATTACTTTCATTCTCAATTCTTTTTAAAATTTACCTAATAAAGCTTAATTTCCTTAGAATTTTCCAAACTGATTTTTCTTCCTCAATTTTAAGATGAAATGAATTATAAACTGAATAATATTTCATAATCTTTACATAATTCTAAGGGAATTATGGCAAGTCACACAAATTTAGTCTCTTCTATAAGGGCATACAAATACTAAACAGTAATAGTCAGCAACAAATAATTTCAGTAATTTGATCTTAGCCTCAATATTGGTTGAAGGAACAATTACACAGTCTTCAGTTTTGTCCAACTCAGCATCACTTTTGCATGTTAAGAAAATATGGAAAATCAGAATCATATGAATGAGCCCTACATACATTTCTTAACTTTTTCTTATTTTGAGAAAGATCAAAAAAACTGGGGTTGCTCAGAACATGAAGCAAAAAGGTGAGAGCACTACGATCATAAAGTTCCCCACCCACATGAAAGAAACAGCCTATTCTGAATACAGCACTAGTGATGAACTGGAATAGATTTCCGGCATCCTGAGAGTTCTTTCTGTTGATCTTTAATTAAAGCAGGATCAATGTCTACAGTGTAAGGTACAATCAATCCTTAAAAAAAAAAAGAACAAACAAAATCAAACCCCACACTTCCACTAGCAGTCACCTCCAGCCTGATATTTGCTTTTCAAGTTTAATTTTGCTCATTACTTTCCCAAATAATTTATCTTAAAAATGACATTCTGAATGTGTTTAATATGGCATTTCATCCAATAGCTGATCCAGATCAGGCAGAATATTGCATCTGTTTAAAACTGCTATCATGTCAATACTTCTTTAGGAAAGGAAATTTCTGTATCCACTTGGAAATATTTCCAAATAGAAGTCCAATGATGCATTACCTAGAGCTAACAGATAACTAACTCATTTAAGAAATGTGAGCTTTCCCTCTGTCTCCATTCAGAAACATGACACACATGCACATGATAGCCTATCAATTAACAGTAAGCACCTTGAAGGAAAGAGATTTGCTGCATTTCAGTTCACATAGTAAATTTTCTGTTTCTCAGTGCTAAGTCAAACACCTAGGACTAAGAAAGGAATTGTCTTGTTGTCTCTGCCAGTTCTAACAGTATTCAATGTAAATATAGGATCTAAGACAGAGAACTGTCCTTTGAACACATTTAGACTAGTGAAACTTTGCATTGTTGGATTGATCCAAAATCCTGGAACATTATTTTTTAAAATTAGCAGGAGGAAAGATTTTTTTTCCTTACAAATAATTTTGCTTTTTAATATGACTTACTCTGCTGGAATAAGATTTGGAGAGTTTATAATTGCTTGTTTGACAGCTTTCATCAGATGCTCTTGCAGTCATAACAAAGCATTGTCAAAGTACACCCTAACTATTTTCTCATTTCATTCTATGGAAACATTATCCATAATAATAGTTATGTCAATAATTTCTTTTTCAACATTTCAGGTGTCAAGATACCAGCAGGAGTGTTAGCAAGAAGACTCTGTGATCTTAGTTGCTTTTAAGAAACATGCTGCTCATCAGATAGTAGAGATCTACTGGCTTCACTTTGGAATCCAGGTTTCATACATAGTCATCCTTTGAAACTAAATGATTAATTGAAAAATATTTAAAACATAATGAGATTCAGCTCCCTTTGATTTCCATAGTCAAATTTATTTCTTCCCCTGATCTTTGTGCTACTATAGGCTAAGTTAACACTTTTAGTTAGCTAAGCAAAAATCTAAGAATTTCTTTTTCAATTCCATTTTGTGCCTTCTAAGTCTCAACATGAACTTGTTTTATATATACATATATATGATCCACATGGGACTAGATGTGAGCCATCTGCCTAGTGTTTCCCAGTTTAGCACGTGCGCTATGAAAATTCATTCCACCTTAACTATACCAAGCACGGAATGGAAAGAAGCCCAAGACAAAGTTTCCAATACAACTTAGAGACCTTTATTTAGTAGGACAAAGAGGGAAACTGCCAGATGCTTAGGTATGCTTGGGAAGGGCCATAAAATCAGCAGGTGCTAGGAGAAGGAGGAAAAGACAAGGAAAAGAAATTAATTCTGACCCATGATATTCCCAGAGGCACCAGTAATTAAACAAAAGGTTGAACAACCATCAATCCAAGAAAAAGCAGAGTTTTAGCTCGTTCTGCTTATTTAAAAATACTTGTGGAAATAAAAAACACGGGGGAAAATATTCAAGACTAGAATACTTGCAGAAAAATGTCTAGTTTGGGAGTCCATTTACAACTCTGCCAAAATTTTCCACATACCTCTTTTTTGAATGATTCTATAAATTACTTCAGTTTAAAATTTTAATTTCTAAGTAGTACTATTTAACTTATGGAATATTTCTGTCTCAGGAAGCTTCTCTAACCAAGCTTCTCATAGAGACTATGCACAATAGAGTAACCAGGAATCCTTCCCTCAAGCTGTACAGCCAAAAGTCTCATTTTGAAATGCTTGAGATACATAGGAAAACATGGGTGTTTTCTAAATTACAGTGTATTTAGTGCTAGATTCTTATTCAGGATATTATAAATATGCTGCACAATACAGATGAGTCACCTCCCTAGTGTACATCTACTCCCTGTCCCAGCAAAATAGCTACTAACAGTCATAAAAAGGAGGGAAGAAAAGCCTTCATTCCAAGTCTTTTAGTGCAGCATCATCTCTCAAGGCCCTGCAAAAACAAAAACAACCCTATCTTTTTTATAAACACAGAGAACATGCTCTTACAGTGTTTATTATTAATTATGCAGCCTACATCTATGAGAATTTTTTGTACAAAATAGCCTGAATCTGACTGAAATAATGGTCATGATAGACCTTCCCTTAATACAAGCAAGGCTGTCAAGTGTAGTTGACTTATTCTCTCTCTGTATCTGTGACTGAATGATTTTGTTTGGCAAAAGTAATGCTTATGGCATGCTGATGTTTTCAGTTTGTTGCATCAGCTGTACCAAATGCATTGCTTGACTCTCTGCTGGTTTGTTGCACTCAGAATTGTAACATAAGGATCATGTAATATATGCAAAAACAAGAATCGGTATTCTAATTGACATCTTAAGAACAATCAATGATTTATTATTTATGTTTAAATGATTCTAACATTTATAATTTAGATTCCACAATACTTAAAATTAATATATACAAAAACTCTCTAACATCTGTCTGTTTCTCTGATGTTGTGCTCACCTCTATACCTTTTTCTCTGCTCACTCTCTCTCTCCCTCCTCCTATGCTCACCTCTACATACATTTAATACTCATTCTCTCTGCTGCCCCTAAAACTGGTCTTGCCCAGGCTGCAAACCTTTGGTGACCAATAACCAATAGTTGAGAAGTTATTTACAGCCTGGGGGCATCCCATACCATTCTGTGTTGGTACTTAGAGGACTTCTGTTATCATTTATAGAGCCTGTGCTCTTCCAACACTGTTTTACTCTACGGTCAATGCTCCTTCTACACAAAATTCTTACCATTGTTCATTATGTATACATATATGTACAGAAATTGGTCTAGGCCACACAATTGTACAAAGCTAAACTAAAGATGAAGCAATGTATGCATCAGTGATATGGTTCCTAGTTGCTGTTACAGCAAAACATCTAGATCAAATCTCTAAGCAGGCCAAGACAAATCCAGGCAAAGCCTGTTAAGTCAAGAACCACATCATTAGTTTAACACAAAGCTTGTGGCACAGCATGCTAAAATCTGTAGCAATATCCTATTTACTAGACTTTAAAAGTTATGCTGACTTTAGCAAAGCCTAAAAAATAGGCTCCTTGGGAAACTGTGAGGAAAGTGCATGTATACACTTAAATCAGCCCTGAAAATATTTCAAATGAAGGCTATCTGAAAACTTCAGGCTGACAAGATCTTCCACTTGAATCTATAAGGAACAGTTAGTCTTGTACACAGCACCAGAAAAAGGTGAAGTGAGGTAAAAATGAATCTATTTTAGGATGATTACGCAGTTGCCAGCCTTCTGCATGAGACTGTGAAGTGTGTGTAATGTCATATCTAAATATCGGAATTATTGAGGATGAATAAACTGCTGTTCATCCCAGGTCAGGATAAAGAGTGATGATCAATTTAAATATATGAAGGATTGTGAAAAACAATATTTAATGGTGAGTATGGCATTGGTAAAGAGGGAGTGAAGTGTAAGCTAATCTAACATGCTTTTCTATTGAGAAAAGCCTTTAGGATTATTTAATGATGCTCTTTTGACTTGAATGTGAGCTAAATTTAAGTTCAGATTTGAAAATATACAAAACATCTTTTTCTGATGTTGTTAAAAAAAAACATAAAACAACAAAGTCCTTAATATAAAAAGTAGATCTTTAACCTTTAAAAAGGCTAAAGAAAAAATCCAGCCTACGGTAGCATTGTGGCCGCTTCTTTATGCATTAGATTTCTGGTTTGGCCAGAGCAGTGCTGAAGCATGAAACATTTCACTGAATATAGTTGCATGAAATTCAACTACATTAAATACAGAAACTGCTCACTCCATTTGAAAAAGAAATCGATTCTCATTAAGTACATATAATTTACCTGTCCATCTTGAGGTTTAGCACAGATTCTAGTAAGGTCTGATCTGTTAACCATACCTACAACTCCTGTTTCTTTAGTGAATTCCAGTGTCTCTCACCACTAAGCAGGACCAAAAAATCTGCAAATCAAAACAAAACAACATCAACATCAAGGAAGGATAGATACAAGTGCTTAGTTCATTAACATTTAAAATAACAGCAAATAAATCATGTAGCTGGGCATTATTCTCAATAACAAGAAATAAGACATAAATTTGCTTATCTGTTAAAATCAGATCTACTTTAAGCCCATCAATAGATATAATCAGACAATGAAATGCTCTGTCTGGTCTCCTGTGCTCTGCTCTACCTTGTAGAAGCACATTTCAGTAATTGTTCTCCATGCCCTTTACATTTACTAAATGAATGGTGAATAGTGATTAAAAGTGTGGCTCAGCAGGATTATTTATGTGACATATTACACAAAATACATGCTTAATTAAAAATCAGCAATGCAATTATAAGGATTGTAAAAGAAATCATAATGACAATATGAAACATTTAATTAGGATTTTTTTTCTCTCCCTTAAAAATGAAGTCAAGGTATTCCATCTGCATACATAAAATTATTCCAATTATTATTTTACTTATTTCTATTGGTGTTAGCAAAAATATTAATTGAAATGGGTGAGAAAACCAGCTTTCACTGAACATTGCTTTTGGAAATTAACAATATTAAACTAAATTATGCAGAGCCAGCTTTCTTCACCCTTAACAAAATTTCACAGGAAAATGAGCAACTACCAGCAAAGTACTCTAACTTCACCTATATGTATTTCAGCCTCCCCCATGTGGAGCCACCCAAGTGCTGCATAATGGAGCAATGCAGGCCAGCTGTGCAAATCTGGGCCAGGCCAGGATGGTCCAAGTTACTATTCTATCCCTCAATGCTTGTTCTGCTATTCCTGCAAAGCCCATCTGCATCCATGACCAGTTTCCCACCTGCTTTTGCCCTGACACTATCACTTTCTAGGCCGCAGCCTGAACCAATGTTTGAGCACCAGGTGAGAAGGGGTGGCTAACCCAGGGAGCTCAGGTGCACCTGGGTGATCAGAAGGGGTGAAGCCTGGATCCACCCTCCTCATCCTTATGTAAGGGATGGCAGCCAAAGGAGCTCTGGATAGTGTTTGCACTTCTTTCAGGCTGTTACTGGAAGGGGTGAGCTATTTCTTTTTTTCCTTTGTTACTTTCTACTACTTCATAGCATTTATATCCCAGTAGAAGGTAGCGTCAATTTCTTTCCTCTGCTGTACACCTAGGCACAAAATTGGGTAAATAACAAAATAAGCAGGAAGGACTGTGCCAAGATCTCTGCAGGAAAGGCTTAGAACATCTTTTCCTTCGCATGCCATCTTCCATTTTATATAGAGTTGTATGGTTTGTCTAAATACACATTTGATAAATGTAGTATACAGAATAAAAAGGATACTAGACAGATACTTGTGGGAGAAGCAGGGAGTTCTTAGTATCTCTATCTGTCAGCCACAATCACTAAAGTCTTTACACAAAAATATCATGTGATTTCTAATTTGGATTTGACATAGAATCATAGAACAGCCATAGATGGAAAGGATCTTGGAAGGTTTCTCCAACTCTTAATGGAAATAAGTGCCAAAATAAGATTGTCTAGCATTCTATCCATCTGGAAGGCTTCCATCAATGGAAACTACACATCCCTAGGGATGCTGTCCTAGGGACTGCTTGTTCTCACTGTAAAAATATTATATAAAGATGAAAGCTTTTCTTACTGCAGCTGGTACCTGTTGCTCTTTGTTACCTCCATGTGGCTTCTTGTGAAGAGAGAGCCTCCATTCTCTTTCTAGTCCTCCTTTAAGTACAGGAACACTGTGATGAGGTCTACCCTTAGCCTCTTCTTCACAGGATTAAAAGACCAAGGTACTTCAATCCTTTTTCATAGGAAGCGTTCTCCAGTCTTTTGATCACTTTTGGGATCTCTCACATCTGTTCATGTCTATTTTGACTTGTGTGCACGCCTTGAAAAGCACATCTTTTTCTCTGCTAGTGATGTCCCTGAGGTTGCAACCCAAGATTCAATTTGTTTTCATCCATGTGTGACTCACCAGTGCATCCCCTATGCTCAGACCTCTAGTTTTTAACCCTGGTGATTAGCCTACACAGCTTGTTGCCTAGCATATTTCTGCCCCTTCTGGTAAGTTGCACACCATGTCAACATTCCTGGTTTGTCCAAAATATGTCCTAGAGCATAGAATCCATAGCCTTTGGCATGACAGTCATTCAACTGGTCCATTCTTTTTTTGCCAGGATCCTAATCTCTAACAGAGAGGACTGAGGAGAACACTGACTGTTCTTCCATGTGTTTGTATGGAACTTCCTGTGTTCCACGTTCCTGCCCCTTGTTCTTTCATGGCACACCACTGAAAAGAGTGAAGAGCACCCAATCCACTTGACTCCCACACTGTAGGTACTTGTAAACAGGGAGGAAATCATCTCTCAGTCTTCTCCAGGCTATAGTGTCCCAGATCTCTCAGCCTTATACAGGAAATGCTCCAGGCCCCTTCTCATCTTTGTGGTCCTCTTCTGGACTCTCTCTAAAAGATCCTTGTCTTTAGATCTGGATCCACCCTCTTGCCCTTTCTGAAGACCAGAGTAACGCTGACTATCCTCCAGTCATCAGACATTTCTGCCATTCTCCAAGATCATTCTTGCCTGACTTCTAACTCTTAGAAATTCATCATCCTGATCTTGGAAGAAATGACGCTTAAATGCTAACCAGCGCTTGTGAGCCCCCCTTCCTTCCAACACTATGTCTGCGAAGATAAAATGGGAAACTGAACTCTAGAGCTGAACTTTCCTTGCAAAATGTAAACATTTGACTCTGTTTGTGGGTTGCTAGCAGATCTGAATCTCAAAAGTACGAGGTCAGCTATGAAAGTAAAGCCTACATTTTTATTATATTGTCCTAGAATATCAGAGGCAGATGCTGGTGATAGGGACATGGAGGTTGAACCTTCCCACCACTATTCTGTTACATTTCATAGTCACACGACAGATGGCTGCAGAGGAGCAGTCTGACAGAACGGCAACTGGCATGACATCACAAATGAAGCAAAGGTGTGTCACTGAATTCCTCAATGAGGACAAAATGGCACCCACTGAAATTCATCAACATTTGCTGAGTGTACACAGGGACCAAACAGCGGAGGTGAGCACAGCGAGGTGGCGGGTGGCGCGTTTCAGTAATGACACCATCACAGCAGCTGTGAAACAGTGGGTCACCTCTGCTGGCACAGATTTTTACAAGCACGGCATGCAAGCTCTTGTTCATCACTGGTGAAAATGCACAGCCTCCAGAGTTTTGTAACATTACCCCTAAATAACTGCAGAATCATGAAAAGTGAATAAAATATTTGGTATGTGGTCACTTTGGCACTTCTTCAGAGACACAAATCACTGCAATGTGCAGGGGCCTGGCCCATGGATAACAACGTAAGCACCCTCGAGTGCAAGACAAAGTCTCTGGATCTGACAATAATGTGACAGGCCCTGCAATCTCTAGGTGAGGGTGTGGGGAACGGATTCCATCCCACTGTAACAGTGGAACATGTCTGAGACCTCCTCATGTAATTGAATGTATGTAAGTCCGGTGAAGTGCCCCAGTGACTAGAAAAAGGGAAACATTACTCCCATTTTTAAGAAGGGGAGAAAGGAAGACTTATTGCCATCCTTATCTCCAAATTGGAGGAATGTGGATTTGATGGGTGGACCACTGGATGGATAAGAAATTGGTTGAAAGGCCGCAGACAGAGAGTGGTGTTTAATGGATTAATGTCCAGGGGAGGCTGGTAATGAGTGATGTCCCCCAGGTGTCTGTCTTGGGACCGGTGCTCTTTAACATCTTAATCAGCAACATTGATGATGGAATTGAGTGCACCCTCAGCAAGTTTGCTGATGACACCAAGCTGAGCGGTGTGGTCAACACAGTGGAAGAAAGGGATGCCATTGAGAGGGACCTCAACAGACTTGAAAGGTGGGCCCAGGTGAACCTAATGTGGTTCAACATAGCAAAGTGAAAGGTTTTGCACTTGGGCTGGAGGAATCCCAGGCATCCATACAGACTGGAAGGAGCAGTCCTTGAGAGCAGCCCTGCAAAGAAGGACCTGGGGGTCTTGATAGATGAAAAACTTAACATGAGCCAGCAGTGTGCCCTTGCGGCTTGGAAGGCAAATGATAACCTGGGCTCCATAAGAAGAGAGGTGGCCAGCAGGGACAGGGAGGTGATTGTCCCTCTCTGCTCTGCTCTTGTGAGGCCCTATCTGAGTACTTGTGACCCCAGTACAAAAAAGACAGGGAGCTGTTGGAGAAGGTCCAGAGCAGGGCCACAAAGATGATCAGGGGACTGGAGCACCTCCCTACAAAGACAGGCTGAGGGAGCTGGGCTTGTTCAGCCTGGAGAAAAGAAGGCTGCAGGGTGACCTCATTGCAGCCTTTTGGTACCTAAAGGGAGCCTACAAACAGGGGGGAATCAACTCTTTGAAAGGGTAGATAACTGCAGGACAAGGGGAAATGGTTTGAAGTTGAGGGAGGGAAGGTTTAGGTTGGATGTCAGGGGGAAGTTCTTTACTATGAGAGTGCTGAGGTGCTGAAACAGCTGCCCAGAGAGCTTCTGGACGCCCCATCCCTGGAATTGCTCAAGGCCAGGTTGGATGGGGCTCTGGGCAGCCTGGTCTAGTATTAAATTGGTTGGTGGCCCTGCATGTAGCAGGGGGTTGGAGATTCATGATCTCTGAGGTCCCTTCCAACCCAGGCCATTCTATGATTCTGTGAAGACCCAGGGAACTACAGGCTGGTGAACCTCAGCTCTGTGCCTGTGAAGATCATGGAGCAGATCCTCCTAGAAGCTATTTAAAGGCAAATACGAGACAAAGCGGTGATCCGAGACAGCCAGAATGGCTTCATCAACGGCAGATCATGCCTGAACAATCTGGTGGCCTTCTATGATGGAGTGACGGCATCGGTGGATGGGGGAATGGTGACAGACATCATCTCCCTGGACTTCTGCAAAGCCTTTGACATGTTCCCTCACCACATCCTTCTCTCTAAATTAGAGAGGTGTGGATTTGAACAATGGACTGTTTGGAGGATTAAGAATTGGCTGGCTGGATGCAGTCAAAGTGTTGTGATCAATGGTTTTGTGTCAGGGTGGAGGCTGGTCACAAGCGGTGTCCCTTAGGGGTCGGTCTTGGGACCAGTGCTCATCAACATCTTCATCAGTGACACAGATGGCACTGATTACACCTTCAACACTCAGTTTGCGGATGACAAGGGTGCTGCACTTAGGTTGGGGCAATCCCAGGTATTTACACAGACTAGAGGAAGATCTCCTTGAGAGCAGCCCTGTGGAGAAGGACTTGGTGGTTCTGCTGGATGAGAAGCTGGACATGAGCCAGCAGTGTGCGCTTGCAGCCTGTAAGGCCAACTGTGTTCTGGGCTGCATGAAAAAAGGGGTGGCCAGCAGGGAGAGGGAGGTGATTGTCCCCCTCTACTCGGCTCTTGAGAGGCCCATGTGCATCCAGGCCTGGGGACCCCAGCACAGGAAAGACGTGGAGCTCTTGGAGCAGGTCCAGAGGAGGGCACTGAGATGGTCAGAGGGCTGGAGCACCTCTCCTATGAAGAAAGGTCGAGGGAACTGGGCTTGTTTAGCTTGGAGAAGAGAAGGCTCCAGGGAGACCTCATTCTGGCCTTCAGTACTTGAAGGGAGCATATAAACAGGAGGGGGAATGGCTGTTTGTGATGGTGGATAGTGACAGGACAAGGGGGAATGGTCTGAAACTGACACAGAGGAGGTTTAGGTTAGATATCAGGAGGAAGTTTTTCACACAGGGGGTGGTGAGGCACTGGAACAGGTTGCCCAAGGAAAGCAAAGGCGCGGGGCGGCCGCGGAAACGGCCGAGGGGAGCGGGGAGAGGGGAGCCCGCCGGGGCTTTGTGACGCGGGCCGGCGTCGCGCCCCAAGGCCATTGTGACGCGGGGCCGCCGCGAGGGGCCGGAGTCCCCCGGAGAGAGTGCCGCTCACTCTCGGGAGAGCGGCTCCGCGAGGAGGACGCGGCTCCCCCGGGTGCGTGCGACCGAGCGTCTGCGCGAGGACGCGGCGATGAGCGAGGAGCGGGAGAAGAAGGACGACCGCCAGCCCGACGCGGGGCTGCCACGCGTGCGCGACCGCCGACAGGTGCGGGCCGGGGAGGGAGGCGCTCGGGCTCGGCCGGGCCGCCGGCGGCCGTCGAAGTCGCCGCCGCGGGGGACGCCGGCCGCGCCTTCGCCGCCTCCATCCCGGTTCTCCTTCTCCCCGCAGGTGGTGCCGCCGGGCGGCCGGAGCCCGGACTCGTCCCTCCGCGGCGTCCATCTGCCGCCGCTGCCCGGCCCGGAGAGCGCGCGGGCCTCCGGGAGCCGCCGCGCACAGGTAGGGAGCCCGAGGGAGGCGGGGCCGGACGTCTTCCCGCGCCGCGTGGGGGCCGCCCTGTGCCGGTGCGGCTGTGGGGAGCGGGGCGGCAGCCGCCCGCGGGCTGAGCGCTGCCCTCGCTGCTGCGTGCGGCGCGAGCGGCGAGGACCGCGCTCACTCGGCCTTTCTCCTCGGCTTCTCTTGCAGGCGGGCGGGCGGCAGTTCCTGGAGTCGGCGACCGGCGGCGGTGCCATTGGCCAAAGCAGACAGCCTCAGCCACTCTTGCTGCCTCGCTTAAGGCGGGCGGGGCTGCCGGCAGCAGCACCCAGGCGTGCAGCAGCAGCTTCTGGGGTCTGCAAGCTGCCTGCTCTGCCAGCGGCAGCCTCTTCCACACCATCTCCAAGAGGCACAGCACGTGCTGTGGGCATTAGAGGTGGCAGACTCCCAGTACTTGCCCCGAGACCTCCGGGAACCTTGCATGTCCAGGACAGGACAGCAGGGGCTGAGGGCGGGGTTCCAGCTCTGGAAGTCTCAACTATTCTCACGCCTTGGTATGCCATACCCAGGCAAAACTACAGGATGTCCCTGGGCTGTGCTGCAGCTGCAAGCCCAGGAGTTGGAGTGCAGCTGGCAGTACCAGGGCGGCAAGCACCTACCAGCAGCCTGAGAACACCAGCAGGAACGGCCCAGGGACTGACCACCAAGGCTGGGAAGATCCACACAGCTTGGAGAGATGCTCAGGAGGGCAGCAGAGACACTCGTGCTGCCACTACACCATCTTCCAGAGCAGCTCAGAAGGGCCTAGAAGAGCAGGCAGGCAGCAAAAGGCGAGGCAAGAAGTATCTGCCTGCATTAGTGCCTGAAGATGCAGACAACTTAGATTCTCTCAAGGTTGCACACTCTCCAGAGAAGGCTGATGATGCACCATTCTTCCGAAGAGTGTGTGAAGGGGGAGAAAGAAACATAACTGCCACCTCCATGCCTGAAGTCTCCAGACAAGCTCTGGGAGCAGCACTGAGACTGCAAGATCCCAGAGGGGTCAACCAGGAGGCCTATGGATGTTCTCTAGTACATCGAGCAATCCGGAGAATTCGGGATGAGGCGAGGAGGGAGCAGATGTTGTCCACCTGGAACATCTCCTGGCCAAACGTGAGCATGCTCAGGCTGCTAAAACTTGAAGCAGCACATGCCAGTGCCAGTGCTACTGACAGTGCTCAGGGTATGCTGGACACCCGCACCACAACATCGATGGTAGAGAGCCCCATTCCTGTACCAGGAGAGTTCATATCCTGGGATGCTGGAGTGCAGGATGAACCGCATGATTCAGAAGAGATTGCTGAGACAGAAACTGCGGGACAGTCATCTGGTGACCTGCAGAGTGCATGTCTTGCCCCATCTGATGAGGCAGAAACAGTGCGTTCAGCTTCTCTTCCGGATGCAGGTCCTGGGCTTAGAGGACACCTTGAGCCATTGCCCACATCTGTGCCTGAAGATGTAGAAAACTCAGATTCTTTTGAGACTGCGCACTATCCAGAGGTGGCCAGTGCAGCACCACTCCTCATGTCAGCATGTGAGGAAAGAGAAGAAACAGTGATGGCTGTGCTGGAACTGTCCAAACAAGCTCTGGGGGAAACATCAAAACTGCAAGATGCCAGAGAGATCTATGAGGTGACCTATGGATATTCTCCAATTTTCCCAGCAATTTTCCCAGAAACTGCAGGACAGTCATCTGGTAACCTGCAGAGTGCATGTGTTGCCCAGTCTGATGAGGCAGAAACAGCACATTCAGCTTCTCTTCTGGATGCAGGTGCTGGGCCTGCAGGACAGCTTGAGCCATTGCCTGCATCAGATCCTCAAGATGTGGAAAACTCAGACTGTTTCACAGCAGCGCACTCTCTGGAGGTGGCCAGTGAAGCACCCTTCTTCCTGCCACAGAGTGAGGGAGAAGAAAGAGAAGAACCAGCTATGGCCATGTCTGAGTCCTCCAGACAAGGTCTGGGAGAAACATGGAGATTGCAAGATCCTAGAGAGATCTACTGGAAGTCTTATGGATGTCCTCCAGTTCACCCAGCAATCCTCAGAATCCGTGATGAGGCAAGGAGGGAGAAGATGTTGTCCAGTAGGAACATGTCTGAGCCATACAGTCTGAGCAGCCCCAGGCTTCTCGTGCTCCAAGCAGCAGATGACGGGGCCAGTGCTGCTGACACTGTTTGTGGCATGCTGAACATCTGCACCACAACATCGAGGGCAGATGGCCACTTTCCTGCCTCTTGTGATTCCCATAGTCGGCATATTAGAATTAAGTATGCACCGGGAGAGTCCACTGACAATGCTGCCAGTGATGCCAGCACCAATCACAGCATGCTGGATGCCAGGGACACTGGAGTGAGGACTGACAGCATGGCCACACCCTCCTTTTTTTCCTTTGATTCTGTGGAGGGTGTGGAAGAGGAATGGGAAGACAACCGTGAGGAAGAAGCTGCTGAAGCAGCTAGTGTGCCACCAAGCATTTCTCATTCCTCATCTGGTGAGATGAAGACAGCAGCGGCTCACCGCTGGATGCCAGCTGTCATCAGGAGTGTGTTCCGGGTTCTGCGCAAGGCTTGCATCTGCAGCTGCATCAGTGGACAGCAAGAGGAGACGTACGAGGCTGCAAACACCAGGCAGCTCCCCAGAGATGTCTGATTCCATCCTGTCAATGTAGAATTCTGCAGGACACCTTGAGCCTTTGCCTGCATCAGTTCCTCAAGATGCAGAAAACTCAGGAGACAGTGCACTCTCCGGAGGTGGCCAGTGAAGCACCCTTCTTCCTGTCATTGTGTGAGGGAGGAGAAAGAGAAGAATCAGCTATGGCCATGCCTGAGTCTTCCGGACAAGGTCTGGGAGAAACATGGAGATTGCAAGATCCCAGAGAGATCAACAGGGAGGCCTATGGGTACTCTCCTATGATCTCAGGAATCTGTAGAATTCGTGACAAGGATAGAAATGAGCAGATGTTTTAACACTGGAAATAATTCCTGGCCAACGAATGTGAGAAGCCCCAAGCAACGAAGGCTCTAGGCAAGAAGTGATGCAATCAATAATGTTGGCATTGTTCAGGGCATGCCAGGCATCTGGCCCACAACATCATGGGCTGAGGACCGGTTTCCTGCCTCTGATGACTCCTGAATGTGGGCTGTTCAACTGCCAGTTGTGCAGGAAGACACCACTGATGACAGCAGCGGTGTTGCCAGCACAGTTCAGGACATGCTGGGTGCCAATGATACTGCAGTGACAGATGAGGGCATGCACCCACCCTCCTGTCTTTGCCCTTTAATGCTGGAGGATGTGAAAGAAGAATGGAATTGTGACTCTGAGGAAGATGCTGCTGCAGAGGCAGTTAGCCTCACACCCAGCACATCTGATGCTTTTTGTGATGAGATGGAGGCCATGCTTTCAGCTTACCCTGTGGCCGCAGATCCCAGGCCTGAGGGGCACGTATTAGCATGTAAGGGAGCAGAAGATGTGGGCCCTCTGCATGAGATAAGCAAGGTGTGTGTGGTCAGCATCAGGCATGAAATTGAGACAGAGGCAGGAGCAGTGCCTGGAGTGTGCGCTGTGGGGAGATGCCTGGTGCTGTCTCCTTTCCAGCCAGCTCCATGCATTAGGGTGGACAGTCCCTCTGTTACCTCTGCCTTGCTTTCAAGGAAAGGGGCCTGGAAAGGGGATCCCTTCCCTGGGCCCTGGCATCCACACCATCACCAGCCAGTGGCATACAGGTGTGTGGTTTTGTTCTCTCTATACAGGTTTCTGCAGAGGCCAGAGGAGATGCACAAAATTGTGCTTCAGAGATGCACTGGATGATGGCCCAGGTATGTCTCCAGGCAGAAAGCCGTCCCAGGGAGGGACCTGCTGAGCTCAGATGGCCCACCAAGTGGCACGGAAGCCAGCAGCAGTTTGTGTCCTGCCATATCCAGGCCAATCCTTCCAGGGAAGTTCCATGGTGGTGAGTGGCAGGCAGGGCCTTGCCTCTGCCCCTTGCCTACAGCTCTCTGTCCCCCACAGGTACCACTGCCTCACCACACGCAGAGGCCTGCCACCGGATGCCAGCTGTCATCAGGAGTGTGCTCCGGGCTCTGCGCAGGGTTTGCACCTGCAGCTGCATCAGGGGACAGCGAGAGGAGAGGCATGAGGCTGCAAACACCAGGCAGCTCCCCAGAGAATCATAGAATCACTCACGTTGGAAAAGACCTTAAAGATCATCAAATCCGACCATGACCATACTACCCTAACTGATTCCATCCTGTCAATGTAGAATTCTGATTAAATGTTATCTTTATTCTATCCTGGCTGAGTGCTGTCTCATCTGTGCACTCATGTGTGTTTGGTCTCTGAGTGCAGCTACTGAAGTCAGAGCACAGGGCAATGGATCCCTGCGTCAGTGGTGCCAGCAAGTGCAGAAATCACTCTGCGTACAAGGCAGAGTGATTTCTGGCTAGCAAAGGACAAGCACGCTGAGCCAGTGTGTGTGAGAGGTGGTCTGCAGTGAAGGGCAGGAGTAGTTCCATATGGGGCAGCCCTGGTGGGAGGGTGCTGGTTTGTAGGGGTGAGAGCACAGCCAGGCATCTACCTAGAATAGACCAGGAGTGTCCTGGCTGGATTGGTGCTAGTGCCTGCTTAAACAAGCAACTGGAAGAGGGCTGTGGCCTTGGGGCTTCTGCATCCATGGTCTAGTGTTGCAAGCTGAGGAGGCTTGCAGTTCCTTTTAGTGATCCCCTTCTCCAGCAGGCACTGTATGTTATCTGAGGGTATTTCTAAATCCAAATCCAAGCTCTTCAGATGTCATATTGCAGAGGCTCAGGTATTCCCTACGTTGACCTCATCATTCCTCCCTATGAGAATGTCTTTAATATATTGACAAACCTGGACACCATGTTCCACCATAACCTTCTCCAGCCTCTGTGCCTGTACTCCAAGCACCATAACGGGTGAGTGTATCCCCACGTGTATGGGAACTGCTGAGTCACAGCCTGAACCACTGATTAAACACCTGGAAAAAAGACCCTGTCAGTCCTGGAAGCACAGGTGAAGACCAGAAGGGGTGGAGCCAGACTCCACCTGTTAAATCTCATTTTAAGGGCTGACTGCCACCAAAGATGGACCTTTTGCTAGAGATCCCTTTTCTGTGAATTTGTGCTGCAAGCCTAGATTTTTGGAAATGAGTGAGCATCCTTCTTTTTGTAATACCTTCTCATTGTGTATATCTTAGACTGGTCCTGCTGTTGTTACATTGAGGTAATGATGTGAATGTGCATTGCACTCCCTCCAGATAAATGCAAATTGTTTGTCAGATTGTCATCTACCTCCCACAAAAGGACCACAAAAACCTGTCTTTGACACTAATAGCAGCCAGAAATGAGTGAGCCTGTTTCTGTAGGACAGCAACCAGTTCTGAAACATTTGGGACAGATGTTGCTGAAGTGGTCATTGTTGGTATCCAGGAAACCGTAGTGCACTTTAAGTCTCTATTTGCCATTAGGCTTCCACACCAGCCATTTAGAAGAGTTATAAGGACAGTTTGCAGGTTCATTATAAGGTTCAGCTATTAAAGAGGCTTCATTAGCTCCTAAAGGCAGAGGTTTGGGCTTCATGTTTGTTGTCTTGAAAAGATGTAGGGCTGGACCTATAGTCATCTATGACTTGGACTAGCCCAATGGAGAACTGGGGTAGACTGCCAGAACTCCACCATTCCCATCCATCGATGGCTCTCCCTTCAGGGCATCCAACCCCAACAGACTAGTGGGAAAAGGTCCTACCATTATTTCTACCTCAATTGGATTGTCCCCCCCCAGGGACCAGCATCTGAGCTGTGCAGACTGTGAGGGTTGTATTTTACCAGAAGTATCTGCTACCCAGACCCTTTTTCTGATGGAAAAGTTCCCATATGTCTGCATCTCATCTTCTTGCATTGCAGAAATCTGAATTCCTTTACCCACAGTGAATGTGATTGAGATCCTTCTGGTTCCAGCATGGTAATTCAGTAGTAGATCCTTCTCCTTCAAGACGGCAAGGCATAAAGATAGGGAACAGCAGATACAGCTGCTTTAAATGAGTTTCAGATCACCCAAGAAAAGTAGAGGACTCAATCCAATAATAAAGAAGAAATCACTTACCCCTTTCACAGGACTAGGCTTGTCAAACACTCCAAAAGAAGTAATCCCTAAGTAAGAGATATTTCCCTTGCAGCTGCCAGCCCTTCAGTGAGGTTAGGGAGGGATGGAGCCAGGGACCACCCCTTCCGGTCACATACATGAATTGCTTCCACCTGTGCTGCTGGAGCTGGCTACATCCCTTCAGCAGGTGTTCAATCACTGGTTCAGGCCACGACCTAATAGTTCTCATACACAAAGGTTAGTAAATATCTATGTATCCCATCTCTCCCCTTGGTTAATGGAGATGTGAATGATTTTTTACCACTCCAGTCCCTAGATCTAACTTAACTCACTCTTCTGAAGGGGAAGCAGAGGGAGTTAGCACTGATGAGGTTTTGATTTGTAGGGTCTGCTCCAAGGGAGAAGACAAAGGAAAAGTCTTGTCTAGTGTACCCTTCCAGTTGTAGGAAAGAATTTCTAAATCCTTGTTGGTTTGGCCATTCATAACGGACCTGGAAATCTCCAGCTCAAGGCCTTTTATTCATGGTTCTCCCTGCCCAATAAGCTGCCCTCTGGGTCAGGGACTGTGGGGCTTGATCGTTCCCAATGGTTAGGAAAACACCAGGTCCCCAGTGACTTTCTGCCTCCTCTTCACTTATAAGTATGAAGTTCCCTCTCGTTAGGAAAACTCTCAACACGTATTCTGTCTCCATCTACTTAGCATTCCTGCTATAGTACCACCATTTAACCAACTCTCGGGCTGAGTACGGGGTATCCTTGGTTGTTATGGTCAGCTGACATCCCCTATGCTCCTCATCATAGTTGTATTCCACCTTAACTAGAAGTCTCACTGGCCTGGAGGGATCATTTCTCTGAGCCTATCTTGAGCCCGTGCTAGTTCAGTGCTGGGAAGGAGCAGGGGCAGAAGGCCTCTCCTCTTCCCTCCCTGAGCACTTCTTCAGTGCTTCTGGTTTGCTGAGACTGCTGCTGCTCCTCACCAGCTGCTCTTGTAATTTTCCTACTATCTCCTGCAAGGAGGAGATAATGATAGTTCCTGAGAATGATTGCTGCCTGTAGTACTTGTGTGTATGACCAGCACTGTCCCAAGTACTGCACAAACCACTGCTTTCCCTTTTCTTCAGCGATATTTCTGTTCTGCCCTTAAGTCTGGTACCCAGTTGCATACTGCCTGCTGGTTCTGCCAGTTATGTCTTGTCCAACTGAGCCCAGTGGCGCAAGACAAGAATCAAGGTCCCTCAACATTTTCAGAATATGCTCTGAGCTATTAGGATTGCCCATCCCTTAATATCAGCTACTCAGGTTTCATTGCCCCACTCAGAAGAGTAATATGTCATAAAAGGAGGAAAAGGGAGGAACTTTTAATCAACTTAATTCCTATGTACTACTCACAAGTTCACCCATCTATTGTGGTTTTGCTGCCCTGCTCAGTGGGAAGTACCACAACACAAAGGAAGGAGGAGGGAGGAACTTTCAATCAATTCAAGCCTGTTCATCCCTGGGTCCCAATCTTGTCTCACTTGTCTATTAGCACCTTCTGAATGGGGATGGGATCCCATCTGTGACACCAATTAAATGTTGCAAGCTGAAGAGACTTGCAGTTCATTATATTGATCACAATATCTCCAAATTAAGTCTTGGAACAGAGTCACTGTGTTAAGAGAGCAAGGGTGTGCTTTTATTTGTTGAAAGATGGGCAAGCAAGAGAGGAAAAAGATGAGTGAAGAAAAGGAGGGAGAAAGAAGAAAGGAAAGCAAGTCACTATTGTGGATCCCATGATGCCCTGAGGGTCCGTCCTACTCCATCTTCTTTTTCTGGGGTAGCTGAGGATGTGGTGGGGCGAGTGCTGGCTGTGGGCTTGGCAGTGTCTTTATGCCCTCCAATTGGGCCAGAAGCTGTTGCCATGTATTCAGGATCACGTGCTATGCATGTGCTATTCTGCCATGCTTCTCTCTTAGCATGGTGGTCATGGAGGGTTGTCGCTGTGGGGAGGGACCTAAGATGCTTTTAGGCAAGACAACTAACTCCTGGCTTCTCCGCTGCCCTTGTGCACACCACTTGCTTTTTCTGCACCTTCCACAAGAGTGTTACAGTACAGTGTTTATTCTGAAGCCTTCACAAGACTGTTTCAGTTTTGTTTCTACTCACCAGTCAGCTCCAAGTCCTTCTCTTAACCAATCAGAAAGAGACTGAGAATTCACTACGCTATGGTTCTGGATGGTGTTATCTCAGAGCCTGAGGCAGAAAGAAACACTTCACTTTTTTCCCACATCTGGGGAGACTGAGAAGAGAGCAGTTCCTCCTGGCACTAGGAAATCCCTAGGGTGGAGCGTTTGGTAGGGTGCTTTTAATTTCAGCACACAGGCTATTTACGAAGGTTCTTGAACCTCACAGGGCCTAGTATGGATCCCTAGGGGAACCCACTTGGGACTAGCTTCCAGACTGAGCAAAAGCCCTCTGAGTGTAGTTTGTCTGCCAATTCCCTGCTCATCTCACAGGCCACTCATCTAGTCTGTATGTTTGTCTGTGGGAAACAGTGCCAAGTGCTTTGCTGAAATAAAACAACATGGTAAACAACTTCCATTGCTCTCCTCACTGTCCACAAGAAATTTTACTTTGTTGTAGAGGGTAATGTGGTTAGTCCAGCAAGAGTGGCCTTTGGGAAGTCTGTATTGACTTTTCCCAATCAAAACTTCACTTGGTCTTAGTCTCGTTACACCTGTCCTTTCCCTGTCACGTATAATGTAAGATATGCCTGTGAAATGGTAATAAGTACATAAATTTGACTTTCCACTTTTATTTCTAATTTATTTATTTATAATGAAATCATTCATCATCTATCATTATGGGATTAGGGTTAAAATATCATAAAAGTCATAAAATATCATAAAAGTCATAAAAATGTATTTCAAAATTAAACCAAAGAAATCTAAGAGAACTGGAGAAGCGATTGTTTAGTCACACAGATGTGGGGTTTTTTTCTGAACAAAAAATTATAATGCTCATTAAGTAGTTTGCAGCAGATCCCCTACTTCTATTTATTATGCTATTATATTTCCAGTTTTTAGGTAATTGGTAATTGGTTTTTAGGTAATAGGTTTTATGCTTTGCTGTTGTGATTTGTTTGATTGTTTTTATTAGTTTCCCTTAGATTGTACTGTGGGGCATTTGTCCCCCCATAATGATTTGGCCATATAAAAACATATCAAACATATTAAAAACAAACAAATGCAATTGAACTAAATCAAAATAAACAAATGAAAACCCCAAACAACTTTTTTTTTCCTATCAAGTTAAACATTTATCATAATGACATTACCTTTTCAAGTGTTTGTTCAAAGCTGATAAGCTGCATAAATTTTTGAGGAGCCATTTTCTGCACCAGTTAACTGCAATGACATACTGTCAGTAAAACAGTGGTATTCCTCACACAATACATGCTAATCAGAAGAAACAACTGCTTTCCACAGTTAAATATACAAACAGGAATCCATAGATCAATATGCACCGAAGCCATTTTTGGAATTGAACTTGGAAATACAGTGTCCTTCTAGCTACTGAAGTCAGTGATTTTAGCTGAAGACAGGCAGAGTCAGTAATGAGACTGTCTGCACATACAGCAGTTTCTCTTTGTTTCTCCCCACTTAGTCTATGGACTAAAGCCAGTACAAGTGACCAGCAGTGGATGTTGCAATTAATACATGTATATGTAACACCTGGAGGTCAGTGTGGTAAAAGCACTTAGGTTCACCAAGACAGTTAATCTTTTTTAAAAAAATATTTATTACATTTGTTCATTAGCAGTGTACATTGTGCTAATTACTCGTGCTTGACGATTATCCCTTCAAATGCAAAAATGACTGTTTTTGTCTCTCGTATTCTAAATCAGCTCTCGGTTTACAGCACCACAGAGCAAATGCTGTATAATTAGTGCTGAAACCAATGGTTTTAATTGCAACTTAGTTGTCATCAGTAAAGTGAATGGAGAAGTTGGGCAAAAAAAATGAATTCTCTTCCTAATCTACCTTTTCTTCACTTTCTGTGCTGCTAATATCTCTCTTAAAGAAGACCTTGCCTACTGTGGGTGCTGGTTATCTTGGGTTTGGTTGAACTAGCCATTCCTCTCATCCATTTGTCAGGAAGTTCTGCTTGCTTGCCACCCCTAATACCTATCTGCTTTCTTCTTTTTATCTTACAGCTTTTAAAATCCAGGTGTAGCTGTGCTAGTCTTTTGTTTTCCCCTTTGGAATCACATTGCTCGGGTACTTGTATAAAATATTTATGCATGGTGCCTGACAATGACATCACAGAGTTATAAAACACAGGCATAATTTTACATGAGTTTAATACAATTATGCTTGACTTCAAGGCAAACTGATGCTGACTGATCTTTATTAGTGGACTTGAAGTTTACAGACGTCAGAGGCATCTGCTGGAGAAACAGCAGTAGAAGATTTTGTTCTTGAGTTGCTCCTGTAGTTCTCAATCATCAGGTTGTGCATCTGCTTTGCTCAGTTCTGTTCAGTAAAAATGTAACAGCTGAAGAGGTATTTCAGATGATTTTGTCTCTTCTGAAGAAACTGAATGAACTTTTCACTCATTGTGCAGGGGAAGTTTCAAAGGTGACTTCTGTCCATTTAAATAATATTTTATAGAAAACTATGAGTACGATGGTACTTAAAGTATGGCTTACATTTGTCTAAATCTCACATAGGGATTTCCTACGCAGGTGTTACTGTAGAGTAACAGTTGCAGAATAATAGTTCTGTTTGGGAAAAAAAAAGAAGAACCAACTCTTGCTGCCAAAGGTGGCATAACAATGCTTATATTTTATCCATCTCCGTGTGCAGGATGAATTTAAAACTGAGCACCTCTTGCCCATACAGTAACCAGTGAACCTGAAACTGGCACCTACGATTTTTTTTTCCTTGTATTTGTACTTGTATTACATTACCTGCCATTACTGCTGGGGCAATATTAAATTCTCATCACTGGCTGCTGTGGAAGCACCATATAACTCTGAATCTCCTGTTTTGCTGCTACAGCTATCATTAACTAAGGGAGTGGATTCATTTTGTTAAGAATAGCAGGCTTCCAAAAAAGGTGCACTTTTTATTCCTCTTATTTCCTTTTCACGTGGCATGGTAAGGAACAGAAAGGACTGAGACAAAGGAGAAGCTGCTTCAGAATGATGTATTTTGGACATGCTGATACAGTTCTCTGACTTAAAACATAATAATGCTTCACAAAGTTTTAATTAAGAGCAGAAAAAAAATGATGAGCTTTGCATTTCTTTATCAGAAGAATGTTAATTGGTGGAAAATCACTGTAGTCCAGAAAAATAATGGAATAGGTTTGCTAGCAGTCTTCTCTGGTGTTTCCAGTATTGAAAAGCAATAGCTGTATGAGTCATCAGAAGCCTTTAGAATCAGTTTCTTTACAGTGGTTATGAGATATTGGATTTTTATTTTTATTTTTATTTTTTCTTATGGTGCCTGAAAATTGGAAAGGATAAATTTTATACATTATTAAAATTTAATAAAATAAACCTGTAGAGTAACATTTGCAGAATAATAGTTCTGTTTAGGAAAAAAAAAAAAAAAAAGTATACCAACACGAGCATTTGCAGATTGTCAGCTCAAATATTTTGGCAGTTTTGCACATATCTTGTAGAATGTTGCTAAATCCAAAAATATTCTACTTTTATTGTAATTTGTACTGGAATGTTCTTTGTGTTCGTATATTTGACTCTTACACTCAGTGATTGGCACACTGTGGCTAAAGCGTGAAAGAGAACTCACAGGGAGGGTTTGTTTGTTATTTTTGTTGGTTTTGTTTGTTTTAACTTCATTGCTAATTGTATCCAATTATTTTTGAACAGTTATTAGAAGAAAGTTCAGAAAGCGTTTGTGGTTTGGCTTTGAACCAGACTCTTCTACTCCTTGATTCTTGTGGTCAATGGACCTTGACTCATCTCCTGTACTGTGGTGTGAGAGATCAAAAGTCTCAAACAGTCTCTGGGTTTATACTCTGATGTGAAAACCAGCAAACACAGCTTTTGAATGTGCTATTGCAAATCTGTGACAGCGATGCAAGGTTCTGCAGCACAGCAGAAGGACCAGGAGTTCTTTTCTATTAAGAGGTATCTTTACTGTGGGGAAAATTCTCAAATTCTTTTTGGACTGTAGTACTCTTTTGCATAAAAGTTCAACCCTCGCATTGCGTTGCCCATAAACTTTTGTCACAGTTCTCTCTCCTTCTTCAAAGTTAAGTCAGTGCGTTCCTGCAACACAGCAATTATAGTACAGGAAGTTTAACCAGGATTTCAAGATATTAAATATGCATGGTAGATTTAAAAAAAAAAAAAAAAAAAAAAAAAAAGGCATCTACCTGCCTTTTGCTGTCTGCCATGAGTTTGCCTCTGTCTTTTCTGCCCAACGAACATGGCTACCTGTGCAAAATCAGGGAAAATTTTCCCTTCTGCAGAAAAAAAGCTTTGACTGTGGTTTTGCTAGTTCAGTTACTTATACTATGCATACATTTTCCTTCTTAACAAGAACACTTCTCCAATAAACAGTATATTTGAAACATTCCACCATTAACAGCTATAATTTCTGTATTTGTGATAAAATATCAGAGTTATTCAGTAACCAAGGGTAATTTGCTTTGTAATTTATACACTTCCATTTGTAGTGCATAATGCGTGCCATCCCCTACAATGAATCAGACCCATAAATGTTGCTCACTGCATTACTACTCCTTACACAACAGGAATCAATCTTACTCTTACTATGTAAGGAATAAGGGAGGTAGAAACACAGGCAGATTATCTGACTCACTTCAGAATACTTAACTAGTGAAGGCTGTGTTGGGAAGCTGACTTAATCAGGCTGACTCGTTAGGTTGTTCTGCTATTTTCCATAAAGATATTTAACCTCTCTTTTTTTTCTTGTCCCAAATGATAAATGACAAGAGCTCAGTAATGAAAATGAAAAAATATTAACAAGTAAGCAGTAATTAAAATATCAATTTTTTCAACTATCTTTTTTTTTTAATCCAAAAGTGAAGAAATTGTTAGACATTTTAGGAAAAAAACATCTGATGATCAACTGATCCTAAATTAAGACTCCTTGCAGTGTCATCAGATATCTAAACTGCTGTTTCAAAGCTTTCTATATATATTTATTTAAATTCTGAACCATAGACATTTTCCAGAGGTTATTATTCAGGAGTCCAAGGCATCTTGTAGTAAATACTACTGTCTCAGTATTTTGCTATAAATAATCTGAATGGAACATTTATTTTACTTTTTTCTCATGAATGTCCATGCAAAAGGGATTGTAACAGGAACTTGATAAGAGTGCTACAAATTTGGTTGAGTTACACAACAGTGTTCCAGCTTTTTCCATTATACCAGTACTGACGTACTCAGAAATGAGCTTCTCAGGGGAAAAGAGACTGCATGTTATCAAGTCATGGTGAATTAGAATAACAACTTGTGTCTCGTTGCTCCATTAATTAATAATTATTTTAACATGACATAAAATACTTCAATTGCAATTCATATTTCTACAACATTTGAAATCCAGACTTATTTCTTCTTTCATACTTTTAAAAATATCTGTGGAAATGATTTACTTTCAACATGTGTTTCCTGAAAAGAAAAGGTGAATTGATTAAACAAGTAATATAAATATAATTGAAAAAAAAAAAAAATCATATGGATTTATGATAATCGATCTTCCAAACTTATGTTTTGTTGCCTTGTGAGCACCTTCCCTGATTTAAATAAAAAAAGTCATTTAAGAGAGCATTATTTGCAAAGCCAAAACTTGTCCACTAGCATGTTGTCCCTTTTTTATTCAAACAATGGTGTATTTATTTTATTTATCTTTATTTATTTATTCTTCCTTTCTGCTCATATGTTTAGCAAACAGAGGACAATGCTTGTTACATAATTCATCTCTCTATGTACAGAAATAGGTGGGAGGACCTCAGATTTTCCTTTAATAGCCAGGATCTGGAAATGTTGCCTATGTTAAATTGGACTGTACTTCCTGTACACTTATGTAACTTCATATCAGCAAGCTCCAGTATATCAGTAAATGTCTCCTGTATAAAGCCATGCCAGTTATAGATTGAGTTATTCCTATCTACAACACTGACTTCAAGCCTGGGTCTTTCTTATCCTGGTCTATTTGATAGATGAGGAAACCTGGATATCAGAGAGAGCAAAAAAATGCTTGTAGAAGGATGGCAATGAGCACCTCGATGTGAGTCATGGAAGATAACGTTCACTAATAAAATTAATTAATTGTTTATTAGTTTACCCTTATCTCCATGTTGATGCAGCTGATTGTCACTGATTCTCATGTGAGTTTTACATTCTGCAACTAAACCACAAAGTAGCGTGCAAGTGTCCCTTGTAGAGTCTTGTATTGCTTTCCTAAACACTGACTGAAGATCATTTACAGTAAGTTCTAATATATTTGTGTTATACAGCAACTGAAGGGCACTAAATGTGCCCTAAGTGAGACAAAGTGCTGTGATGATGTCGGACAGGGGAATACATCCAGCTTTTGCTTTTTTACTAGTGTTCCTAACATTTTTTTTTCCCTCCACCTAATAAAGATAAATGAAGTTTCTAAGGTTTGAGCAGGGAAATTATTGCGTGCATGCCTTAACTTTATGACAATTACATCTTTGTTGCTGTCTTTGAATTGAGCAGAAATTTAACATTTAAGTCAGTGTTCTACAGTGTTCTGTAAAAGATCAGCCCTTTAAGATATCATTTCATACCTGAGAGGAATGCACTCTGCTTGGTAATTTATCCAAGAAATTGTTATCATGTACTTCTGTTATTAAATTTAAGCAATGCAAAGTTTTGGTTTTGCTTCTAAAACTTGTTCATGAACATCAAGGAAATAAACAAGGGAGATAAAAGGCAACTCAGCACCCCACAGCTGCTTGCTCACCTTCCCCAGATGGGCTAGGAGAGAGAACTGGAAAGGCAACTGTACGAGGACTCAGGGGTTCAGGTAAAGACTGTTTTCTAGGAAAGCAAAATCCATGTGCAGCAGCCAAGCAAAATAAGGAATTCATTCACTACTTCCCACTGTCAGGCAGATGTACAGCCACTTCCAAAAAGTATGGCTCATCATGCGCAACCATTTATCGGGAAGACAAATGCCACTGCTACAAACATCCCTCCCTGCTCTTTCTCCTTCTTTCCCTGAACTTTTATGGCTGAGCATAATGTCCTGTGTTATGGGGTATCCCTTTAGTCAGCTGTCCTGTTTGTGTCCCCTCCAAGATTCTTGTGCATTCTCACCCTCCTTGCTACAGGTCTGCATGAGAAACTGAAAACTCTTTGACTCTGTGCAGCACTGCTCAGCAATACCTAAAACATTCTTGTGTTATCAACATTATTCTCATCCTAAATCCAAAGCACACCATCTTATGAACCTTTATGAAGAAAATTATTACGATGAAGTCCATCTCCAGCTTTCTTGTAGGCATACCTTTAGGTACTGTAAGGCTGCCACAAGGTCTCTCTGGAGCCTTCTCTTCTCCAGGCTGAACAAGCGTACTCTCTTATCCTCTCTTTGCAGGCAAGGTGTTCCAGCCCTCTGATCATGGCCTCCTGTGGACACACTTCAAGTGGTCCATGACCTTCTGCTATTGTGTACCTTAGAGCTGAATGCAGTACTTGTAGTTGCTGAGTTATTTGTCTCTTTCTGCTAAAAAAAAAAAAAAACAACCAAAAAAACAAACAAGCAAACAAACAAAAACAACAATCAAGCAAAAAAAAGAAAAAAAATCAAATAAAGACCAACTACACTATTTTTAAGTACTTGTTCCTTGTGCAGTATGGTGCCCAATGCTTTTTTATTGGAACTTCAGAACCTGACCTCTCCCAGGTAGATAGAGGAGGTGATTGTTTAGGGCAGCTAAGTCTGTGCTGGAATTTATTTGGTAAAAATGGCTGAAGGATCTTGCACATTTTCTAGTCTGCTTGCAGAAATATCAACTTCTCACTATAAATATATATATATGCGCTTTGGAATTTAATAATTTGTTGTAGCAGAACCATCATCTGAAAATTTGTAGTAAGATCAGACTCAAGCTTGAATAACATGCAGTCTTAAGAAATGATTGTTACTCATCACAAAATTTCGTAATAACTCGAAAGTTTCAAATGATGACATTCTGATAGAGATGTTGCACAAAATGAAATTATTTTATATTTGCTATTACAAATGTTAAAGTAACACAGTTATGCAGCAGAATAGGTAGATCAACTTGCAGGTGACATTTGGATGCCAGGTTTCTTCTTTCTTTTGACTTCCTTATGACTATATGACTATATTTGCAATATAGAAATCAGTATAATCAGCATAGTAGCTAACTACTACTATTTTAGTAAGTTAGCTGTCTTTCAGAAACGAAAAGCTTTGTTAGAAAGAATATGCTTTTCAGATCACCTGATAGAAAAATACAGATATACCTATGAAGGAATCATATATTCTGGCATAAAATACTATAACCCTTTGTAATTTTTGTTATAATGTGTTGATCAAACCCCAAATTAGTTACATCACAACGAATCTCAAGGTCCATTAGAAAAGATAAGTTGGTAACAGCCGGAAATGATGTATGTAGTATGCAAGTACTCCTTTATTTATTTGCCAGAACATTATGGGAATTAGAGTAAGACTGATAGTTTCAGAAAACATTAGTCATGCAGAGTAGGTCGGTGGTGGCTCAGTGTTATGCCTGCAGTAATTTGTTGCATCAGTAGAAGTTTATGAGAGGTGCTGGGGGGTTTCTGAGTCTGGCACATACAAGGTAGCTGTGAGCCCTCTGTAGTTCCTTGTCCCCAGCTCAGCTGAGTGTTTACACCCAGCAGGCTCACACAGACATTTACTGTATATTCACTTATGTGACCGGACACACAGATCCACTTGGGCAGCAAACAGTGCCTCCACCAGCACCCACACAAACACACAGTACTCAGATAAGCACGAACAGCACAGATGCCCCAAATCTAGTTCATCTTCTCCAACAAATCAGAGATAAAATATTGTATATGAATGTGTGTGTTTGTCCAAGATCGCCCATCCTCCCTGGGCCTACAGCCCCTCATGTTCACAATCCCATTCCAGTTGCTGATTCAGACATCCTGCTGGCTAGTCCAGCTTGAGGTTTTCCAGCATGTACCTATACTGACTGATTCATAGCCACTCAGAGAGTGTTCCCATACAGATGGTAGATATAGGATTAAGGAAAATATATGATAGATTGCAGTGATCAAAGTGCAGGACTTAGGAAGAAAACTATACTGACTTGCATTCTATTTACAGCCTGCTGTCTCTGTTATTCTCCTTATCTTTCAACCCACCTTGATCTCTATCTTTTCTCACCTATTGCCCAACCCTTAAATGTCCCATATTAGGTGCTGCACATTAACATAGTCCCACAGTGTGTTCTACATCTCCCACAGTAAGTTTCCTCAAGCGTTCTTCCCTTGAATCCTGCTATGAGTTTTATATCCTATAAACCCTACCCCATTTCAGATCACAGGCACTCAGAGGGAGAATTTGTCTTCTGCCTCATGTAGGAGGAACTTTTCTTGCATGGGATCACCCCACCCATTACTTGGGCAGATTAGATCACGAGGCTCTGATTTACCCTGACTAGGTTCCCAATGTCCCTACTCCCCTGATCCTTGTGGCATTTTTGTTCATGGGTGTATCAATCTTCAACTGCATACTCTAACTAGTAGCATTCATCTAAGTGCTACAGATCTCTGCCTTTCATCTTGAGAGCCATTCAGTGCAGTTTTCCCATCCCCTATTATTACCTTCAAACACTGTGTAAGATTATTTGGCAGGTATCTTAGACATGGGGAGACTTACAGTTCAGTTCAGAAGAAGATTTGAAGAGAATTCCAGTACAATACAATAATCTCTTTCACGGAAAAAAAAAAAAAAAAAAAAAAAAAGCTTTAAAAGAAAAGTAGAGCATACACTGATTTTTTGATTTAACAGTCAAATTTCTGACTCATTTTTTCCTTATTTTGTGAGCAATAGAAATGTTTAACTTAAGAACATTAATCTCTAATAATACTTTGTTAATGGCAGTGTTATCTCTTACAAGCTACTTTCTTTTATTTTGAGGACGTTTCTTACTTTTTGTTTCTTTTTAGAACAACATAGCCTGAAGATGTGTGGTGTTTTCAAGCACAAAATAAGATTTGGAAATGTATTTTCATTAACAAATGACATGATTGTTTTGTTTTTATCAATAGCCTCTTTATCTTATTTCTCAGTATCAAGTAAACAATACTTACTTCAGTGAGATGTGTTTCTAGCAACATCTCAATTCTTTGGTGTCTAATAAGGACAGAATCTAATAATGACTACCTACAGGGACTTCCTTGGGCAGCCTGTTTCAGTGCATAACCACCATGTCTGAGAAGAAAATTTCTTCCTAATTTCCAACTTAAATCTCCCCCGGTGCAACTTGAGGCCATCTTGTCCTATCTTGTGCTGCTTGAGAGAAGAGGCCGACCTCCACCTCGTTACAACCTCCTTTCAGGGAATTGTAGAGAGCTATAATGTCTCCCCTGAGCCTCCTCTTATCCAGACTGAACCATCCCAGTTCCCTCAGATGATTCTCATAAGACTTGTGCTTCAGACCTTTCACAGTTTTGTTGCCCTTCTCTGAACACGCTCCATGGTCTCAATGTCTTTCTTGTAGTGAGAGGCCCAAAACTGAATGCAGTATTTGAGTATTGTCACCAGAGCTAAGTACAGTGGGACAATCACCTCCCTAGTCCTGCTGGCCACATTATTTTTGGTACAAGTCAGGATGCCACTGGTTTTCTTGGTCACCCGAGCACACTGCTGGCTCATATTCAACTGTCTGTTGACCAATATTCCCAGGTCCTTCTACACTACACAGCTTTCCAGTCACTCTTTCTCCAACCTGTAGTGTTGCATGGAGTTGGTGTGCACCCAAGTGCAGGACCTGATCCGTAGCTTTGTTTTATTTCATGTAGTTGCACTCAGCCCATCGATCCAGTTTATCCAGATCCCTTTGTAGAGTCTTCCTACCCTCAAGCAGGTTAACATTCTTGCTTAACTTGGGGTCATCTGCAAATTTACTGAATATGCACTTGTCCAGATCACTGATAAAGACAATAAAGACAACTGACACTAATACTGAGCCATAGGGAACTCCACAACTCTTTGAGTCCAACCACAAAACCAGTTTTCTACCTAGAAAAGCGTATGTCCATTTAGCCCTTGAGCAGTCAGTTTCTCCAGGAGAATCCTGTGGGAAACTGTGTTAAAACTTTGCTAACATCTAGACAATATCTACAGCCTTTCCCATAAACTCGTGCTGACCATCTAGTTGACCTGCTTATGCCACGTGATAGCATTCCAGTCAGATAAGATAAAATAAAATGGATAAAATAAAATGGAAGGAAGAACAAGCAGTCTTTTATTTCCTGGTAATAATTCCCATGGAAATTTTAGTAAAAAGGCATAGATTTTTACTTGTTTTTCTGAGTGTACAAAATGTATCAAGATTTTGCATATGCTGTAAAAAGTGCTACTATTATTCAAAAGGTTAAATGCAAAGAGATTAAAAAATGTCATGCAATGGAGTACACAATTACTGTAAATGGAAAACATGACTATGTTATATCTATTCTATATACTGATAAACTTTTGAAAATTCTCATTTGTATAGAAATACATTTCTCATCTTCTGACATAAAAAAGAACCATAACTGCTATTTTGGCAGAGATCATTTTTTAATGTTGTTATAGATGAAGAATTTAAATTTTCTTTGGATTTTTTTTTTTTTTAAGTTTAGCTATTCTTAAAGTTTTCTGTTTATTGCTTCTGTTTCATCCTATTGAACTTGTTTTCTGATAAATTATTAATTTTGATGAGGTTATGGTGAATGGTGAATTCCATTTTCTGATTGTGCTTCTGTTGCTTCCTTTTTCATGTTGTTTTGTCTAATATTGAACCTAAATATGCTGGTGCTTAGTATCAGCACTTCAGAAGGATTTTGTTTGTTTGTTTGTTTTAATAGGATAACTAAACAAAGGGATTACTGGTAATGCAACCAGATGGAGGCAGGACCAGTCTGTTTTTCCATTGAAAGTATACTCCTTTCTCGCATCAAGTTATTTTTGTACATTCTGAATTCTTTTGTTCTCTATAGCACCAAATTACATAAACTCTTGAGAAAAAGTGATTAAGCAAAGACAACATAAGGAAAATAAAAAATAAAAAGGTTCGTTGTCAAAGAGATGACCAAGTAGAGAACAATTGTATAGAATCATTGAATGGCTTGGGTTGGAACAGACCCCAGGGATCATCAAGTTCCAACTCCCCTGCCAGAGGCAGAGTTGCCTGCTTTTAGATCAAGTGCTAAATCAGATTGCCCAAAGCCCCATCCAAAACAGCCTTAAAAACCTCCATGGACAGGACATCCACAACCTCTCTGTGCAGCCTGTTCCAGCACCTCACTGCTCTGTCTGTAAAGAACTTCCTCCTGACATCCAACCTAAACCTTCCCTCCTTGAGCTTTTCATTCAGTGCTCCTAAGAAATACTTTCTGGAATATCCATTTGATCTTATCTCCCATCATTTAATAGTTTTCATGTGGATTCATCAAATAATTGGTCCAATTTATGTGGAAGTAATTCTGATGCTTATGAATTTGGGAATACTATTTTTCTCTGATTTTTTTTTTTTTTTTTTAGTTGTGGATATTATTTATTTCAAGAGATTAATATTTATAGATATTTAGCAGCTTCCTATATTGTGAACCAGTCCAACATTTTGGGCTAGAATAACAATATAAATGAAATTCAAATGTGAGGCAACATTAATTGGTAAGAGACTGGAAAGTATCTACAATAGAGCTAGACAAATAAGTATTATTTGCTGCAGCCATATTGCATAGGGAAGAATTTTTATTAAAATCAGAAGCGTCATCTAGTAATAATGCCATCCATTAGTTTTTGTAATGAAAACTCAGTCAACTTCTTTCTTTAGTTACTTGGAGATTTATACACATGGCATTTCATTTTCAAATGCAACATTTATTCAGATGACTTTTTAAAAATTAGTTTGCTATGATTTGTTTACAAAGCTGGAGAAATAACAAACAGAGAGGAGAACATTGCTATCTAGAAAGTAATTCACTACTGGCATCAAAGAGAGATTTAGCCACCAGCTTTCCTGAACATATTTTAAAGATGAGCCTGGGAATGGCATTTCATATTTGCTTTGGTTGAACAAGGGGAATAATCTACACACATCAGCACAAAATTAAGTTTTAAACTACAGAATAAATAATTTCCTGTATTGACTCAGGCACTTGTTTAAGATCAGACAGAAGAAGATTTGAATTGTCTGTATGATTAACAACTCCTGATTTCATTAGTTCATTTAAATCGATCATTAAAAAACCACAAACCTCACATCTCCTCCTGGCTCTTGTCTTTCACAGTGACCAAAACAGATGCCTGAGGAAGCTACCAATGCACAGGAGTACCAATTTTTTCTACTGGTGGCTTCCTGTGATTTCAGGGTTTTCCCTCCTAAGCCAGAAGATGAGTCTTTACATTTGACAGAATTAATTACTCTTTTTTTTTTCTTTGAATTTCTCACTTGCTTTGGATAACCTTGTGAGCTTTTACCCTTTATAGCTTTCTTGGCTTAAATTTCCACTTCTTAAGTACAATGAGGAGAACTGCCTCTTCATATCTGTGTTGAAACCACTGATCCTGTTTGTACTGGAAAGGGAGAACACTTGGCAACTTTCTCTATGCCACTTTTGATTTCATACCCTCTATTACCTCTATATCAGATGTCTCTTCTCCAGATTAAAGAGTCCGTCTAATCTTCACCACTTTAGATAATTGTGCATCATCAGAAAGCTTGTCACAACACCATATGTTATCCGTTCCTGTTTAGTGCTGAATATACTTAAAAACACAAACACCACCAATTATTTCCTTCCATTGTGGAAACTATGTTCCTCTGTTTGAAGATCAGTTCTTATCCATCTTTTCATCCACGTTCTTGATGCTTGACGTTGTAATATTTTCAAAAGAAATTGATGAGAAACATCGCTGAAAACTCTTGAATACCCAGGTAGACTATATCAGTCCAGTCTCTCATCCAAACATCTTTGTTTTATTCATTAAGAACATCCAATCTCTTTCATTTCCCTTTCTACATGCAAGACAGAAAACTGTGAAAAGATTAGACTATGTTTACTAGAAAATAGTCACAGGGCCATAAAGGAATCTTGTCTTTCTAATTAGTATGCAAAATTCCAACTTCATCCCAAATCCTCTGCTTTTATTTGTTCTTTTTAAACACATTTATTTATTTCCCATTCCTTTGATTATTTTCTCCCCCAAGTTAAAAGTGACTTTATTTTAGAAAAATAAACCTCTTTATAGATCTCGTCTAAGGTGTTCAAGATAAGAATGTCTCATCAGGTGATTGTGCTTCTCTAAGCTGTTTTTGAATGTTGTTTTTGAATACTGCTGTTATGGAAAAAAAACTAGATTGTTATTTATTCTCAATGAAAAAGTATACAGTGGTATGTGACTTGATGTTAGAGTTCTTGACAGTGTACCAAAAGAGGTCATTACAAACCACTGGAGACCCATCTCTCATTTGGTAATGACTTCTTAATATTTAGCAGATCTTTTCATATAAATGAATACAAAAACCTATCTGTGAAAACATCAGTACTATATTGCATAAGTGATACTACTGAGTGATCAAAGATGCAATGATAAACAATACTTAATTTTATTCCAATATTGTGTTTATTTTTGTGCAAATACCAGCTAGGGAAAACTTCTCCACTTGACCTGATGCTTGTTAGCAGGGAATATCTTGTGGGAGGTCATCTTGGGCATGGTAATCACAAGATGATAGAGTTAAACCTTGCAAAAGTGGTAAGGAATAACAAGAAACTTTTTTTTTTTTTTTTTTTTTTTTTTTTTTTTAATGTATGTCAACAGTAGAAGGAAGACTAGGGAAAACATGAGTGCCCTACAAAATAAGAAGGGTGCCCTCATATCAGAACACTGAGAAGGTGGAGATTTTGAATGCCTTCTTTACTTCAGTCATCAGTGCTAAGACCAGCCCTCAGGAGTCCCAGACCTGGAGATAAGAGAGAGTCTGAGGAAAGGAAGACTTCCATTTGGTTGAGAAGGATCTGGTCAGAGAGCATCTAGCCAAATGCAGTGCACACAAGTCATGTCTTAAGTCTCAATGGAATCTGATATCCTTATGAACATTAAAATGTGAACACAGCATACACACCAAACTCTTGCAGTGAAGTACCTGCTGCACTGTGATGTGTCTCCTGTTACAGATCTGTCCTTCCCAGAGAGTACTCTACCATTGCAGTGAACTGGACTGAACATCCTGAGAGAAACCTGGCAAGACTTTCTGTTGTGGAACACAGGATCCATGCAACACTCATTCCTCTTCTGCCACTGGAGGTACACAACACATTTGTTAGGTAAAGCTTTGCACTTTCAGCTCATGGAACTGTTCCTGCAGCACACCTTATCAAGGAAGATGTTCCCTGACAAGTACTTGCCTTTTCAGTGAAATTCACGATGGCTTACTAAAAAAAAAAAGATTAAACAAGTGAGAAATTAAGTGAATTAACTTCCTAAAAAGGATCAGAAATATTTTCACTCTAAGCTGGGAAATCACAGCTATGGTCAAGCTATTGTCAAGGATGCTTTTGTGCAATGCTTTTGCCTTTCTCATGGTCAGATCACAGTCAGTGATCAGTACCAGAAGTGCCTTACTGCCTTCCATGCAGAAACCAACAGAAGTCTCATTCATTCATTATTCTGTCCTCTTTGCATTGTCTTGAGAATGTAGATAGAATTGCAAAGCTAGGAGATTGCTTCTCCTAAGTCTTCTTGCCTTTCCTGTATACATTTTCCTTCACTACTTCTTCAAAAGCAGGGCAGAACTAACCCCTACACATTAGTCCATGGTGAGAGTGCAATATAGAAACAACATACTGAAAACCCTTTTCCTTTTTTAGGACATCCAAGGATGTTATTAGGTTGTACACCATATCCATCCTTAGATCTATTCAAGATATGAGCTATTTGGTCTGCTCCCATTGCTGACCAGCTCTGTCAGGAGGTTGGAAAACAAAGCTCCTTAGCTATCTTGCACTTTGAATTATGCCATGAACCTATGATTTTTTAGGTATGCTTTTTCAAAATAGTTTTTCTAGTTACTACATTGCATAGCACTGCTTTCTGGTGTTTGTTGCTGTTTTGTTTATATATATATATATATACATATATATTTTTGTTTTTATATATATGTTTTGTTTATATATATATATATAAAACCACTGTGATGTTTGCCACATCCTGATCTGGATTTCTGATTATAAATGCTTCTGAGAAGCGCTGTGTAGGTTCTGCAAAATTGCAAGAGCTTGTACTAAGTTTCTCTGTACTGAAATCTGTTTGTATAATTTTAAAATGAAAATACAATTTGGAGAGTAGAATTTAATAGGTTAACTTTTACTTCTTTTCAATTCAACAAGATTATTGCATAAAAGCATTCAGTAAACCCCTTGCTGTCTTTCCCTCAATATATTTCCATTTACTTTTCAGATGAAAAAGTGTTTTGTCTTCCCTGATGCTGTTCATGCTGCTGAAAAATAGAAAAATAGACACTCCTGTATTACTGACTTAGCAAGGTCAGAAGGTTTGATTCACAATGTAATCTGTAGTAATCTGAAGTAATCTTTCTGTCAGATTATTTATTCTGAAATAGGGAATTTAAATGTCTGGACCATGAACTGGGCTTTGTACATTTAACCCTGATGTTCATAATCCTGCTTTTCACTGCAGTATTGTAACAATTCTCTCAGCATAGGAGAGATTCTGTCACATTTACCAACATAATCAGTGCAACCGTACCTGGGGAAAATCAGAGCTCCAAATGAGATGGCAGAATCTGACCCATGAAAAATTAAATGTTTTACCATAAATTCATGAAGACATTACAAAAATCGAGGGCACCTCAAGTGAGCAAACTTTTTCTGCACAGCTTCAAAGGAACTGTAAAAGTAATAGCTATCAGATTTTTTCCAGCCCCCTCAGGAGCACAGTTTCCACGATAAAGACAGTGCAGTCTCTAGCTGTATTACCCGGCTACTTGCTGAGGTAGCATTTATCCAAACAGATCCATAACTCATAGCCATTCCCTTCTGTCCTCCATCTTTAAGCTGCACGTCACCTTCTGTAAATCAGCTCCCTACCACCGAGACGCACTGTTTTCCCTTCAGCACAGAAGGTGATGCTGCACATTGAGAAATTGTGTCTTCTGTGACAGCCAGATACTTCTTGTTCTGGAAGAAGCCCATAGAACATACGTACTGTTTAATTAGCATGGCTGCTTTCAGCTTAGCGTGAGGTCTTTCCATGAACTACTGTCTTCTGTCTAACTGCATCTGTAATTTTAGCACTTTAATGGTTTATTTAGGACTACTCCAAAATGTTGGAGTTCTGGTGATGCACTAACAGGGGGAACAAACTATGGGACAACTTGTAAATAGCAGACAAGATGGCTTTATGTTGGCATTAAGGATCTTCTGGATTCGCTCAATTGGAAGAGCTTAAAATGATGTAGTTTGTTCCAAAAGTAATGCCCTCTATTTATTTCCCTGGAAACTACGACAGATACAAAGAAAACAATAACAGTATTTGATATAGCAGATTCTCAGCTACAAAGCACTCTTTTTCAACTACCACCATTAGCTGTGCATCTTTGGCAGCAATGAACTCAAGCTAGCATGCCCTGCTTATAACAATCTGCACCAATGGAGGTGACCAACTGTCGCTGTTGCCATTGCTGAAACATACCACCCCCCCCTGTACTGTGCTCACATCCACCATTTGATCTCCAAAAACGTCCAGCAAATGTCAATGAATGCCAGCAGGTGACAGTTTTTCTGCATGGAGGAATTCAGTTCCAAACCTTTGCTTCATATGCACTTCCATGTCAGACACCATTCTGTCAGACTGCCCCTCCACTGCCATCTGTCCCATGGCAAACAAATGCAATGGGAGATCATCAGGAAGGTTAAACCTCTGCTGCCATACTACCAACATCAGCCTCTGATGGTGTGGGCCAACATCATAAAAGAGGAGGCATTACTTTTGGAGCAGCCTTCATGTTTCTCCAGCACAGAAATGCTGAAGGCATCAAAGGACATAGGCATTGCCATCCATGTTTATTGTTGTTCTCACATTAATTTGCATGAAGCAGACTAATAATGGAAGCTTAAAGACTCATTACTGTTTACTTTTTCTCAGTGACAGGTTTTTTTATGGCTTCTTACAGTAGAAATATTTCAGAGTATGCCAAAGTTCTGTAAACTTATAGAAATGTTGCAAAAATCAAATAAAAGTGTTTTCTTTTTTTTTTTTTTCCCTTCATTGCTTCTGACACAAAGATTTAAAAAGCAAAAAAACCCTTTTTTAGGAGAGCAGAGGTGAGCAGAGTTAGTGTTACTCCATCTGTATCAAAAATTACATTCTGCATTTGCTTTTAAAACCAAGATAAATGGCACTTTTTTTGTGCTAAAAGTGGTATTTTCTTGTTCTGAATGAGAGTGACCTATATGAAATTAATTTGCTACAAATGCTGGAAGAGAAAAATGTGTTGAAATTGATGACTGGGAAAGAAGTAACTTCTGTAAATGTCATAGGAGGCTTAAGATTTGAATAGTTCCAGAAATTAACTGTTGAAAAGGGACAATGCAATAAAAAGCTAAATTCCAATAAAACAAAGAAGAATGCTATAAAAGATTTCCCCTGTATTGATAAGCTTCTATTAAAAGAGGAAGGTAGACCCTTGTTCCATTTCTTCTCTAGTCATAAGAAAGTGAAAAGAAAAAAAAAGTCTATAAAAATTTATATTATATGATGCTTAGTCAGAATTTTCAGAAATAATAAGGCATAAAAGTGTTGGCACACACTATGAAATATCAAAGGTAGTCTTTCTTTATGTGCTGTTTTATGATTATAATAAAAAGAAGCAATTTAAAAGAATAATCTTATGTAGATAAAACAATCATATCAATTACTCTTTTATTCATAATTTGAAGCTCTCGTGAAATAAAGAATTCTGTGATCTTATTTCCAATCTAGAATTAAACACTTCTATGCCTATTGTGATGAATGTTCATTATAATCTTACCCAGCCTTTTTAATAATAGAGATTTGTTGTCATTTGATCGGTTATTGAACTCAGCAGTGCTGTACTGCAAAACCCATCTACTGTGCAAGCACTCTTGTAGTGGTTTTGACAAAATCTGTGTTAACTGAGTAGAAAACAATACAAAGAATTACAAAACTGGGAACGTGAGGAGACCTTAGTATTTATCTTTCTTTCTTCTGAGCAAAAAATTGAAACAAACTCACATAATATGTGGTCTAAATGTGGTCTACTAATCAATAGAGATTAATGTGTACTGTATAGACTGTTTCTTCTGCAAAATAAATATAATTTTCTTTTTTTTTTCTAGAGTCTATAATTCATTATGAAAGGAAATGGGAAGGGTCAAATTGTTGTCTTTTTGTCATGATCTTATTTGTAATCAAATTAATACACTATAGAATACCTTGTTTATCTTCTAGCATCTTGTATTATATAATTAGAAAATTTTAGGCAGTTTGTAGTAGCTCTAGGAATATTGATTTAAGCTAAGTCTGAGAACTAGTTAAAACACAATAGCAGAAATGTTTCAGTAGAATTAATAGTAGTGCAATTCCTTTCAGTTGTTTCAGTCCCAGAAGGAGCAGAAAAGGGGGAAAGGGAAGGGATAGGAGGGGAGGGAGAGAGAAGGGAGGAGAGGAAAGCAGAGGAGGGGAGAGAAGAGGAGAGGAGAGGAGAGGAGAGGAGAGGAGAGGAGAGGAGAGGAGAGGAGAGGAGAGGAGAGGAGAGGAGAGGAGAGGAGAGGAGAGGAGAGGAGAGGAGAGGAGAGGAGAGGAGAGGAGAGGAGAGGAGAGGAGAGGAGAGGAGAGGAAAAATCTGTAAGGAAAAATAAAATGCAGTATTACTAATAGGTAGATAGAGTACTACATCTGAAATTACGTGCAGGATGAGCATAGTGTCACTAACGGCACAAATCCTATATTTGATTTTATATATCCATGTTTGTGAACTGACTTTAAGAAATCAGAGGTGCTAGCAAAAATATTTTCTGAATACTGGAGAGACTTGGAATTGATGGATCACTTAGTTCTAAAGCATCTACTGGATGGTGACACATCAAGAACTGCAGTCGACAGCTTGACGTCCGAGCAGAGACCACTTGGGAATGATGAGTAGTTTTTCTCAGAGGTCAGTACTGGGACTGGTGCCATTTAACATCTTTGTTGGTGACACAAATAATGGGATTGGGTGCACCCTCAGCAACTTTTTTGATGACATCACGTTGTGTCATGCAACCAACTCCAGAGGGACCTTGACAGTCTCAAGAGGGGCCAAGGAAACCTCACAAAGTTCAACAAGGCCAAGATCAAGGTGCCACACCTGGGTCAGGGCAATCCCAAGCACAAATATAGGCTGGGCAGAGAATAAATTGAGAGCAACCCTGAGGAGAAGGACTTAGAGATGCTGGTTGATGAAAAGCTCAATTCAAGCTGGCAACGTGCACTTGCAGCCCAGAAAGCCTACCATATCCTGGGCTGCATCAAAAGCAGTATGACCAGCAAAGTTAGCAAGGTGACTGTCCACCTCTACTCTACAGTTGTGAGAGCCCTACCGGAAATAATGTATTCAACTCTGGGGACCTCAACATAAGAAGGACACGAGACTGTTGGAGCACGTCGACCGACATCATTTCCCTGTGAACGCCCCATCCCTGGAAGTAATCAGGGCCAGGTTGATGGGGCTTTGGTTATCCTGATCTGGTGGGAAATGTCTCTGCCTATGGCAGTGGGATTGGAACTAGATGGTCTTCCAACCATAATAATTCTATGATTCTATTAAATGTCCAATGTTCAGATACATCCTATTATCAATTATGTAGGATTAAACAACAACAAAGTAGTGCTAAAATTATCACTGTCGAGCTTTCTTTAAATACAGAAAGTTTATGCAAAATTATGCAGAAGATGGGGGGATGTGGAGGGGGAGGAATGTAAAAAAATAAATGTGCTCTCAGGGAGTGTGATCTACCTTTAACAAATTTAATTTTATTTTAGGATGAAAGCTTGTTCTGTTTTCAAGTGGCATCTTGATCACTTCTACTGGATTCTCCTGGTCCCACTAGACATTTTACCTACTTTTTCTACATCACTTGCTCTTGTCTCACAAATTCTACTACTTATGTGTCTTTTCTCAATTTGCAACCCTTGATGTCATTTTAGTTACTTGCAACAGTGTTTTTAGAGTTCATAATAACACAATCTTTTCTGGGCTAATTGGAAGGGCATATTAATTCTTACCTGACACAAAAGATAGTCACATTTAAACCTAATTATACAATTATTTTAACAGTAAGAGTACTCTTTAGTCTAAAATTTTCTACCTGGAGGCTCAAATATCAGGGATGTGTTTGAAATTCACTTGCTAATGGAAGCAAAATAACTATGAATAGTCCCTTGATACTTTGATTTTTTATGATAAAATCTTCATTCGACAAATAAATGTTAAGCTAGATAATTATTTCAATAATTATTTAATTAAAGGCTTATTCAGAGTGGCTATAAAAAAAAGGAGTAATTTTTTCTATTAAAGACAATAACTCCAAGGAGATGCAGATTCCTAAATGTCCAGTTTTCAGTTCTATACTATAGAGGTGAAATTTGTCCTGTAGTGTCTACACAAGTAGCTGCTTTCTTATATGAAACTTGGAAAAAATTTGTGTTCAAAGTAGTAAATATTTACAAAATTAGGATTGTACAGATTCAGTGTGTCTGCTCATAAACTGATACTGAATGCAAAACAAAGTTAAAGTTACTGGAGTAAAATACATTCATTTGTATTAATTACTTGTAAGAACGATGATAAATGCTCTAGTAGTATCAAAAATTAATGCCAGGTAATTTCTAAAGCAGAAAAAATCCAGTGAATGGAGAAGAAAGAGGATAACTGGGATATAATGTAAGTGGCAGTGAGCATACAGAAATGGTAGAGATCTCTCATTTCAGAAAATGATGAGCTCTTCAACAATTGAACATGTGAAATACTTCCGACTTCTGCTTCTAGAAAGAATATTTTCAGTCACTGGAACTTATATAAAATGATCCATTTTCCATAACTGAAAAGGCCTTTGTCTGGTCATTTGTTGATAACACTCCTATGTACTCTACTGTACTTAAAACACAGGCTTGTTTTCAGAATTCTTTACAGGCAGTATTTGCAAAAAGCCTTTGCTGCATTTTTAAGGGAAAAAACAGCAACAGCAACAACAAGAAATTATACTATGATTAATATTTTAACCCTTGATATGTAGAGAAAACAAACAAAAACAAACCCAGCCAAAATGCATAATTATTTATACACTGAAAGAGAAGATAAATCACAGAAATTCAAATTACTCTCCTTAACATAGAAAATTTCACTATTTTCCATTATGTATTCTTGATCCATGTCATGGTACTTCATACAAATTAATGTGTGCATTAAGAAACTTAATTAGATTGAAGTAAAATGAGCTCCAGTGTTATTTCAAAGCCCAGAAATTCTGTTTCTCTGTACAGTCATCCACTTGCAAGTCCATGGCTGTAGAGGATTTAATGAAATCTCAGTTTTGAGATCAATATAGTCTCTATTTATTTTATTTTTTTCATTGTTGTCTATGTGGAATGCATGAAACCTCAGTAAAGGGCAAATTTTTGGAATCAACCTCAAAATTACATTTCTCTGTAGACTGATCTTCTCAATTTAATGCCTTAACTATATTTTCTGGGACTGTAACCAAGTTCTCTCAGCCTTTCTTCATATGGGAGATGTTCCAGACCCTTTATCATCTTTGTGGCCCTCCACTAGACTCCTTCTAAAAGATCCCTGTCTTTCCTGGACTGTGAAACACAGAACTGGACACAGTAATCCAGGGTAGAGTAAGGGGTGAGAAGAACCTCCCTAAACTCGCTCGCCATTCTTTTTAGTGCACTCTAAAATACCATTGGCCTTCTTGGCCACAAGGGCACGCTGCTGGCTCATGGGCAACCTGTTATCCACCAGGACACCCAGGTGCTTCTCTGCAGTAGTTCTTTCCAGCAGGTCAGCCCCTAACCTGTACTGATGCACACGATGGATCTGTTCCACGATCTTCCCAGGCACAGATGCCACAGTTGCCAAGGGCAACTTGGTGACCAAGGATCAGGATAAGGCTGAGGTACTTAATGCCTTCTTTGCCTCAGTCTTTAATAGTAAGATTTGTTATACCCTGGGAACACAGCCCCTTGCACTGGTAGATAGGGAACAGAATAGGCCCTGCATACTCCACAATGAGATGGTTTTGGACCTGCTCCAAAAGCTGGCTTCTCACAAGTCCATGGGGCCGGATGGATTGCACCCTAGAGGGCTGAGAAAGTTGGCAGATGTGGTTGCCAAGCCACGCTCCATCATCCTTCAGCAGTCCTGGCTAACTGGGGATGTCCTGGCAGACTGGAGACTGGCAGATGTGATGCCCATCTTCCAAAAGGGCTGGAAAGATGATCCCAGTAGCCACAGACCTATCAGTGTCACCTTGGTGCCAGGGAAGGTTATGGAATGGATAATCTCAGGAGCCATCATGGACCAATTAAAGGTCAGCCAGGGGATCAGGCCCAGGCAGCATGGGCTCATGAATGGTCCATCCTACTCCACAAATCTGATTTCGTTGTTCACAAGGTGAACTGCTTAGTAGATGTCAATATGTAAGGCTGTCAATGTGGTCTACCTGGCCTTCAGTAAAGCCTTTGACACTGTCCTCCACAACATCCTTACAGAGAAGCTGGCTGCTCATGGTATGGATGGGCATAAGCTTTGCTGGGTGAAGCACTGGCTGGATGGCCGGGCCCAAAGAGTTGTGGTAAGTGGAGTTAAGTCCAGTTGGTGACTGGTCACAGGTCACTGTCCCCCAGGGCTCAATACTGGGGCCATTTCTATTTAACATCTTTATTAATGATCCAGATGAGGGGATTGAGTGCACCCTCAGTAAGTTTGCAGGCAACACCAAATTGGGAGGAAGTGTTGATCTACCTGAGGGGAGAAAGGCACTACTGAGGGATCTGGATAGACTGGATTGATGGGCCATTGTAAACTGTATGAATTTCAACAGGGCCAAGTGTCGGGTCCTGCATTTTGGTCACAGCAACCCCAGACAACCCTACAGACTTGGGGAGGAGTGGCTGGAAAGCTGCCTGGTGGAATAGGACCTTGGTGTACTGATGGACAGTGGGCTGAATGTGAGCCAGCAGTGTGCCCAGGTGGCCAAGAAGGCCAATGGCATCCTGGCTTGTATCAGGAATGGAGTGGTGAGCAGGACTTGAGGAGTAATCCTGCCTCTGATGAGGCCTCACCTCGAGTACTGTGCTCAGTTTTGGGCACCTCAGTACAGAAAGGACTTGTTGTGACTGGCTGACACATCTGTCTCAGGGATTGCAGAGTACAGTTCCATCAGTTGATCTCCTTCTCTACCTCCCTGATGCTCCTCAGCTTGTCCACCTCCTCCCAAAGCTCTGTCCCCAGGCTGAGCTGTTCTTCTGCCTGGGTGCACCTCCCACAGTCCTGTCTGAAAGCTGCATTTGTTGCAGTGGAGACAGAAGTCACAGGGAAGCAGATGATACAGCTTTATGCTAAGCAGATGCTATTGCTGAGGCTCCTTTCGAACAGTTTACAACCACTATTTGAACTGATGGCTCAGAGAACCTTCCTCCAAAATCCCCTGGCTCCACTGTAGGACATGCCTGCACTGGAGCTGCTTTTCTCATCAGGTGACTGATCAGAGGGGCCTAATCCCTTTTCACTCTCCTCACCGTGTCTCTGATCACATCACCCAAGATGCTGCTGCCCTCAGTGCTGCCAGGACACTGTGGGCTCCCCACCTCTTGCAACCCCCAGAGCCCTAGAGACATTCTAGATTTGCCCAGGCAAGATGGGTCCAGTGATGATCACTGCTGGGGCTCTGCATTTGTTCCCATTGAACATAACTAGGCTCCTTCTTGGCCCATTCCAGACCAGTCCCTCTGGGCAGAAGCTCTGCCCTTCATGATGTTGCCTTTCAGTACCTAGAAGAGCTTCTCTGGCCTTTTGAGCCATATCTGAGGTATAATTGTTCAAGTTTACATACAGAAGTTGACAGAATTTGCTGAAATTTTGGTGTGTCTGCTACTGCTGTTAGTGGACAGAGTGGGAAATACAAACTTGTCTGCATGCTTTCTCATTGCCAGCTTATTGGAGGAAAAACAGATAATATTTATCTATCATGGTTGCTCAACAACCACACCAAAAATACAGTGAGTCGCATAAGGAATAAGTAATATTTTTTTTAGTTTTTATTACTCCCCTGTAGAATCATGCAATACATTATAAACTAGCCCTCATTATTTTTTTTCACAAAAGATTTATAATGGTGCTGTAACTGCTGGATTGTCCCTTTAAACACAATGAGCAATTATAAATCAAATTACAGAAGTTAGATAAGCAAATTAATAATTTCCAAGCTTTCATCCCATGTGAATTATGACAGTCCATTTTGTCATGCAGTGTTTCACTTTGAAAATCTTGCCGGGAAAATCCGCATCTTCATTCACGGTTCCAAGAAAGATGGCATTTTTTTAAATGATCAAGGTTATAAATGATGATATTTCAATGTCAAACTCCCCATGCTTAGCCAAATAAAAAATAAGCCTGGTAAGTTTTCGGATAGTTTTATTATTTTTTTTTAAAATTTTCTTACAGATCACAAGTAGTTATCCAGAAACAACTTGTTTAAGGATGCAAACTGTATACCACTGATTTTTCCGATTTTTCACTGAGGAAACAGATTCCATTTTAGAAGAGCAAATGTGCCAGGTACTTGTGCTCACAGATTCGTACGCTTTGGCTTTTTTTAAATTATTTTCTGGATAATTTCTATCAAAACAGAAGGGAACTGTGAATATTTTTAGAGAGGTTTGGGTTTCTTTTCTTTTTTTTTTTTTTTTTTTTCTTCTTTTGAGCTCCCCGAATCCAGTAATATGTAACAAAAACTTGGTTTCACTTACAATTTGTGAGAGCAACCCATTGTCAACAAACATCTTAGCCAGCCTGCGACTGTTCACTCAACACCTGCTCAGATTTTGGCAGCATCTTCAGGGTACAGCGACTCATGGACATGGTGTAGATCATGGCTGTCCAACCTCCTGGCTTGCCTGTGCTGTACTGAGTGAAAAGGAATTGTCTTGGACTGCATATAGAATATATAATATAGTTAATGTTTATAAGTAACATAACTTCTTTTATTTTTTAATATTTCTAATTAAACAAAAAAGAAAAAAGAGAACAATAAAAACATAAAACTAGTGTGATATTTAACCTTGTTTTTGTGAAATTAATGCACCAGTCTGGTTCCGTGGAAGTGGTTGAAGTTCTTAGTGAGTTCTCAAGGTGTTCATCAAAGATTTTTGATGAAAATTTACTCTTCCTGTGCTGCATCCTTGAAAATCTTTGTGCACAGGCATGATTGTGAAGCAAGGGATATTTTTCTCTGGTAAGACAGTTGTTATTAAAGTCTAGTAAGGAGACATAATCAGATTTTTTAACTGAATATATGATTACAGCTCTATACATTCCATTTGAAAATTTGCATGTAATGTGTTTATGTTGACTGAGAATAGAGTCACAAATATACAAGGAAAAAAAAAAAAAAGATTATTTCTTTGGCAATCTTGAAAGCTGTTCTCAAATTCCTTTACCAAAATGGAAGCCCATGGGTCGTGGCTTGATTGTGCCTGGAGTAGACCAAACATTCAAGCTGGATAGTTGATATCAATCAGCTTGTCCAAAAAGCTTTGGAGGAAAACCAACAGCAGCCAGGCTACTTAATGCCTCTTGGTGCGATACAGAGCTGCCCGCACCGTGATGGAGGAGGAAGGATTAGCACTCTAACATGCTTAAAGAACAACTTTGGTCACAAGTAGGTGGCATACAAATTGAAAATTATGAATTGTGAACTATAAATTAAAGGATTGATGAGTTAGAAGCCTCATGAATTAAGTGAAGAATTAGTGAGTTCATGTGTTAAGCTAGATTTTACAAAGGAGATTGATCCTTTGTTTGCTTTGACGTAGATGGCTTTTTTTGTTGTTCTGTTTTGTGTTTTAATTTTCTTTGCTAACGAGTTCATAAAATAAAGTGTAATCAACAGAAGAAGCTGTCCTTTAAATTTATGAGATCCAAATGAGCCATAAATTTATGTTATGCACTGACTCTGAAATGCACGAGTAATTGTTGACTATTATTCAGTGATCCCTGAAACTAACAGTATTTAAGAAGATGGGGACAATAAATTGCAAAAGCTCTACAAATAAAGGTTCTTGGCTTTTTCTTTGGATAGTTTTTTCTAGTGTTAACTGTGAGTGTGGTTAAAACCAACGAACACAGGTAAATTGCTTTCCTGAAAGTAAGGAATTCATATAAATTGATCTAGACTAAAAAAAGGCATCCACAACAACTAAAATCCATGATCAATATCAGAGGATGGATTTCTAGAACGCATTTCAGAATTCTGAAGCAGGCAAGTATCCATTGAAGCTGCTAGAGTTTCCTTGGAGGTAAACATAGTGAGATACAGACTCTTAAAAGCAAAATCCTCTGGGAAAAAGCAGGTGACAAACTTATGTGTTTTTTTTGTTTGTTTTGTTTTGTTTTGTTTTGTTTTTTTAATTAAAACAGCAGATACGTTCCTCAAAATAAGGAAGGGATGAAAGGAAAGCAGTAACATAGATTCAGCATGTTTTCTGCTGTTTTTACTATCCTTTTTCAAAGGTACAAATTGTAATATGTCCCTGCCTGCACTTAAGAGAAGAAACATGCCTGTTCATGGAACTATTGGATGTGAATGCTTTGTTTTAGGAGTACCTGAATTAACTGTAGCCTGATTAGGTGTATATTCCATGATATAATATATAGCTAACTTCAGAGGCAGTGAAAAAATAAGCGGACTGTCAACATGGTAAGCTGTTGTAAATGTATGTCATAAATGTAATCTATGTATGTAATATAAACAAATTAGATACATTCATCCAAAAAGTGCTGTTTCTTTCTAACTCAAATACACTGACTGAAGTAACAACTGCTGGGGAAAAATATAACACTTTAGAAAGTAGGAATACAATTTTTAAAAACTTCATCTTTGGCTACCGACCAGGTTATGGCGCATCAGGATTCTGTGTGTAAATGCAATCTCAAAATTGACGACAACGGTGTGCTTTGCTAGTTCATTTTTAATGACTTTGAAGACCTTTCCTATGAACAGACATGTTATTGCCACAGATCACCTGCAGTAAAACTGCTATCTGACATGCTTTATGGGGTCATTGTGTTCTATATATTACCTTTAGTCCCTAAGTGCAATATTGATAAGCATCAGAAGAATTATTTGAACTACTTGATGGTTTTTCACAATCCGTATGATCCAGTTCATTACCCCATTTAACTTAATTCTCACATACGTTATTGCTGTGTTTTGGAAGCAATAATTGTTAAAGAATCTTTGGAAAATCAATGATGTTTCGGGCTGGCAAATGAAAGCTAAGATTCCCTAAAATACTTTGAAGATAGCTTGAGACCATTTTCAAAGTGCTGTGGTGCTACATATATGAAGTTAATTACATCTCAGACTTTGCTGGGTTGGGGTCTAAAGATAAAGAACCATCTGGTAGATTTTTATTACTTATCATAATATCTTTGCTGAAAAAATAATAAAAGCTCATTATGGAGTACATTCTGTAATATTAAAATCTAAATTGCAGAAACCACAAGAAATTAAAAAGTATAATGAATCTAGCATATTGTGCAATGAAAGATGAAATTAAATGTAAATCAGTTGTTAAAATGACTAAGTAATTGAGCACATTGTTGTGTTTAAATTCTTGGATGCCAGTAACTATAAAGACCATTGTATAAACCAATAATTATCTGTGGATTGGAGCATAATATTTTGTATTGCATGTGTACATTTTTGAATAATGGAATTATTTGGAGCATAAGGAGGTTACTCATATTTCTTTACACTTAAGGATTATCATTTAGCTACCCAATCATGTATCCAACATTGACTGTTGGCTGACAAACCATACTAAAAGAGAAAAAAGAAAAAAAAATGTTTTCAGTCTTTGATTAATTGTTGTAATTGCTAAGGGAAGTCACATATGGTAAAGACAGAAAGCAAAGATGCTGCTTTTCTCTGCCCATATGCAACTCTAAGCACAGAAGCTGCATATGTGCACCCAGGAGTCAGCATGCACATTTACATACACACAAACACATGCTTGGCATCAGATTGATGGTTGGACATGATTATTCTGAAGGTCTTTTCCAGCCTAGGTGATTTTAGGATTCTATAATTCTGTGCACATCCCTTAAATTCTCTCAAAGCACGCAGAGGCAGAACAGTACTAATTCAGACTCTCTGAAGGCAATGCACAGACCGTCATCACTCATGTAAGCATGAACACAACAGTGACTCTCACTAAAACTTGGAAAATAAATATTGAATTGATAATGTCTTGAGGAATTCATGGTTTCAATACGCATCACTAACCGGGGATTTGGCCCACTGTGTGTGCATTACAAGGGATACTACATGCACATAAAGCAGATAAGAATAACAAGTGAACAACAAAGGATCCAAACAGAAAGTTTAATTCATCCTATAAAAATTCAAGTGATAGAGAAATCAGTAATAATTTCTTTTAAAGTTTGTCTTCCAAAGCCTTCCTAAGATGCAACTTATTTTTGTTCTGGAAGGGTTGTAAGTTATGTGACACATTTTTCTAAAGCCATATCATAGAATCATAGAGTTGTTTGAGTTGGAAGGGACCCTTAGAGGTCATGTAACCCAACTCCCCTGCAAGGAACAGGGACATCTATGGCTAGAAGATAGATAATGTCAAAGACAGCATATTAATCTAGGCAAATATGTGATCTAACCCATCAGAATGTAGAAACTGCAAATATAATCTGGTTGCACATAATCATCAATCATATTATCAGGGCAGTAAAATCCAGCCTTAGAAGTTAATCATGTGATTGAGTGTTACGTATTCCTCTTCTTATCATGCAAAAAAAACCCAAAAACAAAAACAAAAAACCTCTTTTATTTTGTGAAATAGAAAGGATTAACAATAAGTTTTTTGCATAAGGAAATATCAGTGGCAAGGAGCTGAAAATCTCATTTTTTTTCCCCACCCTATGAGGTTATTCTAGGTGAAAAATGAAGAAAGAAAAGTCGTCTTATAACACTGTATTTTTCCTTATGGTTATATGTTTAAGTTTTGCATTATTTTTGCTCATATTTTCTAGTTTGATGATTACATAAGTAATAGTTTTAGCTTGTAGTTGTTTTACTTAGTGCAAATGTTACATACAAGCTTTATGAGCTTTATATGTGACCATCTACATATTAACATATACACATATATATCTTTGAACATACAATTATGTAACACTTCCACAAAATTTAGTACAATAAAATAGTCAGAGCAGTAGAATTTAAAATCAAATATAGCTTCACATCACTGATATCTTGGCTGTACTGTGTGGACAGCACTGAAGAAGATGCATTTTACCTGCTTTCTCAGAAAACCACATAGGCTAGATATATTAGCTAAATGGAGAAATCCATCTTATAAGTGTCATCAAGACAGTTACTGATGTTTTCTGAGCCACAAATAGACCAAATGTCACAGCTCAGTCCATCACGCTACCAGGAAGTTTATTGATTTACAGCTGTATTACAAAAGAGGAAAGACATAAGAACTGCACGGATTACCAACATCTCAAGAATAGCTGAGTTCCATTTAAAGTTTGATCTCTATCATGTTGATGTGTCATTTCCAAAGGGAGATGCTCTTGTACCTGCCAGTGAACACTTTGCTTAGAAGTGATTTTTTTTTGGTCTGCATTTACACTGTCCAGGTGATTCAGTTTTCACTATTCTGAGTCAGATATTTATAGGAGTTGTCTCAAAATAAGCAAATAAAACTTCAGTGTGTTGGTCAGATTTATTCTTGCTCTAAAACTGAATAAGCTCAGGAGATATTTTAGCTTTTACTTTTCAGGTCCAGCCCTTGGAAAACCTGTATACTGATGACTGTGGACTTGCATCATTAAAACTGTCCAGAACCTTCCTTGACTTCGGTGAAAAGCTCATTTTATAGAGTGTGTCTATTGAAAACAATTTCTGAGAGGTCTGCTTTGGGACACTTTCTGATTTTCTAGTTTCTGGTCTGCCTGTGTCAGGCATGTCCTTACATACTTGGTTATCTGGAAATTACAGACAGCTGTAAGCCTAGGAACAGCTCTTAAAAATGTACATTGTTTTGCAGCTTTTCTGGGTCAGAGATAATTCATTATAACACCACAGCTGTCTGCAGGCCATGCAAACCCTCTTGGCTAAAGACTGCCGGGGAAGATAGCATTTCACTAGCTGTCCTTATGCAATGCTTTCAGAACAGTAATGTTACATGCATTTACAGTGTCAAGTGATTTTCATCTGTGATGATCCCAATGTGGTACACAAAGAAATCACTTCACCTCCATGACAGAACACTGAATCTTCTTCACAGTATGTCTTAATGCCAAGCACGGAAGAAAATGAACATATCTAGTACAATCTCATAGGACATTCTAAGAAATCAACATATAACTGCTTGAAATGGCTTTTGCTGAAATCTAAGCCAACAGTATTTGTCCTGAGAAAATTAAAGTTTTATCTGGAGGCTTGAGCCTGCATTTCCTCATTCCGCTCAGTCATTCCCTGGAATTAAATATTTATATATAAATATACATATATACTTTTTAAAAAGGACATAAATATCCACAGTCTTTTGTTTATTTGAGTTTTAATTTGAAATGTTTTATGATTATCATTCCTGCCATCTCATCCTCTTTCCACACTTGGCCTTGATGGCAGCAAGAGGAGGACTCAGCACTTCCTTCCAATCCCTTTGCTTGTATTAAAATTCCACCAAGCCTAAAACATTCAATCAGCTCATGATGCTGAGGAGACTTATTCTGGAACAGATGTACAGCTTTCTCAGTTGTAATAGAGCTGGACTCAGCCATTGCCAAGGCTTTACTTGTATTCGCAATGCTGAAGGAAGCAGATTCTGATTAACAGGATGTTGAGAACTCTAGAATCAATAAGTATATAACTTGCTTTTTCATATTCTCCTAATTTAGGGCCACAAAGGGCTGCAGTTTCAGCTCAGTATTTGTGTTCACTGATGGATTGCAGATTGAAAAACCTCGTGATCTAAGGGAAAGAAAGAAAAAAAACATGGAGTAACACCTAATAGTTAATTAAAGAAAAGCTTTAGAGCATAAAAATTGATAAATTATTGATTAATTATTTAAATAGCAGATGTGCTGAAGTGTGTAGTACTGATGCTGGTGAAAGTAATTAATTAAATGAGCAGAGTAAGCAGATAATTTTTCTCTCTCTCTCTTCTCTTTTCACATCTTTTGCACCTCGGTAGGAAACTGGTAATAAGATATATTATACCAAAAATACCTAAGTCAAATCAATGGATGTTTGTTGATGTGTGTCAGTGTTTTTCAGTGTGGTAATACTAATGCTAAGAATGGAAAGGTGTGTTGTGTTTAGGTAATTTTTCCATAATTTCTGTGGATCTTAGAATACATAATATTTCTCAGCTATACGTATTACAAGAGGTAAATTCTGTAGTTCTTGCCACATTAGCAGGTTTGCTTCTACAGCATTCTCTATCATTTCAAGAGAACGTTCCTTTGCAGAGCAAAGCAGATTTCTTAGAGGAGCTCATAAACAATCCTTGTGCTTGTGAAACAATCCCTACAAAGCCAAAATATGGTTTTCACAACAGAAAATGTTAACAAGTAATAAAAAGAAAACAACCTTTCTGCATTTAAAGTCCCATGTCAGAGTTTGCAAAATTATTCAAAAGGCATAACGTAAACAGTTGTGACTACTGTGCAATTTTAGCTTTATATTTTCATTGAAAATCTAGTTCTTTATTTTCATAGGTACTGAATCTGTCAAAAATGTCATTTCATATAGTACAAAATTATATACCAATTCAGATCAAATTCAACAAATTATTTTGGCAATAAAGCAACACATAAAAAAGTCATCTTCCTTATTTTGACATTGACATAATTTCCCCTCAGAACTTCTAGAAAGAGATTTTAAAGCCTGAAATAATTCATTTTTTGCTTAGTACGAACTATTTAAGCTTTTTTTTTCTTTTCTTTTCTTTTGTCATTAATTAAACTGAATAATCTATTGTTTGGACAGATTCAATGAGCACCTGATAATGCCTTCCCATTTAAGGCCAGTGTCATGGTGTCTGGCTGTTCTTCCATATTCATGTGTGTAATTGGCTTTATTGTATCTATATAATCATCTCATCCTCATCTCATCCTGCCATTACTCTCCAGTTACTGGGTGCATCAAAGAAAACACAACAGAGGAACACTTAGCATTAGCTAGAATGGAAGGCACTAGATTTTCAGCTTATTGAGGAAGAGAAGAAAGGAGAGAAAGGGTTCCTGAAGAAATATCAACACAGTCTAGGGATTTATTCATTCACCATGGAAACCAAAGTGAGAGTTTCACCATTGCTTGGAGCATCCCTACAACCCCATCCAGAGCACGTCAACTATGGAAGTCTTTCCTTAAAGTGTCCACTGTGTACAAAGGCATGAGTGATTACAGTTACCTCACCTTTCTTATGTTAACAACCTGACTTTTCCTGTGCTTCTGGTAATGAATTAGGTCTACTTACATTATCTCATACTTGCACTATGGTTAAATAGCTGTCCATAAGAACCTGCAGCCAAAGCCAATTCTGAGCATGAGGACTTCTGAAGAACTTTGCCTCCTCTGGACAAGAGCTATAGGTCATATGCCAGGCTGACCACAAATACTTTCAGTATAAACAGAGTTCTTCCATTCTAATTTGCTGAGACAAAAAGGAGAGAGTAAGTAATATCTAGATAAGAAATATTATTAACATTTCTGTAAAAAAGTTAAGCTGTAATTATGTACTTTGGCTGGTTTACATAACAATTAGAATTATCACTGCTAAATATTCCTTGTGGGGCATGTTGTCTAGATGATTATCCACTTTTACTTCATAATTATTTACATTAAATGCTGTGAATTTATATACATTTTGTAGTAGTAATATAATAAATTATTTAGAATGCAATGTCTGTTTAGCCAATAACAGAAGAAATACTGTTAGATCAACTAACAAATGAATATTAGCATGTGAATCATCTACTGAGGCAGTAAAATAGATAGACACAATTAGCTATATTCTTACAACAGTCAGAGTTTTAAAAACATTAAAAGATACCTGTCAAGATTTCTCTCTCAATCCTACATGACGTTAGCCAATTTTTGTTTATCTAAAGGATTTCTTCTCAGAATCTCACAGCTGAGCAAGAACAACTGAAGTACAAACATTTAGATCCTAACCAGCATGTCACTATTTTTCCTGACAAAGTTAAAGAATGACCATAATTTTCTCTCATGTTCTTCTGTCTCTAATCTTGATAACAACTACACACATAGGTTGCTCTGAAAGTAATCCCTCCTATTTATTTCCATGGAAACTACAACAGATACAAAGAGCACAGTAACTCTCCTTCATAGAGCAAATTCTTAGCTACAAATACATATATATTTTTCATCATGGTCACCACCATTAGCTGATTCATGCTGATGAGATGATTGAGATGCTCTTCATTTTGTGGTGTGACAGCTGCATGTGGCTGTCCAGAACCATCCACCATTTCAGCGTGCTCACATCCACTCTCTGGTCTCCATCAGCATTCAGCAAGCATTCATGAATGTCAGTGGGTGCCATTTCTTCCACAAGGAGAAACTCATTTTTCTTTTTTGCTTCATACGCAATTCCATGTCAGACCCATTTTGCCAGACTTCCCTTCTGCTGCCATCTGTTATGTGAACACAAAATGTAAAGGAATGTTGGTAGGAAAGTTCAACCTCTACTGCCATCCCTCCGTCTGCCTCTGATGTTACAATACAACTAATAATATACGAGACATTACTTTCAGATCTGCCCTCCTATTGCCTGTGAAGTTATTTCAAAGGCAAATTGAACCACAACAATGGGAAGATGAGTGATAATTTAAAAACAGATTGAAACACTGTCAACAAAATAATAAAATGAACATTAGTTGCACTGCTGTCTATAGCTATCAAGAGTTGTTTATATTTAAGACATTTTACTGAACATAAAAAAGGAAAACTTTCATGTGTTTCCTTTTCAGGCAGTTGGTGAAAGGCATTTTTTTTTTTTTCTTTTCTGTACACCTTCTTTTTTAATTGCTTTTCAAATTATTATGTGCTGGCAGGACACATTAGAATCGTGTTCAAGTTTGTTTTTTGCATTGCCAGTGTCTTAATAAGAAGAATAGTGAGTTCCTTATGGCATCACTAATACCAAATTAGAGAACCCTTATTTTCAAGATCTTTACAGTGGAAGCTCATTAGAAGACTAAATGCATTTTATGAATGGCATAGTTATTTCTTAGGGCTCTTGTGGATTTCAAGATTAAATTACTGTGATTGGAAAGCAAAATAGAGAATCTCTGAGATGGGATTGATAATTAAGTCTGAACTATAGGTCAACTTTTCAGGGAAATTTAGTTTTTTTTTTTTCCTATGGGTTGTCTATTCCACTTTTGTAAGTAAAAAGGGCTTCAAAGTTAGACATACATATCTATGTATGTCTGTATTAAGGTCACAGTTATGTCTTCAAGTTTTATTACATATAGCTGTATATACTTGCACCATTCTTTTGTCCACTTAGCATTAATATCTGTGAAAGTGTGAGGCTCTGTGATCTGCAAAGATTATCCTGGGTACAGTCCCAAAATGTTCATACTGCCCTTGATGCATTGCTGCCTGCTTGCATCTGTACATAATCACCTGTCACACCTTTGACTGGGACAGAAAAATACTGCTCCATGTACAGTAATTTATACATTTTTTGAGGTTACACATGACAGTTTCCTGCACAAGCCCACTAATATTCTAAGACATAATCCATCATTTTTCTACATTGGCATTTCACCTCTGTGGTAGCACTGGCTTTCCTTAGTTTACATTTGATTTTACCAAAGTTAGGAATGATCAGAGAAATGTTAACAAAATCGTAAATGTGAACGTGAATGTGAGAACACTGCTATATGATCATGGAAAATCAAAGAATCATAGGATGATAGAATCATTTAGATTGAAAAAGACCTTTGAGATCATCATGTCCAACCATCAGCCTGACCTAAAAAGTCTTATCACTAAACCACGTCCCTTACTGCCATGTGCACACATTTTTTACATATCTCCAAGGACAGGGAATTCACCACTTCCCTGAGCACTGTCTTCCATTGCCTAATCACCCTTCTGTGAATAAATCCTTCCTGATACACAATCAAAATGTCATCTGGTACAAATTCTGGCTATTGTCTCATGTCCTAACACCTGTCTGCTGAGAAAAGAGACCATCACTCATCTCACTATGATCACCTTTCAAGTAGTTGTAGAGACTGATGAGGTCTCCCCTCAGCCTCTTCTTTTCCAGACTAAACAAGCCCCATTCCTGCAGTGTCTCCTGGAGACACTGGAGAAATTCTTGGAGAGTGACTTGGCAACCACATCAGCTAGCTCCTTTAGAACACTGGGATGCATGCTACCTGGTCCCATAGACTTGTGCACATTCAGCCTCATGAGGTGTTCCTGAACTTGTTCTGCTCCTGCAGTTAGAGAGATTTTTACTACACTGACTCCTGCTTAGAAGTGCAGGGGCTTGAGAGACATGGGACATGTCTGATTGGCAATGAAGACCAAGGCAAAGAACTCCTTAAGTACCTCAACCTTCTCCCTTGTTATTTATCAGAAGTGGTACACTCTCCTGTGCCTCTCTCTTCTGTCCAATGAATCTAGAGAATCCATTTTTGTTCTTTGTAACATTCTTCACCAGGTTCAATGCAATCTGTGCGTTAGCTTTCCTGACTCAACCCTGCACATCAGGACAGCATCCCTTTATTCTTCCCAGAATTTGCAAGATGAATGTGTTTCAGCGACACTTTTAAAATTAATTATTGCAGTGTGGAAAGGAAACAGAAAAAAATGTCCAGAGCTTTATTGTGGAAACTCAGTAACAGATAAAGCCTCTTTTACATATTACAGCTATAGACTATGAATTTTGGAGAAAGAAAGGGGAATTGGAAAGAAAAATTCCAGTTTCTATCATTCTTCCTCATTCTGGATATAGTTCACTGGATTTAGCAGCCTGTCTGTTGCTTTGCAGGTCTACAGATAAATGCATCTCTCAGTAAAAGATATCCTCACTCAAAGCAACAACACAAAATATTTATAGCAGGTATTAGATGTGGGGTTTTTGAATCTTAAAATGAAAATGTTCTGTGGTTGTAATTATTCTGCATGAGTTGCAAAGCAAAAAATATTACTTACTGAAGAAATACCTAGTAAAATACTTGTAAATGTGAAATCTATCTCCTGTTTACCATTTATTTTTTTCTCATTACACGTTCCAAAATTCTGTATGCAATAAAAAATTCAATTCAATAGCGCATACTATAAAACCCCTCTACTTTGCATCATTTCTCTATAAGGCTGAAATTTAGTGTTTTAATTTGGTAAAATGCAGAGTTTTTTTATTTTGATAAGTGCAAGGTTTTGCACTTGGGCCGGAAGAACCCCAGGCACCTGTACAGGCTGGGGGGAGTTGTCCTTGAGAGCAGCTCGGCAGAGAAAGACCTAGGGGTCCTGATAGATGAGAAACTTAACATGAGCCAGCAGTGCGCTCTGGCAGCCCGGAAAGCAAATGGGATCCTGGGCTCCATCAGGAGAGGGGTGGTCAGCAGGGATAGGGAGGTGATTGTCCCTCTCTACTCTGCTCTTGTGAGGCCCCATCTGGAGTACTGTGTTCAGGTGTGGAGCCCTCAGTACAAAAAAGACATGGAGATTTTGGAAAGGGTCCAGAGGAGGGCCACGAAGATGATCAGGGGGCTGGAGCACCTCCCCTATGAGGACAGGCTGAGGGAGTTGGGTTTGTTCAGCCTGGAGAAGAGAAGGTTGCGGGGCGACCTCATTGCAGCCTTTCAATATCTGAAGGGAACTTACTCCCAGGAGGGGAGTAAACTCTTCATAAGGGCTGATAATAGCAGGACACGGGGAAATGGTTTTAAGTTAAAAGAGGGAAGATTTAGGTTGGATGTTAGGGGGAAGTTTTTTACTAGGAGGGTGGTTAGGTCCTGGAACAGGCTGCCCAGGGATGTTGTGGATGCCCCGTCCTTGGAGGTGTTCAAGACCAGGTTGGACGAGGCTCTGGGCAACCTGATCTAGTAAAGGTGTATGTTTGGTGGCCCTGCTAGGCAGGGGGGTTGGAACTACATGATCCTTGAGGTCCCCTCCAACCCAGGTCATTCTGTGATTCTGTGATTCTGTGATTCTGTGATTAAGGAGCTGCATGATAAGGTAAAAACTCATGATAAATGAGATAATGCAAGTGTGGTACAGTTGCAGTAATATTAATGTTTCATTTGACAGATTAAATCTTTAAGTGATGTAGATTCACTCAAATTCTAGTTGATGAATGTCAGTATTAGAAAGCTACCTTTCTTATTGCTATATACTAGAACACCTTCCTGTTTTAAAGAAGCTTATGATTGGTAATGGGCATTAAATCTACTCCTGATAAGGAAATTGAGATAATCCTTTGGAAAAGTAATGTAGAATTAAATGAGCTGCACATTTTCTTTTACTTCTCCACCGTGCTACTTCCATTCTGAGGATATCTTTTAGTTAATTATTTCCAGGACTGTCAAAAATGTACTGCTGAAGACTGCAGGATTCATTGCTGGAATGTTGAAACACTTCTTAATGTGTAGAATATAGCAGAATATAGTAGATCTCTACTACCTTAGTACTAGATAGTAGCAATGCAAGTGTTTTACTGGAATTATCAATATTTTTACATGAGTAAACAAAGCATAATTTTGACTATGGGCATGTTTGTTACATGAAATCAGAACAAGCAGATGAACGAACGAAAAAACTTTTCTGCTTTACTTCAAAATCTGAGTATTATTCAAGAAAATATGCTCATATGCACTGAAATATTTATCAAAATGTCTATTACAAGGTATTCTTTGCAGTTTGGAGGTTTTAAAGGAAAAATATAATGCCCTATTTATTAGGGCCAGGAGTTTCTTCTGAAGTCTTCTTGTACTTCTGATTCCATTGTCACACTTTCAACCACACTGCTGCTGTTTCTAATCACACTGGAGTATAAAAATATAGAATGTTCATAAATGGATTTTTCAATAAAATGCCCACAGGCAAGATATCTCTAATTTTCTGATAATGCAAACTTGACATTTTAATTAGAAAAATGTGTACATTCTAAGAAGTACCACTGCAATATCTGAGTTTCTTTTCCTCCTGGAATTAACTTGCATTTTAAGATAAAATGAAGGGGTGAAAGCTCCATAAGAACTTTGTATTGCTTATTGTTCCATTGGATATTGGCTGAAAGGAGTGTGCTGCCTGGAAGATAGTCACTAGAATGGTTTTCTATAATATCCCAAGATTAGTAAGTAAGAAAAGGCTGTAGTCAAAATGGTTTTGTGTGCCTGAGCTGATAATGACAGAGAGAAAAGCATTCAAAAAAAGCCCCCAAAACACCCATATTTAATCCCCATTTACTTTTTTTTACAGAGAAGAGCAGATCTAATCTACAGGAAAAGGGAAAACAAGTTGCATTAACTGGGTATTCAAATTACTGGATTCAGGCTTTGCATTTGTTTGTATGCTCTTGCAGTATCAGAGTTCATGTCAGGGACATCCACAGCTTCTCTGGGTAACCTATGCGAGTGCATCATCACCCTCTGAGGGAAAAATTCCCCTCTAATACCTATTAAAACCTGCACTCTCTGTTTAAAACCATTCCCCCTTGACCTATCACTATAAGTCCGTACAAAAAGTTGTTCTTCCTTCTGTTTATAAGCTACATGTTTTTTTAAGCTCCACGTGCTTCCATGTTTGTGATTTCTAAACCAGTCCCCAAAGATAACCTCAAAAATAGCTTCAACAACATCACAACACAGTACGAAAATGTCAAAAATGTCATGATAAAGTGGTTGTGCAGATTTGCAGCTAATGAAAAAAAGACTTGAATGCTGAAAACTTTGGCTGTATATATGACCAAAAAAAAAAAAAAACAAACCCAATATTCAAATGCAGGCATACAATCTGTAACTGCTTGATTAGCATGCAGAAAATTTTTGTTTGGCACAGATGAAGGAATCTTGTAAAGTTGTGTGACAGAGGGTGAACAAAGACTTTAAAAAGCTCAAGCTTTAAATTTATGAACAGATGTCCAAAATGTAAAAAATACAAAATTACTGAGCAGAAAAGTCAGGGTAAGCTAAGTACTAGGACATTGTTTTGTGAAGATTTCCTCATTTCATTTCCCATGAAAACTCGAATGGAAGAATTCATTCAGCTCACAGCATAAATGCATTTGAGAATGATGGTCCTGTAAAGAGGCACTATGAGGTGCTGGGAATGATGCAGCACAGAAAGATGCATATAATGAGTTTTAATAGATCTTTTATTTTCTGTCTTTTCTTCCAGGAAAAATGTTGATATTTCTTCCCATGTCTTGGTATGGAATTAATCTGCATCAGCTGCCTGGGGACTGCGGTTCCACTACAGATCCCCAGCCCTAGAGATATACCTTTATTTCAGCTGATAGAGAAACATTTAAATTGTGAGAAAGGAGTGATTGCTTTCCAGCTTTTTGTGTTCTAAAGTTTCCAAATTTTCTGTGCAAGCTTAACTCCTTTCTGTCTGCTTTGGGGAACTTTCTATCAGAGCATGAACTAGATAGCTGTGGCATAATAAGTCCTGGACTTCTTTCTAAATTTTAGTAACCAGTTTAAGTCGTTTTCTTGTCAGTATTTTTCACTGCATCTCTTCCACGTTTGAATTCAGCAGGATTCTGTTATTACACCAGAGACCTTATTGAATTCACAGTTGAAGAGCTAAGAGCTACAAGCACAATTCAGTGGGCTTTCTTTTTGAAAAATAGATATTGCACATCTGAAGAGCTTGATGATATCTGCTTTGTGCAAACAAAGTAAAACTGTGCCTTCTTCAGAACCTGACTTACTCAGGTACTCAGGCTTCTTATGATGAAGGTAGTTCAATTTCTCATGCTGTAGTTCCCTAGTATTCTTGTCAGAAAGAACCTGTGAGTTTTCTAAGGACACAAATGAGTTGAGATATGAATTCCTAAAAATATCTAAAAATCATCAGAATAATCCTTTATGCACCATGGAGTGGAATTAATCTTTTCTTCAGCTGTAAAGGAGTGCTGCCTGTCATTTTGAGATGTGCTTTGAAGAGATTCTTTTTTATAGGCATTGGAAACACATGAGACCCTCTGCACATGAGCAGCAGAGCGCATAGCTAAAACAGAGATTTAAGTGTTCACCACTGCCAAAAGCAACAAACAAACAAACAAAAAATAAATCCTTTCTCTTCTCTTCTCTTCTCTTCTCTTCTCTTCTCTTCTCTTCTCTTCTCTTCTCTTCTCTTCTCTTCTCTTCTCTTCTCTTCTCTTCTCTTCTCTTCTCTTCTCTTCTCTTCTCTTCTCTTCTCTTCTCTTCTCTTCTCTTCTCTTCTCTTCTTCTCCCCTCCCCCCTCCCCCCTCCCCTCCCCCCCTCCCCTCCCTCCCTCCCCTCCCCCCCCTCCCCCCTCCCCCCTCCCCCCTCCCCTCCCCCTCCCCTCCCCCCCCCTCCCCTCCCCCCCCTCCCCTCCCCTCCCCTCCCCTCCCCTCCCCTCCCCTCCCCTCCCCTCCCCTCCCCTCCCCTCCCCTCCCCTCCCCTTCCCCTTCCCCTTCCCCTTCCCCTTCCCCTTCCCCTTCCCCTTCCCCTTCCCCTTCCCCTTCCCCTTCCCCTTCCCCTTCCCCTTTCCCTTTCCTGTTTGTCTTTCCCTTTCCTGTTTGTCTTTCGCTGTAAGAGAAATCTCATCACAAATACAGAGTTTGGAATCATACTATATAGTGATAATGCTACTTCTGCTAAAGAACATTGTAATCTCCGAGTTTGTCCTCTATTGCAGATTTAATAGAGATATTAATTAAATCTTATTATTGAATTTATTAGTTTCATCTAAAAGGCTTGTAGAAGTTCTGTAAATGTTAGCTTTTCTGGAGAAAAGGCCCTACAGTAAACAGTGAAGCAGTGGAAGTAGCACTTACACCAATCAGATACTGGGAGTTTATTCTCTATTCTCTTAAATGAAATTTAGCTCTCCTTTTATGAAAATGATAGTTAAAGGGCCAAAAATAATATCCATCCTGTGAAATAGGAAAGAATTAAAAAGTACGTCAGTCAGCTCAAGGTCTTTGCATTGAGGAATACAAAGTAAAAATATTCAGAAAGAAGTGTTAACTCCAGGCTGAGTGAAAAGAAAAAATCCCAGGGGATCCTGACATTCAGATTTGCCCTAGGAGCAGGATAGGCAATGGTGTAAAGTGACTGTCTTACTCATGAGGAATGGCTTGAGGTCTGCCATAAAAGAGAAGGTAAGAGTCCTTGAAGACTTGGCTGAGACTAAGTGGAGTTGCTTTTGGTTGTTAAAGAGAAACTGAAAAGAAGATAAAATGCTAGCAGGGCTCTGCAGAAGATATTTTGGCTTCTGAGTGATATTTGGGATTCTGAGTGAGGGTATTGTTTTCTTGCAAAACCCTACTGCTCTTCTAACAGTCATGATCATCTTGTACAGACCTGAAGGTTTTCTGTTTCTACTTAAATTGCAAACAGAGAAAACAGAAAATTTAGGAGAGAAAATCACAAACCACATGATATCCTTCTCCTGGCACTCTGTCAACTGTTGTTATTTCTGTAGTATTACATAAAGCTGTACTTATCTGGTTCAATGTCATGCTTATTTTTTTGAACTCAACTGTACAACTTAAGATACATAGAAATAAAGCACAGAAAACATGTCATATAAATACAGGGCATAGCTAAAGAAAATGAGGTAGTAACTTAAGGATTGATAAGAAGCCCATTAGTCCAGTACCATATCTACAAGAGTTACAGTGAGAATCTTTGAAGTTATTCTCTGCTTTGATCAATAGTAACATTTCTATTATTTTTTTCCCAAATGTCTTAAACATTATGAGACTAAATTAGATTTCAGGTAGAGAGTGACCTAAGCCTATTGTTTAATCTACTTGAAATGACCCCTGTGCTAACCGGAGCTATAATGGGAATTCTTTGAAGGATGAGGGAAAGAATTTATGCCAAGAGCCCTTATAAAGCTAAGCAAGGTTTAAACCATAAATATATTGGGGTATCTTCAACTCTTAGCTGCTTTCAATTTTTTAAAATTCCAATATATTTGGAATTCCTGTGGTCTATATTGGCATATTCATTTTTGTAGATACATGTTTTTCAATGTCAGTTATTCAACCTTTTCCTCATAAACTTATCTGAAGTAACACTCATCATGAATAGGCTCAGATGGCATTCTTTTTTGCATTATATTAAAAAAAAAAAAAAAAAAAAAAAAAGGGAAGTGTTTTCTAGGACAGATCATAGGAGACACATGAGGTAAACAATATCTTTTTGCTAAAAACAAGTCTAAGACAGTACAGAATGATGACACAATCATACTAATGTGAAGTCACTCAGCAGGAGAGTCGATACCAAACACACAAAGATGAATAATTCATCTTTTTATGATGAACTCATTTTAACATATTTCAGTGCTCTTTGCAAAAAATGCAGAGCAAGATACTGCTCCCTGATTTGGCCATCATGTTTGTGACCAGCATTCTCTATTTTGTCTGTGAGCTATGAAAACCAGTATTTTGCCCTATCTGCTGCTGTTAAGTGCCCTTATAGGGGCACTATGCTATGCAGCTATGTTACTAGCATAGTTATTAAAGACATGAATTATGTACCCTTGAATAAACTTCATTTGTTATTTTAGATGTATGTGTGAACAAGCTGTTAGATCCCTGTCACTTCCACAGGGCCATATGATTTGTCTGTAGGAAGAGTGAACATAGACCCCCAAGCTGACTTCCTAAGTAGAGATGGTACTTGAGGATGATAACCTGGAGCCAGTTGAAGTCTGTCCAATATTGTCACCCATTTTGCTGGATTTTTGTTTAAACATTACTGGTTTTCCTTTTCTCTCTACAGCTACCACAAACTGGGAGTCTCTGCCCTATTTATACTTCAGAAGCATTGCACCAGATGGGGCTCTCAAGCAAGTCAAAAATAGTGTTAATGTCTGTTCCAGATGGCAAGGCAAAATATTGCTAAATATTCCTTCAAGGTATTTAAGCACAGCATGACAGACAACTATAACAAACAGTAAAAAAGAAAAAGAAAAGAAAAGAAAAAAAGCTAGTGTAAACAACAGCTGAAGAAAGACTGTTTTTTTTTTTTCATGAATACTCCAACCTTACTTCAGCTTATGCATTAAGTAGGAAGTTGGGTGAGGGAATAAAGAAATGCTGATTACTGCAGGTAATCAGCAGGATTACAAAGAAAACTGTCAGACAGCTTTGAGTAATGGTCAATAATGCTATTTGTTGTAGAGTCCTTTGTTAAAGAAAACATAACTTGAGTTTAAAAACTACTTTAGTGATTTTTTCTTTAGGGAAGGTGTACAAAGAGTTTGGAAAAATGCATACCACATTTTTATACATATTGTACTCGATTTTACTAAATGCATACTGGTATTGAGTTGTCTCCTTAAGCCATTTCTGCTATCATCTTGCTATGAGTGCAGGTTGTGGGGAAAGCTACACGAGCTGGGCTTTGCCATTGCCTGAAGTGTCTCTTAGGAAACCATAACATCTGTCTCTTTTCAGGTGTGCTTCCCTGGAACAAGGAAAAAGCCTTCAGCAGTGCCCAGCCGCTGAAAAGCTTGCTAATTTACTAGAATAGCTACATGCTTGACAATTTTGTCTGCTCTGCTTAAGCTTTTATGTTTTGCAACGCAGTAGTGTTTCAACAAGGCTTATCTATTGACTTCTCTCCTGGTGTATTTCAGACAAGTGTAGAGAGTCTCAGATCCTTCTTCTTTCAGATGAGGAAAGTACGATAAAGATTTTCTGAAGCTTTGAAATGACCGTACATGTTCTAAAAGTCATATGCTTCTCCCCAGATTAGAACAGTGTTATTTTCACCAGATACCAACTAACATAATTGGAAAATCAAACTGAAGTAAACAAACAAACAAACAAAACATGCACACACACACACAAAAAAGTAAACCCCACTGAATATGATTCTTTATTCTCTTCGTACAACAACAGTAAAGCTTCTTGACAGCTCTACTGTCAGTATTTTAGGGTTTATGAAATCTTTTATAGGAAAAACTTTACACTTGGTAGAGAAATAATTCCTCTGTACTTCTTGCCCAACTGTTTTTCCTTTATAAGTCTCTTGCCCCAGAATGAACTTTATTTGATAGCATTCAAGGTAAAGTGCATCTTAGCTGAATGGACTGGAGGCAGAGTTGTGGATATGTGATGGCGTGCTGTCAAACGTTGTATGAGATAACACAACAGCAAAGCCAAGTAATTTAGGAGGGAGAGAGGACTGTAGCATAGCTTTAGAAATGGTCCTATTTTTTATAAAATATGCCATTGAGGCTTTTCATAAAATGCACAAGAATATTAGATGATAAATTTTCTCATCTACCTCAGGGGATGAAAACCAGCTATCCTACCCTGAATGCACAAACTCATAATCATTAAGTTTTCTGGGAGATCAGTCTCGATGTTTGTAACTGTGCTACCATGTAGTGAAAGATTAATGCGAGCCAGGAGAAAATACAAGGAATGTAACATAGCCCAGAGGCAAGAATGCTTGTGATGTTGTTTTGGTCTTCACTCTGAAGACTGTTTCTGCAGTTTATATTAAACTTTCATTAGTTGGCAGTGCATTAGAAAGACCACACCAAGCTGCTCAGCTTTCTTGAGGACATGGTGTTTCTAAGCCTCTGTGGTGGCAGAGATAGATGCTCACTGGGGAGATTCAAAAGCAAACTGGGAAACAGCTATGAAGCATATGAGCAGCTATTGAAATAACCTTGGGATCAGAGATGGTGTGTAGGCCTCTGCTTTGGACTTTATAAAATCAGAGTTTATGAAGTATCATTATGGGCCACAGAATACTACTGGTTGGCAGTATTTTCAGAATGTCAGTGGTGTTGGGGATAAAAACAAAAGAAAACAAAACTAAAGGTGAGTTTCTGGGATCAAAACCAGCTTTTCTGCATGATGCTGCACTGGACACATCAGCCTACATCTGACTAAATTCTCTATGCATTCCTGAATCCAAATTTAATAAGATAGCCCTTGAGCCAGGTAGAGATTGATTACCACGTGAGCCAAAGAAACACAACTCCTACGGTTAGACTAGAATTTGTTAGTTTAAATTAAGTCCTCCTCGTACAATCTAAGAATCGTTATCCGTCTATTTGATGGAACACTTACAACTCTAACCTTATCTCCACATCTGTGCTCACCCTTCTGCTTCTCCTGTCTCTCTAGGTTCTAAGGTCAGTGACACCTGTCCCCTTCTGGAGGAAGGAAGGAGAGGGCTGCAGCAAGTAGTCAGGATCCCAGGGCTTTCAGGAGCAGCGCTGGGGGATTTTCCCCTGTTCTTTCTGAGTCTGCTGGCAGTCACTTATGCACATTTTCTACAAGGGGCTGTTTGCTTCATACACAGAGCTGCAAGCTGAAACATGTACAAGCTGCACTTTATATTTGATGTACGCTCAAGCAGTTGAACATTTTTATTTGTGTTTTAAGCCTTTAGGCTTATGATATCATGCTGTACTTGGACTTTCAAGTCATCTGCTTTTGTTTTCACTTTCGGGAGCCTTTGTATCAATCCTGGCTGTTTTGTTGTTATTGTTTTTTGTTTTATTGTTGTTGCTGTTGTTATTTTTAAGGTATTTTTTATGTGTAAACATTTTAGCTGAAACTTTCTTGCTGCCTAAATAAATGGTTAGTAACACAAGACATAGACTTCCTTCTTCTAGGTTCATTGCATATTTGTTCCTCTAAAAAAATGGTGTTTTAGAAGATACAGACGTAGCAAACATGCAGTGCCAGAGACATGATTCTTGTGTAAAACTTTGCAGCCAATGTCCTCTGTTTACAGTGGTGTCACTGGTGCAAAGTCAAAAGTATTTTGTATCCATGACTCTACAGATATACCAGCTCACTTTTATCTGACTTAGAATTGCTTCCCCGTAATACAAATATGTGCAATAGAAAAATGATCCAATTCACTTTCTGGATGTGGCCCAATATTGGAAAATAAACAAACCAGCAACAAAACAAACAAATCTTTCCCTCCTATTCCCCCCCAGAACAAATTTTTCCCAAAACTAAGATTCAACATTGAATGCTTCTAAGAGGAAAAAATGCTCTAAGCCTGTCAACTTTAAAACATTATTCATAGTTATATCTATCATTCAATTGTTTGATTTGTAGATGTTCATCAATAATACAAACTCAGATAAAAAACATCTAAACATTTTTTTCTTCTTAGCAAACACAACAAAACACACATAGTACATATGGGAAAAACATAAAGCAGTTCTGAACATCTTTGTGTTTTTTTCTTTTTTTCTTTTTATTTTTCTGACACGTATTAAATCAGTCAGTATTACACAAGAGAATGATTAACGCTAGTTAAAAGCTAAAAGTGTGCAGTTCTGCCACTGTGGAATAGCTGCTCCACTGTGTATATAAACTCCAATTTGGTTAACTTCATCATATTTGCCTAAATGTGCACTGTAGTTTAAATGGGAAGAAAGTAGTCTATGGTATTCCTTATTCTGCAGAGTACTGCTCTTGCATACTTGCAGGCCTGCTTAAGGGATTTGGGGTTGAATGGGAGCTTTCTGTATCCTCACACAAAGGGAAAGCATAGGAATGTTTCAGAGTAAACTCCTCAGCTTAGACTATCATGCTGTAAAATAGAAAGGTAGGCTTAACTTTACAAAGAAACATTTTCTTATTTCTACAGACATAAAATTTCAGAAGCAAAGCTCTGCCTGTGAACTTCTGGAATGCTTGAGATACAGAGCTGCTGCTTAAGAGACGAGTAAGTCCTTTGTGTTTTGAGTAAGTCATTTATTTGGTTTCCAACGTTGAGCAGAAATTTAAGACATATTAATGGGGAGCAGACCAGGGGTTATCTTATTACTGTGGAGGCCAAAAAGGAAGAATTTTGAACAGCAGTGCAGATGCTGATTAATATAGTAGGTTAATAAAGTGCAGGATAAAAATAATTATCTCATAGTAAGAGCATTAAATTTAAGGAACTAAAAGCATTAATAAAGAAATTATTCACAATCTCTAAGATTCACTGATCTTAGTGAATAAGCAGATACCCATTCAAAATAAAAAACAGAAAGATGTTGTTTTTAAAATAAAGTTAATCAATGATTTCTTAAAAATAACAGGATGAGAATGCAGTCAGTTACATGCTAGTACAAGCTTTATTTCATAAAATTGATTTCAGTTAGAGCTTTTCTTTTCCTTTCTTTTTTATTTCAAGATTTATATTGATAAGATTTAAAAGATGTTAATAAAGAACCAAATTGTTAAGATTACTTCCAACTATTGCAATTTAATTTATTAAATTAATTCAAGCCTTGGACACCTTTTAAGTTTCCATTGATCTCTGTATGCAATAAATGCTATCTCCCATAAAGAAGAGGACAGAAAAATTAATCACATAAAACAGATTATATTAACATCCATCACTGAAATATTATTATACAGCAGGTGTGTGGGACCTGCATAAGCAGGAAAAAAGTTTTCAGGTGAGGTCAAGTGTCTTATGCTGTAGTTTTTCCTGTGTGGTATAATCTATAGTTATCAGGTATGATGCAAGATACATGCATGTATAGAACTTAGAGTAGCTGAAACTGTAGCAAAGATAAATTGTAAAAGCAGCCTACAGATGCACCAGGGGATATATGTATGTATTTACAGTTCAGAATGAAGTTTTTCTTTCCATTCTTCAAGCTTCTGACTTTGACAGTGACATTCAACCATGTCTTTACCTGGTTCCCAAGACTTGATCAGAAAACCTGATTCTTCAGAAGGGAAGGAATGAGCATTGGCATGCCTGCTTAAATGGAAAATGCGAGAAGTTACCACAGTTTCACTTTTCCCTCCCAAAAACCTTTAAATTTATGAAAATATTAAAATGAGACAATGAAAAATGTGTGAAATCTACAGAATGTTTTCTATACCTAAACAATTAGATCTTGTTTGGATGTGACATCACGTCAAGCATGTTCAAACTCTCTCATCAAATTCAAACTGTAATGCAGAAATTCAGCCTTGACTGTCTTCTGCACATGCTCAATCTAACAACATGATAATATCTGGAATTAAAAATCTGATAGTGCTTTTCATTATTCATGCTAATAATTTCTAATTAAAATATCTGCAACTTCTTTGTAACATTAATTTATGAGGAAAATCTAATGGAATTTGATTAGACTTCTGTATAAAGAATTTTCAATTCAGAGGACTTTTAGAGGTAGTAATGCTAATTTTGGAGGTGTCAGGATGTGCTTAATTGGTATCTAATTTGCATGGAGGTAACAGAAGAAAAAACAAATCTTAAATTAATTTGAAATTGTTTATTCCAGGAAAAAACATCTTTCTGCCCACTATGCAGTGGTGACATTTTGCAAATAGGTGAAAATGTCATTTATTCTGTACTTGAAACTGCCAATAAACTGGCCTACAAAGATTTTGATTAGAAATGCTGGGCAAGACAAAATATACTGTGCAACTATACAGTCTTTCTAATTGGAGTTATTGCTTTCAAATGAAGCTTTCTCTCTTTTTTCTTTATTTTTATATTTCCAGTGCCATCACTTATTTCTTTCAAATCTTGACGTCACTGCGTATCATTTTCCTTAATGTTGAGTCTTGTTCCTAAATTTTGAATTTAAAAATAAGAAAGGATCTGAATATTGGAGGACAGAAAAGGTAGCAGGTAAAACAGATTTGCTTGCAGAATTCAATTACACATGCGCTGGAAGGGAGAAAGGAATTTTGCTTTCCACCCACGCTCTTAATGTAAACTGTTAGGTAGAACTGAATCATGCTTCTCAATGACCTCTGTGTTAGCAGTATTTTGATTTTTCTTCTTTTCAAATACTTATTGATTTCAGGATAATATAAAATAGAATATGCAATACATCTAAAACAGTACTTCTCCTAACATGAGGGTAGAGATTCTTAGCATAACTGTGTTAGTAAACAGATCAATTTGCATTTTAATTTGTGTTATTAGTGTAATTGGGATCCTGAAATGTAGTATATAGGAAGGAATGAAAGTAAAGGGTATATCCCACTGCTACTAAAAGGATGGAGATGCCAGACTCCAATTAAGACATTCCTTGTCAAGCCTTGTCTCTAAAGTTTGTAAGATTAACTTAAAAAAATGACTGTTTTCTATTTCCACTGCTACTGGTTCTAATCCCCACAGTTTAAAGGATTTTTGTTAAGATTACTGCTAGGAAGGCAATTTCTTCCACAGTCTTCCAGTAAAATCGACTGTCTTTTGGGAATTTTAATTCTGCTCCATGTTCCACATTCTCTCCTCTAACAGATTTCCTTTAAATGGCATCTCTTCTGAATGCAGTCTGTTTATTTATTTTGAGATTTAGATGCTGACGTATTCCATGTATGTGATTATATGCAATTGTCTATATAGTGTATACCTCAAAGTTGGTGCCTGGGAAAAGGATGGTTATTCTTGTAAAAATGACTGTCCAATAGCAGTTTGTGAGGCTTACAGTAAATATTTGTACAGAACATACTATAGCCATCTGAAAGAGCCTCTTTGGTTCATTCACAGTCTTGTATCAAAAGTAATCCATGTTAAATCAATTTGCTCTTAGGACAATAAGTGAAAAGAAAAAATCCAGTTCAATAAAATATTAAATCTAGGGTGGGAACTTGTGTCTTTTTTAGAATACATGAAAATATATTTGACAAGTGCCCATAGGACACAGAACAAGCAACCCAGTAACAGTGCAGAACAGGAATGAAGTGTAAACCGAATACACAGAATTAGATGCTATATAGATGACACTGCAGAGTTTGAAGGAATTCTCTTTCTGTGATAAGAGAAACTAAGTGGATATCTGTGCAAATCATTCTAGGCAGTTATCATACTTGACATTTTGAAAGACCGGGGAGTCTAAGTGAAGCTGGTTTGCTTCACATGGCTTACTTGAAGCTCTTTGTAATCTAGAAAATTTAATGCCGATGACTGTACGTGCCTTGTGAAATACATTGTAAGGAAGCATGGCAAGAATTAACACAATCAAAGTCTTACCAAGCTATGATGAGTGTATTTTCCAGGTAACTCAGTTTGGATACCTTCCAATTAATAACAGTCTTACAATTCTTTTCACAAAAATAGTTTTACTGAATATCCTGACCAAACAACTTCTTGCTGTTATGTTCCAGTGATTCTGAATTACAGAAATCTGTAGTAACAAGGGCTTAAACAAAAAAACATGGTGTTAACTATAGTTACAAATTTGGGAATAATATTCTCTTTGTCTCTTCCAGTGTCCAGCCCACTATGTCTGTATGATAGTACACTGTAGTTATGATCTGTATGTAGATACACTGTATGTAGATACACTGTAGTTAACATTTTGCTTAGTGTTGACCTTCCACCTCTGAGTTCACTGAATGCTATTTCAGTTTTGCTACAAAACCTGGCAAACATATTTCCTCTCTAATTCCATAATGAAAGTCATTTTTTTTTATGTTTATTGTCCTTCTACCGTGTTTCTTTTTAGCATTTCTTTTTCAAATATTTTTGTAATGCTTTATCATTTATATCTGTCTCATGATTGTAATTTCATCATCAATACTGATACCACTCATGTTCCACAATATCTTCCTAAAAAAGAGGTATGAGTGGAGATAAATACTTTAAATAAGACTTCAGGAATGCAATAAAGATCTATTAAGATCATTGGGAAGTCAATCTGGGAAGAAAAAGACTATTCCAAGAATCCATATAACAAATGACAATTTCATGGAATCACAAATGCATAGGGATTGAAAAGGACCTCTGCTGATCATCTAATCCAACTCCTCAGCTAGAACATGTTCCCTACGGTAGGTTGCATAGAAAAGAATCCAGGTGAGTCTTGAATATCTCGAGAGAACAAGATTCCACAACCTCTCTGGGCAGCTCTGTCAGTCCTGCAGTAAAGAAGTTCTTCCATGTGTTTGTATGGAACTTCCTGTGTTCCAGTTTGTGCCCGTTGCCCCTTGTTCTGTTGCTGGGCAGTGTTGAGTAGAGCATAGCCCCATCCATTTGATTCCCATCCATAAGATATTTATAAGCATTGATAAGATCCCTGAGCTGTAACTCTGATGCTGGCAGGAATTTCCTGGTAATAAACCTCAAATCCAGTGCAGAACTCTACAGGGCAGCTCTTCAGCAATGCGGAATGTTGCAAGCACATAAAGCACATCCCTGTGCCTTCTGCAGCTGCCAGTGGAAGAAGAAATAAATCCGGGTGTCTGTCCTACCTTCAGGTGCTCAGAGCCTGGACTTTAGAATGAATTTTTGAAATAAAGGCAGCAAATAGATAACATGCACCACCAGGAATCACCACCACAGTCAGTACCACCTTCAGAGTACATTTGTCACCCTGCTCAAACACAAGCACAGAGTGGCACAAACATTTAACATCAAGTAAAGAACCAAAGTTTCCCAACAGGCTTTCTGAGAGTAGAGGATTCAGTCAAAGACCGGGTTCCTCCAAACGAAGGATGAGATGAATAAGCCCATGACACATTAGCTGTATCTCTTAGGGTAATATTGCACAACACTCGCTGAAACACAAAGCTAGGCTAATCCTTAGAATTGCTTAATGGGACTCGTACCCACTGAACAGTTTCCCATGAGGTACTTCCAATACTTAGTGTACTCTTTATTACAGAAAGCTCTGAAACTCTGTTTTTTTCTTTCTTTCTTTCTTTCTTTCTTTCTTTCTTTCTTTCTTTCTTTCTTTCTTTCTTTCTTTCTTTCTTTCTTTCTTTCTTTCTTTCTTTCTTTCTTTCTTTCTTTCTTTCTTTCTTTTTTTCTCCTCACTCTTGGAAAAGGAATTCAAATTGATAAATCACATTCTGATAGAATACTTTCTCTTAAACAGTATCACTTTATTTCCCAAGAGAAATATCTAAGCATTCCAACTTCCAACTTCATTTCACACATAATTCGTTCGGGAGAAATGAGCTCTGCAATATTGATGTCAGGGTACACTGTGGTCTGGATGTACCCCAAGGGCCTGGAGTAAGGTACCCTCTTCTGGGACTGCCCAGAGAGAGCTTATCCCAGCAGGGGAGCTGGGCAGCCCCAGCTGCTGGCAGCAGACACAAGCAGGGGAACAGATGGGATGCTGGCCTGCAGACTGGGCCTAGCTCAGCAGGACAGGGCAGGGCAGAGGATGGAGCCATAGGCTGAGGGTCCTAGTGGGTTCTTTGGAGTCCATGAGCCCAGGTGGGCAGGTGGGTTGAAGGAAAACTGGCTCTGTTAAATTTGTACATACATGAGTGATCTTACTCTCCTTTTGCATTTGCTAGTTTTCCTTTGGCTATGCTGTGATGAAACACACACACATTTGATGTAATGTTTAATCATACATACGATGTTTGCTTTGCATGAATTTGCCACCCTCTTCTGACTTTTTAGTGGCAAAAGAATTTTTTCCCCTTAAGTGTTTGACTTCATCTGGATTTTATTAAGGTACACAGCCAACAGCAGTGCTCTTCCATTTAACTTAAAAAAAAATTCATAAAATCCTTGTAAAGGATTTTTTTTTTATATAAAGCAGGAAACTCAATGTGCAATGACATGATTGGATTGGCTGCAGATGATTGCATGTGATTAATCAGCCAATTAACATTTGTGCTATAAAACCTTCATGATTACCATTACACTGACAATAAATAATAAACCAAAATCAAGCCACTGAGTATGATATAGACTGGGTTTGTTGCTACAGTAAACCAATATCACGTTGCTAGGAGGTGCACTAAGTTCAATTTATTTGGAAGTAAATGCCTGAAACCAGAATATAGAGGTTTACTTACAGGTGAATGTTGACTTGAAGACTGTGCTGCTTTTAGTGATGTTTTCTTCGCATAAGGAGCATCAGTTTCTCAAGCCTTTGCAGTGATTAGTACCTGTGCAAATAATCATAACATACTTCGGTGTCAATGAACGCCAAAGAATGGACTATGTACCTCACTCCAGAAGCAGTGTCTCCTTTTTATTTCCATGGAAACTACGAAGAGCACAATGACACTGTTTGATAGAGCAAATTTTCAGCTTCAATAAACTATTTTTTAACACAGTCACCACCATCACCCAGATCTGATCGAGATGCACTTCATTTTGTGCTGTGATGGCTGTGACTGGCAATTTGGAATGTGGCTTGTCTTTCTCATTGCTGTCAACACTGCTGAAATGCACCACCCACTTCTCACTGCGCTCCCATCCACATTCGGTCTCCATAAACATTCAGCAGGTATGGTGAAAATCAGTGAGTGCCATCTTTTCCACATGGAGGAATTCAGTGATGAATCCTTTCTTCATACTCACTTTCATGCCAGATGTCATTCTGTCAGACTGCCCCTCTGCTGCCATCCCAACTTTTTGTTGGAAAGGTTCAGCCTCTACTGCCATCCCACCAACATTTGCCTTTGATGTTGTGGGCCAGCACAGAATCATAGAATCATAAAATTGCTCAGGATGGAAAAAAACTTAAAGATCACCAAGTCCAACCACAACCTAACCATACCACCCTCACTCTAAGAACCCATCGCTAAATCATGCCCCCGAGCACCACATCCAAATGGATTTTAAACACATCCAGGGCTGGTGACTCAACCACCGCCCTGGGGAGCCTGTTCCAGTGCTTAACAACTCTTTTAGTAAAGAAGTGTTTTCTGATATCCAACCTAAACTTACCCTGGTGCAACTTGAGGCCATTTCTCCTCATCCTGTTACCTGTCACCAATGAGAAGAGGCCAACCCTGCTCTTGCTGCAATCACCTTTCAGTTATTGGAAGAGAACAACATCATGAAATAAGAATCATTACTTTCAGAGCAGCCCATGTATATTCCTGATTCCTAAAGAAAGTTTTAGGAAAAGGTTAATACGCCATATATTTCCTCTAAATTCTTATTCCAGACAATCTACTCTACTAGTATCTTATCAGTTACTCACAGTTACTCTCAAGTAGGATAAATCTTGAAATGTATACAAAGTCAGCACATACAGATATTAATAGAAGAAGAATCTAAGATTGTAGAAATCTCTAGACCTTTTGAAAACCTAAATACTAACTCTAACTAAAACCCAATATTGTCTCTGCTGACATAAAATTGATGTTAGTAACAAGAAATCAGTTTCAGTTTGGTCTGTACTTAGTAATATGGAACACTGCCATTTAAAGCTTAAAGCTTAAGCTTGATGTTATTTGTAAATTTGCAGTCATAAATATTTTATTAATCATTCAGATGACTTAAGAACTATGAGCTCAAATTTACAATTTTAATTAAGTGGATAAAGAAAGTGAGTTTCAGATGGCTAATGAAAATAGAAGGTATTCACAGGCTCTGATACTGTGGGCCCGAGTTGCATTATTCTAGCAGGCTTCCCCCAGCCGCTGTTATCAAGATATCTGCTTTAAGTCTTTCCTGCATACACTTAAAGCACAGCTGCTGAGGGCACAGACAAACTCTTACTAGACTTTTTTAATTGACATCTAATTTAAGTCCTTAAAGGAGATGGTATGAACAGAGTACTTGAAACTCTAATTATCTAATAGTCATGACTAATCAAAGTTTCTGACATTTCGAAAGTAGTTGTCTAGTTTTGTCTGACTTAAGGGTTATGTAGAAACAGTTAGTGTTTGAATCACTCCTACAAATGGTTCTTCAGGTCCACTGTGGACCTGTAACTCTTCAGCAGGGAAAAGAGATGGCTGGGAGAAAATGGAACTAGGATTTACAAAATTATGAAAATGGTCCCTAAACTGAATATGGAAGTATTATACAACAAACTCTACAACACTAGAACAAGAAGGTTGACATTAAGATTAGTAGGAGATGAGTTTTAAACAGATAAAATTATTTCATATTCCACACTTAGTGAATTTCTAGAATTTCCAGCAACAAATTTTAAGGTGGCACAATTTTCTGTCGGTGAAATCAAGCTGATTACTCCTGATAACCTTCTTGTCTTCCACTTTCTAGGAGATAGTATCCAGAATAAGTCATTCTTATAATCCATAAACCATAAGCACAAACAGAAGAGGCAGGAAGGTACCCTCACAAAATGTCTGTTGTTTCTGTGAAATTACATAGGATACAACAGTAGTTACAAGATTCATATTCTCTCCCTAAATAATATCCCTTATATTCACTGCTGTCTTAAGCCATGAACATCATCGATCTGACCCAGCTGGTCAGATTCTAATACAGTTGATTAGATCCCTTTTCAAAAAAAATTGTTATTATTTATAATGGGAATATTTTATTCTTGAATTACCTTAGCAAATTTCAAGCTGGTGAGGACAATGAGTAGGAGGAAAATAAAGTCTAGAAAGATCTAATGTTGTAGGTGGAGAATGTTCCAGTGTCCAAATGTCTGAACAAGGATACTGCTGAGTCAGGTTGAGGATTCAAAATCCTGAGTGAGCATGATTTGACTGAATATTCTCTGAGCAAATGTATGTTTATTTGGGTGCTGGTGAAGATGCTTGTCCTGGCTGCAATGATCCACATGGCCAGCATTGCATGCACTGTGTAGGTATGTATCTGTTTCCTTGGTATTCATGCTCAGCTTTGGTTCTAGCCAGATGTGAAAATGGTGGCAGCCATTTGACATTATGGACTAAGATGCCCTGCAAATTCATTCAAGCTGAATTAAGCCAGTTTTACCAACTACAGGTTTAGTAATTCTTACTTTCTCCAATAATAAGAAAATGAATACCAAAGGTTACATATGAATGTATTACTCAGGGTAGGCTTTAAATAATGATGAATCCTTAAAATGTTATTGTTTATATTGAAGAAAAGAGTTTATATGATATTTCCAGAATATAAAAAACAATGAGCAATAGCTACTTATGGTTGATGTGAACACAAAATTCTTTTTCTCAAATTGAACTAACGGCGATTGTGCAAAGTCCTCTAGCAGTTCAATATTTTCTCTCTAATTGGATTTAACAATCCGTTTAAGAATTTCAACCTAATAAATTTCATGAAGAGGTAATTTTCTTCAATATATTTACAGTAGCAAAAGCACTTCTGTCTACCTCCAAGAAAACAAAAAATTAAGATCTTTGTTGTAAATAGAATCACTCAGTGAAATGTGCATATCATTATCAGCTTTACATACCTCTTACTAAAACAGAGGTAAAATCTATTAATTGATGGTCTGCTATCTATCTAGTTAAATATGATAGATTTACTTTGAGGATGTGACTCATCTTTTGGACTTTCCCTTTTCTGCGTAAATCCACATCCTTGCCTTCTCTTTCATAAAGTGAGTCACGCAGCTCTAAATATTAAAAACACTATTATGCTGTAATTTAATTCATATACATTCTACGGTTCATTTAATGTCATTAAAGTCAAGGTAGAATAGCCTCTTACAAGCAATGATTTATTAGCATAGAACATTCATTGTGATGTTTGTCTTTCAAGACAATTTTCATCATTTATCAGCACTAATTTTCCTATGAAAATCTATCATCTATTACAATGTTTAATAGACCTGTGAACATAAGCTTTACTATTCTTATTGGACTTAAAATAATAAATTAGATGTGGAATTCCATATGAAAATTCAACATTTTGAATGTTTCTTGATTGTTTTTGCAGTTTGGAAAGAATCACAAACTCGGGACATCAACTTACAATTTTATTATGGAAAAAAAGTGTGTCAATTGCATGACACTTCTTTGTAGTTTGTATCACCTATTATTGCAGCAGTTTCCAGAATGTTATGTATAATACTGTTCTGGACATATTTTTATCTGTCATTATCTGTCATTGTGTAACATTTTACAAATATTGTGTTTGTAGAGGAGCTACAAGATAAAATTCAGATAATATTTGTCGACTTGTTTCAGTATCGCATATGCAAATAATGGAATCTCGTATGGTTATTTGGACCTTATGTGTAATTGCAGTAAAAATGACTACTTCTTATAGCAATAAAAATAAGAAGTCTATTGGTCTAAATAAAGTTTCAGTTAGGTGCTTTGTTTTGTTGTTGTGGCCACTGTGTTTATTTATTATGAAGTATTGGAAATGTTCTCAGTAATGAGCTCACTTTTATCAAGTGAGTGCTTCCTCTATTCTCATTCTCATTTTCAGGCCTACATTTTTTGCAGCTGCCACATATGTCAACACATAGTCTTGTTTTTCAGCTCATTTCAGTTGCTATCAGCACTGCCAATGACATTTTATAACTCGCACAAAAAAGGGAATTTTGATATTAATTTCTGATGTCCAAAATATTGCTTGAGGGACTTCAAAACATATGTCTGAAAATACATTTTTCCTTAAAATGTGAAATCTAAGGGTAAACAATGTTGGACACCTAAATAATTAAGGTATGGCATGACTTCCATCACAAATCTGGAGAACGAGCTACCAGATGTTGAAAGTGAAGGACAAATAAAGGTAATCTGAAAAACATTTGAATAGTCTTTAGCATGTACCAATGGCAAAGGTAAAAGACATCTATGTTTGAAGAACTAGAATTTGATTGAAAGAACAGGAAGGTCTCTTTTTTGAGTACCTGAACAAGTAAGCAAACAAAGTTTGCTTCACCAAGGGCAAATGGTACTTTCTAAATATTACAAAATCTTTTTTCCCTCACGAAAAAGATGTAAGAGGGTTAACTTCAATCACAATCTTAAAACAACATGTAAAAATCAGTACTGAGAATGATGGATGACATCTCTTCATTTATCACCAACACCACAACGCTGTTGTAGAACCTCCCCAGATTTGCCAGGTACCATTTGCCCTTGGTGAAGCCAACATGGCTGTCCCCAGTTACCTCTTTGTTTTTCTTAGTTTCCAGGATAATTTGCTCCATGATCTTGCACGGCACAGAAGTGAGGCTGACTGTTGTGTTGTTTCGCAGGACTTTTTGTTTTTGTTTGTTTGTTTTTGCATTTTTAAAAGTGGAGGTTTTGTCTTTTGCAGTCAGTGGGAACCTCATTGGACTGCCACAGTTTCTCAAATATGATGCATAGTGACTTAACAGCTTAATTCACCAGCTGCCTCAGGACCTCAGATTCATCTCATCAGATCTCATGGACTTGTGCACCTTCAGGTTCCTTAGATGGTGCTGAACTGTGTCTTGGGGTGGTGCAACCAGAACACTTGTCAGGGAAGATTGAGGCAAAACAGTCATTGAGTACCTCAGCTTTCTCCATATCCTGGGTAAGAAGATCTCCTGTTTCCTTCAGGATAGGGCCCACAGTTTCCCTAGCCTTCCTTTTATAACTGATGCACTTACAGAAACTTTTCTTATTTCCTCAGTTACTGTGGCTCTTCTCCTTCCTCCAGCATTGGAGGGAACACTGTGGATTTGTACTGGTCTAAGTGTCTGAACATAGCAACTATGTTTTTAAGAATCCGTATAATTCTTTTCTGCTGGTAATTATTGGGCTGACCCATGGAAAGCAGAGCATCTTTTATACAAGATTATGCTGGAAGACATTATGCTTGCAATTATGTAAAGTTATCCATAAAGTTTTGCAGCAAATAGCATGCCTGACACCCTATCATCCTATTTTTCTGCAGTAAGTCTGTCATAATGCAAAATTAACATTCTGAGATTTTTCTAATTCTCAAATGGGTGTTTCTAAGGCTGAGATATTTCAACCGGTTGCCTGAACAGTTTTGCTTGAAAGTTCAAGTCATGAATTTATGCTAGCTTTTAAACTTGCAATACGTACATCACGCCCTATAATTTTATTCAAGTGTGCATACAGGTTGAGGGTGCATTATAGAGTTTTATTTTGAAATATATACTGTGAATACTCTGCAATATTATACAATGCATATCACACACAGTATTTTCTGAATGCTTGTATTTGATAATGTACATGCAATAGAAAAGTAAGTCTGTCCCCCGTAATATTTTTTGCTCCAATAGTAAAGCTAGTCCTTCTGCAATTTGGGAGGGCTTTTACATTGCTTTTTAAATTTTTTTTTTTCATGAGTGAAGTAGGAAGACTTAGAAACATTTTTTTTTTTTTTTTCTGTGAGTAAAACTGTTACAAGAAAGTTGATTCCTAACAGGGAATAATTAAAATATTCTACTTTTGCTTGATCCTTTCAGATCTTCAGTCCTGTCATATATGCGTCTATGTATATGTTTTTCTTTGAAAAGAATCTGAAATTCTATGCCTTGCATAGGAACATCTGTCAAATACATCAGATATGTGTTGAATGCAAATTCTCCCTGAAAACAAAAGTGCTTCTCAAATGCTGGCTGTCAGATAACTTTCTCTACCTGCATAGAAGTCTGAAAGAAGGAAGGAAACTTACCTTACAGTAATGCAACAAGATAATTCTATTTTTGTCTTTTATTTCCCTATTATTAAAAAAGTATGATTAATGACTTTAATTATCCAAAAGCTTATAAAAAGCCCACATAACAGTATATGTTAGAGGAAATCTTTGAATAGGGAAATCAACTTCAGTTTAGAGAAAAAAGTAATAATTTTGGGTGTCACTACAAATCATGAGACAGTAATAAATCAATGGATTTCCAGGTTTTCAAAAAGATTTCAGTGTTGTGTATCTGTGTACAAGACCTTTCTTATTCTAAGAGGAGAGATATCTAGAAGTAGCATTTTTACAAGTTTGAAAGCTTATTTTTTCTCTTCCGTAAGAGAATTGAGATAGTTCTTATGAATTCCAGTGATTTTGTTCATAAAAGTAATTTATATAAAGAGTCTCTACAAAATGTCAATACATTTTCTGTTAAGCGATACAAAAGGGAAAAGTATTTTAAATGGTGCTTAAAATTTGCAGCTCACCTTAACCCAGAGTTGATGTTAAGGACTGAGTCAGTGCAAGACTCCATTACTTTCTTTCTTTAGTGTTTATAGTATTACTCTGTAATAATCATTTATTAAAGATAGGAACCCAGATTGTTGTCGAACAGAATTAATTGGGATAATAACAGGTTATATTACTATAAGACGTATATTTTTCTACTTATTCACTTCTTCCTGAGCTACAAGATCGTTTTTGATTGAGTGCTGTTTTGTATGATAAAATCTTCTGGGGAAGAAAATTTATTATACAAATAAAACCAAATTCAGGTCACTGTCTCCTTTATCTCTGGCATCTGTCCAGAGTGGGATAAAAAACCATAATTCAGTTTGGCACAGAGTTTTACTGTTCTTATGAACTAAAACTCCCTCAAATTTTCATTAGAATGATACATCTCACCTCTTTTTTTTGGCCCCTTGCCCTTTACCCTTTCACACTTGACTGCTTTTAAAAGCTATGCCTCTTTAAGTGATATTAGAAACTCTGTCCCAGGGACACAGCTTAATAAAACCATTCCATCACAAGGTAAAAGAGAAAACACGACATCCAGTGAAAGCTTCCCGGGCAGAGAATACTCGTGCTATTCATGAAAAATGAGAAATGGAGATTAAAACGTCACTGTTATTGGCAGCATGTGGGCTGCTCCGAAAGTAATGTCTCCCACTTTATCACGTTGGCCGACGATGTCAGAGGAGAGCGTTGGTGGTGTGGCAGTTGAACCTTCCTACCATTCATCGAGGAATGTTTATGGAGACCAAACAGCAGATGTGAGCACAGTGAGGTGGTGGATGGTGTGTTTCAGCAGCAGCAACCGTGACAATACCCATCGCCAAGGTTCGCTGCTTTGCAGCTGCTCCAGCCAGAAGCAACTGACCGTGAGGTACGGCGGGGTGTCGGCTGGTTCCCTCATGCAGGGACCCCCGAGACAGCAGAGAGGCCAGGCAGCAGGGCAGGGCTGATCAGGCAGAGCTCAGTGTGAAGCCTATCAAGTAGTGTCAGTATGCCTCCTGGTTGGCCATGGCTGCACCCCGGAGGAAGGCTGACGCCACAAAAATTGTGGAGACCCAGACGGAAGTCCCATGCTCATGCAGAAAAAAGACTGCAGCCAAAAAGAGCGTGGAGACCCAGACTGAGGTCCTGTGCGTGCTTGAAAGGATGATGCTGAGACAAGTGTGGAGACTCAGACTGAGGCCCCAACACGAGATGCTAGTACGCATGTCACTGGCTGTCACAAGTGCCAGAGCCTGGCCTTTGCAGTGCCGGGCGATGGCAGTGGTAGTTGTATAAGATGTGACCAACTACATGACTTACTCAGCCTTGTGGTCGACCTGAAGGAGGAGGTAGAGAGGCTGAGGACCATAAAGGAGTGTGAGAAGGAGATTGATTGGTGGTGCCAGTCCCTATTGTCCTGAGTTCTTGGCACACAGCTGAGGCACCATGTGGAGCATGTCACCCCCTGCTGCCTTGCAAACAGGTGGGAGAGGGGAACCGGCAGGCTGACGGTGCTGCAGTGAGCCCCCTGTCCTCTCTTCCCCCTAGCAACAATTTGAGAAAGGGGGAGGAGTGGAAACAGGTATCAGCTCGATGAAGTGGGCATCCCCCATCCCGACCATCCTCAGCTCCCAGAGATGCCTCTGCACAATAGATTTGAGGCCCTGGAACTCGAGGGAGAGTTGAGTAGGGGTGTGGAGGAAGGTCCACCCATGAGGTTACATCGGGTGAAGCAGTCAACCCCATGCCTCAAGACTGCCTCCACCCAGAAGGACAGAAGGGTGGTTGTTGTGGGAGACTCCTTGCTGAGAGGAATGGAAGGCCCTATATGTTGGCCTGACCATACCCATAGGGAGGTGCACTGCCTCCCTGGGGCACGGGTCAGAGACATTTCTAGGAAACTTCCTGAACTGATTTGCCCTTCTGATTATTACTCCTTATTGATAGTCCAGGCTGGCAGTGACAAAGTTGCTGAGAAAAGCATCCGGACTATCAAGAAAGACTTCAGGGAACTGGGGCGGGTAGTTGATGGAGCAGGTGTGCAGGTGGTCTCGGACGAAGAGAAGGCTGAAGTACTGAATGAGTTCTTTGCCTCTGTCTTCACTGGCGGCCAGGATTCCAGTACTTCTCACATCCCTGAATCCTGCATCCCTAAACCTTTAGGTGGACACTGGGGCAAAAAATCCCCTGCCACTGTGAGGACAGAGCAGGTCCGAGACCGCCTCATGAAACGGAATGTGTACAAGTCTATGGGGCCGGATGGCGTGCATCCCAGGGTTCTGAAGGAGCTGGCTGAGGTGGTTGCCGAGCCGCTCTCCATCATATTTGCGAAGTCGTGGCTGTCAGGTGAGGTCCTGGATGACTGGAGGAAGGGTCACATCACTCCCATTTACAAGAAGGGGAGCAAGGAGGACCCTGGGAACTACAGGCCGGTGAGTCTCACCTCTGTGCCTGGGAAGATCATGGAACAGATCATCCTGGATGACATGCTTGATCACATGAGGAATGAGCATGTGATCTGAAGTAGCTTTGTCTGTGGGGCTCAAGAATAAAAGTCTCATGGGGAAGGCAGTCTTTCTACGCACAAGATTTATAGGCATTGTTTTAGGGATACCAGATGGTGCATCTGTCTTTTTTCATAATTCCTGCTTTGTATGCCTACTTAACAAATGTACTTAAACTATTTTTTTCAACTTACTCATGTTACTGTTATCTTCCAACACCCATGTCACTACCAATATTGCACATATTGCCTATATGGTATTCTCTGTCTGTTCAACCTCATATCACAAAAAAAAAAAACAACACAAAAACCTGTATTTTCACTGCTTCATGAAAGGATGTGTAGACACCTGGAAAGTAAGAAAATATGACTGAAGAGAGCTGCTAGTTAAGGGATTTGTGAGTTGTATCTGTCCTTACATTTTCATCAGAAACATCTCTTTCCTGAACCAATGAGTGCTTCTAGTTTTAGGTTCATTTGGTGACATCACTAAACATTTCTAGATTTCTTTCCACTTTTTGGAGTGTCATGAATCAAAAGTTCATTTCTAGTCAAGATTTCTCTTTCATTTGTTCATTCCCTCCCTGCTTTATTTCTGAATTTGTGTTTTGGTATCAGCATTCTCTGAAAGTGTTTTTGGAAAAGGTTTATCAAAAGATATGTCTGAGCATACTAAGCCTTGTTTATTTATTTACTTATTTTTTCCAGCAAACACATAAATTTTATCTGGACAAGAAAGCAGCTGTAAAAATCAGTGTGCAGAACTTTTGGACATGATGAAGATCACATCAGTGAATACCATAGCTGCCTTTGCTATAAACTATATGTGTCCATATTTGCCTTCTGAGAAGAAAAATATAGTATTTCAATTTCCTTCCTTTGTAGATTGGTGTTTTCACAGTTGAATAGCTGCAAGGTAAAAATGATTAAGCTGTATTGTTATAATTAATCAGATCCAGAGAGCAGAATGATGCTATGTGATCTTGCCCACTTTGAGAGAGAATAGGAACTCACAAGCAGGTTAACAAAGGCAGGAGGACAATATCTTTCCAGACACTCGTGTAAAAGCAAAATAAAAATGCACAATCCTGTTCTTATGGTTTGATTTTCAGGGACTATTCCTTTTGCAGGTGTCTCTGACATGTGATTATAAGATTCCTTGATCTCTCCCTCACCTGTTCCTCTACTGTCCTACTACTCAACAGTTGGTCTGGCTGGAAGTTAACTATCTAATAACTCACACACGCACAAAGACATAAAACAGAATAAGCTTGCATAAAAAAAAAAAGTTAGTCATGGGAGTTTAATAACAAAACAAGACATATGTCAATGACTGGTTCCAGGCCAGATAAGCATACTGAGGAATATTTTACAACTTTTTTTTATTGGTAACTTTCCGTCCATTTCCTGTAAGTGTTCCTTTTGAAATGACTTGATTTGCTTTCTTTCCCACCCTTAGTGAGTCCCCTAGACATCTCATTACAATTTATGCATAGGACCCAAATTTTCTTTTCAAGTTCTACCTCAGGCATTTTATGGAAGGCCTTACGTCTCCTTATGCAATAATTTCCAATAATATATCATTCCTGAAAAATATTTTTTTTCTGTTTAGTAACATTTAAATGTTTAATACCAGCGACTGTTGTGGTTTAACCCGGCAGGTGTCTGAGCACTGCACAGTCATTCCCTCACTTCTCTCCTTCCCAGTGGGATGAGGGAGAGAATAGGAAAAAAGTAGAACTCGTGGGTTAAGATAAAACTATTTATTGAGACAGAGAAAAAGAAAAGGATAATAGCCTTTATTATATGCATGTATATATTTTTATGAATGTATGTAACAAATTATGCACAAGCAATTGCTCACTACCCCTTGACTGATGCCCAGCTTGCCCCAGCAGATATACTATCCCCTTCATAACTCTTTCGTTATGATGTCATATGGAATGGAACATCCCTTTGGCCAGCGTAAGTCAGCTATCCTTGCTCTGTTCTGTCCTAGCTCCTTGGACCCTTTGCTGCAAATGGCCTTAGCTCTGTGCAGCACTGCTTAGCAGCAGCTATAAACATTGGTGCATTATTAGCATTGTTTTTCTTCTAGACTGAAAAGACAGCATCATACCAGGCCATCTGAAGAAAAAAAAACTTCCATCCCAGTATATAATCAACAAATATACATGGTGGTTTGGCTAGTATTTACAGAGCATATAGCTAGAAAGATTATCACATTGGAAAGGGATAATCAGAAATAAATGGAAAAGCTTACCCATATCCTGGGCTCACAGAAAAAACTCCAAAAGGAGCAACGTCCAGAAGAGATCCTTCCTCAGAAGCAGTCGACACTTAAATGGGATCTAGGAGAGGTGCAGCCAGGCTCCACCCCTTCCAGTCACACAGTTGAATTGCCTTTACCTGTGCACTCGTGGCTGACTCAGTGCTTGCCTCAGGTGATCAATCAGAGGTTCAGGCCGTGATTCAGTAATTCCCATACAGCCAGCTAAAACAGTGACAAAGGCTCAATCATTCACCCTCAATCATCTTTGGAGTATCTGATGCAAATGAGTTAGGCGGTCCTAGTTCCTCACCTCATCATTGTTAACTTAGGCAACTAAATGTTCAACTGTTTATTAGCCAGATACCTACACACAATTAGCATTTAGAAAATTAGTACTTTTTTTTTCATAATTGGTTGTAAATAGAAAGCAAAAGAAAGAATAAGAAGAAAACCGACAACTCTTGAGTCAATGCTATATATAAGTTCAAATACATTTTCTCAGATTCACATATATTTTTATCCTGACTTTACTACTTCTGTTGTTAACTGAATTACATAGAAAGGCATGCTGTAAGGTATCTCTATCATGGCTGTGGTTTAGCTAGTCTATTTAAAACTGACAGAATAGAATATATATGTATAAGCTCTAAACAGTTTTGGAAGTTCATGGTCCTATAATGTGAGTCACCAGACAGTCTTGCATAACTTATTTTCACCTGTTGTCCTCAAAATAATGAACCTAGATCTGTGAGAAGGGACATGGAATTCCAAACTTTCATTTTAGAAGAATTTCACATGCAGTAATGTTTAAGTTCTGTGTAGATCTTGTTATGATGATGAATTATCAGTCATCTATCAATTACTGGCATTAATTTTCTTAAAGCTTCATGAAACATAAATAGGACAAATGTTTTCCTGGGTGTTTTGAAAGGGTGTTTCTAAGATAAATAATTACCAGTAACTCCTTTGCCATATCAAGGAAAATATGCATGAGCAAATATCAGAGTATAGGTAAGATAGTAGTTTTGCTTAGAATCATAGAATTCTCTGGGTTGGAAAAGACCTCCAGGATCACCAAGCCCAAGTGCCAACTGATCTACCATGTTCCACTAAGCCATGTCTGTTAGTGTTATGTCCACACATCTCTCAAGTATCTCCAGGGATGGATACTGCTCCAGTTCCTTTGGCAACCCATTTCAATTCTATATGAAGAAATTCTTTCTAATATCCAACCTAAACTTTTCATGGTGCAACTTGTGAATGCAAGTGCAAATGACAGTGGTTAGTATAAAAAAGACTGCAAATGCAGTGTAGTGATATTATTATCCAGGCCTTTTTTTTTCACTTTTCCTATACTCTAACTGGTAGCAGAGGAAAGTCCAGCATATATTGTTGTATTTGTTCTGCACTGTATAATTCTTATTTAAAAATGTATACTATAAGTTTCCAAACTTATTCTGACTGATTTCCTTCATCTTATCTGTATACTCTTTGTTATATGTAGCTTCTGTTAGTTTATATGCTATAACAGTAAAAAGCATTGTACTTTTCTGTTCCATTACATAGTTCAGATTTGGCAGCTCCAGATGAAACTTACTTGCCAAGACTCCTGTCTTCCAGACTTTAATTGTTGCAGGAAGTTGGCTGGTACCATTGACTTTTTTTGCCCTGTGTGTAAGATCTAATTGTTTTGTTCCTACAAAAGTTGACATAATTAATCAGTAATGATTTTCTCTTTTCTCTTTGAGAGGGAGAGTACACTGCAATTTGACTTCAGAGGTAAGTTGATAGGGTAAGCCCTATAAAATGAAGAATGAATCTATTACTTTTTAAATTTGAATCTGTTTCTCATTTGCGTCTATAATAAACCATCTCATTGCTCTAATGGTATTGTAAAGAGGCCATTAATAAATGGTTACTTTAATCGGGATATGATTGCCATTCACCTTGAGTGTATGTCCAACTTACACAAGCAGGTGACATCTCAAAACAATAAAAAAAAAATTATAACTTCTATGGAAAGCTGTTGATTCTGTTTGATCTTCACACAAGCACGCTCATGTGGATGTTCTGTCTGTCCATTCTGGTCTTCCATGTTGCCTGAGGAAAGCTTCCCATCCCAGTTCCACCTTCTGCTGCCTCCTCCTCATCAGCTGTGCAGGGATTGGACCCCAGTGGTGGAGTTAGCTCTGCTCTGGGATCTGCTCACAGAGGTCACCCTCACAGTATCTCTGATAACAAAACCCTGCTACATAAACTCATTGCAGTGTATTATCATGAAAATGAGTTCAAGTTTAATGGAAAAAAGTCAAAGTAATGCATCTATTTATATGCAGGGGAAAAGCCTGCTCCCCCATGGGCATCTCCTGGCCTTTGGGGAACTTTGGCTCTGTGAATGGATCAACTCCTGTCCTTTTTCTGTGCTGATCTCAGTGGCTGCAAGACTGTTTATCTCCCAGGATCTTACTACTCTCTCTTGCCTCTTGTTGCACAACAGATTTTTACTTTTTTAAATATGTACAATCAGCGGCTCAGCTTTGATTATCAGCTGGTGTCCTTCTGCTATGAAAATTTTGCCACATAAGCACAGTACATACGTCATTTCTTCTTGGAAGCTGAATGTAAATAATGAATAACATGTAGTTCAAAGACCAACTTCACTTTTTCCCGATCAAACTGGTTTTTGCTTTTTTTTTTTTTTGCTTTTTTTTCTTTCTAGAGGTGTTCCTCAAGGGTTGATGCTGGGTCCAGTCATGTTCAGCATCTTCATCAGTGACCTGGATGAAGGGATAGAGTCCACTCTCAGCAAGTTTGTTGATGATACAAAGTTGGGAGGAATGGATGACACACCAGAAGGCTGTGCTGCCATTCAGCGAGACCTGGGCAGACTAGAGAGCTAGGCAGGGAGGAACCTGATAAGGTTTAACAAGAGCAAGTGTAGAGTCTTGCACCTGGGGAGGAATAACTGCATACACCAGTACAGGTTAGGAGATGACTGGCTGGAGAGCAGCACTGCAGAGGAGGACCTGGAGGTCCTGGCAGACAACAGGTTGGCCATGAGCCAGCAGTGTGTTCTTGTGGCCAAGAAGGCCATTGGTATCCTTGCGGTGCATTAAATACAGCATGGCCAGCAGGTCAAGGGAAGTTATTCTCTCCATCTACTCTGCCCTGGTCAGGCCTTGTTTAGACTACTGTGTCCAGTTCTGGGCTCCCGAGTTCAGAAAAGACAGGGATCTCCTAGGAGGAGTCCAGCAAAGGGCCACAAAGATGGTGATGGGTCTGGAGCATCTCCCGTGTGAGGAAAAGCTGAGTAACCTGGGTCTATTCAGCCTGAGGAAAAGAAGACTGAGGAGGGATCTGATTAATGTTGATAAATATCAAAAGGGAGGTGGGAGGCAAATGGGTGAGGTCAGGCTCTTCTTGCGGAAGCATATTGATAGAACAAGGAGTAATGGCCTAAAACTTGAACATAGAAAGTTATGTACTAACATATGGAAGAACTTCTTCATAGTAAAGGTCACCAGCCTGGAACAGTATGTCCAGAAAGGTTGTGGAGTGTCTTCTACAGAGATATTCAAGACCCATCTGAATGCCATGTACAATCACTTGTAGGGAACCTGCTGTAGCAGGGGGGTTGAACTTGGTGATTTCTTGAGGTCCCTTCCAACCCCTGTAATTCTGTGTTTCCTTTTTTCCCTCTTACTAAACAAAATTCTGAAACATGCAATAAAGGCAGATATTTCTTTTCTTCTCCAGCTGCTCCCTAGACAATGAACAGGTTGCATACAGATAGAGAAAAAAGACACAGTTTTACTTTTGTGTGATTAAGGATTAGGACTTGGTTGAGTATTCAAGTACAATAGAATGACCAGAATGTACCTTAAATTTGCACACACTGAACTCAGAAGTCTCAAAAAAAAAAAAAAAAAAAAAAGTAAGGTTAAATGTGTGCAGCATCTCATTTGTAGTGTCTCCAGCTACTACAGAAGATGTTCACATATTTATAGTTTTGATTTTTAAAGAGATCATTTGTATTATTCAGCACTAGTAATGAAGAAAATCCTCCGTCACTCTTCATGTAGTTAAATAGAGAAAAAAGAGAAACGTGTTTATGAATGTTGGGGATAGAGGGATGTAGGGAAAATGCATTGATCCTAGTGTATTGGCCATGTGCGTGCACATTTACCCCATGTGAAAAGGTGGAGTAGAAGTGGTAAATTCATAGTTACCAGTGAAAAAATGTTTATGACGTTTCGCCCTGATATTGTTTGAACTTTTTTTTTTTTTTTTTTTTAACAAACAAATCTCAATGTGATTACTGTTTTTCAAATAAAGTGTAAATAAATGATACGATACCATTTTATCAGAACAAAGATTTTGCTTAAGTACTGTTCTGAGTCACAGACTTAAAATGTAATGTTATAACCTCTTAACAAAAATACAGTGTTTTTTTCTTCGTAATAAGATCTGATTTTCAGAATGAACTATTAAATTGCAAAAAAAGATACTCCATTTTAAAACTTTCTTCACATACTGTTTTAGTGTGAAAATGACTGAGCCTATATTCAAAAACAGAACCAAGCTCAGGCAATGTTCGTTTTCTTTGCAGGAGATCTACCAAGACTTGCAGTATACAGTGTTTTCTTTTTCAAAGTGGTCTCAGTTGTCACCATTAAAGAGTTGTAGCACAACGATTCCTTGGATCTGGCCATCTCTCATCAGTACAGTCTCTTTCTCACTGTCTCTCTTTCTTCACTGCAGCCTTTGACGCTCGTCACCCAACACAACTCCTTATCTGTCTTGCAGGCTGATGTTATTATTACTCAGTTCTTTCAAGGTATTAGCTTGTCAACAAAAGGCTTGGGAATAAAAAAGCCAAACAGTTTGCTATCTGTTCAGTATAACACACAGCTTCATCTTACCACTAATTACATAAGCCTCCTCTTTTTCTCTTTACACAGTGTTTAATGCAGTTGTCCAAGGTCATAGAGAACAACTGTCAGTGCTGTGTGTTTCAAGCTCCTAACTTCAATGGCTTCACTGTCTTTTTGTTGCTGACTTGCTGGAAGGGAGGTCTGTTGGTTTAGGTATTTTTGGCAGGATCCTGGAATATACCATTGCAATTCGTTTTGTTTTGTTTGTGCCTATTGAAATAAATAACTTATCTGACATTTAGTAACCAGAATGACAACAGTTAATTTTAGAATCATGGTTAACCATTACCTGTAATATTTTCACAGTTACAATAGATAGGGAGCTTGATTTCTCTCATTTCCTTTGGTAGACTGAAACTGTGAGAATGAACAGAACAATAAATAAAAGTAGAAGAGAGAGCTCAGGACAGGTACAGCAGCAGCTTACAAGTAGAATATTTTAAAATCTTTTCAGAGAAGTGTTTTCAAACCCTACTTGTCTTTGGTACTCTTTAATTCTGTTTCCCATATATATTGTGTATAGGCTGATTGAAGAGACAGCTGCTGGTTTAATTTCAAAAGTCTACTAAAGCATATTTTGGAAAAAAAATAAAAAAAGAGCAGTATTAGCAGAGTGGCATAATAAATGTACAGATTATATTTGCATCTCCACAAAGGACCCATTGTATATCTTACAAAGACATTTTATTAGCTGGAGGCAATCACAGTTTGGCCAGATATCTGACTTACCTGCTTGGTTCTATTATTGATCTAACTGTCTCATTCACTCTGCCTTTGAAAACGTTTCCTAAACTATGATGTCATCTAATGGAACTTCTTCCTTATGCAAAGCTCCTTCCTTTTGTGCATACTGTGAAGCAAATTCTTTATGTGATTGAGGTCTGCAAGAGAATAAGGCAGTGAAATTTTGAAGCTAGAATCAGAAGTATCTTTAGATTTCAAGGCATCTTCTTTGACTTATATTTAGTTTCATCTGTGTTCCTTTGCCCTAAAAAATTCTCTGTCTGCCCTAGCCAATGGCATTTCTTGCTACTAGTGCTCCAGCAATACTAAACCTGCTGGAACATAATTGTGAATTTCAGAGTTTATGTGTTCATTTTGTTTCCTGAGATTAAGTGGGATGAGCTGTAGTTGAAAGGCTTTCTTTTTTTACAATCACACAATAATGTATGGCTTTTTTTTTCTTAATGGTTATACATTAAATGACTGTAAAGCAGGCTATCTCTCTCTCTCTCTATATATATATATATTTATATGCTTGGTGAAATATGGTGAGGAAATGCACTAAAATTCCATGAGGAGAAGTTAGTTTGCATATTAAGAAAAAATTATTCAGTGAAGGTATTGTGAAAAATCAGAATGGTCAGCCCAGGGAGGTAGTGGAGTCACCATCCCTGTAGGTGTTTAAAAGACATAAGTATTTGGGACAGGGTTTAGTGGTAGACTTTGCAATGCTAGGCTAATGGTTGAACATGACAATCTTACAGGTCTCTTCCAACCTAAATAATTCTATGATTCTATGAAATGTTCCTTCTCTGCAGAGTTCTTTTCCAGCAGGGCAGCCCCTAACCTGTATTGATGCATGCAGGTATTTCTCCCCACATGTGGACTCCACATTTGCCTTTGTTGAATTCAATCAGGTTCCTCTCCAATGAACTCTCCAGCTTCTCCAGGTCTTGCTGGTTGGCTGCACAGCCTTCTGTTGTCACACTTTTGTGTGTTAAGTAATGTAAAGCACACTTTTGTGTGTTAAGTAATGTAAAGCACACTTTTGTGTGTTAAGTAAATGTGAAAGCTACCTAGAAGAAAGCAGTCCAGAAGAACAGAATTTTATAAGGTGTTGTCAGAAGCTTACACTTTTATGCCAAAACCCATAAAGTCTATAAATATTGTTTTTAATAAGAAATCAAGATAGTTTCAAATATTCTATTTCATATCTGCATTGCAAGTTTATGAGTCTATCTGAATTTAAATTCAGTTATGTTAAATATTTGCATACCTAGCAGAATATTTCAATTCCATTTAAAAAAATGCAAGCTGACTGTGTCTGAAACTTGAGGATATACTTTCCTGTACAGATACAGGAAAGATACAGTTTAGAAGAAACCTTATTGCAGATATGCAGTGCAACTTTCCCAGAATGGTCTACTAGCACACAATAATTTCTTGTCAGGATCTTCCCAAGTCAGTGCTGTCTTTAAATATTTAAAAGCTTTCATTAGATTTCTCTTCTAAATTGCTTAGTAACTTTTAAACTTATCCATGAATCTATCAGAATCCTGCTGCAAAGGGAGATCCACATCTTTCTTTTTCCATTTTCAATGGTAAAACATTCATCTCAATTAACACTTTTTGTGTCAAACAGCTGTGTACATCTGTTCCCTGTTCATTATTTTAGCTGTTCTTATTATTTCATCTGAAAGAATGAGTTTAGTCATTTAACCCTTATATAATGGATATCTCATAACTGTGATTTTACTTGCTATTTTTTCCTATATCTTTTCTATTACTTGAAACAAAGAGATTTAAAAAAAGCAAATTAAAAATATTTAGAATCACTGTTAAATATTATTGTGCATTTATACAAAAATAAAAAGTCAACATCTATGAGAAAAAGCTTTTAATTTTTTATTTGTATTATCTTAAAAATATACACTCAAAGATAACTAAACAAAAAGGTTAAAACTTGTCTTTACTACATTCTAAGTGCTGTTATAGTTACTTTTTTTTAATAATTCATCATGAATGTCTAATGAACACATTGAATATTTTAAAAAAATCAGTCTGACTAATTAAATTTTAAAAAGGAAGTCACCAAAAGCGCAACAAGAGGGGAAAACAACACCCAGCTGCACCAAAAATATGGCTTGTTGTTATTTGGCAATTCTGAACTCATTAGTACTTTTTCCTTTTTAAATTTTCTGCTAATGTTTATTTGCCTCTTTAAAAATAACACGGAAACACAGCAAATACAGCTATATCAGTGTGAGCACTGCCGTAAGCTCAGTGTTCACAAACATTTATTTTGATTTTATCACTTTGCTATAGTCTGTAAAAAATGAAATCTGAAGATTTGTATGTTCAAAATTATTTGAATTTTACAATGATTTTGCATACAAAAGCCAACAAGCACTATCCAATATTTTCTACAGTCTTAACATTATCAGGAAGCAAAACAAATGCAACAACACACATAATGCAAAAGATGAGAATACCATGTCTTACCTAAAGTACACAGTTTGCTGAGTGTTCTCAAAAATGTGATATTATCTCTCTTCATTAGAGAGTATTATACTCATTAGAGAATATAAAGAGTACAAAACCATATAAAGATATGCAATTTTAAGTACATGCAACTACAGCTGTATAAATGGCACACATTCAGTTTAAAACACAATAAAGATATGTATGTTCAGATGTAAATATTCCATTTTAAAAGATACTTTTTTCTTGTGTAAGACACTATATAGGCATTCCTCCTGTTTTAAAAGTCTAGTTTCTGCAGATTGGCCTCATGTTCAAATTTGAACATGATTTGCCATCGTGTTCAGGATATCATGCAACATTCTACAGTTATGAAAGGCAGCGTGGACTAAAGTGGACTAGAAATGAATGAAACTGAAAGCTATTAATTTTAACAAGCATATAATTGAGATTACTGGGGAATAAATGTTGCACTTGGACGTTTGTGAAGGATCCCTGGAAAGAGCTCGAATTATGAAAACCAGACAGACAGGCTGTGAATGTAAGAATACATTCATAGGCACGATGGAAGAAAAGGCCTATACAAAAACTGGGACACTGGAAGCTAGATTAGGTTAGCTTAAAAGAATTAATGGCTGAGTTGGGATAAAGAAGTCAGCACAAGAAGGACAAGGGGCAAAGATCTGTTAGGAGGCAGAGGCCACTGGCTGTGGTAATCTGTCACAACAGGAACCATTTAGAGTACAGCAGAACTTCAGTATGGAAGACATTTGTCTTCTATTATAACAGACAGACATATTTGTTGCTTAAATCTCTGCCTCTGATTGTTGGAAATTAATTTGTTTTCACTGCGTATAAATTAAAATCAAAGATCCAAAATTATGTGAAAATAGATGAGAAAAGGCGGTAATTGTTTGAAAACTTTGGATGAAGCTCCACTCTTTATTAACTAGACATGGAATTAAAAAGGTGCTACTGAGACACTAACAGAAACAACTGAGCAGAGCAGTTGTTATATACTGGAACATCTGTTTCATATCTAAATACAGTTCTATAGTGACTTTTTTTTTATTTTAAATCATGGGAGTGTCATGTAGTCGTATCTCCTTGTTTTTTTGGGCACTCTTGAAGCTGTCATGAACTGCCTAAATTGATTTTCTTCTACCTTGCCTGTGAAGACACATACAGAAAGTAATTTTTGCTCCTGTGTCTCACACTTCAGACAGGCTTGCTAGCCATTATATTAGATAGCCAAAAGGTGAGTAGCCAAATAGTGACAACATCTCCAGCCCTACTTCCATTTAATAATACATCTAGGCCTTTTCAATCTAATTTCATCTTTCCTTCACTTCTCAAGAAAAATCGAACGTGGAGTGACCTTTAACACTTAGAAATACTAAAAAAAGTAAGCTGTCTCTAGTCTTTAGGCTATGTAAGGTCAGAAGGGGCTTGTTCTGCTGCAGTTCAGGTTATCAAATTCTTATACCAATTCAGGAGACATTTTAATATTTATTGGAAAAAAATATAGTCCAAAAGTGCATACTGGTTCTTTTTTAAGCAGATATAAGCCAATAATTATGTTTTTTATTGATTTCCCACAAAAGGAAAGAAAGAAAGAAAGAAAGAAAGAAAGAAAGAAAGAAAGAAAGAAAGAAAGAAAGAAAGAAAGAAAGAAAGAAAGGAAGGAAGGAAGGAAGAAAGGAAGGAAGGAAGGAAGGAAGAAAGAAAGAAAGAAAGATGTTGAGGTGAAAAATAGCTCTTTTTGTGAAGTATAGAGATATTTTGCACAAAATCCAGCTTTTCTGACATGGTTTTACTTTTAAAATTAGGGAGCACTCATGCCACAGACAGAAACTTAAAATTTTCTTACAGATAGATTTATTGTTTGCAGTAATATGGTATTTCTTTAAAACAAAGCTTTGGAAAGCTAAGACCTGCTCTATCCTCAGTACCAACAAAAAAAGTCATTGTCATGACAGCACCTGCAGATGATGGAAAAAAATAGGGAAATAAGTTCTGTTTCCGTGACTAAAATATAATGAATAATTGAGCGTTTGTGTTTTAACTTAGGCTTTAGTTGCCTGACAGGATAAGTGGAAAATAGCTGTTCACATGAAGCTTAAACCATCTGCTCAATCCAGAAAAGCCATCAAATATTTCTGAAGTACTGAATCACTGTAAGCCACCATCCTACAACAGGTGAAACAAAACAATATCTTATTCAATATTTTCTATTCATTTAAAATATCATTTTGCTGAATTTAGGAAACAGATTCTGTGTGTGCACATATAGAATTTATTAATTAAAAATGTTCGCATAGAGAATATGCTTTAAACTTGGGCAATAATGACTGTAAAAGAGTTGGAAGTAAACATCTGCTGTTACTGAATTTCAGGTTATTTGTAATTATTCCCTTTGGAATTTATTAGCCTTGTGTAGGCAAAATAAACACTCCAATTTAGAGGAGATAATAGAAGGTCTTCCCCTGCTGCCAGTAAAGACTCAACAATCCCTGTCTAAGCATTTTAGGAAAGACTGGGTTTTCAATTCCCCAAAGCCAAATCAAAGCACAATGCAGCGTCGTTGTTCCAATTTCCAACCTTTTAAGTTACCCTTTCCACCTTTCAAAATAGAAATGCATCTGCAGCTAGAGCCTTTCAAACTCTGGAACTCTCTTCAGTCCAAGATGCTAAATCATTTCAAATCTCTCAATACAAAAACCTAATGCACAATTTAAAATACAGATTCTGTTTAGTTGACTAACTAGTTCCTCATGTAAAGAACTCATGTTTAAGGAACTTGTTCTTCATATAAAAAATTTTACTTTTACAAGTTAATTCTTCATAGAGTACTAAAATAAGACAAAATGTCATAATTTTCACAAAAGTGCATACTTTTAAATAGAAAGGACAACAAAACTTTCTAGCTCTTCATAGTTGTTATGCAGTTTAAAATATCTTAATAAAAGGTAGGGAAAATCAGCTACAAACTAAGCAGGGTTTACAGAAATACCCAGGAAGTCTCTTCAGACTTATATAATTTCTTTCAATTGTTAATGACCTTTGGAAAGTAATTCTGTGCATGCATAAGGGAAAATGCAGAATTTTATTTGTCAGAATGCATTTATCTTTGTTTCCTATCTAATAATACATTTGGTTGCTTTAAGTTCATTTGCATTTGAAACAACAGGTAGTAAAATTAATTTGTAATATTTCATGTGCACTGTAAAATATTCTCTGGCAATTTATCTTGTGATGGATCTTTAAATCATCTAATAACTTTTTGGAAAAAAACTTTGAAGGCCATTTCTCCCAACATTTTCTTCAAAATAGGTCTAACCTGACCAGTCCAGTTTTGAAAATCTTTTAGGGTAGATATTCCACAGCCATTCAGGCTCCAATGCCTTCAAAGTTAAAATGTTTTTATGTATAAGTGTAAATTATATTATTTAAATTATTTAAATTATTGTTATATTTAATAGTTTTCACACTGCTCTCTTCTACCTTTCATCATATCAGTGCATCAGTAGGAAGAGTTTCACTTTATGCCCGTCTGATACTTGTTACAGAAAATATTATTTTCATATTTGATTGAATTTCTCTAATAATAAATTCACTTTCTACCAGGGTATAGTTACAGGCCAGATTAAACGCTTATGCACTGCAACAAAGAAAAAATGAAAAGGCAAACAAAATAAATTTCAAAGCTTAAGAAATTAAATAATAAGCATTATTACAAAAAAATAAAAATAAAAAAAAAGCCTTTGAAAATATAACGGCATTGTATTTCCAACTTTTGTGATTATGAGAATTTTTTGAGTTTATGTAGGGAAAGAATATATTCCACTCCTCTGTTATGGAGTGAACAAATTTGCAGAATGAGTCTGGGTTCTGTAGAATTGACAAATCTAGCAGTGCAAGCCCAGATTTTGGTTAATGTGAATCTTGTAATCGTTTTGTGGTGAGATCACTCCTGAAGGACTGTGTCCAGTTCTGGACCCCCAGAACAAGAGAGAGATGAAGAAATTGTAGAGGGTACAATGAAGGACAAAGAGAACTGAGGAGCTAGAGAATCTCTGCTATGAAGAAAGGCTGAGATATTTGGAACTGTACAGCCTTGGAGAAGAGATGTCTCCTGGGGTGTTATCAATATCTCTAGGTACCTAATGGGACAGCTCAAATCTGATAGAACCAAGCTCTTTTCAGTCAAGCCCAGTGACAATACGAGAGGCAAGGAGCAACAAACTGGAACACAGGAAGCTCTGTCTGAATGTCAGGAAGTACTTCATCAATCTGAAGGTGACTGAGCAGTGGAAATGGGTAGCCCAGAGATGTAGTGTCTCATTTCTCAGAGATATTCAAAAGCCACTTGGACATGCACCTGAGCAACCTGCTCTGTTCAGTCCTGCTTGAGCACGGGGTTGGAGCAGATGGCCTCCAGAGGTCCCTTCCAACCTGTCATTCTGTGATTCAGTTTCAAAGAATCCACTAGGTGGGTATTTTTTTGTATAATCTCATAACTTCAGTCACTAACTAACGATAATTTTATCACCAAAAATTCTAGACATGGCAACAGAATAGTTGCCATTACTACTAAGTTAATATAAAAACATATATAGAAATTATCAAAATGCTATTTAGATGAAATGCAGAATTCCTAAGAAAGGAAGAAAATTCATGAGTTACTGTAGAATTATGTGATGATTTTATGTACTTTAAATTTTCTTTTAATATGCACTATAATCCATGAAGGCACTTTTCTTCTTGTGATCTGTTGTAGTTCTTCAGACAAAACAAATGAGTTCAGCTAAGGATACACTGTGTTTAATGCAACAACACTTATGCAAAGTTTTATCTCAAGAGGAAAGAATAAAATGACATGTTATATAATATCCTGATTTGCAGCTCAGTAACTAGGACAGAAATCTTTCACATGTCCACACCAAATTTGTTATTCTGGGAAGACAGAAAAAAACTAATATCTTCTGTTTCACAGAGAGGGGATAATTTAAATCTACACATTTGTTGTGATTTGTGACATCCTCCTTTACTTTGCAAAGTATTTAAAACACTCTGGAAAACTCTTCTGATTACTGTATCCTGATGACAAAATGCTGCAGACCATTTAGATTATTAATGATAATAAGAAATGAAAAGAAGTCAGCTGAAAGTGTTCATAAATCCTTGTGAGAGAAGGCCCAAACTAAACGTTCATGTTGTCATGACTGTCGGAGCTGTTATATAGTCCCATTTCTAGGCTGAATTCTCAGTGTGTATAAATCATTGCAGCTCTCTTGATGGCTTCTTTTTTTTTTTTAATGATCTTTTTTCCTAGGTTGGCTGATTGGTTTTGCTTTTGTTTTGGTATTTTTTGTTAAAGAGTATATTACATAATGACTTACAGACTTTTCCTTGCAACAATCCATCTCCAGGTGACACTTAGCCAGATTTATTGAATGACATGTTTTGCTACAAGACCATATTATTTTGTAATATCATGTTTTACGTATATGCTTTAATAACAACCATTTATTAACATTTTTCCTTTACCATTTCCAAAACCTTTTATCTAGCCAAACAGAACTGTGAACGTCTTTTTTTTTTTTTTAATGTGGAAATGATTTGTTGACTTTGCTGTTACATCAAAGGCAAACAACATGAAATCCCATGAGCTTAGTATGTAGGAGACAGTAATATTTCTTCTTTTAAAGCAGCAGTTGTGTCTTGATAATAACAGAAAGAAAGTTGTCTTGCAACCTGACCAGTCAAGCACTGAAGAAAAATGACTTAATACATTTTAAAAATCTGTGTGCTTTCTCTCCAATTATATTTTAATGTCCTTTTTGACAAATTGCCAAGAAGGAAAGTTTGCAGAATTTGCTTTCCTCATCACTGTGGCAAGCAACAAGGAGCAGACTTCTGAATGGAAGGCGTATGGGAGAGAAAGGAGGTTGCTATGCAGTCTGTAAAAGTACTGATCTCATGGCAGAAATCAGATGTAAGTGGTGATGACTGTCTCATCCTTGTCTTTCTGGGGATCAGAAATCTGAACTCTTGAAAGGAGTTAACCAATTAGAAAAGCAATTATTATTACAGGTTTTTTTTTTTTTTTTTTTTTTTAATAAAGAAAATATATAATTTGTCTGTAGAGAATTATTCTGGTTTCATGATAAGAGATTCAGTCCAAAGCAATAGTTAGTGTACACTTTTTAAGTGCATATTTTGATAATTCTAATAAAAATAACATCTAAGGTGAGTGGTTTTGAAACATGTGGAATTTGCATTGATTTCTTGTATTTAATGTGTTGTGCCCTATGAGTTTATGGGCAAATCAGAGAAGAAAGAAAATGGGATAAGAGAAAATTGCATCAGACATGAAGCACATTCTCGTTCAACAGAGACTAAAGCTCTGGTTTATGAAACAGATAACAAGAAAACATTGTAAAAATGCCACTAAACCAGTTGGAAATTTCCTAGAAGTATCTCCAAAAGGGGTAGCCTAGATGAACTAGTGCAAATATCTGTGAAGCAAATGTGTGGACTATGTACCTAAGTATGAGAAGCATGAAAGCAAATTCAACTGTATTAAATTTCCATTCAGTATGCTACATTTTTGGTGAAACTCCTTTATGTTAATAACAGCTTACTTAGTTTTTCCTCTAGCACACAAAGCTATTGCAATGACTCCAGTAGGATAAGAAACAAGTTGACAATTTAACCGCAGATGACAGCTGAACAGCAATTAAAACACTTTAACGTCTGTGTATCTCTTTTTTAAAGTGCTTTTAAATGCTGTAGCATCTAAATGTGAGCAACATATTATTAGTAAAAACAAAAGTTTCAAGTATCAATCATGAGTCCCTGTATAATGTTAAAAATATATTGGTGTGGCTGGATAAGAGAGTTCTTGATTTAGCATACTTGTTCTTGAAAGGGGCTGTGAAATAAAGAAGGAAAGCATGCATTGTTCATTGAAGATTATTTTGTGTATGTGTATGTGCAAGAATATTAAAAAATAAGAATCCAATTAGAGATTTTCAATCTCCTTCAAGAATGGAAGTCTGGAAGGCTAAAGGAATACCTATGTCTTCTAGCTGATCATTTACAGTACCAGTAGAGCACAGTTCACTTGGAAGTCAGCTTGACTTGTGTGAAAATGTTAAAGCGCTGTCCCCAATACTTGAACATGCTTCTCTACCCCATGAGATAACAGCAGTCAAAAAGGAACTGTGCACATAGAAGCCTCAGGGGTTATTTGCGAAAGGGCAAAGAAATTTATCAAAATTGAGAGAAAGTCCTCTGTACTTTCAGGAAAAGTGAAATCTTGCATGACAAATTGAGTCTGTTTTGAGCAATGTAATTGAACAGGGCTGCTCAAGTGGAAATAAGGCTGCTCAAAGGGCATATCATACAATGGGGAAGACTGACCTATACATCCTTCCTGTGTTCAAGGTAAACATGCAAGCCTGCAGTTTAGAGTTGAGTGAATTTGTAATTTTACTGGGGACATGATTAGACTGAGAAAATGTGGTCTTGGTGGACGAGCGAGAGTAGAGTAAAAAAAAAAAAACAAACTGTTTAATAAGACTAGTTTCAAAGATTACATTGTCCAAAAATATCATGAAGCAATCTATGTATTTCTTTGTGGAAATAAGGAATTGCTTCTTTATGGACTGTTTCATCAGACTTTTGGTGACGTTCATTTATTTACAAAATAGCATGTACTAATAAATTACAAACAGAGGTTGCATCATTATATTCAACACATTTTCCAAGGTTTTTCCTCCCATAATACCAAGTGATGCAATCTGTTATTCCTTCAGATGCAGTTATTTAAAGCATGGCAAATATCATAAAGATATACCTTTCTTTAGGAGAATAAAAATGCTGGTAAACAGATTTCTTAGATAGAATTTTTCTTGTATGTGTTGAACACAGCAGAGCTTTGGAAAGAGGAAAGAAAAGAGGAGAGGAACTCTGTAATGGGTCATACTAGTTTCTCAGGAATCATCGCCTGGCTTGGAAATATTTGAAACCAAGTATGGTTAGAGTCCAGAGATTGTTGGTTTTTTTCTTGTGTGTGTGTGGCATATATATTTTAGAGGGGGTGAGAGGGATGGTTTCTTAGTTTTTATACTTTTATACTGTCTATACTATTTAAAGGCTACATTAGAATGATGTATTCGTGAAGTTACATCTTGAGGAAGAATATTACGCAGTGATTTATAAGTAATGCTTTATATATTCTAATTCTTAAACTGAACAATTGTCAAATATGTACCAACCTATTCAAAGAAAGAATTCTTAAAGTATTTTTTAGGTATAGATACACAAAATATGCAGAGGAAAAATTTTCAGTTAAATAAAACACAGTGCAAATGGGAACAGACACTGGCTCTCAGAACTGTCAGTCACCTGCATAGTCACCACCAAATAACACCAACTGTTGAAAAAATAACTAAAAAAAAAAAAGAAAAAAAAGAAAGAAAGAAAAAGGGGAAATATCAAATCAGTAACCTCAGTGTCATGTAATTTTGGCAGCCCGTTACTCAGAACTATCATAACTCAAGAGGTAAGGGTCAGTCAGTTCTACATGGTCTCCCAGAAGACTAATATTTTGTTCTTGGCTAAAATGAAGCATAGTACTAGATGTCAAGGTTATGTGCATTCAGATGTCTTGGGAAGTTTCCTACAACTGTTTTGTATTCTTAATGTTTTTCAAATACCTAGGATGCTGTTTGAAATTTGAAATAGTGGTATAAAATTTGGAAAGTAGTACTTCCTACAATGTATGTATTTTAAAGTTGTATTTGATACTTTCTTTGGTATTGATAATGGGTATTTTCAGATCAGCAAAAGTATGCAGCATGCATGAATTTCTTGGAAGGCCCAGCAAACACAAAAAAAAGTGGGCCCCCCTTCCCTCCCAGTGCTTCCTGGTGCAGGACGTGGGGGCACAGCTCAGCTGCATTGCTGTGGACTCACCCCAGCATACAGAAGGCTTAACCTAATGAATCTGAAGTTGAAACCTGAACCAGATGGAGTTCCCATGTAAATTACTGAAAATATATATTTATACATCTAATTCCAACAATTTTTTCCAAGTAATTCAATTACTTCTACCTCTCATTGAGAAGTGGGAAGAGGAGTGAGAATGCTTCACACTCTTCTTTACAAGAAGGATCTGGACCAAGTAAAGAAGATGTGTGCACTGTTTACATCTCAAGGAAATTTTTTTAATAGTTGCTTCTAGCTACCTCCCACTGCTGCCTTTAAGTATCACAATAATATAAACTCTCTAAAGAAAAAAAAAAAGACAAAAAAATACAGAAAACGTTATAATTTCAACAAATATTAATAAAATAAGTTGAAAATAAGTGGCCAGGAAGAACAGAAGAAAGAGCTTCAGCAATGCTCTGGCTCAGAGAAAAGGTGAAGTACAGTCCTAATTAGAAACACAGGAGAGTTTTTAGAAACTCCCAGTGTACTAAATTAGTCACAGACAGAATTTGCAGCCAAATATGGGAAAATATTTAGAAACAAACCTGCAGCAGTAGAGACTTTGTGAATTGCACCGTTACACTGTTTTTTTTTTTATCATAGCATTTTAGCTCATTTCCTCCTGTTTTTGTTTTGTTTTGTTTTTTGTTTTTTTGGTGTGTGTGTGTGTGTGTTCTGTGTTGTCTTTGTTACTGTAATCATTTTATGCTCCTGTAGACTTTATCCTACTTCTCCATTTCTCTCTTCTTCATGTAGGGTTTTAATACACTCTAAAGAAATCACAGAACCATAGAATGGCCTGGGTTGAAAAGGACCTCAAAGATCATCTAGTTTCAACCCCCCTGCTATGTGCAGGGTTGCCAACCATTAGACTAGGCTGCCCAGAACCACATCCAGCATCCCTTGAATGCCTCCAGGGAAATGCTGAAGACATTCCTGATTTTTACTGGTTCTGTTTAAATGACCACTGGAATGCTCCATATCCAGTTTGAAAGCTTTTCTCTATAACTGTGTTTCAAGATATATGCAGAAAAAAATGTGTACTATCCCAGTTTTTACTTCAACAAGATTCATTCTGGAAGGGAATGAGAAAAAGCAGCTCAGATACCTCCAGCAAAGCACAGTACTTGCTTCTGATCCTTTGATGGTAAAGCCAGAAGTTTCTCTTTTAGTTAGAAAAGGAATTGCCTTTAGTATAAAAAGTCATTGAAAGAAAAGTTGATACAGAGTAAAATAAATTGCTGGCTCAGTGGTTGAAGATACTGGCAGGAAATGTCCCATAAGGTAACCTATTGCTTCTATGTGTTCTATAGATTCCATGTATTTTTACAGTATTCTATGTATTAAATGTATTCTGTATAATCTTTTCAACGTGAGATAGCATTTATTCTTAAATCTTTCTCATGGTACTGATAAAAGATGAACGAGACAAGAAATGTCAGAGGGAAATAAGAAGAACATCTGTGTACTCTAAAAAGTATCTTCTTTCTTATTCTGTTTTATCCATGCTTTTTTTTGGGGGGGGGAGGGAAGTAAAGATTGGTAGGGAAAAATCTTTTCAGTTTTCTATACAAGAATAATGTATAGCAACACCCATGGCTGAACATTCTGAGGAAGGGTTGCTGAAGTCTGATATTTTTGCTTGGATTTCATTCCGCTATCATGAAAAAAGAAAAACTTTATATTTTTGCATAAATTAATTTCTGTGTAACATTCAAAAAAAGTTATATTCTGGAGCATAAATTAAATTTAAAAGTCCCTAGTATTTTTGAAAGTATCAATAGCCAGTGTTTCCATTGATGTTTATTATGCATTCCAAATACAAAGGATTAAGAGTTTAGGAGGATTAATTTTCCAAAAAACATACGAAGATGATGTTTTGAATTTACAGCAGAGAAAACTTATTCTACTGCAACTTTAATTCCTGACTTCTGATTCCTTTCTCCCCACTGAGATATGCATGCAGTTCATTACTGCATGATGTCAAACCAGTGTGCCAGACAACTAACACTTTTTCCAAATATTTCACTGTTTTAGAAGAGTCTGCAAAAAAATCTGGTTATAGAAAGTGAAACTAATGTCACATTAACAGATTAAAAATAAATAAGTGATAATTAATTTTAAAAGAAACAAACAGTCAAAACATAAAGCTATACATTTGAAATGGTTTCAGGTACTTAATCTCAGGTAAACAGAATGTCCTTAACCTTGCAGTAACAATTAGATAAATTTATGGACAGTGAACTGTGCTTAGTGGTATTTCACCCCACTAGCCTTGTGTAGCACAGTCAATAATATAAGAAAAAAAAAGTGGTGGCTTTTTTTTTGTTTGTTTGGTTGGTTTTTTTACTCTTTGATGGGTATTAGCATACACATTTTAATAAGTTGATGTGATTATCTTGAAGTTAAAATAGTACTCCATTCTACCATTATTCCAATTTCTGTTCTATAATCCACCGTTGTTAACTTACCTTCCAAATGAATATCAAATTGTTTCAATAACAAGTGGTAAATATAATATAATATAATAAACTTTGGCTCATGACAAAGAAAGTCATAACCTCTTAGATGGTCATTTTGTGCATTACCAGTTAGTGGGACATTTTCAGTCAATGACTTACATTTATTTCTTATGAATTACAAATTAACTGCTAACATTGAGCTTTCCATAAAGAAGTTAAAATACACAGAAGTTAATAATGCATCACTGCTGTCTAGATCTAACAAAGCACTATCATTATGCCTTCATGTTTAAGTAATAAATGCACTTTGTCCTCTAGAGATGTAAAGTAGCTTACATGATAGATTGCCTGAGCTTCGACTCAAAGGATCAACATCACATTGTTTTACTTCACATTGTTTTACTTTAGGAAAAAAAAACACCTATTCTTGTTCATATCACTACACAAGCAGATCTTGGAAATTATGTGTAGCTTTTCAAATTATTATTAAATACAACTCATTTTGGTGTTGATGCAGCAAAACAGTTTGTTTTTATCAACCTAAGGATACGGTGAGATGAAGGAGAACATTCATATTTTCTCATACATATGTTAGTCATTAAAAAAAAAAAAAAGAATACTATCTATCCTTTTTATCCTTTCAATCATTAATCATTCTTGAGGAAAAAAATAAAAAAAAAGAACATAAGAAAAAAAAAAAATCAGCAACCCATCTTTCTCTTCTGTTGAAGACAAACTTTGACAACAAGAATAGTAATGTCTAAATGTTCGAGTCTCTTTAAATCACAGCAATAAACTTCACTAGGAAAAAAAATAAAACAAAAAGGTACATATTGCATTTTGTTAATCTTCCTGGAGGAAAAAAAAATCAAATGTTATTACTCAGAAAAAAAAAAAAAAAGTTTAATCTTCCTATTTGAGGCACATTTGCTCTGTCTGAAACAGAGAGAGGAAAAGTGTTTACTGTTTAAATGAACATCTGTCAACAAGTGCAGTGTCTGAGACTATTACTCATTAGAAAGGAATTCCTTTGAATTGTAGTGGTCAATCCAGAACCAGAGTACTTAGGGCCTTTTCAGCCACCAACAATAAAAAAAGTCAGAAACAACATCGTGTAGCAGTTTTATTCTTTAGTTACTGTCTCAGTGCTATTCAGACTTAAGGCCTGAGGAGGTAATTTTCTGTAATGAGATTCTTTTATTGGTTTCCCCAGTGAGCTAAAATGTTGAAAAAAAATTATAGTATATAGTGATAACTTCGTTATATATAAGAAAAGAACAGCACTGACCTACACCAACAATACTTTGTTTTGGTCACCCCGTCTTCCTTTGCAGTGTGTTTTCTCATTCCTTTCCACTCACACAAGGCCAGAAGGAAAAGCTACTTGCTCTGAGAAATGTCTAGTCCGTTTCTAATAGTAGGTAAAAGAATTAAGACCCAGTGCACGGGTGAATTGAAATAAGAATGAACATTTTCCTGAGTAGTGCATTTCATTTGGACAATGCAACTCCAAAGATGGAAAGACTCATAAGATGCCCCAGCTATAATTACTTCCATGGAAACTCTAATAACAGGCAATTTAGTAATAGGGATGCCACTATGATCCATCTAGTGAGATTCTTTAGAGAAGCACTGTGCTGCATTAATATGGAGAATTACAGTGCTGTGTTTTGTGGCTATGTACTGAAGGAAGAAAAAAACAAATTCAGTAACAAAAGCATTGATACCTTAAAAATAAATAAATAAAACAAGGTCTTTACATTTAGTCGATACCTTCTGCTTTTATTGAGATCAATAATTAAACAAATTAAACAAAACAAAACAACAACAAACACATTAAACCTTATAATATTGGTGTCCAATGTTTTGGCTGACCTGGGCCACACATAAAATATATAGTTAATGTATGTAAGTGGCAATCTTCCTTCCTTTTAAAGTATTTTTATTGAAACTAAAAAAGAGCAACAAAAACCTAAAACTACTGGCATATATGACATTATTTTTGTGAAATACTAATCAAACACATATTGTAAAACTAATTATAGACATATTGCAAATTACTTTACACTTTTTGTGAGCATTTTGAGACTTTGAAAATTATCATTTCTCAGTACATTTATCAGTACCACGCAAGTATTCTGGATATTTCTTATGCTGTAAATGAGGTAACTTATTAAGTAATTTTGTAAAGTAATAAAAGCTCAAGTTTAATAATTACATAAGAAAACTTACATGTGTGCATAATAATAACAAAAATGCATGTCTTCACAGGCACACATACATGTAGCTGGGTTGAAATACTATTGTTGGCAATCACAGTGTTTTACTTCCCAAGAGGAACAGGCACATGGAACATGTAACACATGTGGGTTTCGATTCCACTGGGTATTGTGGGCCATGTGTTGGACATAACTGCCTTTGAAGAAAGAGTGTTGGGAGGATACAGCACTTATCATAAAAAAATAAATAAATGTAATTTATAACTGCTTCTATCTTAAAAACTGAGAAATCAGATATTCTGTCTGGAAATACATACATTCATGAAAAATGTTTGACTTCGGTGTCAGAAAAACAAACATTTATGAAAACAAACTCCATGAGATTCGAATTAGCTTCTTTCTGGAACTGCCATTTCTCCAATTAGCTCTGTAAATAAGAAGTGTGAGATTTTCTCCTGCTCATGATGCCAGAAAGTTGAACAACCTGAGCAGATGAAAGAGTAAGTTTCTGTAGTTTCTGCAAAATGGAATAATATGAAAATATATGTTTGCACACACTAGTTTAAAAAAAAAAAAAAAAAAGTTTTTTTAAAAATCTTTGTTTCCATTGGAATAAACCTTGAAGAGTTTAGCATAAACTGGGAATCGAGCAAGAGTGTTGCCTTCATACATTTCTTTGATTAATAATTCCACTTGCAACAGGTATTGATTTTTTGCTCTCAACAATTCTAGATTACAGAAACTGTGTAGTCTGATGGGGAATGGAATCACCATCTAATCAAAGAACAAACCCTGCATCTCTTAATTTTAACAAGGACAGACATAAAATATATGATTTCTAAGTAAGATATATATGTATTCAGCAAGGTGGACATAAATTACATCTGCAAACACAAGTATAAGCTGTAACAAACTTAAGATATAATGAAGAAACAGTAGAATAGAGATGGATAAATTTATAACTGTGTAGGTATATAGCTACAAGTTTCTGAGACATTGTTAATATGAATGTTAAATACATTTTAAGTGTTTTAATTTAAAATGGTAAAATGTGAACCTTTTTTTCTATCCTAGTTGTATATTGAAAGTGGGATTAAAGCACTGAGTTTGGTTATTTTTGTTCTGTTTTTATCAAGTAACATGGAATAATGCTGTTGTCTTTCAATTTCTTAGACATCTCTAGAGAAGTTTATATGCCACTATTGGTTCATATTCTTCATTTTACTGTAATTGGGAGGGAATTAAAGTTTAATCCTTTTTTCCAATACTGCCAAAGCCAATAATACAGTCCTCAGAGGAAAGCTCTTTGGAAAACAACTTCCAATTAAACAGAAGCGGAAACAGGGAAGGTGATTAAAATGAGAAATAATAATAATACACTGAAATGACTCTAAAGAGACAATCCTCATGCAAGAAAAATGCATTATAATGATGACATCTAGTTTTTGGGACTTGCTTCTGTTTATTTATTTATTTTAATAAAAAGAATAGACATTCATTCATGGTAATGAGCTATCTTACATTTATAATAGCTAATTTATAATAACTGGCCTTACGTAGTAACTGGCATACAAGAAATTCCAGATGAGGTATATTAACTGGCAGGAGGAATGTTACAAGAAATTTCAACATTCTGACATCCAATTTATATCCTTCTCATAGAGCAAATGTGATGCAACATCAGGAATTTAGCCTCTATTTGATTATTGTTACTGTTCAGTCCCTGAATGCTGTATCAGCATGGTAGAACTACAGAGCTACATTAGCTGGATTTTATACTTACATCTGTTAGGTAAATTATTGTGCTAAATATCCTTGCTTGCTGGTAAAGGAAAAACTAATTAGGAAAATGTTCCACTAGTTTTGTCATTCTGTAGCTATGTCATAAGTTTGCTGTGTGATATTATATCATAATAGACAAAATGATGAAAAACAGCTTGAAAATTATCAGTGAATAAAACATTTGCCTGTAGGAAGTCATTTCCAGTGAGAAATGTGCAAAATGCAGTAAGTGATCTGATCATGGTAAGAGTGAAGCTTTTGCAAACTTATTGGTTGTTTGCTTGGTAGTTTTATTTTCATTTTACTAGAGACTGGTAGGATCTTTATCTACCAGAATGTGAGCTAGAAAGAAGAAGAAAAAATCCCTATGAAAGTAAACAAAAATAGAGGAATACCAGTTACTTGGATGTAAATTTTAGGATGGCTATGCTGAGACTTTGAAACTTCACAAGTTAATAAATAGTGCTTAAGTTCTAATATGAAAATGCTTAATTTCATCTTCTGTTTCTCTGAGGTCTACTCACTTCGTTGCTCCAAAAGTAATGCCTCCTTTTTATTTCTTTGGAAGCACAACAGCTACAAGGAGCACAATAACACTTTTTGATAGAGCAAATTCTCAGCTACAAAACGCTCTTTTCCAAACACAATTAGCTTTGCATTATTTCCAGTGGTGAACAAGAGCCTGAATGTCAGCACTTGCAAAATTCTGCTTGTCCGTCCAGAACGTGTTTTGTCTTGCATGTTGCTGTTGCCATTGCTGAACTGCACCACCCACTGCCTCACTGCTCATAACCACTGTTTGATCTCCATAAACATTCAGCACACATCAGTGAATGTGCATGGGTGCTATTTTTTCTGCATGGAGAAATTCAAGAACAGATTTTTGCATTATACACACTTCTGTCAGACACAATCCTGCCAGACTGCCCCTCTGCTGCCCTCTGTTGAACAACAACAAAGTGTAACAGAATATTGGTGAGAAGGTTCAACCTCTATTGTCATACAACCAGCATCCACCTTTGATGTCATGGACCAACACGACAACATAGGAGGCATTACTTTTGGAGCATCCATCATATATGATCATAAATAACAGCAAAATTTCTCTCTCCACCATGCATTTTGATCTTGCTTTACCCGAAATTATGGGAATTATATCTGGCATCGGTTTGTACAAATGTGCAATGGTTGTGTTCTGCTCAGGGAGTAAAACAGCGCTGCCACAGAAAATAAGATCAAATGCTCCCTAAACATCTTTCCAGAGAACAATGAAGAGGAAAAAATTCCCATACAGTTGTCTTGTCTAAACAGCATTTCTAGAACATCCTGTACAGCAGTGAAACCTTTAGATAATAGGTTTATTAATAATGAGATTAATATCATATATACAGGCTAGTATAACTTACTCTGATAGATAATTATTAAGCACTGACCTTAAAATGCAAATTGCTTACATATTAGTATTTGTAATCTGCTTAAATGTAGTTTAAACAAACATTGATAAAACATGAGTGCGCTTGTTTGGAATGTTAGAAGAAACAATTTGCCTTAGTTTTAAAAGATATTAATGTAACTAACTGTGGATGTAAATTTGACTTGCATAATGTAACAAAAGAATAAAATAATAATATGAAAAGACATCTCAATAGATTTCAAAAGGTCATCTCTTTGAAGCCTAAGCTTCACAAGATGTGTAAAACCCCAAGCTTTTTAACAGATGTGGAAGATGGTTAAAAGAAGTTGTAGAATACATCTAAAACATTTTCTCAGGGCCAAATACAAACTGTAGAGAAGAGAGAATGCAGAAGAGAGAGGCAATAAACTTCAGTAATGGATATAGAATGTCATTGGCTCACCATTTTGTTGTTAAACTGTGAAAATCTTACCTTTATCTTTGTCTTTCTTCTCCTACAAAACCTTCTGAAGTTACCAGGCTGAGTAATTTTCTCTGATGTTAATGAAGAATTAAGTTCCTTCAAACGAAAGGGACCCACTGTGCCTCTTATATTCACATGTTGCCCCCAAACTAGAAAATTTGACACTTATTTTATGAAGAGAACAGAGTTGACATCAAGTGTCTCAAATGTAACCTGCTGGTAGCTGCTACAAAGCATCTATTTACTCATGTGGAATCACACGATCTGATGTGATGTTTCTGTGGTCATTCCTGCTGTCTGATTAAAGTCCGATGACATTCCACACAAGGGCTTGTTAAGGAATGGAAGACCTTTGACAGCTGGAGGAAGATTAGTGACCTGATTAGTGAATTTTGGAGCATGTGGAATAGGCTGCACCTAAAGGTATCAAAGGAGAAGGATTCACTCATTTTGCTACTGACGCTCAAACCGGGCGAAAGTCAAGACAAAAACTCTCTCTCACCAGAACAATATACAAACTGCAGGGTGCTGTTCACTAATGGGTTAACAGTATGCAGGAGAAAGAGCAGCCAGGGATTGTGTAATAACTATGGGATGTTTCTAGGGTGTTAGAGGAATATATATTGGGGATGCACAGAGGAAGAGCCAGAGAAAAGGAAAGGTCAATCTGGAAAAACAGAGTGCCTAATTTCAGCTTTACAGGGATTCGTACTGCATACATGTGAGTCCTAATGAACTTGGACTACCAAGTAGAATGCAAGTAGAGTGAGAGTTCTGAGTGCTACGTGTAGTGGTCCTGACCAGGAAACTATAGCACATTATTCCTGATTAATATCAGTAATCCAGAGAATTATGTTTTTATTAATCAGAAGATGTGGGAGTCTAAATTTAGTCACTCTGCTCACTCTGCAATACCTTCTAATCATAGTATCACAGAATGGCTTCGGTTGAAAGGAACCTCAAAGATCATCTAGTTCCAACCCACTGCCATGGGCTGGATATTCCCCACTATGCCAGGCTGCCCAGGGCTCCATCTAACCTGGCCTTAGCCACCTCTATGGATGGAACATCCACAGCTTCTCTGGGTAATATGTTCTAAATAAGAAAACTCAGCAGATCCATCATCTTCAACCTTCTTTTCTAGTCTACGGTTCTAATTAATAACATTTTTCTGTAGATATCATGATGAGATTTTTTTGGAGTGAAATAGATCTATGTGCCCTATGGATATCACAGCTGGAAGCAACTAGGAAGAGTTTGGTAGACTATCTGCATAGGAAGAAATGAAAGCTCAAGAGGATAACAAGTCTGAGAAAATCACTTCAGCTGGAGAAGAAATTGATTTAATCAGCTAGAAATGGAGAGCTGTCTGCTGTACAGTTCACATGGCATTTTGAAAAGATGTGGAAATACAAGCTTTAAATTATACAGGCTTAGAAATACCAGCCGAAACCATGTCACGGTATAAATTATTTTCCTGTTCTCCTCTGGTCATCTCCCTCCAGAGCACCAACACTCATTTGTCTAGGCACATTATTTCACAGAATGCCATTATTTTCCTAAAGACTATTATTCTTCAGTTTTGCCCTAAAAATAAAATAGATAACCTTTGAAGGCTTGGAAGCTATTTTTAATTACATTATAGAAAGAATCCTGTGTAATTTTGCATTCACACAACTTTCTTCATTGTGTCTTCAGTGATCTATGCCAATGACAGAACTGGAATCGTAGGTTAAAATCTCCACCATTTAGGTGATAAAAGATGATATCTCAAAAATCATTTTGTAGAAAAACTCTTTCAGAAATGTTAGTGTTTCTTTTATGACATAGCATATACATTTCTAGATGCAATTTTATATAGAAATTATAAATACTATTTATCATATCTTTTTATAATCATGGAGATTTTATAGTAATAATATGCAACATTTATCCATTTCTGTATACAATTGTAAACATAATTGGCCTTTGACAGGTTTATTTTCCCTCAATTTATCAAGGATATTGAAAATTAAGAAGAAAGAGAGTGAAAAATCTCGAATTCATTCTGCAGTGAAAACCCTTAGTTTCACTGTTTGTGACATTTGTCAGCAAGTCCAAGAAATGGTGCTTCCCTATTGCTCAAGAAGGAATATAAATCTTACAAAGCACACACTAAACATTTCACAGTATCACAGCATACATTGTATGTTACTGCAGTCTTTAGAGACATGACTGAATTTAGCACTTCTGCTTTTGCCTACGAAGTATCCACTGAATTTTGTAAATTAGACTTCAGACTGTTCAGTATAGAATCATGAAACTAGTGTGCTTGAAGCACTGAGTATAAAATCTAATCCGTTTTATGCATGTTAACCATAATGCTCATAAAAATCACATTAGGAAGCAGAAAGTCTGAATTTTCTTCTTTTTGTTACCAATCTGAAAATCTAAGATTCATGAATAAATTTTATGTAAAATAGAATTGAAGTATATTAAGTAGTTCAAACTAATGACTCTGGAAACTCTATATCTGAATAAGCAGAATAGTCCCTTAGAAAATAAAGATCTTCCTTTGAAATCCCAATTTTTGCCTGCAGTGATGAATTCTTTTCAGGTGTATTTCTTGAGTCTTTTGTCCTACTGTTTCAAAAGCAAAACATTTTCAGTTGTTTTCTTTTGTTTGACTAATATTTATCATCCATCACTTTCAATTTTATTGGAAAGAAAAACACCAAATCCATGAGATAAAGGGAACTCTGCATTTTCTGATTTTGCCATCAATTTTGTATTGTAAGACAAGAGTCAGTTTTCTAGGAGGTCAAGCAAAAAAATGTAGCAATCATCTCATCTGTGCTATCAAACTCCATAATTTTTTTAATAGAATTTTAACCCAAGTGGAGAAACATACTTCAGAGCACAGCAAAATTTGATTATATTAGTGTTATCTAAAGTATTTCAAGCCACATTCATGTTGAAAAATTGCGAACAAGGAAAACGATGCTAAAAGCTAAAAAAAATAACCTTATATTAAACGTAGTTTATGTTCACATTTTACTCTTGACTTGATGAGATGTAGCAAAAAGAAGAATTCTGCTGGTAAAATCTCCTATTGCTTATTCCCAATTTAGATTTCATACAGTATCATACATATACCTATGATTTTTATTATTATTTTTTTTAGTAAAAGTAAATAATTCAAACGATGCATAGACTATCAAAAGGAATGGCTGGAAAATACAGTCTCTGTTAAAAGGAGTTTTCCTTTGAGACAGTCAGTGTTTTGTTGACAGAACAATTTTAGCTGCTTAAGTCATTCAAAACAATAGTAAAACTTCAATTTTCAGCACAGCAGAACAAAAAACTAATATGTTATATTTTTAAAACTGTAAAAGTAGTTGAACACAAAAAATGGAAAAGATATGGGGTACTTCAACAATAACCCAAGGAGCCTGCTGATTGGTCCAAGGAGCCACATCTGAGAAGCCATCCTAAAAACTGAACCAAACGCTGCAATACTTCCTCAAACTACACAGGGGTCAGAAGTACACTGCGAGGATGGTACACCTCCTGTCCCTGTGCCACCATGGCACCCACCCACCCACAGAGGGCAGGCAGGCAGAGGGACCAGGCTCTGCTGTTGCTCCAGCTGCACACCTGCACGCCCCGTGCTCCCACCATTCTGTGGATCAGGCTTGCTTCACACTGTGCCTGCTTCGTGTTCAGCACCTTTGCCAAAACTCACAGGGCAGGGATGGGGGAAATGAAGGCTCCCTGAAGGCATCACCCACTCTTGGGCGTAGGAAGAGTAACCTTCAGTCAGACTGAAGAAACAGGATGGGACAACGGAAAAACACTGCAAACATTTATTTTTTAAACGACTCTACACTATCTACGTGGTACCACTGCCATCTGCAATGCTTCCCGGAGCACAAGTTGTAGGCACATCCAACTCCATCAGCTGCAGCTCCGCTATCTGGCCCCAGCCCCGGTGGAGAAGGACCGCTTGGTGCTGGACGTGTGCTGTGATTTGCAGCAGCAGGAGCAGCATTGCAGCTGCTAACAGGGAGCTCACTGCCTGCCCATGAGCAGCGCCTGACTGCATCTCTGCCTGCAGGCTTCTGCTCTGCTGGCCCTCCTTCCAACCCAGGGCCTGTGAGGAGGCAGCCCCCACCCGATGGACTGGAAGCCATCACTTTCAACAACTTTCCAGAGATTGTTGAAAAAGAAGCAGGATTATATATATAAAACCATTCGCTTGAAAAAATATCATGATAAAAAGCAAGATTATCTCTTTTTTTCCAAATTTAAGAGAAAAAATCCTGCACCAATTAAATTCTTGATAACACTTGGATTGATCACTTTATATCTCTCAGAATTGATTGCTGAACACCAGCCAATTTGAGGGCTTGCTGATGGACTCCTCAGCTGAGACAGCATGTTTTAAAAGATTAAAATATGGTAGTGAGGCTCTTGAAATTTGGAAAATTGAAAGCGAAGTCTGTACTGTTTAAGTGGAGAAGAGGGCTAAGAAAAGTGCCACTTTCCAAGTTCATTGCTTCAGCTGAAAAAACCTTAATCTGGCAGATCCACAGAGGGAAACATCAGTCATAGCACAGGAATCAGTTCACCTTTTTCCCTGCATAAAAACTGAAAATAGGTCATTTTTTATGGACTCAGGGAAAAACTCTCCATCTCATGTACTACCAAATGCAGTGCTGCTACTCTAAGAGCAATTATAAAATCATCTGTACCGGTTTCATTGTACCACTCATTTTTATTTTTATTTTTATTTTTATTTTTATTTTTATTTTTATTTTTATTTTTATTTATTTTCATTTTATTTTTTATTTTTATTTTTAGTGCCAGTAACTATTTCTCTAATATCTGGGACATGAAGGCAGATATTTGCAGATTGTTTAATAAGAAAAGAACAGTAGCTTCAATTCTACAATATTTTTTTCTTTGTTGTACATTATTACTATTATTATTTGAAATTAGATAATTCCCCTTAAACAAATAACTTCATGGTTTTCAAAAGTTTTATGAGAAATGTCAAACTGTCACATCATTGACATGAGGATTTTTTTTTTAGTGTTTATCTATTTGAATACAGATATTACAACAGAGACATTTTTAGAGAGTAATTTCATAATTCTCTGTGAAAACTAATGAGCAAACTGTTATCTGGGCTTCTCCAGTGACTTCTAATAAAAACCTGCTGTTTTCATTTTCCTGATTGTAACAAATATAAGCAAGTTTTGTGTTTTCTGTCACCCTTCTGCAGTGTCATGCTACTGTGGCTCTATGGGCTGTCATACTATTACAGTGTAGATAGTTGAGCAGAACACGGAAAAGAAAAGCAGGTACCATCTCCAATACATCCTCAGGATACAGTATGATTCACAAACACAAGAAATTGAATAATTAATCCTAAAGTGAACGTGAAGTGAAGCTTAAAGGTCAGATGAGCTGATAGGCATGTTTTGCAGCATAACAATTTTTGAAATTGTGTTGAACTTCTGTAGGTTATACACGGCTGGAAATGCCAAGCATCTGCTTTCTGTTGAGCTTCAGCATTAGTTTTTGAAGTTAGACAGATTAAGATCAGTCTTGCATGAAAAAGGAGAAGTAAAGGATAATTTCTGTGGGGAAAGAATCAGAATTTTTAAGTTCTCCTTGTTGTGGAGGACTTGATCATTTATTCCACTGCTAATAGTAAATTAAGTCTTTAAATGTCAGACTATTGTTCTGCATTTCTTAGATCAGCACCGTAGAAAACCTCTCACTACTGCTGGCCCAGCATTCACCCAGTAGGAAGGGGACCTGCAGGGAGTTAACAAGCACAGTTTGCCTTGCTGCTTGTCTGTAAAATGTTCAAAGCAATGCTCTTGCAGTCCAAAAACTTCACAAGCATACTACACTCCTGTTGGCTTCAGTGCCTTCACAGTTCCCTCAAAATCAGTATCCAAAACTGACTTATCCAGAAAGACTAAAGCAATCACACTGGAAATGTAACTTTTCTAGGTTAGAAATTAAGTGCATTAGCCACACTGAAGTCTGAAAATAGACAGCTATGTTGTTTCCACTGACAATAACATAATGTACTTTGTCAACACTAAATTCCCTGGTAAAAATATATATACATATAAAATAGAGGATGGTAAGCATTCTTATAATGACAACAACAGTCATCTGAAAATACACTGTAAAATATTAATGTCTCAAGATTATGTGTGTGCTAATAAACAGAAAAATCAGACAGAAGGAAACATTAATTTAAACATGCACTGTACATAATAATAGAGAATTACAGTGAGACATTTTTTCCTTCTGTTGTAAAATACTACTCCCTAAACAGCAAAACCTCTGAGGACATATGACAGTTTTGGCAGTATAAAGTTTGAAAGTACATGTAGTAATTTTGATGAAAATACACGGCATTTTAGTTTTATTTTTTCTAAATTAAAAAATGCAAACTTTTAATTTTAAGATATAACTTTGCTTATATTACTCATTTCTTATTAAATAAGCAAAATCAACTCAGGAATCATATATTTGAAATCATCAATTATAGAATGGCATTTCTTTTGAAAATTTTGATTGAAAATTATTTAGAGATTCTGTACTTAAGGATTTTTTTTCCCAAAAACCATTTACTAAGACATCAGAATTACAACACTCAGATGTTAAATTTCAATATTGTCCAATGTCATCCTACAGAGCACCAAGGGTAAAGTCAAAGCTTTCATGCTTGAGACAACAGAGGATCTCATATTCAGCGCCTCATAAATCCATCATTAAAAATTCTGTTTATGTTAAGTTATAAAATACAACATTAAGAAGTTTTCTTCATCAGTTTCACTTAATCCATGCCATGTTTTACATTACATAACAATCCTGGCCTGCATTAGAAATAGTGTGGCCAGCAGGAGCAGGGAGGTGATCATCCCCTGTACTCAGCTCTGGTGAGGCCGCACCTCGAGTGCTGTGTTCAGTTTTGGGCCCCTCACTACAGGAAAGACATTGAGGCCCTGGAGCGTGTCCAGAGAAGGGCAACGAAACTGGTGAGGGGTCTGGAGCACAAGTCCTGTGAGGAGCGGCTGAAGGAGCTGGGATTGTTTAGTCTGGAGAAGAGGAGGCTCAGGGGAGACCTCAGCACACTCTACAACTTCCTGAAAGGAGGTTGTGGTGACGAGGGGTTTGGCCTCTTCTCCCAGGCAACGAACAGGACCTGGGGAAATGGCAGCAAGTTGTACCAGAGGAGGTTTAGGTTGGACACGAGGAAGAACTTTTTCTCTCAGAGAGTGTTCAGGCACTGGAATGGCTGCCAAGGGAGGTGGTGGAGTCGCCATCCCTGGCAGTGTTCAAGAGGCGTCTGGACGAGGAGCTGCGAGATCTGGTTTAGTTTGTGGTAGCAGTGGTAATGAGAAGATGGTTGGACTAGATGATCTTACAGGTCGTTTCCAACCTTGATTCTATGTTCAGCGGAGCCCTGGGCAGCCTGTTCTAACGTGTGGCAATTGTCCATGGCAGAGAGGTTGAAACTAGTTGATCTTTAAGATGTTGACCAGCTGAAGTCATTCTATGATTTTATGAAAACTGGGACAACCTTTGATTGTTTCCAGCTGAGTAAGACCTCTTTGGATTCTCGAGACCGTTGAAAAATATTTGAGAGACCTCACAGTGACATCAGCCAGCTCTTTGAGTACCATGGATTAAATTCCATTGGCTCTCATTTATGTGCATCTAAATGGAGCAGAGAATCCTGCACAAGTTCAGGGTTGTGTGAAGGTTTATCTTTGCTACAGTCATGGTCCTCCAACTTGATGCTCTGAGGCATCCAGGGCTCATCATTTAGGAAAAGGCTGTGGATGATAAATTTTCAAAGGAATGTTTTTCTAATTATGAGCTCTTCATCATATATCTTCAATATTTGACATTATTTACATTGTATGTCAATTCAGTCATTCATTGTTTTATAGGTAGCAGTAGAACAGTAATGAGAAAAAATAAGGTAAAATGAAATGTAAACTATTGTATCATGTTCCATGGCCTTTGTTTAAAGAAGAGTTTCTTGCTACAGCTTTAATTCAAAATGAGCTACTCCACTGCTAATAAAGCAACAACAAAACTTTGAAGAAAATGAGTTCTCCTAAAATTCATGTCGATCTCTTCTGTCTTCCTATCTATTAATACTTGCCTTAATAAGACAGTTATGTTTTATAGACATTAAATGTTCAAAGAGGACAAAGAGAAAACACCTGGCATTATTGAGCTTCTCAGAAGGAGAAGAAATACTGTTCTGAGATTGAATTATTTAAGATTAAACTAACAGTGAAGACTAGTATGCATAGAAAACTGAGGGCAGACTCCTGCCTTTTCAGCAGTCTCCACACCACACAGGTCTGCCCAATTTTTCTTGTTTGGTTTTTAGCCTGTTCTACTTATTTCTCATCCTAGCAGTGAAAGAGAGAGGTGTCTTGAAATTTTAGACAGTAACATTGCCAATATTCTTTGCAATTCAACAGCCAAAGTAACTATTTTTAAGCAGAATCGTGAGAAAGAATGCCATTTTATGAACAGCAATGCCAGTGATCTGTGGACAGCATGAGCTAGTTCAGAAAAGAAAGAACAAGAGAGAAAAAATTGTCTCATAGTATTTTTTTCCCCCCATTTTCTGTATATTGCCAACCACAATAAAAAGAAAGTTTGTTCTGACTCAGTAGACTTTGAATATAATGGTTTCAACTGCAGGCATCTCTCATGTATAGATATTGCAAATCATTTGCAATAAAGCAGTCTTTAATTCAGTCTCCAGAGCAAAAGATGAGTGAGTTTTTGTAATGTTATGGTTATGACGGTATAAAGTCTTATTGCATATTATATTCATTTTGCAGCTACTTGAGGTCAGCCTAACATTTCCCAGCTGGAAAATAATTACCTTCCACTGTTTCCCCATCTTGAGCTACATCCCTAAAATAAACACATGCCTACTGATTGAATGAATAGCATAGAACAACACAGTTCACTCTCTGCAGTTAATATCTACTTTTCCCCTCCTTAATAGCAGAAAGACTGGAGATGAGACTACCCTTGCACCCTTGATAGTCTTGTCCTTGTGGCTTTCGTGGCTTTGCTTCCATCTCCCCAGCCTTTGTACAAATATTCTTGTGCTGATGGCTGAGGCACCTAGATAGGTACAGCACCTGGATAGCTTTTTTTTTTTCCCCAAAAATCTCTTTTTTTTTTTTTCTGAAATTGGAACTTGGTGCAACAAGCCACCTTATCCTGCAATCCAGTTCTCCTTTCCACTGTCAGCTCAGTGGGGTTAAATCCAGGTTAATAATGGTGTGTGCTCAGGGTCCTGTATGCAAATATAAAAAAAAATACATCTGTACTACTTCCAAGAAAATGTCTTGAATATAATAAATGTCTTTATCTTCTATCTGTAATACAAGTGCAATTAATTATTTCAGATTCTTATTACAGATATCTGTCACAATCGTTTACAATCAGTCTGCCTAGAAAAGACAAAGTTGGAGAAGCTAACGTGTCTGTTTTTCATTCTTCTGTCATTCATGTAATAGGTAAATCCTTCAAAGGAAAGACAGCAGTTTTTAAAAATATTTTTGTGGTTTTGTTTTCGTGTTTCTCACATGGATAAGATTTATTTCATTTTCCACCACTATCCCTTTCTTTTCCTGCAGCTTGAGCTTCTGGACTTGTAGTTGTAAAATACCCATTTAATCATTTAAAAGCAAGAAGGTTAGCAGCATATTTTATTTATTTCTTCTTGGACTTTTCAGATTTTTTGTCTTATAAAGTATATGATGTAATGTGTAATTTCAGCCATGTTTAAGAAAATACTTTTCACAACAGTAGTACCACATTGCAGTGTATTCAGCCCGACTAGTTTTCAAAGCTCAGGATAGCATCTCTACATATCACGTTGTCTTAACATGTGCTGCCAGATATAAAAATAGAAATATTAAATAAAATTAAAAATAGTTTGGAGAAGCAAATTATAAATTTCAAATTTAAACAATAATAGTAATAGAAGAAGAAGAAATTATGATCTTATTTCAGCCCACTGAAAAACTTTTATTTTTGAGCTAACATTAATTGGACCTCCATGACCAGTGTTGAGTGGATCGATCATCCGTCAATATTAGGGCATACATAATTGATTTTGTTGGTTGATAAAACCTCTTGCGTAAGACTTTGGAAAATTTTGCAAGAAATCATAAATATTTTCTGTAATGTTTTATAGACTACCCAAAAAACTTTGCTATATACATAAAACAGAGTGTGGGAACTCAGTTGGCAATATGGCTGTGAACTTATTTGCAAATAGCAGTAAGCAGAAAGTATATGAATATATGCCAGACTGAAACTTAGCAGGAAATTCTATGTATTATTATTACCCGGTCAGATTTGTCCTTTCTTAATTAAAAGAAGCAAGCCAAAAGATATTGAACAATAAACAGATTAGGCAAAATATCAGTGTAGTTACTCAAGAGCCTAACCAAAATTGTGAAATGGTGCACCATAGAACTAATTGTGTATCTTCATGTAAAAAACGTGAATTATATCAGATATCTTCCAAAGCTCCCTTCCATCCTCAGACATTCTGTAATTCCATTTCAAGTGTTTACTGCATATCAGTGCTAGGAGATTGGCAGTCCAGTTTTAGTTTTACAGAGGCATTTTGTTCTCACTTTATCAATATGTACTGATCTCATGGCCCCTGTTCTGTTGAATCACTCTAGTTTAACAAAACTCATGCTGACATTCTTCTTTCTAAGTAGAAGTGAGAGTAATACACAGAAAAGATAGGTTAAGGAGCAAATAAAATGAATAAATATACAAATGCAACTTTCTTTTTAAACAGAAATTACAAATTGAACCTCATTGAGCACAGTACCACTCAAATATACGTTACCAAAATGATACCAACGCCCACACTAATGAAAATGTAGGCAGTATGTGTCTTTTGTCATGTTCTATAGACAAACTTCAGATAAGGTAAGAATATTGAGAAATGCTTCAATATTTCTATAACGCTTTCAGTGCTTTTATATTTGAAGAAATTTGCACAGAAATACTGTGAAGAGCATTATTAATTTTGAACAATAATGAAATTGCTAAAAAAGCCTTTTTTTTTTCAATCTAATTAATGAAATGAGCAAATGATCGAATTAGAAGTAACCACTCATTTTGAATTGAAGTGTCTTCAGTGCAGATGCTGAAAAGAGCAATATCTGTATTTGTTCCAAATACAAATTTATACTAAGATCAGTTAACACACTGTGTTAACACATGATACATGTGACCATGTAGCAGATCTGTATTGGCTTGAATGTTTCTCTTAGCTGTGTAACTCCTTCATTTTACCAGACATTGACATTCCCTGCTGTAAACTACAGGTAACTCCAATGACTGTCTAGTAAAAACAAACCAACAAACCAACAGCAAAAACAAACAAACAAACAAAACACAACCCACCAACAAAAAAGGTGTAATACTTTGAATTGAAACTGGAATAGTTGTACTGTTTTCCAGTATTTTCCACATTATTTTTGAATCTACTGCACTGTTTTCAAACTAGTCTTAGCTTTTTACTTTAAGGTTTGCAAATGGCTTTTCTAAAAGATGAGAAGCGTGTCTTAGATAAGGATTCTTAACTATTTCACAGCAAACTTCACTTTATCCTCGAGTCTTCTTTCAGTCTCTGCTTTCCATCATATACATACTCATTTGAACAGATTCATCTTATATAATAAGTGTTTTATATGTGTTTGACTTTTGTAACATCAGTCCAATGAAAATTGGAGTCTCTGGATTCAAAATACACCAAACAAAAATACACACTTAAAATAATCTGATTTATCTTAAGTAATATGAGGCCACATTTTATAATTCACATTTATACCTAGAAGAATTTTTCTTTTCAGTGGAATAAGCACAGGTAAAGATAAAAATTAGATACCCCGAAGCATCACAATTTTTTTTAAATTTAATTTCTCCAATCCACTTTAGTATCTCATCACTACTAAGAAAAGTTAATTACAATTCCAGCAGAATTCATTGGAATGTATTTTAAAACTAAATGGACAGTACTACATTTTAGAATTGTTATGTGAAATTCAGCATTTAAAATTCTACTCAATAAACTATTCTTCTCAAACTTTTAACCTACAACAATATCAGCAAATAGAATTAACCTGGTTTTAAGTTTTCACAGGCTGTTCCAAGGGATTAGTTTGTGATGCTTCGATTGTATCTTACTTCAAATTCTTTGTATGGACTCAGGGATTTATATGCAAATTCATCTATGAAAGTGTAACATAATTTTTAAAAACAAATAAAATAACTCAAAATTGAATAGCAAAACTCTAAATAAATGAGAACTCCCAAATTCATGGTGCTCCAAGCAGATGTAGAATAATTGTACTGGAAATATTTGTGCTTTTTTAATAATCTTTATGAGATTATCCATGTTCTTAAAATTAATATACTCACAGAACTTGAAAAGACTCATGCTAATCACCTCAAGTCAGAGGAATTAACATCTCTTTATTAATACAAAAATGCAGTTTGCATTTCCACCTTCCTTGAAACTCATGTAATGTAATCCTTTGCAATACATGATTTGCAAAGAAAATTTTACTTCTCTGAATCAGATTAGTTGACTTAGTAGTGATCTACAAGATGCAAAGAAAAAAAACACAAAATATTCTTTGCATCCATTATTATGTGATTAAACAGTGGCACTGAAACAAATTATTTCCCCATTAAAAACTTGGAAACACCTCTATGAAGTATGAATTCTTATGTGGAAATTTATGCAAAACATTCTCAAAGAGAAAACTGAGGGATAAATTAAGAGTCAGATATGCCTTGTAGGTATCCTTCTGTGGGATTAAAAAGTACATATTCCTTATTAACTTATAGGACCATGTGCCGAGTCTCTCAGTCTGTATTTATAATGTTGTATGTACACATACATTAATATATATAAAATAAACCATTTATATGTATTTCCCTAAAAATAGTAAAAAATACTGATGGTCACCTTAACAGTACTAATCAAGTAGAAAGAGTGCTAACTCATTAGGGCTAGTCCTTAGAAGATGAAAGAAGTATCTTATTTTTAGTGTAATAAAGACATGATAGTAAACAGATAAAGAGAAATATTTTGAAAGATGTGATTTATTTTGACTGCAGGAAAATGACACTGTGGCATTTAAGATGAAAGCTGAAGGAAGAGTAAATATTTTCTGAGTAGAAATTTAACTGTTAGATGAGGGAGAAAAGTTGCACATTAAACTCACTAATTGGAGAACAGTCAGCAGAAATCAAGATGATATCTCTTACAGCAGTATGGTATAGAAAACCAGATTTTAACATCAAATTAATGTTGATAAAAAATTGAGAAAAAGTGATGAAAACAGGAATTTCTTCTTCATCCATGGAGCACATACACCAAATATTAATTAGAAATATTTCTCAACTGCGAAACAATTTAATATGCCACAGATAGCATGTAGCTTCTCAGTCAGAACATGAGAATCTTTAATCCCAAGAACATTGCTGTTGGCAGTGAGGAATCTGCAACTGGACATTTTCTCACTGTTATAAGAAAACTTACTCATGGCAAACTGGAAAACAGAACTCTAAAATAAATATAACCTATCAAGCTCTCTCACTTCATTCCCAATAGGGAAAAATGTGGGCAGAGATATGAAATAGTACAGCTACTCTACTACTTCTAACTTATAAATCATTACTGAGGTGCAATATGATGTATTATTTAAGACTTTTTTGCATCTCCACTTGTACAGTTATTTTAGTTAGTCATATCTGTTGACATGTGGAGAAGTTATTATCCTAATTAGGAAAGAAAGTACCAATGTTTTAGTTCATCTTTGAACCAATCAATATTTAACTAACAATATGACAAAATAAAAAAAATCTGCAATTAAATGCCATGTGGGTAAGATGGCAATAACATTTTTTACTGATACTTCTCTGTATGCTAAGATATTAAGATACGTACTTGTACAGAAAACTAATTTTTCTTTTAGAATATCCCCAGTTTAAAACATGTCTAAACATGAGATTTTTGTTGTGTTTTCTTTTGTTTTGTTCTTTAAGCTGTAGATTTCTCCCACAGCCCACACTCTTACTGGCTGTATTTGAAGTTAAACCAGAGTTTATCTTCATTTAAATCATTACTCCTCAGCTGGGGAGTGCATAGTAGCTAGTGCATAAAGGTAATCTGTAATATTTAGTATATGACAATAGCAAGGTTCCTGAAGCAACTTATGGAAATTCTGCATATGTTTTATCTTGTATGAAAGCATTTTTCAGAATTTCCTCTGGAAACCATTACTGCAGAATGGAAAGTGAAACTGGGACAGTTCTTGGCTCCACAGAATTATTAAGCACTTCCACTTATTCTGATTTTAGGAATAGTTCTTTATTAGAAACGTGATTCTGCAATATCAGGCAAAGGAATATATGGGAGACAGGAGAGAAGATAGGCTTGAGAACAGCACACAACTGCACTCAAAACATTATTGTTGACGTAGAAATTATGTTAACCAGAAGACCAGTGGTAACCAGGGCTGCATCTAAAGAGAGGTGACCAGCAAAAACAGGGAGGTGATTGATCTCCCTGGTGCGCCCTTGTGATGCCCCATCTGGAGTTCTGTGTTCAGCCCTGAGGCCCCAGTATAAGAAGGATGTAGAGTTGCTGGAGTGAGCTCAGAGGAAGGCCACGAAGATGCTCAGAGAGAGGGAGCAGTTCTTCTATGGAGAAATGATGGGACAGATGGGCTTAATCACCTTGGAGAAGAAAGGGCTCCAGGAAGAAGTCATTGCAGCTTTCCAGTACTTGAAAGTAGCTTATAAACAGGAGGAAGAACAACATTTTACAAATCTTATAGTGATAGAAGAAGGAGGAATGGCTTTAAACTAGAAGTGGGGAGATTTAGGTTAGATATTAGGAGGAAATCCTTTACACAGAGGCCAGTGAGGCCCTGGCACAGGCTGCCTGGAGAAGCTGTGGATGCCCCATCCCTGGAGGTGCTAAAGGCCAGGTTGTTTGAATTACGGTGATTATAAGAAAGTGTAGTACAGTGTCAAATATTAGAAATATTAACTTTCCTGAAAATCATTTACCTTAGGAGAAAGCATAATCAATACCTTCTTGAGTACAAGTTCAGGGTAAATCACCTGTGATTTTTAAAGCTAATAGATGCCATTACTTTCACTAACAGATGGTGGGTTTGTTGTTCAATCATGGTCTTGAATTTATTAAACAGAAAAGAAAAGGAAATCTTGCTACCATGACATGTTCACACTCTTTCCTACACTTGATTGAATTAGAATTGTCACAGCTTGATTTTGACCCTTCTGAAACATTAGCATAAACATGTAGTTCCTGAAGACTTTTAACTTTACAGGTGCTAGCAAGTGCACTCTCCACTCATTACTCTGCATTTCTCCTGGTATATTACCACCAAGAAGGACATAATTGCTATAATTCCTTCAGAGACAGTGAAGGATATCAAATACTATTTCTCCCTGCAATAACTCAGCAAATCCTTTGTGTGAGTTTTGAAGCTTAGAGAGGTCACAGTTACATGTGCACCAAGGTCAATACCAGTGCCATATTAGAGCTCTGGATCAAGGATTATCCTTGTCAAAGAATGTGAAGGGGACATCTTATTGCAAGGGATCTTTTCCTTTCTAACTGAAGGGGAAATTGTATCTACGCTTTAGAAATACACTAATGTCTGTAGCACAGTATTACTACTAGTCATCTATAGAAAAATACTGGTTTAGTGCCTCGTACTTAGTGTGCAACAGAGCTTTGTCTAGATTGAGTTCAATTCTGAAGCCTAGATTTATTCTTCAGCAGCAATGTACAATGGCCTTATAGAAGCCCATTCCCAACAAAAATTTAAGACAAAGCTTTACTAGATTTTTTTTCACCCAGCTCTGCAAATAACTTTTGGGGAAATGCATTTAGATTTATTGAAATAAATTTCTTTGCTTTCTTTCTTTCTAACTTTCTTTCTTTCTAACTCTGCGAGTTATGTTTATGGTTGTAGTCTCTTGCACAAATGCTCAGAGTCTACGTGTGTCTTCCTGATTGTTTTCAGAGCATCTGTATTCAAATGTACCTCAAACTCTTCTGACGCTAAAATACAGGAAATAGAAAAAAAATCTCAGACTTGTCTGGAAAAATACAGATCACAGTCTGGACAGGTGACTAGCACATGAGAAAGGGTTGATGTTAGCTAGGGAATGCAAGTAAACTGTTTCTACCTTCTGTGTGTAGAAGACACTTGTTTGAGAACTGCCCTGCAGCAGTAACTAAGTATTCATTTTCATTTATAACTTTGAATAAATGAGATACCTGTATGTAATAATAGCATATTCCTAAATGCTATTTCCTAGTTGCAGTTATTTTCTTTATAGTACATAAAATAAAAGTTCTTTTTAACTTGTTTAGCAAATTTCGGGGAGCAGAAGTTGGTTGCATGAAATTCTACTACTTATACAAATTTCTATCTAACAAAGTTATTCTCAGCAATTTCTTATTATTCTTATTTATATTTTCCAGGGAGAGATTCTCCAGGGCTTTTCTCCCTTTATATTAGAGAAGCTTCTTGATAGTGTAATATTTTTATCTGGGTTGAGACACTTTTTATGCAAATGTTCAGTATTTCAGCACATACACTTTAAATTTAGGAGTGCATAATTTACCTCAAACCAAAGAGGCTGATAGCATTTTTATGGATAATACATTATGTGCGACATCTGCCAGACTCCTTACCATCACACCACACTTCTCCACAACGGTTTATGAGGAGAAATAAAGAAATTTTAGTGTCGGCAAAGATATCCAGAGTAAGAGAATGTAATTATCTCACTGGGGATTTAGCTAGGACAGCAGGCCAAAATACTCCCATCAGTGTGCCAGATTGTCTTTAACAACTACATGACGCCAGATCTGCAATATGCTTTTCTGTAAGACTAACATTTTGTTGGAAAGTCTGAACCAAGTGAAATGCCGACACAAAATTGAGGTGCTCTTTGTGGTTTCTCAATACACAGTTCAATAAACACTATGTTAGGATCCTGCATGTTCCTTGCAGGATGCATACTTATATTGCTGCAGAATGAAAATACATAGACATAGTGAAAGCAGACAAAGAGAAAGTCAGATGGGTATCTTTCACCATAATCAGTCCCCAGAAGAGGATAGCAGGGATAGATTTGACTTTGCAAGCTTGCATCCACACTACACTTAGCATTAGCCTATAGAAAAGTCTTTGGTATATGTTAATTACAGACAAAATATTTAATGGAATTACAAAATTGTTTATTATAAATGGCTATGCCACATTGGAATAGATCCTAAGGACTTGTTGTTATTCAGCACTCATGCAGCATTTACCTGATAAATGTTAACTACTGAGGTTAAGAAAGCAGAAGCAGTACAACAACTATCAGTATTCAAAGCCTGTCCATGCCCCAAACCAACATGGATATCAGGAACTGTGATCACATGGAAAACTTTCAACATCTTTTGTTTCATTTGTTGATTCAGGCAGGTCTGTCCTAAAGAAAAAAAGAGTTCCCTTAAGCAATATTTTGGCTACTTTACCAATGAAGTTTTTAATATACTACAATATAATATATAATACATAAAATGGTTTTAAGAGAAATGTGGTGTGTCGATTTCAGCTATATAACCAGAAATGGGATGTTCTATATGACCTGCAGTTCACCTAGACAAAAACAAAACAATTCATATTTGGCATTATGTCAGCTTGTGGGCTATGAGAGTGGTGAGGTGCTGGAACAGCTGCCCAGAGAGGCTGTGGATGCCCCATCCATCCCTGGAGGTGTTTAAGGACAGGTTGGATGGGGCCCTGGGCAGCCTGGGCTGGATTAAATGTGGAGGTTGCTCACCCTGTTTGCAGCAGGGGGCTTGGAGCTTCATGATCCTTGAGGTCCCTTTCTGCCCAAACCATTCTATGATTCTATGATAAAAACTTGTGGCACGGAAGCCACACTAAAAGAGCAAGTTACTAAAAAGATTCTAACTTAGATTTCAAAGCTAAAAAAAAAAATCTATAACTTGGAGCTTTGCATATTTATCCTTTTCATTTAACGTAAGGTATTTTATCAAAAAGGCTAAGGTATTTCTATTATTCTTCAAGCTGACATAACATACACTGAATGGAATACAGAAGTTTGAAACTTGAAAATACTGAGCAGAACAGCACATTGGCAGCTGAAGACATGTACCATTCAGTCAGTACCAAACAGGATTATACTTTCAATACAAACTTCTGACACATTACTTCTTGAAATCTGTATACAACACAGGATCATCCCTTCAAGATTATATCATAACAGAGCTTGGGAAAAATGATGCCTTGTTATAATAATTTTGTTCCTGTCAAAAAAGAAATCTAGGCTAATAATGTAACATATTGTATAATCAATGAAAATTATATAAAGGAATATTTATAAAATTTAATAATATTAAGATGCTATAATAATGAAATAAGCAAGAAAGTTAGGCACAACAAGACAAAGAGAATAAATAGGAGGCTTACCTGCGGTGTGGGCTCACTCAGGAAACTCCAGTGGAGCAGATCTTCTGAAGAGAGAGAGAGATCCTTCCCCACTGGTAGTCAGCTCTTAAATGGGTCTAAGAGAGGTGGAGCCAGGCTCCACCCCTTCCTGCAGCACAGGTGAATTGCTTTCACCTGTGCTCCCAGGGCTGACTCATTGCTCGCCTCAGGTGACTAATCAGAGGTTCAGGCCGTGACTCAGCAGTTCCCATACACATATCTACATTTTTTTTGTAGCTAAAGTTTACTACTTACTTATTTGAGAAACTTCTGCCATAAATAAAAATGAATATTGCATGTGACAGTATTTTTGAAAAGTGTGCCTCAATATCTATACCATTATTATTGAATGAAATAGGAAATAACATAATTTCTTACAGAAATTACAATAGTTTCTTTCTTCTATTCAGTATAAGATATGTTGAAGAATTTTCACAATGACACAAAGAAAGGTTAGTACTCTAAAAGTGATTCAGAAAGAAATTCCTTAAAATTATTCTGTTATATAATTACTTAATTATTTTGTCTATAGAGGCATTGAGCGTTTACAAAAAGGGTGAGATAACCCCTTTGATCACATGCCTACAGGAGAGGCATACTGATTTATGAGTTAGATTTGCATGTCAAAACTTATTTGTTTCACTTACTTGTGGTACAAATGACCTTTCTATTCTAGGAAATTATTTACATCTTTATAAGTGTGTTACTAAGTAATCAAAGACAAAGCCTACGTCTGTAAAACAAATAAAGCTCGGAAATGATTAAACATAGATTCTCTCATTGCAAACAGATATTCTATACATAAAATCAAGTGCCTCTAGGGGGGAAAAAAGAAGCCTTGTATCCTGTAAACGCATCTGCAGGTAAATTAGTTTTCAGATAAGGCCTGTATGCACCAGTGTCAGTATTTTATGTGGCACTGAAATGATATTTCTTATCCAATCATACAATCATAGAGTCATTAAGGTTGACCACTAAGATCATCTAATCCAACCATCAGTTCATCATCACCGCACCCACTAATCCATATCCCTCAGTGCCACATCTCCCCTTTTCTTGAACACCTTCATGGACAGGTGACTCCACCACTTCCCTGGACAGCCTGCCCCACTACCTCACCACATTTTCTGAGAATAAACTTTCCCTAATGAACCTCCCCTGATGCAATTAATGCAATTTTCTCTGATTCTATCACTGTTACCTGTGAGAAGAGGCTGACCCCTACCTTGCTATAACCTCATTTCAGGAGGTTGTAGAGAGCAATAACATCTCCTCTGAGCAATCCCTTGTACAATTTGGCCACATCACTCAATCTCTTAATAAACTGGCTAAATTAATATAAACACACCCCTACATTTCCCTGATTCTGTTCAATTCTTTCATAGTTTTATTTGATTCTTTTATAAAACTGCCCTAATTATTTGAAACCTTCTAGGTTTTAATATAAATTTATTCATGACTAATTAATTTCTTGTCTTTATGCCATTGTTTTCAGTTCAGGGGAGATCACTCTTCTTCTCCAGCAGCCATCTTCTAACTATTGCATTTATGAAGAGCAACCACATCTCCTCTCATCTTTTGGTTTTCTTGGATGAGAATAACAAATTGTCATCTGCATTTCCTCACGTAGGCTTTCCATATTCTTCTTTACTGCAACTGTTCCATTCATAATTAATTATTCCTGAAATTGTTGTACCACAGCTCTGAGAGGTGCTATGCATGAGCTTTTAATAGTGACTTATATAATATTAATAGTGCCCAATAATTAAAGAATATGATCAACAGATACATATCATGATTCTCCTTTGACATGGCTGCATCAAAGTAGTAGGTAGTCGCATCCTCATGAAAACAAGAGCTGGGCAAAATCACACAAAACAAATGACTGTGCATCTGTGTTAGCTATTATATGATCATGCTACAGATTATAAGACAACTACAAAAACTGTGGTTTTTATGTGTAGACCAGATGTACAAAATCATTACATGTCTTTTTATTACAGAATGGTATACAGATTAATAAAAGGTCCATAGAATAATGCTTATTACCTCACTTTGCTTTCTGTTAGCAATAGCATATGAGTGTGTGCATGTGTATAAAGTCAGAGAAGAGAGAAAGATGAGATAAATGATTTGACTGTTAACTTAAAGCATCTGGTAAATTAAATTGCAAAATTACCTAAAGCTAATTCTTAAGAGTAAACTTCTTTTACATGACATTTCAATTCTTCTCTTCAGATGTAAATATCCAGTAAGTTTTATAAAGCGTTTCTAAGTGAACTTTATGTATTCATTTCAGGACAAGACTGATTGTTCAGTGCAGTGGTGATATTACTCTTTGTTGCTAAATACTTGGCAAAGGGAGTTGAGAATGCCCAGACCAAGGACTGAGCAAATATTTTGAATCAGTATTTTGGAGATCAGCCACAAGAAGTTGGGGAAAACACTGGTAAATGAATCTAATTTAGAGAGAATAAATTCAGTCAAATTAAAACTAAATAAATAAACACTAATGTATAAATTAGTAGTAAATTAGTGGACAAAAATATTTTTCTGCAAATCACAGAATCACAGAATCACAGAAACACCAAGGTTGGAAAAGACCTACAAGATCATCCAGTCCAACCATCCATCTATCACCAATAGTTCTCACTAAACCATATCCCTCAACACAATATCCAAATGTTCCTTGAACCCCTCCAGGGTCGGTGACTCCACCACCTCCCTGGGCAGCCCATTCCACTGCCTGACCACTCTTTCAGAGAAGTAGTATTTTCTAACGTCCAGCCTAAATCTTCCCTGGTGCAGCTTGAAGCCATTCCCTCTAGTCCTATCACCAGTTACACAAGAGAAGAGGCCGACCCCCAGCTCGCTACAACCTCCCTTCAGGCAGTTATAGAGAGCAATAAGGTCTCCCCTGAGCCTCCTCCAGACTGAACAATCCCAGCTCCTTCAGCCGTTCCTCATCAGGCCTGTGCTCCAGACCCCTCACCAGCTTTGTTGCCCTTCTTTGAACCCGCTCCAGCACCTTGATGTCTTTCTTGCAGTGAGGAGCCAAAAACTGGACACAGTACTCGAGGTGCAGCCTCACCAGAGCTGAGTACAGGAGGACTGGCATCACCATATCTGATGCAGGCCAAGATGCCATTGGCCTTCTTGGCCACCTGGGCACACTGATGGCTCATGTTCAGCTGAGCATCAATCAATACCCCCAGGTCCATTTCCTCTCTGCAGTCTTCAGGCCACTCCGCCCCAAGCGTTGTGTGGGTTTGTTGTGGCCAAAGTGCAGGACTCGGCATTTGAACCTCATCCCATTGGCTTCAGCCCAGCAATCCAGCCTGTCCAGATCCGTCTGTAGGGCCTCACTACCCCCAGGCAGATCGACACTTCCAACCAGTTTGGTGTCATCTGCAGACTTACTGAAGGTGCACTCAATGCCCTCATCCAGGTCATCAATAAAGATATTGAAGAGGACAGGCCCCAGCACCGACTCCTGGGGAACACCACTCGTGACCGGTCGCCAGCTGCATTTAGCTCCATTCACCACCACTCTCTGGGCCCGGCCCTCCAGCCAGTTCCTCATCCAGCCAAGAGCATACCCGTCCAAGCCACGGGCTGCCAGCTTCTGCAGAAGAATGTTGTGGGAGACAGTGTCAAAGGCTTTGCTGAACTGTAGGTAGACTATATCAACAGCCTTTCCCTTGTCTACCAGACACTATATCATAGAAGGAGATCAGGATGGTGAAGCAGGATTTGCCCTTCGTGAACCCATGCTGGCTAGGCCTGATCCCCTGGTTGTCCAGCACATGCTGCGTGATCTCAACACAGAAATCTGCGAGTTGGAGAGGATGTGTTTTCACATTCTGCCTTGTTGGGTTAGAGGACAAGACACCAACAGTCTGTATATTTAATTTAATGTTGATGAATTCAATGTATATTAAAAAAATATGTTTATTGATATTTGTAAAGCTAAATAGTCAGTGCAGAAAAAACACATCACTGCATACAGAAATTAAAAATGCGTGGGAGTGTTAGTTTATGTACACATACATAAGTATATAATTATATGTTTATTTTTGTGAAATACCAATATGTGTATGTGTTATATAATCATAGCATAGTTAGGGTTGGAATGGATATTGGTTTGACCCCATTGCCATAGGCAGGGACATCTACACTCACTAGATCAGGCTGTCCATAGACCTATCCAATCTGGCCTTGAACATTTCCAGAGATGGAGCATCCACTGCTTCTCTGGGCAACCTCATCACCCTCATAGTAAGGAATATCCTACTGTATGGGAACTGCTGAGTCACGGCCTGAACCTCTGATTAGTCACCTGAGGTGAGCAATGAGTCAGCCAGGGGAGCACAGATGAAAGCAATTCACCTGTGCTGCAGGAAGGGGTGGAGCCTGGCTCCACCTCTCTTAGACCCATTTAAGAGCTGACTACCAGTGGGGAAGGATTTCTCTCTCTTCAGAAGATCCACTCTACTGGAGTTTCCTGAGTGAGCCCACACCACAGGTAAGCCTCCTATTTATTCTCTTTGTCTCACTGTGCCTAACTCTCTTGCTTATTTCATTATTATAACATCTTAATATTATTTGATTATATAATATTCCTTTATATAATTTTCATTGATTATATGCCTACTACCATTCAATCTAAACCTATCCTCTTACTTCAGAGGACCCTATGCCCTGTCAATGTATTCCCTGACCGAGAGTCCCTCTCCACCTTTACTGTAGGTTCTCTTTAGGCACTGAAAGGCCACCATAGCACTTCCTTAAAGCCTTCTTTTTCCAGGATGAACAGCTTCAGCTATCTCAGTCTCTCTTAGTAGGAGAGATGTACTGGCCCTCTGATCATCTCTGTGGAGCTCCTTTTGACCCACTCAAATGGCTTCACATCTTTCTTGTGTTGCGGGTGCCAGGCCTGGATGCAGTACTCCAGGTGACATCTCATGAGAACAGATCAGAAATGGATAATCCTCTCCCTCACCCTGCTGTCCACATCTGTTTTGATGCAGTCCAGGTAGCATAGATTCATAGAATCACCAAGGTTGGAAAAGAACTCCAAGATCATCCAGTCCAATAGCTGACCCTCTGGGCTGCAGACACACGCTGACAGCTCATGTTGATTTTTTCATCAATCAAGAGCCCTAAGTCCTTCTGTTCAGGGGTGGTGTCAATCCATTCTCCACCAAGTCTGCATTCATGCTTGGGATTGCTCCAGCCCAGATGCAGAACCTTGCTCTTGATGTGGAACTGCATGTTGTTTGCACAGGCCTATCTCTCAAGATTCTGCATCTGCATGATCTTTAGTATCTGATTTTAAAGTATCAGAGAAAGCAAGTTTGAAGACATTCTACGTTTCTTTGGTTTCTTTTTTGTATACTTAAGTCTTAGAAGCATAAACAATTTAACACTTTACTTCTCTGGTTCAAAATATATATATGGCATTAACAGATATTAGGAGATAAAAGCATATTTATATTCATCTACAAAACCTGAAAAGGCAACATGATTTAGCAGAGCACAGTACAAATCACTTCTATTTCTAACAATAAGAGTGATCACTGAAGCACTATCAAACACTTGCAATCATGCCTCTGCCTAATATTTTATTAAATGACTTTAAAAATGACTCAAGTAATTTAAAATTTTCCGTTAAAGAGGAAGTGAGAATCTTGTGTTGATATCTAAAGCTTTTAGCCACAAGATATGATTTACATGATTTGTTTCTTGAAACAAAATAGTATGTTAGCTATTGCTCAAACCAGCTGAATTCCACAGAATTGTCAGTCACACAAACACCTGAGTGGAGAAAACACAGGTTGCAAATATACCTCATAGTGGGAAATCAACTGCTGATACAGTTTTGAGTGGTTATCATTTCACATATACATCTGCAGTTTTAAGTGGTTATTATTTCACATGTCCTAAATATTTTAATATTGAAATTGCTCTTTTTTTTTCCCCACATATTTAGGAAGTGTCTTGACCACAGACAAATAGAATGGTTAAGATTGGAAGGGACACCAGGAGATCAACCAGTTTTCAAGAAGGGACACCCACAGTAAATTGCTTAAGACCACATTCTTTCGAACACTTCCAAGGATGGAAAGATTCCACAACCTCTCTGGGCAACATGTGCCAGTGTATGGTCACCCTCACAGTGAAAAAGTGTTTCCTGCACACTTGTTTGCAGAACTGCATGAGGTTCATTGCAGCAAAGAGAATATTACAATCAAGCCTGCAGCTGGCATTCCTCAAAGACAGAACCTCTTTTGCACCAGTCTGTGCCCATTGACTCTTTGCTTGGCACCTGGCACCACTGAAAAGAGCCTGACTGCACCCTTCCTTCAAGTACTTATTGACCTAAATTTTCTATTCTCTAGGCTGGTCTGTTCCAGCTCTCCTCATAGGAGAGCTGCTTTACTCCCTTAAACATCTTTGGGACCCTTCATTGGATTGTCTCCAGTATGATCATGTCTCTCATATTGCACAGGCTAGAACTGGACAGAGTAGGTCAGATTTGTCCTCATGAATGCTGAAGAGAAAGTACCACCTGCTTTGATATGTTGGCAAGCCTAATTGCAGCCCAGGATACCATTAGCTTTCTTGGTGGCAAGGGCACATTGCTAGCTCAAGTTCAACTTGTCCATCAGAACCTTGAGGTCTTTTTTTCTGCCAGGCTGCTTCCTGGCTAGGTGGCCCCTAGCATGCCCTGGTGACTTGGGTAAAACTTGACACTTCTCCTTGCTACACTTGAGAGTCATGAGATTCAGATCAACAAAGCAGGCATTGCATCTAAGCTTATATTTGACATTTCTCAAAGAAATGTACCTTCAGAACAGATCTCTGTGAACTTTTTCTTCAAATACAAGTACCTGATCTAATCTTCAGTTTTTGTCACCCATGGTCTGAGTCTGAAAAGCCATGCCGATAAGCTGAGCCATAACTGAGTAGACATTTTCAGTGTTTTTATAAATACTGTTAACAATTGACTTTTTGGGAAACAAATCCTCTGGAAGGCCAAGAGAAGCTCAGGTAGAACCTGACAACTCCAATCGCCTTTGTTGTTTGCTTAATTCAAAGCTTTTGCATTAAGCATACCATGGCACCATAGTATCTTTAATACTGAAATAGTACTAAATTATCAATATTGCTATCAAGGCTATACATCAAATGTCCCTGGAGAAAAGCCCTCAGACATTACCAGTGTTGGCAGAACAAAACACATATGGATAGAGATGTTTCAGTGATTAGTGCCAGGATATGTAGTGAATGTCTTTTTACTTTTCCATTTCCTGCAAAGGTGTGTTACTCTGCCTACTGATGTCACCAAGAGATAGAATACTGCAAGGTTAAGGCTTGAATTTATGTCTATTTAAGAGACATTTTGTACAGCTTCAGAATTCATTCCAGCCCCAATGCATTGTACGCAAGTGCCCTCAAGCACTGGCAACTGGCAAGATGTCCTTAATTTAGCAGATTTGCAACCTTGTCAAAATCCTTTTTTCCAGTATGCGTGTACCCTAGCTTTCATTTTCATAATTGGTAGCACAGAGAAGACTAAATGCAAAGTCAGGAAATTAATTTAGATACGATGCCCTGATATGCATTTCTTTAATTCAGACTGATGCACTCAATTACAGGTCACTTTCAATGAGACTGGATCAGAAGTGTGTAAGTAAGTAGGCCAAAAGGTATATCTGAAGAAGAAATAGCTTGACCTGCCAACACAGTAGAAACCATCCTGATGGATTTATTTTCAGATGTAATGTTCTGTCATAGAAAGGGCAAAATCAGAATCTTTATAAACTCTGATGACAGCAAAAAAAGTAAAGCACATCAATTTTAAGCATGTAATTCTAAGCCTGTTTAACAAGAACATGATATTAAATTGAATGAAAAAGCTCTGCCTTTTTCCATTCCCTTTAGAATTCCAACCAGAGCCTATTTCATATCCTGAAAGATGTTTAGGCACAGAGGAGTTTCAGAACAAGAGGTATACCCTAGTAAAGATGCTCTCTTAGTCTTCAATTTTCTTAAACAAGAATGCTCTGAGACTGGAATGGTCTCTGTTACCTTGACATAGTTCACTGAATTGGACATAACTCACAATTTCCTCTTGCTTTGCCAGGGTTTGCCTCTTTTCCTTTTTCTGCTGGATTATCCTGTTTCCACCAGACATCTTACCTTCCACTCTCCATTTCTTGCTCTGAGCTTACGGACTTTGGTGATTGTACTCATTTTCTTGAATCGTGCTTGTGCAACTATGACACCAATCCCTGTTATCTCCTTTCAGGTTATATGCTCCTTTGCATATATATGTGTGTGTGTAGATATATATATACACTCACATACAGATGTATTAGAAGACTTCTTATAGCTGCTCATGCTATTAGTACTATTACAGCATCCCCAAATGGCTGTGCATTGTTGCTGATTCTGCCAAGTTAGTTTGCTTATGTTGAGGCTCAAGGCAAATCAGTATTAATTACATCATAATCTTTTTCCAGTTTATATGTATAGCAACCCTCTGCTGGCTACAAAAGTTCTATCGCTACAATTCATTAATCTGTGTCCTTGATCTTTTCTCTTTTCTCATCTCCATTTTATTTTGAAGAATCAGTTGAGAGAGTTATTTTTGTGTTTAGTTTTAGCATTTTTAGAACATCATTTTGAACAAACATTTTTGTGGATATAGGATACACTCCAGCTTCTTTTATAAAATCATTTTAAGAAAAAGTAGCTTTAAAATAGATCCAAGGTGCAATTCTTTTCATCAGTGATTATGTGAATAACAGAAAAAAAAAAAGAGCATATGGTTAATTTATAAAGCGGGTAGTAAAACAGATTAATTTGAGTTATTAAATTTTAACAATTCTACTAGTTTGGAATGATGATATAATTCAGAATAGTTAATAAACTTCTTACTGAGGGAAAGAATATCCATGAACCACACCCTCATACTGAAATGGCTAAATAAATACAATAGAAGCCAATAGTGACAAACAACTAGTTACCAAAAAAGTTTTAAATAATAAATTGTATTATAAACCAGCTAGAGTGCAAGTGCAGAATAACACAATTTTTGTTGATAAAAGGTGGTTCGCTAAAGTATTTCTGGAATTCTCCCAGGTAAACTACTTAAAACAAACAAACAAAAAGACAAAAAACAAACAAAAACAAACAAAAAACCCCACTTCATTATAAAGAATCAGGCTTCTGAATCTTATTTAGAATAGGTAACTCACAAGTTTTTTAAGGAACATGTTTTCTAAACAATTTTCTCATGTTGTTTATAGATGTAGCAGTATTTTTTTAGTTTCATTTTTCTTTCTATTTCTCAGGATAGAACAAGACCTGTCCATCATTTGTGAACCTTCTGCTTCTGAACCTCTCCCTCTGACAGATCCAGTCATATTGAAGCAGTGTAAAAACACCTCATGCCCTGTTCTTTCTCCTGCTTTTTTCATTTCTGTTGGAAAAGGAGACTTTGCAGGGAATGCAGAAGATCGATAGTCTGAAGTATTTCTGATGAAGGTTTTAAAGGCATAAAGGAATTTCAGAGGTGAAGTAGATACAAACTGCATTAGTTTAAAAGCCAAATAAACCAAGCCCCCTGCTACTCACATATTTAAAGCAGGTGTATAGACAACAGATGAAGTTTATTAAATAATTCTAGGAGACACAGAAGTCACACCAGTGGCATTTCTGAATGTTTATAGCAGAACTGTTGTATGGAGAAAATGGAGATGACCATGTCTCTCAATATGAAGGATGTCATCACTGAAATTGATGAATGAATTTGTGGTCTCAGCCCTTGCCTATACGTTTTAAGCCACTAAAGAGAATGAATGAAATTATCTTAGCATCCATAAGTTCTCATATAATGAGGATTTCTTAGCAGCCTGTAATAGTAAAAATAACCCAAACCAGAAGAATTAATGTGACCTCTCTCCCCAGCTCTGATCTTCAGCAAAGAAGTTGAAAGGGTAAGAGGTTAGGTGGTGGATGGTGAGACCCATTCATCTCATGCAAATTGCCCCCTGACTTTTTAATAATAACTGATATTTTGTCTTCAGAATAGTAGGTTTTTAAAGGCAACTACTTGCCAGTGTGTTATTCAGAAAATAATCATTTGTGATATGTAATCAATTAGAATGTCTTTGGGGGCTGTAGCATTATCTGGACATTCTAAATCACCCCACACAGATGTGGTGCTGTGGATGCACAGCACTGCCTTGGATCATCCATTTCTCTGTTCATTATTTGGTACGTGAGAGGCAGAAATGTTCAGATTTGTAAGAAGCACATTTTTAGAGGGATTATCTTCACACATATAAAAAAAAATCCACAATCCCGACAGCAAAATCTCAAAACTGAGACTGGAATTTCCAACCTGACAAAATCAATAAAAATTTCCCCATGAAGCTAGTAAGCAATGATGATCATGCAAAGAGTAAAATTCAGTCCTTATCTTATGCAGTACCTCATACTTATTTTCCCTATCTGAAATTTGTGATAGATAAGCACTAATTTCTGAAGAGTACTCATATGTCAATTGCTAAAATAGCAAATCCCTTACTCTTGTGTTTATGCTAACAATGTTTAGTGGGACAAGCAATTACATTGATTTCCCATATGTAATAAGGAAAGTGGAATGCTACATTTCTAGTTACAGTTTATAGAGCAGACAGGATATTGAAAGTCAAAAGTGATTAATTCAGGGTAAAGACAGTCACCTCTGTGTTTTTTTAAATCTTTTTATTGTTGTTCCCCACCTTCCCATCCCCCATCTTGTCTCCTAAACACTTCAATATTTGTCCTTATCAGTGCTCGCACTTCCTTTCATTTTCCTTTGAGAGTTTTGAACTTTCTATTAAAGGACATGTTAATTACTCCTGGCTTAATCTTGATACATGTAGAAGTCAAATTGACCTCAGGAGTTCAATATTAAACTGAAGTGGACCACCACTCTGACTGAGGTAGACTGATTTTTTTTTAATACAATTTCCTGTTCACAACAATAGTGAATATCTTAAAATGATGTAATCAATAGAAAATAATGTGGACGTTATTTTGTTTGTTTGTTTTTGTTTGCATGTTTTCCAGAATAGAGATGAAAGAGATATAGAAGGATTTATTCTCATTGTCTTTGTATTTCTTTGGAGGTCAAGAACAACAAGAGAGTAACCTATCATTTCTGTAAGTCCATTTTATGTACCCTGTGGAAAAATTTTTAACAACGGCAAAAGAAGAGCCTTACTGTCCCAGGCTAAAGAGAAGTATCTTCTAATATCCTCTCTGTTCAATAAACTACTACATGTAGAAATGTAACAGTCCATTCATCTTATTACTCACAGGAAGTCAGTGTGATTGTTAACCCCATGAAATGCTATTGCCTTATAGGTACAGGAATAAGGAATCCGCCATCATATCAGTTACTATAGTAATCCTAATGAGTGCTCATAATTTGTCACAGAACTGCAGTGGGAACGAACACCTGAAGTGGGACTTGATAAAGATAGAGCTCTATTCCAATAATGATCCTGCTGCCTTAATGTAATTCTTTTTTATGAATCTAGGTAGCTTAAAAAGCAACTGTTCTTTGTCAGTGTTGAATACATAACTATACAGATTTATAATTTTCAAGTTTGTTGAAGGTTTACATATATATATGAGGATATTTTACCACTTCAATAATATAAAAAAAGGTATTTTACCACTTCAATGTGACTGTGAAGCAAAAATAGCACATGAAGACTATATGGGTTTGTTTTCATGTAAATAAAGGTACATCTGTCCCAATTTTTAGTTTTAGTATGTTCACAAGGGAAAAAAAAATAGGAGCAAAGACACATTCAAATAGAAACTATCACACCACACATTAATAGAAAAACATATTGAAAGCAAAATACATACATTTTGACAGCATATAGAGAAAGGATGAGATGCAAAAGAAAAACAAAAAACAAATCCTGCTATTCTTATATGTTATATGTTTTCTTCTGTGCACAACATATCTTTGCAGCATTTTAAGCTAGGAGACTCAGTTCTGCTTTGCTTCAACTGTTCTTGAAATACTTCCTTTCCTCAGACCAAGTGACATATTATTTAACTCCAGCTGACAGAAATGCTTGGGCTCCCAACGGATGGTGTTTGAATCTCATACTAAAGCTGCCTACCTGCCCACATAAATGAACAATGTTTTTCTTTAGGACTGTACAGATCCTGGAGAGAAAGAAGGATACTTTGCAGCAAGATTTCCACTCTCTTAGAGTTTTTGTATTCTATGTTCTACCTACATTGGGAGATTGCACTGGCTGTTATCAAATATTACTGTAATGCTAGTCCTCTTCTCTTCTTTTCAGTTCTTCCTACTCATTTCAGATAACTGAAGTTCTTCATGGCAGGTAGTGCTAAAGAGGATCATCTCAAACTACTTGTGCAGGAAGAATGGATTTTCCTCTCAGTTAACTTGAGAGATCAAGATATGTATCTTCTGTTTCTAAGGATACAGTGATGTAGTTATAATTTCTGTTGAATAAATAGGAAAGATGATGTGGCAAATGAATGATGATTATAAGGGCAGAAGGAAGTTAAACAACAACAACAACAAAGTGCAGCATTTAACTGCATGCTGCAGAAGATATCCTGGTTGGGTGGTTTATGGGATGCTATAATAAAGAAAAAAAAAAAGAGCAGCAATTTATAAAATGGCTGGTCAAACAATGAGCATCCTAAGATGTCATCTCTGTGTCACATAAACAAGGACTTCCATTGTGCAGCTGAGTTTCTGGATTATATTTGTGACACCTTCTGTTATCTTCATGTCTTCTCAGTTATACTCATGATTCTTTACGTTTGATGTACAATGCTTTATACTTTTCAGTTCTCCATGCAGAGATACTATTACGCTGTGATACTGTGTTTTTGTTGGTTTTTTTTTCCACTTAGAGATTATCTTTAAAACCACATAATTACCCAAGGCATCCCAAAGTGCTGGGATCAATTTTTTTATCCCGTTTACTCAATCCAAGAAGAATCTTATACGTTATGATGGAGATCATACTAGAGTAGTGATCTTTGGTGAGTAGTCTTCAGTATTGAGTGCAGGATTTCTAAGTGGTTGAATACTTATGGAATGAGTGAAGGAACCAGTGATGTTAATTTAGAAGCAAAAGTCGAGTCAGAAATTTTCATGCCAGTAGTGTCTCTAAGGTAGAGCTAAGAAGCATAACACTTTCACTGTGCTATTCACATGCAGACACTTATTCATCCCACACTTTCTATCTTCTTTCAAAATAAGCACAAATGTCTAATACTTTCATTGCTGTCAAGCAATGGCTGTATATTTATTTAACAACATTCCCATGAAAGACTGGATTAATTCCCCATTGTTTTTACATCAGGTACTGAAGTAAAAAAAAATTGATTTTTTTCTCTTTTATTTGAACTGTTACTTTTTTCTTACACCAAATAATATGTTACACCAGAGAGACTGAAATTCCAGCAGCACTGCAGAGTTCCCTAAGGTCATACACACAAATGTGTATAGTCATGTCTTATTAAATTATAAAGTACAGGGAGTATCATCTTATAGTTTCTAATTTAAATATATACACAATTTTTTCAATTCAGAGAAGTGTGCTAATTAAAATAATTTTAAAAAAAAATGTGACTTTCAGAATGTCTGAGGAAATCTATGAAAAAATGTTTTTTGAAAAAAAATTAATCACTGGTTTTAGAATGGAGAAAAAGAGCTAGCTACTATGAGAATAAGTACCATAATTTGGACCAAAGCAAAATCTAGTTTCTCAGATGAGATAGAGATGAGGAACTCAGTTAAGCAGACTCCTCATATGAACAAAAATAATCATCAGGAGAGAAGTTCCATGTTTGTTTATTATTTATTTCCCCCTCCTCCTCAAGATTATAGGCATTCTGAATAAATATTGCAGCTAAGATTGCTGTTACAAAGACAAGATCTTCTCACTAAAAATTAGAAGATCCACAAACAATGTTTGTTTGGAGTGATGTTGAAGTAAAGTGTGAAATTTTATGATCTTTTTTCTTAGAAAATCTGCACAGTTTTCAGGAAAAGTGAAGTACCCCTGTCCAAGGACAATTCCTCTGATGAACCGAAGACTGACAGATGATCGTAATGCTTGTTGGGTATAGAAGTTTGAGTCAGTTCACTCTGAACATGCAGTTTGGAGGTTTTTTCATGATTTGGTTTACTACATGACCTAGAACTACTCATGAACAAAATGTGACAGTGTCAGTAAAACCAGCAGAACGTTACAGCTAATATGTGGTTAAAGAAATTAGAAAATCGGTGCAAACAAAGCAATTATTTCTTTGAAGAAATCAAATAGCAAGGTTCTTGTTGAATATCATGGCTTTTCTGTTCATTTGTTTTTTAAAGTTACTTTTCAGTTTTGGTTTAGGGTGGTTTTTTTTTTGTTTGTTTTTTGGTGGGAGGAAGGTCTGCTCTCTTCTTTGTATCAGTTTCCAGGCCTTTTTTAGACATTCAACTTTAAAAACTGAACTGAACCCGTGATTCCTATGAGATCAAAATACTCCTTGACATAAAAATGCAACACAGGAATCATAATGGCTGACCCCCCCAACAGCGCTCCGTGCCTCTAGTTTGGTCAACAACTCATTTCATCAGAGCACTCTTATTGTTTATGTCAAAGTCTTTGATGAAATAATTTCTAAATTCTAAATTATAATCAATAATTGCAGTAGCTCACATTCTCAAACTCGAGAACTATTAAGTGTATAATATGACTTTACCAGCAGACTTTGCTTTCCACATGTAGCAAATATACAGATCTGCTTAAATGCTAGGAAACGATTACACAAATTATTTTTAAATTATTACCTAGATCTTCACTTGTATTATATATTGCTCCCACATCTAAATTGTCTGACAGAATCACAGTGGCTGTTCACAACTTTTATCTTCTTGAAGATATAGGTGAGATTTTGGCGAGGTATTTCAGTCTGTCCAATTCATGAGTGCATAATCTCAGCTTTAATCATCAATGTGGGAGATGTTTCCTTCCTCTTGTCAGAATACAACTGAAGTAAATGTGAATAGACCATGGAGGAAAATCATTCCACACCGATCTTGTCTTTTCCTCTGCTGCTGGCCTGTGAAGTGGGCAAATCATATTGTTCTCCCATGCTTAGTTTCCCCTTAATGTAAATTTAATATAACTACACACCTCTTTTTTTACATAATGCCATGAGTATGGATGAAAAGTGATACTAAGAGAAACATCTTCCACATGCAGAGGTCAACTGTAGTTCTCTCTGTGGTTAAGAAAGAGGATTAAGAATTGTAAGGAACTAAAGCCTTTATATGCCCAGTCTCCAAGAGTAGATTCAAATCTCTTTAAGCATTCCTGATTTGATTTACAGTAGATGTCTACTGAAATCTCATCAGTGAGTCTCAGCAATCCCCAAGTACTCTGGCCTTCTGGAATAGATTAATATAACCGCTCCTAAATTCCCATCCAGCTAAGGAGAAGTAATCTCCGAAAAGAAGCTTAGTACATAATAGACAATATTAAAGCATCTCACAATTACTGTAATTTAACATTTAGCTTACATTTAGCTTATAGAAAAATAAAAGCTACTTGTGCAGTATACCTTTGTGCAGCTTCCATTAAAAATGTACAAACAACCTTGTTATGTGAGACACAAAACACTTTCCCAAATGTCATATTAAACTAATTGCTAGGAGAATGACAAAGCTCTCTAATGTGATTGCTCTTTCTTCACAACAAAGGCAAAAATTACCAGTTCCTCACAGCCTAAAACGGGTCGTGATTGGAGTCAGATGAACTGATGCTGATGAATATTCACTTGCACTGGTTTTGTGTGTGAAAAGGCGTGTTGAAATGTATGTTTCTCTGTTTTAATAACTTCCATTCATCAAATAAAATGTTGTCTTCCTTCTTATGGAGAAATTCAACTGAAGTCGGTGACTGACACACGTAAATGAAGTTGTAGCACATCATGGGTGATGCCATTCATATTTTGAAAGCCAAAAAATATTGCCACTTATAATGATATTTATACTTACTGGTTTAGCTCAATCTGTGTTTCCATATTTCTCACAGAATAGCTATACTGAAAGAATGGATCTCATTTTCCAAGAAGAAGAGATCAGAATAACTATGTTTTTACATTTGTTTACGTAGGGTTTATTGCTGTGTTTTTAGTTTTGGATTTGTTTTTTTCTCATTTGGGCCCATGGCACGGATACAAAAAATATATTGCTGAAAGGCATCTGCAAAAGCAGTCCCAGGTTGGACCACCTGTTTATACATACAGTGGCATTTTCCCACCTAATGTGATACAGAAATATTGCATTTGGAATACAGTCCAGATGGCCATTTCTGGCTACCCAGATAGCTGACGGCTATTCATATTTATAGGTCCTAGATAAAATATATGGGTAGCAGAGTAATGAATACATCTGGAGAAAATGGAGGACCACAGATATAAAAAGTTTGTTGATGACACCAAAATAAAAAGTGTGCTGAAGAAACTGAAGAGAATTTTTTTGTGATTTCACAGCTCTGGAGGAGGACAAGGTCTAAAGGTAAAAAGGCTAAAGGTCTAGTGCCAGAGCTACTAGAAATTGTCTTAATAATCTTTTATCAATACCATGTTTGCTTTTATCCAGTCCTTACTATGACTCACAAATGCACTGGTAGTAAAATTAGAGCAATTTTTCAGAGACAGTGTTAAATGGCTATTAAATATCTGAAGAAGTGCCATAGTACCATGATTTTATTTATTTTTTTTAATTTGAGACATGATCACAACTGATTTTATTTTTGGCTTGACACAAGAATCTAATAACACATTTTTTAAGAATGTAACATGAAACTGAAGGAAAAAACCTGAAAAAGCATATATGAATAATTTAGAATATGGGATCATACCAGTTGTAAAAAAGAAAAGTATTTGGTTGGATTTAATTTTTTATTTTTATGTGATACTGAGCTGCTCCAAAAATAGTTGCATTCAAAAAGCAAGACAATTCCACTATGACAATCAAAAACTTAGGTGAGTACAAAACTCACTAAAACACTACAAGTATCTGTTTTTAGAATAGTCTATCACTGGAAGCTGCTGTGATTCCATTTAATTGTGACACAGCTCTAAGTAAGCTGAAAATAGTAAGTATAAAAAACAAAACAAAACAGGTGAAAATGCAGGTTGAGAGAAGAAAAAAAAATTGTTTCCCAGTACGTGATTAAGTCTTCTACTTGCTAACCTTGGAAACAGAAACCTTAGAAACTCAGAATACAATTATGTTTTGCATGACATAAGGACCAGCCTACACTTTTTAATATGCACTAGCTTAATGAGTTTAGAAGCAGTTAAATCCTTTACTTGCATTAGGAATACAGCAGAATTATCTTTACCTTAGGTTTATCTCTCTTCCAATGTATCAGATAAAGAATAAAAGTAGAAAATAAGGGAAAATGATCATGCTTTATGCATCTAATTCAGAAACAAAAGTCATGCTGTATTTATTATTAAGAAAACTGTAAAGAACTTACTAAACAGATGTGACAAATCTAGTTCATTAAAACAGTATGCTGCTTGTATTCAGGATGAAAGGAGAAGATTCCTGAGTTGCCATGTTATTACAGAGGGCAGATGCCTAGTCAGAAGAACGTACCATTTTTCCATTAAAAGTGGAATGCCTGTACACATTTTTCATTGAATAACAGCAAAAAATACATAACCAAAACTATCCTGGGCTCCATCCGAGGAAGGGTGGTCAGCAGGGACAGGGAGGTGATTGTTCCCCTCTACTCTGCTCTTGTGAGGCCCCATCTGCAGTACTGTGTCCAGGTCTGGAGCCCCCAGTACAAGAAAGACAGGGAGCTGTTGGAGAGGGTCCAGAGGAGAGCCACAAAGATGATCGGGGGGCTGGAGCACCTCCCCTACAAAGACAAGCTGAGGGAGCTGGGCTTGTTCAGCCTGGAGAAAAGAAGGCTGTGGGGTGACCTCATTGCAGCCTTCCAGCACTTAAAGGGAGCCTACAAGCAGGAGGGAAATCAACTCTTTGAAAGGGTGGATAACTGCAGGACAAGGGGAAATGGTTTTAAGTTGAGGGAGGGAAGATTTAGGTTGGATATCAGGGGGAAGTTCTTTACAGAGAGAGTGGTGAGGTGCTGGAACAGCTGCCCAGAGAGGCTGTGGATGCCCCGTCCATCCCTGGAGGTGTTCAAGGCCAGGTTGGATGGGGTCCTGGGCAGCCTGGGCTGGTATTAAGTGTGGAGGTTGGTGGCTCTGCATGTGGCGGGGGGTTGGAGATTCATGATCTCTGAGGTCCCTTCCAACCCAGGCCATTCTGTGATTCTGTGAAAACTACATTTGTTAAAAATGCCTCTCTTTGGTTGCTTCATTCTGTCATGAATGTGGAAAAACACCCTTTTCTCATAACTCCGCCCTGCAAGCCAGATATAAGATAAGATGACCAGAGAGAGCCATGGTGGTAAATGTTTCACACTTTTTCTTAACAGAACAGAACTAAAATAAAAATTCAATCCATAGGAAGAGGGAACTGAAGGAACAGAGTTCTAAACCTGGAAGTTCTTTTCTTCAAAAAACCAATTCTTTTTTTTACTAGTGCCAAAGTCCAAATCCTGAGCTGCTATATCTTAGCATAACATTATATACTAGGTTAAATGTTGACCCTAAATATTTCACCTTCCCATTTTTATTTTTTATAACATATAAGATTTTCCACAGTGTTTAACAATGTTGGGGTCTGAATTTTCAAAATTCTTAAGAACAGGAAAGTGTCCATGGTAATGGACAAGCACGCTAATTTTCAGATGGGTTTTGCCTTGTTTGTTCTGTGATTCTGTTTATCCTGACATTTGCACTAAAACATTACTTCACCACTTTGCACTAAAACAAAGTAGAAAAGCATTCTTTCATATCAGGAAGAGAAGCAGGTTCTAAAACTGACTCTTCTTCCACAAAATCATCCAGACAGGGATAGGTCAGCCATGTCACCTGCAATTTCATTGTACCTTCTCCATTCAGCTCATAACAAGAAAATCTGCAGACGTGTTTAACCTTGGAATTTGATACATTTTTCTCTCTCACACACACACGCTTCTTAGAATATAGGTATTTGACCTGATCTTGCTCAGTTGCTCCATTGTTCCATACGTAGCATATAACAACCAGAGCACTCTATGAGATGGAGCGTGCTTTGACTTCTGTTAAGGGAATCAGTCTTCAGGCTAAAATATTTCTCAAGAGATTTGTCACGATACAGTCCTGGCAGCTCATTTATTCTCTGTCTACTCCTCTTTCCTAGAGTCTCTACAAACATATTCATATGTTATATTTTATCCTGAAACTGCCTGAAAAGAAAGCAGAACAGAGCTCTATTTTTGTTCTGAAAAGTATGCAGCTAAAAGTAGGCATACCCATTTGCTCAGGACTCCCAACTGTTGCACACAGTGTTCTGAACCAGATGAGACTCTTATCCAAGGACTTGTCACTGAATCTCTTACAACATGGTAAGAATGTTCATTATGTTTTAATTTGCATCTATCTCAGCTGTGGCTGCATTTGAATAATGAGTTAACATCATATATTTAATCTTCTATGACTATTTTGCAAACAATCTTTCTGAGGAAAGAGAGATATTGATGTTTGCAATTTAGGGTGAGGAAAACATATGTATGAGATTGGTCCTTGATCATTCTCTGCAGTGTGTTGCTAAGAGGCATTATTTTTTTTCACATACTCTTTCTCATTACTCCATCGTTCAGAAGTCCTATTATATTAGCTTCACAGAGTTTGCTTGCTTACTTAAAGGTCATATATTGTGCACAGTGATGAATGAATTCTGTGTAATATAAGATGAGAATCCCCCTGGACTTCATTTAAAGTTTGCTGCTCAAGAGGCTGTAAACTTGCTATGTATTTGCTCTTTCCTCAAGTATTCCCAAAAGCTCAAATCAAAGTAGATCACTTGGGAGTTGAAATGATATGTCTGTTGCTTACAAACCTTGGAGAAAGAGAAGGGAAATTGAGGTCTTGACCTATAAGTTCAAGTCTGTATGGAAAATGCTGCTCTCTGAATGACATCTATATTAGAATCTTTCCTACTTATTTCAGTTTGTTGGTAAATTACATGTTCAGTAACTGTTGTCCTTGAAGTCTCTGCAATAGTTATTGAACCTCAGTGCTAACCTTTTTCCAGTCTGAAAATTGACCATTTATTTCTGTTCTTTGTTTCCCAACCTTTCTTAGCTTGTTTCTAATCCATGGTAGAACTTTACCTTTCACTTCAGGACTACTTCATTTTCATAACAGCCTTCTGAAAAGGACTTTGCTGAAATTTTTTTTGAAAGTCCAGACAAATTATACTAATCATTTCCCTTCATCCATTCCTTTCTGGACATTCAAAGTATTGTACCAGATCAGGGAAAAGTGATGTACACTGCTGAGTTTCCACTTGATAGTCAGCACAGTCAAATGATCCATAGTCTTTCATGGTGAAGACGTGGTGAAACACATCTCTTCCCACTCAGTGGGTTTTGAGGGATGTGAATCTTTTTCTGTCCCATGAGTTGCACCTCCACTAGTCAGCAAGGGGTCTCTGCTGCGATGGAGTCATCCAAGACTCAGAAGAATGATACACATCAATTTACTGAGAGCTTTCTTAACAACTAAGATCAACTACTTGGAGGTAAATCTGGCTAATTGGCTAATTATGATTAATAAGCATTACAGGTAAGACAACAGCTACTAGAAAGAGTAAAATAACAGAAGATAAAGACAAAAGATAGAAAACAGGGAAAGAGGAACAGACAGACAGAGGTACAAACACAGCAAAGCAAAGTGGTTCACCACTCGTAGATCCAGCACTGTCTTGTTGTCAGGTGCTAGTCTTCAGTAGGAAAGGGTCATCAGAAGTTGTGTTGTTCAGTTGATAACAACTATCACCGACAGTACGAACTCTTTCTTATAGTACAAAGTGGCCAAACATGCTCTTTTGGAGTTGGACAGCTTCTGGCTTCAGGATCCCAGCAGGAACTCCTTAGTTTTTGTCTTCCAGGCCTTGCAAATTTAAGTCAGCAGTGGATAATAGGAAGCAGTGAGATGCCAGGTTGTATTTTGGCTTCTCAGGATCATCTCCCAGTCTCCTGTATCAAGCTGGTTTTATTTCCTCCCACGGCAAGTCTTCAGCCAATTAACACTCCTGGGCCCTCAGGAACACTTCTGAATCCTCTTGGAATCTATACTTAAGTATAACTTTCTTTTACTTGATTATGTCAAACAAACAAACAAACAAACATTACTATTAACAACAACAAAAAAAATTATCTGTTATGAATTTGTCCACAAAAAATATTAAGGAAGAACTAGGGGTGCTAAAATAGATTCCCCTTTTGTCTAGTCAGTAGCTTGTATTTCTCACTTCCTTTTTAGGCACAAGGATATAAATCTAGCTCTGAATGCCAGACGCAGTACAGAGACCACATAGCTACTGGTAACAGCTCTGTGAATATGTCTGGAGTATATAGGAATGAAGAATAAAGAAGCTGTAGAAGCAACAACGTATCCCTATTGCTTGTCATGCACTCATCAGTAATGGTGAAGCACTTAGTAAAAACTACCCAAATACACTGGGGAACTTCAAGATTTAGGTAAGAAGATCTGATCTGTCTTCTTTTGTCTGGCTGAGCTCGCTCAGCTAACTTTTTGTGACACATATTTCTGACCAGGCTTTGTCTCTGCTCAGCTTTGGATGGGGTCTTTGCTAAGGTATTGCTCAGCATTTCTTCATCACTAATGAGGATAGGGTCTCAAGGGACCATCTCCTGTTGCAAAGTTAAGAGGTGATATATGTCTAGAAAGGTGCAGACAAACTGTTGTGTGAATCTGGACCAAAAAGAGCTATGAGCTGCTTTTTTTTCTGAAAGACATGCTACAGTATGTCTGTCATCAGCAGCCAGCATGGCAAGGTGTGAATACACTTGACTAAAGAGGCCTTGCATGAATGAATATGACCACAAAGGGTCAACAGATTTATTTCCGAGCAACACAGGAAAGGTGACATTTGCTTGAGATATTTTTACAGTCTTCAGATTCGGATTTTTCTTGATGCCTTTTTCTTTTTCTTTTTTTTTTTTTTTCCCCAATGGCATTCAATCCAACCTCACATTTTGTAATTGACATGCTTCTCCTCAGGAAAACTGGAAAACATCATAAAATACTACTATTTTTATAGTCTCCATTCAGTTCTCTTAAAATTAATCATTATGCTGTACTGCAATTTCTATACCTGCCAAACTGTAAACCTTTCAAAGAAGCTGTGAAAACACTGGGGTTGGCATATTGCTTGCCCTGTAACTCTGTCACTTGCAGATTAACAGTTTGTCAAGCAGCAGCGTGAATAACACAGCTATCACAGTAAACGCTGTGGTTTTGCAGCAGCAATGTGTTTCTTGAAATCTCTGTGCAATGCACCAGCTTCTGTGAGCATTTTTAGCAAAGTGCTTATTTTTAAGCTTGTTGACAGAGATATGAGAGGATTTTTATTCAGTCTAGTGTATTCACTGCTCCAGTTAACCCATTTTCGCATATACACCTTTTCCTGAACCTCCCAGTCAATCACAGAGAAAGGGTAGGAAGCAACATGACATTTCTCTCTCTTGCCCTGCCTGTCACTGTCTGGGAGCAATAAAAACATTTTCCAATTCTTCCTCCTGTTCTTCAAGAAAAGACAGAGTATTTAACCAAAGGCTTTGGGGATGGAAATGGGCTAGATTATTTGCCTGGCACTGTCAGTGAAATAGCACCTCGCTAAAAGAAAGGCAACAAGGGCTCTGAATAAACATAAACATTGTCTTTGATTGACAGTCAGAGTAGACTACCATTACCAATGTTTGCTGTAGTGTTACAGGCTGTGTGTCAGGACTTCAGCATGCTGACACATCCCCCACACTCCACTTCTCTTACAAAGTGGTGAGAAGCCAGTAGAGATGTCAGAAAGGACACCAATATATTTCATATGGATGCTCATTCTATGCATCCAGGTGTCTCCCCGCTGACCAACTCCCCATCCTACTCCCACCCTGGTCTTCTTGCCTGCAAAAGTTCTTTGAGCATGGCCAGAACAAGGGATTTTGTCTCCTGAGTGCAGTGATTCCCTGCAGAACTGCCTGACAGATAGCCACTGGCAGGATCGTCACATCACCTGCCACATTCAGTACTTTCCTGAGCCCTATTTGCTAGTATCCCAGCTAATTAGCTCAGCTGCAAACTTATCCATTCATAAGTTCAGCAACTTATCCATTTGCTTGCAGCCCTAAGAGTTTCATGAGAAGCTCACAGACAGTCCAAGCATCCCTGAAAAATGAGATCTCTCTGATCACCTGATGGTTACTACCTTTTCAGGATGTGGGAATCAAATGTTATTTCTGCATTATAGTTAGATAATATTTTTTTATTTCATGGTCTCTGCTGCCATAGCTCTTTTTGGGAGTCTTTCTACTTTTCTTGGGGGAGGTCTCTGATAGTTTGCATCGCTTATCCTCTGGATGAATCTTCCCCAGGAATGCATGCTCAGTATTTAGGTGTATATCTGTATATTTTATCATACACATTGCAAGAATATCCTGCACGAGATTGATCAAACCAGAGAACAAGTGATGGCATGCCCAAGGAATGGCCTGAAGAGACATCGGAAGGCCTGGCATCACCCCGTCCCCCGGTGCTCTTTGTTTAACGAAGGCTTTGAAGAAAATCACCACATCAATACGACAAGAAGAGCACTGAGACAGCTTGGAAAACAGGATGGCTGCTGGCTGACAGATAACACAGCAATTAACAAATGTAAACTGTGATAAGATTGTGAACCTGGAGTACCCAGCCAATGGGGAAACAGGGCAGGGGGATGGGCAAAGGGGGAAACAAGGTACAAATGCTGTCGTTGCATCCTTAGGGTGCTCCTGTCATTGCAATCGTGAATAAAATCTGCTTTTATCAGAGATACCATCCTGACAAAATTATTTGGATATTTCCAAGTATGCTTAGACGCATGAGATCTGGGATGACTTCAGCTAAAAGGTCTTTGCATTCAGTTTTTAAATCCTCTCTGAAGAGCAATAACAAGGCTGTCTTTCTCTGCACATATCAGCTTAGGGTTCTAGACTCTCATAAACAGTGTGGTCCAAGTCTGAGCAATATTAGTATTAGCTGCAAGTACCGCAAAATGTGTCTCTATTTTTTACTCTGCTCATGTACAGGGCATGTCACAGAGCAGTGTGATAATGTACTTCTTTTGAGGAGATATTTGGTAAAAAAAACAAAACAGAAAAAAACAATAACAAAAAACCACACACACACACAAAAAAACAAAAAACAAAACAAAACAAAAAAAAAGAAACAAAACAAAAAAACCCAACTCCCCCACCAAATTACAGCACTGTTTAAGCAATCTTTACTTCTTAAAGGAGAACCATACATAGGTTCCTTCATTATGTTAATCTCGATATGATGTAAAAATCATATCACAGAATAGCTTAGGTTGGAATTTCTTCCTGAGATCCAACTTACATCTCTCCTCTTTTAGTTTAAAACCTTTGTCCCTTGTGCAGTCACTGCCAGACTGTAAAATCGTTCTCACATTGGGGCCCCAGGCCTGAACACATTACTCCATATGGGGCCTCTCAAGGGCAGAGTAGAGAGGGACAATCACTTCCCTTTTCCCTCTGGCTGCCCCTCTATTTGATGCAGCCCAGGGTACCACTGGCCTTTCAGGGTGCAGATGCACATTTCTGGCTTGTGTCCAGCTTTTCATCCACCGGGACCCCTAGACCTTCTCTGCAGAGCTGCTCTCAAAAAGTTCTTCCCCTAGACTGAGATTGCCCTGACGTGTTTTGAGTTCAGAGGAAAAAAATATTTTCACTGAAGACAATGCTGAAATGATATAGAGGATATAGAGTCTCTGTTAGGAGACTTTTGATCTATGTGTTTTTGACCAAATGCAATAAATCTGTTTCTGATGACAGAAATAGCTCATTGTTGTCTAGCCTCTGACCCCAAAGGACACTGTCTTCAAGTTATTCACTACTTTTAACATAATTTCAGCTAGGTTGCTTGTATATGAGAATGCTATTTGTTATTACTTGCCTTTTCATTTAGCTTTTTCAGGCATCATTAGTCAGGTACAAAGAAACTCTGAAAGAAGGACATACACAGCTTTAAAAAACAAAGACAATGTTTATTGCCTTATGTAGATGAAAGATAGCTGAGATTTAGGGAGCTTATAGGCTATACATACGTATGCTTACTGCTCAGGACAGTGCCCCAGAGGCTGTTTCCTGACTGGAAAGGTGGAGACGTTTTGGGTCCTACATCTCCCCTGCAGTCCTCAGTGCTGCTGAGGTACTGTCCTCCATGAGCAGTACAGCAAGGACAACTCTGAGAATCAGTTCAGCTGAGAATCAGATAACTCCCAGCCTACAGTTAGGCTCCCTGTTGTTGTTTTTTTTTTTTTTTCTATCAGCATTTTTATTTATTTTTTCATATCGGTGATTTTCTTCTTGAATCTTTGAGCTACTAAAATTCCCCGAATCAGTTGCCTGACCTCTCTCTGCAATTTCACCTCTCATATTTCTGCAGACTTCTCATACATCTTCTCACAACTCAGCAGTTTTCTCAGAGGCTTGAGCCAAGGTTAAGTATTACACCATACCAGAGCAGGACTTTGTGTCCTTGGCTTTGCACACCTCCTGCAGGGAGGAAGGTTTTGGCAGGGTTTATCAAATAAGAGAGTCACAGCTTTCATTTCAGCAAGAGCTATAGTAAGAAACACCATGGGGAAGGGTGGACAGGAACCTTGTTGTTGTAGTCAGAATATAAGTCAATTTTTTTGCACTAAAATCAGGCTCTGGCAATCTATTTCAACTGTAATGATAGAGATCTAAGAAAAGAAAATTGTATGCTAAAATCATGTAAAGGTTTACTTGACTATTAATGAGTAATTTTTTTTTTCTTGATTTAGGCTTAAAAAAGCAAATTAATCATAAGTTATTAAAAAGGGATAAATTATCTGCTCATATTATGAACATACTTCATTTGATAGGACTTAAGCACAACAAAAAAAATTAATGCTAAATCACAGAATCACAGAATCATTGAATGGCTTGGGTTGAAATGGATCTTAATCATCATCTAGTCCCATCCCTCTGCCGTGTGCAGGGTTACCAAACACTAAATCAGGCACTAGATCAGGTTGCCCAGGGCCTTGGCCAGGCTGGCCTTGAAGGCCTCCAAGGATAGCATCTACACTTTCTCTGAAAATATGTTCCAGGACTTCACCATCCTCTGAGTAAAGAATTTCCACCCAACATCTAACATACAGCTCTCTTCTAGCTTAAAAACATTCCACCTTATCCTATTACATATCAGACTGTAACAAGTCAGTCCCCCTCCTGTTTATAAGTTCCTCTCAGGTACTGGAAGGCGACAAGGATGTCTCCCTGCAGCCTTCTCTTCTCCAGAATGAACAAACCCAGCTCCCTCAGCTTGTCCTTGTAGGAGAGGTTCTCCAGTCCTCTGAGCATCTTTGTGGCCCTCCTCTGGACCCACTCCAACAGCTCTACATGCTTCTCATGCCGGGGCTCCAGATCTGAATGCAGTACTCCTGATGAGGCCTCACAAGAGCAAAATAGAGAAGGACAATAACTTCCTTCACTCTGTTGGCCCCACATCTTTTGTTGCAGCCCAGGGTACAGTTGGCCTTTTTGGCTGCAGAGAACACACTTCTGGCTCATGTCCAGCTTTCCATCCATCAGGATCCTTGTGTCCTTCTCTGCAGGGCTGCTGCCAAGGAGTTCCTCTCCCAGACATCTGGGATTGCTGCAACAAAAATGCAACAGCTTAATTTAGGCTTTATTGTACCTCATTATGTTCATTAAGTTATCCTCAACACACTTTAGCAGTCTCCAGGATTGCTTTCAGCCCACCATGTTGCTTCTCCAGCAGACAACTGAGTGGCTGAAATCCTCCATCAGGATGAGAGCTTGAAAGTGCAGTGCGTTTTGTCTCTGAAGCAGGAAGGTCTCATCCATAAGCTCTCCTTGATCAGAATATCTGTAGTAGACTCCAATGACCAGATGTCCTATATTTGTCTGTTACCTAATTTTCACCCACAAGCTCTTGACCTGGTCATGGCAATTTCTTAGCAATCTATTAATTTCTTAACAGAAGGGATAATTTCCCTGCTCCTCCTTTCCTGTCTATCTCATCTGAAAAGCTTGTAACCCTTGACTGCTGTGCTCCAGTTGCGTCATTCATCCTGCCACGTTTCTCTGACTGTAATTAGGTCACCGTTCTTTAACTGCATGGTGACTTTCCTCTCCTCCTGCTTATTTCCCATGCTGTGTGCGTTGGTGTAGAGGCACTTCAGCTTGGCTATCAGCATCATTACCCTCTTCAAGAAGCCCACCTGAGTTCCTTTGGGACAAATCTGAGGTTTTTCTCTTCTGCTTCCTAAACTGACAGTGTTCCTTGTCCCCTCTCTGTCACTTGGGAGCCCCTCATCAACATTCCCATCTCATAAAGGCCTGTCCAAGATCACAGAACCCAAAGCCCTGAGTGTGGCATCATTCACAAAGCCAAGCATTCAGCTGTCCCATTCTCCTCCTTCTTCCCAAGTGCCAGCCTCCAAAGTGAGGACAGAGGTGAACAGTGTTTGCAATACCAATTCCTTCAACATCCCTCCAAGAAATGTAAAGTGTCTTTTAACACTTTGTAGTTTTTTAGTTACAGCTCCCTGTGAGCTGATTTGAATGAGTAGAAACAAATAGTAGTCATCTGGCTTTATAAGACCTGATAGTGTCTTCTAGATGTATCTAATGCAGGTTCCTGGCAGACAGCAAATCTCTGTGGAGCGATTATCCAGGTTGCAAATGGGGGCCTCAGACTGAACAACTAGAAATAGATACAGTGATGAGTTTCTTCAGAAACACTGAGATGACAACCTGTCAAGTAAAAGAACTGGTATTTTGACTGTGAGATCAGGTTTCTGATTTCATTAATGAAGGAAAATGTCTCTGACATTTATATGGTTGCTAATATTATTACTTAAAAACAACTGTTAATAGAAGCTCTGATGACAATATGCCAAGCATTACCTCTGACAATTTCTTTAACCTTTTCCTAAAAGGACTTTTTACTGATATCAAGGAAAGTTTGCTTTGTTTGATTTTCTTTATATAAAAACTCAGCAGCTAAAAATGAAAATTTTCCAGTGGAGAAATCTCACAGAAGAGACTGAAACCTCTAAATTGGTACTGGAACCAAGCTGAATACACTGGTTTTTTCATGCTCAAAGAGGATAGATTTAGGTTAGATGTAAGAAAAAGGTATTTTACAGTGAGGGCGGTAAGGCACTGGAACAGGTTGCCTAGTGATGTGCTGGATGCTCCATCCCTGGAGATGTTCAAGGTGAGGCTGGATCAGGCCCTGGGCAACCAGATCTAGCTGTGGTGTCCCTGTTCATTGGAGGGGAGTTGGACTAGACGACCTTCAGAGGTCCCTCTCAACAATAAGGATTCTATGATTCTTTGCTTTAATGATTTTTTTAAATATATTTAGTTTATTTACTTATTATTTATTTCTTTATTTATCTACATAGATTCAGATTCAGAAAGTTGTAGTGTTTGCATGTATAGGACTATACTTCAGGCTACACTAGCTATGCAAGTAAACTACAACTTCCTTGAGACAGGTAAAAATGATTAAGGATGGCAAAATCCAGTGGGCTGAGGGGCTATGGGTTTGTCATCCTTTCTTGCATAATAGAATGGAAGAGACATTTGCTTATCTCTGCTCCCAGGTCCAGCCACTATGAACATGACATGAATTCCCAGTGTATATCTATACAGATAGAATGAACAAGATTGGATCCAATGAGTTATCAGAGGCAGGAAGAGATTGTCTTCATAAGCACCTACATAAGCCAGTTACAGTAAAAAAAAAAAAAAAAAGATAGGTACTCAAGAAAAACCTTTTTTCACTAGTCTTTACTGTGCTCTGACTTAATGGCCTTATATGCCTGTGGTTCACACCTTTTTTGCTGCTCCGTAGCTCAGTTTGGAATGAAGGTGACTAGCATACCAAATGCACACAGGTGACAGAAGATACATAAAATAGAAACTTGCCTCTTAATCAGTATTAATAATCATAATTCCAGCCAAAGATTCTATTGCAGAATTCCCAAATCCTCCCCACAGCTACCAAGGCATCCTGTGATAAGACCAATACCCTTTATTCAACAATTCGCCTTAGTTTGTGTATAGAATTCTAGAGAGACTGCTTATATTAGATCACTGTAATGAATTTTATACCAGAAAAAGTAAGAAGTCATTCACCTTTTGTATTTTTTTACTGTATAACTGCTGGAGATGGACTGGATCCTCTGAGTTCTGCACCCTCTCCCCCTTCCCTTGACCTATCTTTATTTAATAGTTACTAAATTCATGCACATAACAGTGATGGGTGTCCCAGAAAGCACCTCAGAATGCACTGAGCTGCTGCGGATGCCAGAAAACACAGATGTAGGTTCACCACCTGTTTATGTGGCAATGACTTCAAGCAGGGAAGAAGACAGGGAGAGGAGTTGACATCCCGCCATCTTCAAAATTGCCTGGGGCAAGGGAAGATGGAGTTTGTAACTTGTGTAGTACTTCAGGAGAAAACTGAGACTCCAAGAGCTCTTGGAAGGACAGTCAGGTACAACAAAAACGCAGCTGCAATTTCCCACTTGGAAGTACAGGTCTGTGTGTGACAAAAGGAAAGAGAATTAAGAACAGATATAATATATTCAGCCTGGAAAAACCCTTCAGCCATGAATCCATCATAAATGATTGAAAAAGTTCGTTTCTCTTTAGTAATTTTGTCCATTTAATCAACTGGAGGGGTGCAGAAATCTTTTTTCCTAGTAAGAAGGTATTATTTTCCTTTTCCCCTGCTCATCAAATTCCTTCTTCAGTATCGGGGAGTAATTTAATTTCTGTGATACAGTCCTCTATGATGTGCTAAATCCTAATTTCTTCTAGTTACTATAGGATTTTTCAGCTTTATTTAGAGGGTGGCTGGAGTGACTTCACTTTCTCCTGCTGCAGTTTCCTCAGTGTTCTCACAGTTCTGTGTCTCCTTCAAGTTTCTTCAGTTGTCTACCAAAGCAATATGGAGAAAAACACTGCCATTTCCTACTTTTTTATTTTCTTTGAAAAGCATACAGGAAAAGAAAACTAAACTTGAGTATCTCTGTGAACTAGTGGACGCGTGACATGGAATAAACCTTACTAGCTGGACACAGAAGGTGCTTATTTTTCAATCAGAAATTTCAAGACAGCATTGCACTTGCCTCATTTTGTACTATGGAGAGAGAAAAAGCAATTGTTAGCGCTTTGAAATTCCAGATGAATCCACTTTTGGTTTTGTTTTTATAGCTCTCTGAAAAATAATTCAAAGAGATCAGGGAGAGGTTTTACTTTTATGGTTGTTCTATATATTTAAACTGACATGAATGGTAAGTGGCATAGCTATGATTAGAATGAAGAGTATAGGAGACAGGGTCATCATAAAGTATTTATAACGACAAGTCATATATTTTCTCTGTCAGGGAAGAATGGATGGGGAAGTAGTAAAGCTGAATTAAGTTAAAAATATGAAATGTCAGTTGGTGTTGAGAATGCTTGATGCTGGGTTGCTTTGGATAAACAAAAGAAAGGACAAAGGTGTTTGAGAAGAATGAATCATAGTTCCTTTCTTTCCAGTCACTCTAGTGAATATATTCTGAATTAAAAGTTATATATTGTGACCTCTATTTTTCTGGTGCTTCAGATAATCGACCTGTGAGCATTGCTTCATGTATGCTAAAAAAATGCTTCACTGAAAACTAGATGCTGGAGGAGAGAAAAGTGAATGCGGAGTTTAAATGCTACGTGCTTTTTTTTTTTTTTTTTTTTTTTTTTTTGTATGTTAAGTAAATTAGAGAGAATAGGTGAAAAAGTAATTATTTAAAGGTTTCCACCACTGGAGCAAAAGCTTTGCAAATTCTTCAGATGTTTTACTATTTCAAATGTAAGCAAATATACAGGAATAGTAAATTAATATGCTGCCCAAAGTAGTGGTTCTGCAGTACATTTCCACATATTTTATATTTAAATTATTGGAACAGCAACTTATATTATTCTATATTGATAAACTAGGGTCATAGATACTTTCTTAACAATTTCTTTTTAGAGCTACTACTACGATTCATGTCAATTTTCTCATATTTTACATACATGACCCAATTTTCTTTATTTTTTTTTATTATTGTTTTTTAAAGGAAGTATTATAAAGTACTGCATTATATCCAAATGTACGTTGCTGAAGTAGTGAAATTCCTTTTCCATAATATTGGTACATTCCTCAGAAGAGAAAGTGAAGTTTTGGAGATTTGAAGATAACTGATTTGCAGAATCCCCAGACTACTGTAATTTGTTGTGAATGTCAGGGTATTCTAGGAAGAAAATATATTGTCCCTAGGACAACAGCAGGGATACTGGGTCATATGAACATGCTGCCTGGCAGCATCTGATTGGATTTGTCTTGAAAACAACAAATTACTCCAAGCAGCAGGGAGTAGTAGTAGACGATTTTTTTCTAAATATGACCTGTGTGTATGCACGTACATGTGTGTAGGTGTAAGTTTAAGGGAAGGAGATGTTTCTGATACAAAGATTTTACTACCTACCAGCTCTTCCAGAATTTGCAGGGAGCATAAGTGCATCAGTAAGTTAAAAGCAGAATAAGGCATGGGTCCAGAAAATGCGGAGAATGGAGAACAATCAATTTAATTGCCTTGAAAGTCTTTTCAGATGAATGTACTCTTGGGGAAAATCTGATGATCTGCTAAGGTTTATAACCGAGTCCTTAAATACTGTATGTCATCTGATCATTCTGAGTTTCCCAGAATAATTATGATATTTCAATTGCCTGACTATAAAATTATCTCAGAAAGATCGTAGATAATTTTTGTCTTTTAAAGTGATTATTTTGATAATCAGCAGATACTACCATGTTGGTCACTCCTAGTCACACACGATTTTGTACATTGCTTTAAATTCCTAAAAAAGCATTACGTCGGCGTGAAGATCTCAGTGAAGTTTTGGAATACTGTCTGTAGTAAATTTTTACAGAATTACTAATATAAAAATGGTAATTAAATACTCAGATTCCTTCAAAAATATGCAAATCAGAAACGACAAAGCAGAATCAAGAATGTTATACTGTAGCATATATGAAAATATAGAACAAGGTACTATTCTATTTGCATTATGATTGTCACTTCTGGAAGGTTCATTCCAGAATCTCAAATTCATAGAACTTGAGAATCATACAATCACAGAATCATAGAATAGCTTGGAAGGGACATTGATGATTATTGAGTTCCAGCTCCTTGCCATGGGCTGGTTTCCACTCACCAGATGAGGGTGCCCAGGTCCTCATCCAGCCTGGCCTTGAGCGCCTCCAGGGATGGGATGCCTGCAGCTTCTCTGGGCAGCAGTGCCAGCTCCTCACCACCCTCTGAGTATAGACTTTCCACCTAAATTCTAATTTAAAGTTTTTCTCTTTTAGTTCAAAGCCATTCCCCCTTGTCCTATCACTATCAGACTGTGTGAAAAATAGATCCTATTCCTGCCTCTAAGCACTGTTTAAGTACTGGAAGGCAGCAAAGATATTTCCTGGGACCCTTCTATTTTCTAGGCTGAAAAAGCCCAGCTCCCTCAATTCCTACATAGGAGAGGTGCACCAGCCCTCTGAGCATCTTCACGGCTGTTCTCTGTACCAGCTCCAACAGCTCTGCATCTTTCTTGTGCTGGGAGCCTCAGGCCTGGATGCAGTACTCCAGGCAGCATCTCATGAGAGCAGAGCAGAAGCAGACAGTCACCTCCCTCGCCCTCCTGGCCATTCCTTTGTGGATGCAGCCACAGGTGCATCCTGCGGTGTTATCTAAAACAGCTCAAGGAAAATACAGATGTTGAAACTTCAAGTCTGTGAGCATTCTGTTTGACGTGTTCAGCAATAAGTAACAGAGCTTCCTCCTAAGGGGATTAGTAAAGGAACTGGCACTGGCAATAGCATTACACTGTGAGTGTATTATGTTTTTAATTGCTATTATTTTATTCTGCTACTAGGGGTGGGATAATCTGCTTAGGTGGAAAATGTATATGCTTTGGAGAAACTATGTATTTTCCGTTAATAGCAGTAAATCCCTTAATAATAACAAAATGAGAATGTGGTGAATATTATCTTGAACTTTTCAGCAATTTCTGCCCAGATTCCCAATGATATTTTATGTCTTCTGACTTACTTTTCTTGGAAAAAAATACAGTTATTTGAAGGAGACAGCTTTGTGGATAAGCAGGGAATATGCTGAAGGAAAGCAGTTAGGTTTTACTTGTTATATTGTCACTGATTTACTGAGCAAGCCATTTCATCCTCCTGTGCTTTTTGCCTCCTAGATCCATTCACTCTCTTGTCTGTCTAGACTTCCAGCTTCTGGGCGCAGGGAGTTTTTCTGTATCTCTTCATCATTTGCAATTGACCCAAGTTCTTGCCACTGAGTTTTCAGATTACTTAACTTCCAAAACTGAAACTGTTCATAGTTGCAGGGGCTGTTCAGAATCCTGTTTCATTCCTTTTCCTCGAGTATCCTCTTGCAATGTTCAGGCCTTTTTTGCATGAGCATTTACCTCTCCTTCCCCCCTAAAAAAATAAGATAAAATTCTTTACTTAGATTTTGTTCTCATTGATGTTACTGGTGCTCCTTTATTTCCTCTCATACTCCCAACAGGGTGCTTGTTGTTTCATTCAGATCTATATTCCTCCAGCAGTCAGGGTGCCAGACCTTGCATTTATCTATCAATCTTCATGGAAAAGTTTCAGATAATATTCATGCTTTGTCAGGCAGACATATATTTTTTGAGACTCCTGCTGTTTCCGTTATTTTGTTCTATAAAATACCCTGATCATTTCTTAGATGTTTTTTTTTCTGAACAATGTCATTGACAGCCAGAGTTTCACAAACTCCCATCGTATGCTTTGTTATTATCTAAAAGCATAGCTGACTGAGTTTCTGCTAGTGAATAAATATTAGTATAAGATTTTCTATGAGGAAACTGGAATTTTGCTACTCACTGCTACAGGAATGGGATTTTCAGCATTTATTTGTCAGAGAAGGGCTGACCTCTATAGTTCCTCATTCACAGCCTCAGAACTGTGCTTATGAAAGGTTCTGGTTAAATCATCAAAAATTTCCAATGGCCTTCAGATAATCTTTGGATGGAGTTCCAAGGAAGATGCAGTGTTTATGAAAGATCACGACAGCATAGGATTCTTCTGTTGTTAGCTGTGAAATTCTGAATGCTGAGTCTCAATACTTGTTTAGTTGGTTTTCAGTCACACGTCCAAGTATTAATAACATTAAATAAAATAACTTTTGGATAAACTAAGATTGAACTAGAGGAATCAATGCTAATATGGTTTGAATCTGTATTATTTTGTTCACTTTATTTATTCAATACCACCTTTAAATCCTGATGAATTTTGACGTATTTCCAATTTGTTTGTAATTGGCATCACACCATGCAAAAAAAAAAAAAAAAAAAGAAAAAAAATGCTATTTCTATACTCCTACTGCTAATTAATGTTTTCTAATTATGTACATTCTTTAAAAATGACTGTTGTGATTTAACCCAGCAGGTGGCCAAGCACAACACTGTAGTTTGCTTGCTCCCCTTCTTCCCAGTGAGATGGGGGAGAGAATAGGGAAAAAAAAATATAGAACTCCTGGATGAGATAAAATTATGTACTAAGAGAAAATGAAAAAGGTAATAGTTATGACTGTATACATATATGTGTATGTATGTAACAAGTGATGCACAAGCAACTGCTCACCACTCCCCAGTGGATTCCCAGCTAGTCTCCAGAGCAGCAGGAGAGAGTGAGATGCATTTCCAACCCCTTCAAAATCCCTTCCACACGATGTCATATGGCATGGAATTCCCTTTGGCCAGTGTAAGTCAGCTGTCCTCACTCTGTTCCCTCCCAGCTCCTTGGGCTCTTTGCTGCAAATGGCCTCAGCTCTGTGCAGTGCTGCTTAGCAGCAGCTATAAACACTGGTGTGTTATCAGCATTGGTTTTCTCCTACAACCAACACCATACTAGGCACTCCAAAGAAAGTAATTCAATCCCAGCTGAAACTAAAACAATAACACATTGAAAGACAATAGCTTGGGGATAGTCTGGAAAAAGATATATGCATATGTACTTGAATGTTACTTCTTATAGCACATTCACGAAGACAGCATACCAATAAATTACAAGCTCATAGTATTCTTTTTAAAAAAATATTGTTGTTCCATTCAACACTGACAATTAGATGTTTTATAGGTAAGGTGTAAATTTTAGAATAACCTTTCCAAATTATTTCCTTTCACCCTGTAGTAAAATAAATGTAATTATATTAATGGAATATTGGCACAAGTGCATATACTGTAAACATCAAATAACTGAATAAATACCCAACATAAGGAGTGGAAGTAGGTCTACCATGTCCTGTAGTGCAATATATCCTATCTCCATTTGTACAGTATGTACAGCTCATTGTATATACTGTTGCTTTCCTGAAATGAAGCCTTTGTGTGTGCACTTGGCAAGAATGTCCTCTGGACAGAGATAGCAGTGTGTGCAGCAGCCTCAGCCTTTCTTTTTCTCAGTCACATTGCTAACTTTGGATAGTCTGCATTCTTTATGTTGCATCGTTCAGTCAAGTATTCTGATTCATTGTTACCAACGTGCAATTTGCAAAAATTTGGGAGATTTTTTTTTTCTTTTACTTTTTCTGAGAAGTCACTTTTTGTCACCTGTATCTTCTGACCAAAACTCTGTAGAGTTACAGACAGTGTCATCCTTAAGCATGACATTAATACACAACTGCCTCTGAATTACATCAAACTAGATTTGCTCTTCCTCCAAACCATAAAATGAAATTGTTGGCAAAGGCTCTCCACACAGATCTGATGGGTCAGATCAACAGCATGGCATTGTCAGTGAATCTTTGGGAAGTTTTGATGACAGCCCTGATGCTGCTGTGTTATATCCTGTTTTCATAACCAACCTTCAGCACCTTCTGCAGCTAATCTTTCCTTGTATATTAGATAGAAAATGGTAGTTGTGTTTTCTTTTTCCTCTCTGATGTTTGTGATCACTTGAAAAGTTCAAATGTAGGACTAAGCATAGTATGAATCATAGAATCATAGAATCACAGAATGGCCTGGGTTGAAAAGGAGCACAATACTCATCCATTCCAACCCCCTGCTATGTGCAGGGTCCCCATCCACCAGACCAGGCTGCCCAGAGCCACATCCAGCCTGGCCTTGAATGCCTGCAGGGATGGGGCATCCACAGCCTCCTTGGGCAACCTGCTCCAGTGCCTCACCACCCTCAGACTGAAAAACTTCCTTCTAATATTACACACCTGTTTATTTTGCTCAGACATCCATATAGGCTTCCTTAGCCAGTGTTTCAAGTGTATGTGAAGCAGCATTCACCCAACAGCACCTCCTCTCTCTGCTGCTTCTCCCAGCTCTCCCCTTGCCCTGCTCTCCTCTAAGTGGTCTCACACAGCACATGGGCCTATTTTTTGCAACCATTAGCTCTTTTGTTGAGATAAAATGTGTTCACCAAAATTGCAGAAAGCTGCCCTCTTACCCATATCTGTATACATCCATGTATGTGTCGATCTGTGTTGGATTGTATGTTGAGGTTTTAATTAATAAAATTATCTAGTATAACTGGTACAAGGTAAGCAACTAAGAGAATGACAGATGGCTGAAGAAAGATAGGGTGACACTGGTTTAAGAATTTAAGAATTATCCCGACTGCTAAGGTGATAGCATGATCTTCTCTTACAGAGATTCCTTTCTCATCTTGGGAAATGCCCCTCTGAGATCACATGGCCCATCATCCTCTGCCCACCTACTGGCATGAAGGACAGTATCTTATGTAAGAAAAAAAATGTATCTTGACTGCTCAAAAGATCTGCTCATTGAATATATATGCATAGACATAAAACAATAGCACTCATCTTGAAACACATTGATAAGCTCCGATGAAGACCTTTAGTAGAAATAAAATAAAGAAAATCTACTGTGGGTTACTCTGGACTAGTGAAAAAAGATAAAGTGCAACATAGGTATGTTTGTTTTTTTATTTTTTATTTTTCTAAAATCCTGAACAAAAATCAGCAATGGATGTTTGCAGAAATTCTGGTTAGAAATAGTGGAGGTAACCATTTCTGGTGTGTGCAGATCAGCTATCAGGAAAGATCTTTTGAATTGTTTCATAACAATGTGCCCAAAACTTATGATTTTATAACATAAGAACCCTGTATAAATTAAAAGGCTTTCAACTTCTTTGACAGATCTGTAGAAATAGGACTTTGTTTATCTCTGTAACTCTTCCAAAGACAAAGAATAAATTACTTTGCCTTATCTGGTGCCAAATTTGTAACTAGCATAAACCTAATTATTTCTCTCTCTGACATACAAAATTGTGATACAAATTAAATACATCTGGGGAAAAAAAAAAACACCAAACAAGGGTAAGTGATTAAATTAAAATGCAAACTGTAAAACGAAATTCATCTGACAGGTTTAGCAAAGAAAAGGAATTGAATTCATACTGAACCATGTAAAACTGAAGTCTTCCAGAGCGGTCCAAATCTCCTGAGGGTGGAATTGCAATGGCATGAGAAACCACTCAAAATATTTGTAACTGAAAAAATGATTCCTTTTATATACTTGAAAAGTGTTGTTCAGCAGACTAGTATGTTTACATAGATATTTTATGCCTCTATGAAGAATGACCAGTGTGAAAACATCACATCTTTGTCTGTGAATTATATACCTATCGTCAATTGCCCGTGGAAACCAATTAATACCCTCTTTTTGAAAGGCTGCATTCATGATCCTACACTTAAACATCACTAACAATATAGCCTTTGCTGAACATGAATGTATAGATTCTGCATAGAATAAGCTTTGCTCAGTGCATTGTGGCATTTTAGTACAAAAGTGAGATTTTTTTTTTGCTCTCTAACCATCCCGAGATTACCATGGGTATGATATACTTCTGTTGTTTAGATATACATCAATTTTTAGAGAGACAAGAAGTGAAAATGAACATTTGCAAAATGAGGGAGTCAGTTGTCTGAAAGTAACTGTCTCATGTTTTTCATATAATTTGGTCTTTTTTTAATTAACTTTCTTCTGTTATTTTCTTCTAGGAGCAGGAGCCTTGCCCATTTTTATAAAGATCTTCATAAACTGTGTATATTTGAAGAACTGATACTGACATGCAGAACATTCAGGCTTTTGCTCTGTGCATACACTTTCCAAGGGGGGAAAAAAAAAAAAGTCTGCATTGGCAATTTACAAAGTAAAAAGAGTGTGGAAATTCAAATATCAGATACTGATGGGAGTATAGCAAGGTCTGCTGTGACAAATTTCTGTGCCTCCTGCTGACAGATAGGAGCCAATTAACACTGTGGCGCCACCAGCTTTTTCAGTATATTTGAAAAGGTTAGTGTGAAATGTAAACTGTAAAGCCAAAGAGATTTCTGCACAAGATAAATGATATATTCTTCTAACTGCTTCTTTCTCTGAGTAAGTTTGAGTCATGAGCTTCAGCTGCAATCCTCCCAATATCCTATGGATTCCTGTTGTCAGTTATTCAGACAAACTTCCCTTTGCTTTGTATAGAAGTAAATCTGTTTCTATAGTCTTTTTCTGAATGGATATTGTTTCAGAGACCAACATTCAGAACCCTTATAGAAACTGCCACCTCTGAAAATAAGATTGCCCTCACCTCTGTGCACAGCATCTCCAATCAAGTGTGGTGCTATGTCTTTACTTTGAATGATTTGGATGGGCTGTTATCTCTGATAAAGAGTGAAGACTGGAAGAAAATTTATTCCCAACTGGAAATATTTATTCACTGTGTTCTGTTACATGATCTAATTCCCCAAAGCTTTTTAAATAGCTTTTAATTTGCATAAATTACATACTCAAATTAATTATTTGGGCTTGCAGACATTTGTGACAGAAGAAATGTATTTTAACTGTTCGCAACTTACTGGTTGCTGAATGCTATATTTCTTTGAAGATACTCTTTTTGTCCTGACAGGTTACTTTGGATCAGGTGGAAGATGTTGAAGGAGAGTTTGTCCTTCCATTTTTCCCCCCAGATGTTCAGGACTGGGTCAGCTCTCATGGAGGAAGTAAGCAGAGTGAAAGACACATGGTTAGTGGAAAAAGAAAGACTTTTCTCGTAATGGAAAGAACAAGGTTAAATTTAAGAACAACTCTGAAAGCCCCAGGAAGATCTCTGGGATGGAGATGTGCCTGGGAATAAGAGCCTCCCTACAGAGCTGCATCGAGCAAGCAGGAGACGTTCATAAACCTTCTTTTAACTCACTTTTCATTAGCACCTCTGGGTTTTCTCTATTTAAAAATGTGATGATTCTAATTTTTGTTCAGCTACAATCTGACTTCTGAAATTCCAGTCTCTTCTGTGCCTTGGGGGGAATTAACCTTCAAAAAAGCTGCAGATAGATATAACTTGAAGGTTTGGTAGACTGGGGGTCCAGTCACATTCCTGTATCAGCTGAATAATGTGATTATATGAAAAGTGGAAGAAAAGACAAATATATATATATATATATACATATATATATATATATATATCCTACTTTAATTTCTCTTTCAGTTGATAATTCTTAACATATTTAACACCAGTTAGTCACTGCCCAAGGGGGAATCTCATTTTGGACAGACACAGACCACAGAATCAGCTCCATAGTTCAGCAAGGTTAATACTACATCTGGCCAAGATCCATACAAAATTACTCTTCAACATCAGAGCTTGAATTACGATCAATTCTTACATAAATGTACCACATACATATATAAAACACACACAGCAACAAAAATACAAACTCTAATTTTGATGATTTCCAAATAATCAAACTATTTCATAAAGGCATCCTTTATAAATTTATATTACCTCTAGGAAGGTCAGCTTGCAATTGCCTAATTACGGAGAAAGAAGGATGAGTCACCATATCTCCCAGTGATACATAAAAACCTACATGGATACTCTACATTTGGCTATAAGTACTGCTCTCAGCAGTCACTGCCGGGGAAAGTAATTTCATTAATGACCTTCCTGTAAAAAAAAAAAAAAAAAAAAAAAAAAAGATAATCCTCTTTGGTTTTGTTGAGAATAAATACTAATAAACTCCTGTTGAGGGGATCCTCCTGACCTAGTTCTTAGCCATTAATTTAGTTTCTGAATGAGCCTGTTCTTTATAGCGTTTATCACCTAAGTGTTATTACCGGCTTCATGGCAAAAAATCAAGTTTCTATTTCTTGGCAATTTGGCTTTTCTACTGCATCAACACGTAGATTTGGATTTTTAATTGTATAATACACTGTATAACTATCCTGAATAATCAAACTACTTATGCTAATCAGACATCACACTCTACTTTCTCAAAATTATCTTATTCATTCAGTGGATTCACAGTAAAAGTTGTTCTGAGGAGATTAATTTGAAATAGGAGGCTGTTCATGTAATTAATTAGTGCCTTTTGGCAATTTTGTCTTCTTAAAAACTTCTGTAGCCATATACACAGCTCTCTTATGCATAGTATATATTAACAAAGAAAAACAGTTAATTCTAATATCGGCAAATGAGAAGATATCTCCTTGTTATTTGTTTTCAAATTCAAGATTTATATTTTCTTGCATTATTATTTTCAATGTAGAAGTTCAGTTCTTGATGAGGTAGAACATATAATCCCAGTAATTTATGAAATTGCAGTGAGTTCAGTGGGAAACAAAACTATGTGAGTTAAAGATCTATTAAATAAAGGTATTTTTTTGTCATTCAGTAAATAGCAAAGAAAATATCTATATTCATCATGGTAAATATATCTTATATAACAGAAAACCGTAGAAATGAGTCTTTTGAATAAGCGGTTTGCCTAGGAAAAGTGAGTACTCATAAACACGGAGTGAATATTTCTAGTATTGTTCAGCTAGCATTGCAATCTCCTGCTTCTCTGCAGCATGACATGTGGTGAGAAATAAATGCCAGATCTTTAATGAAAAGGTCATAATGGAAAAGATTGTGGCTCCAGTAAATAATTTCATTCTTTTACCTATTTCCTTGGTAGTTTGGATTACTATTTTATTTTACCTCAAGTTTAAGCCTAACCTGCCAGACTATCAGCAAAAGCTCTACCTTAATTTGTGCTTCGTTTCTAACACAAATTTTAGTGTCATCTTTTCCATTTTAAATGATTAAGTAACAATTTTTAATTACTTGATTTTTTTTGTTTTTCTGCTTTTCTTTTTGTGTTTGTTTCATTTTTTCACAGAATTGTTTCAAGAATAAAAAAAAACAACAGAAGAAATGTATTTTAATTATTAAAACTAAAACAAAGGTTAGACATTTATCTGTCATGTGAGAAGATGTTACTAGAGTGTTTTGAGAGAGAATTTAATTCATGTACAACTACTTTTAGATCTTGCACTGGCAAAAATAAACATACATGGAAGTGTTTTAATTTTAAGTTTTCAATTACTTCATCTGTGCAGATGTTAACAAGGGTTTCAAATCTTCAGAACATGGCTTCAAACATCTTTATTTTTCACATTTGTCATTTCATAAGAAACAAAAAATAGGCATATCAGACAAAATTATCCAAATTTTCTATGAAGTAGCAGTAAGACTGGGGAGGTAGAAAAAAAATTCTTCCTCAAATTTTTATTCTTGAAGTTATAAAATAGCTTCCATTTCCTCTTATTCTTTTTTTTTTTCTTCTTCTTCTATTTTGCAGTTTTGATGCCTTTTTTCATAGTGTGCCCTGGTTACCCTTTTTTTTTTTTTTTTTTTTTTTTTTATCCATGCTCGTAGCTTAAATACATCTATTTAATTGTTTTAGTGTTAGTATGCAAAACATGGGATAAATGGTTTGTAAGAGACCTGTTGTTAGAACAGGACAGGAGAATAAACAGAATATTACAAAGACTTAAATTTCATTATTGCTGTACCTCAGCGGTAAATTACCAGGCAGGTAAGTCACAGAATTAGCTGTATTAATGCTTCATATGGTTAATCCAGTTAGAAATTGTAGGTGGTATAATGCTCTGACAAAGGTTTTGAAACTTTGCTGTGTATGTTTCATAGAATCATAGAATCATGGAATCACAAAGTTGGAAACGACCTGTAAGATCATCTAGTCCAACCGTCTTCTCATTACCACTGCTACCACAAACTAAAACAGATGTCGCAGCTCCTCGTCCAGACGCCTCTTGAACACTGCCAGGGATGGCGACTCCACCACCTCCCTTGGCAGCCATTCCAATGCCTGACCACTCTCTGAGAGAAAAAGTTCTTCCTCGTGTCCAACCTAAACCTCCTCTGGTACAACTTGCAGCCATTTCCTCGGGTCCTGTTTGTTGCCTGGGAGAAGAGGCCAAACCCCTCCTCATCTCAGCCACCCTTCAGGCAGTTGCAGAGTGCAATGAGGTCTCCCCTGAGCCTCCTCTTCTCCAGACTAAACAATCCCAGCTCCCTCAGCCACTCCCCATAGGACTTGTGCTCCAGACCCCTCTCCAGTTTCGTTGCCCTTCTCTGGACACGCTCCAGGGCCTCAATGTCTTTCTTGTAGTGAGGGGCCCAAAACTGAACACAGCACTCGAGTTGCGGCCTCACCAGTGCTGAGTACAGGGGATGATCACCTCCCTGCTCCTGCTGGCCACACTATTTCTAATGCAGACCAGGATGGCACTGGCCCTCTTGGCCACCTGGGCACACTGTCGGCTCATCTTCTGCCAAGCATCAACCAACACCCCCAGGTCCCTTTCCTCTTCACAATCATCCAGCCACTCGTCCCCAGGCCTATAGCGCTGCATGGGGGTGTTGTGACCAAAATGCAGGACCCGGCACTTGGCCTTGTTGAACCTCATTCCACTCACCTCACCCCAGTGATCCAGCTTATCTAAGTCCCTCTGAAGGGCCTCCCTACCCTCAGGCAGATCAACACCACCTCTCAACTTGGTGTCATCTGCAAACTTACTGAGGGTACACTCAATCCCCTCATCTAGGTCATCAATAAAGATACTAAACAAGATGGGCCCCAGTACCGACCTCTGGGGGACACCACTTGAAACGGGTCACCAGCTGGACTTAACTCCATTAACCACCACCCGTTGGGCACAGCTGTCCAGCCAGTTCCTTACCCAAAGAAGGGTATATCTGTCCAGGCCACAGGCAGCCAGTTTCCCCAGAAGAATACTTTGAGAGACTGTGTTAAAGGCTTTGCTGAAATCTAGGTAGACTACATCAACAGGCTTTCCCTTGTCTACCAGTCTGGTCACCCAGTCATAGAAGGAGATGAGGTTGGTCAAGCACGACCTGCCTTTCATGAGCCCGTGCTGGCTGGGCCTGATCCCCTGGACACCACTCACATGCCGTGTGATCTCACCCAAGATGATTTTTCATCATGTAGATGTATTTAGCCAAGAGTGGAGATTCTTTAGTCTCCTGTGCAGCTCTGCTGAGTGAATAGCTCTTGTTCAGGTTAATGACAATTCTGCAGAAATTTTCTGTAAAGAAGAGAAGAACACCCATCTACATATACCTGATGGCTGCAGTACATCTCACAATGGTCTTAATTTGATGTTAAATCTACCACGACACAGACACCTCCAAAGGTATTCCAGCAAGTAACCCCAGCAAGTCAGCACAGAGGAATTATCTTCAGAGGTTCATTCTGCTTCTCACAAATTCTCTGGTTTGTTTCATGCCTCTTCTGGTTGGGAAGTAATGCCAGAGGTTCCCTGAGGAATCTGATGCCAATGTTAATTCAGGACCTTGAAGTCTAAAATCATCCCCAATCCGAATTTGTTTATGGTTACAGGGGGAAAGGCCATTTGGCACAACATGTCTCCACTTAAAGGTTTATTTATCTCAGCCTACTCCGTTCTTCTTCCCTGCATCCTTCAATTAATTTTCCATACAAATAGCCAGTTGTCTCGAACTCATTTGTTATATTTGCTTCAATGGCTTTATGGAATCACTATGCGTGTATTAATTGAAAAGAGTAAGTCTGAACACGTTGGAAATGGCATGCTGTTTTGGCTGCAGAACTCTGTTACTTTAATGGAAATCTGGCAGGTATAACCACACGAATCACTGTCACAATGCAGGGGATAAAATGATCTCTCTTTAACAAACAGACGTACCTGGATCTCCTGGCTGGAGGATAAATTCACTAATTTTTGTCTTCTTCTACTTTTTATATAAAGATCGTTTTCATCCTAGCTGAAAGATTCCCCATCTACAACATGAGAACTCTTAGTTACAAGCTTATTAATGGATTATCTCACTAATTAGGGTATGATTGCTGTTGTATGGCTTCAAATTAATTTTAAACTAACTTGATTTTTTTTTTTAAATGTACACAGATTGCATCTTTTGCAATTCTGAATACAAATATAATAGCTAGAGATATGAATGCCAATTACCAGTTTAATTAGCCTTTCAACACAGAGATGAATGTAGATATAATGCATTCTGCATAAAAATGTTCATGTTTGATATTTTGGTAAGGATAATTGACACACATGAAATGGACGTTTATGGCAAATTTGGCTGGTGTCCATATCTGTGTGCCATCAGTTGTTCACTTGTTTGCTTCGTTGCATTGAGGTTAATGCCCATGTGTACAGAATCTTAATACAGACTTATTAATTATTATTTTTTTTTATTCAGCCTTAGGAGCAAACTACAGCTGTCTTATTCAAGTGTTATTTCTGAAAAAGCATTCGCAATAAACTGACTGTGTGAGTATTGCTTCCAAAAAAATAAAAAAATAAAAATAAAACATACTTTCATACTGAGATACATTCTCACTAAAATTTTAAATGTCTATTTTATTTTAATCTCTCATAAAGAAGCATAAAGGATAAACGTGTTATTACAGGATCTCAGATGCTGAAAATTGTAGGCATATGTATTTTTAGCATAAAGTCCAAGTACCTAAAAGAAAGGAATTGTAAATGCAGTAGGTGGCAAACCTTCAGCTGAAGAATTATCCTGGAGGATGGAGGAAGGACTTGCTGTTATAGAGTTTATAAACTCTGTGTTGCTTAAATATGGCAGTGTTTATTGTCTTCAGCAATACATAGAGTTTTATTGAAGAAAGTAATTTGTTTTCATGAGAAGTTTGGCGTTTTTACAGTAAAATCCATATCTAAAGGAGGTATGAAAATACTGTCTGTCTAAGATTAGTTTTGTACAGTGCCAGCTTAATCACATAGCCTGATGACATTTATGTTGAAAATCCCCATTCTGGTCTTCAAGGGGCAATCCATGTGTGAATATTCAACAGAACATCTCAGGAAGACGTGTTAGAGAGCAGAGGCACAGCAGGCAGTGGTGCAAAACCATACCATACATCACAATTGTCATTTTGGTGCATAATTTTTGCTACCACATTAAAATAGCATGTCTTGAGAGATGTGAAATGCTGATGCCTGCGTCAGGAGGGAATTATCCTGATGGGTCAGGTACCAGTGCAGTGGTTGTGCTTGGCAGGCATGCAGACAGCTTGGCTCATGTGAGTCACTGGGGAAAAGTACTGAGGGGCAAGGGGTCTGGAGGGCAGCAATACTCTGCAGCCAAGCCAGGGGTATGGCCAGGGTGGATGTCTGGTTTTTGACAAAGTCTCAAGCTGCTGGTGATTTGTTACCACAGAGTGTCACTCCTGCCTCTTCTTTCTCTAAAAAGCAGTTTTTATTTCCACCTTTATTCCCTGTTCTGGACTAAGTCCAAGATGCCACAAGGGGTGGCAAGTCTTAGTTTTTGCTTGTGCTTACTTAGCACTGCTGTAACACAAATACAGGGACATTTTGGATGTTGTGCCTCATTTTTACATATGCTGCCATTCAGGCTTTAACTATTCCTCTCTTAGCAGTTAATGGAAAATTAACGATAAGAAACAAGAAATATACAGTGATATTTGAAAGACACACCACAGTAATTTAACTGCATACGTATTCTCTTATTTTGCAATTTGTCCAATGTGAAAAGAAAAAAAGTGAAAAAAAATTCATTTATTTTGGATTTCACTTCCTTTTAGAAACTGCAAGGGACTGCATAAGGACTAAACTGGGCTACCTTCTGCTCACATTAATCGTGTGAACTCTTCTATCTTGTGATCTTGTGGTTGGACTGGATGATCCTGTGGGTCTTTTCCAACCTTAGTGATTCAATGATTCTATGATTCTATGATCTACACTGTTGTGGAACATGTCCTGAATCTGTTCTCCTCTAAAGTCCATCTGCGTTGCTTTCTAAGGAAGTTTTCAGCCAGTAGAAATTTGTCCAAATTTGTATACATGGATATTTCCAGAATTTTGGCAATTGGGCCCTGTGCCAGCATAAGTGTAGAGTTCTTTTTCTTTCTTTGTTATGGTTTAACATTCATATGTATTATAACAATAGCTAATGTACAACTTATTGAACAATGCAAGATCCAAACTGAATGGTTTGGATCTTGCATTGTGGGGCATCAGGATTATTTTTTTGTTTGGTTGGTTGTTTTTTTTTTGGTTTTTTTTTTTTTTTTTTTTTTTTTGCTTATGTTTACTTGTGCATTTGAAAAATAATACATGTGCAAATAAAAAATAAAAGCTGGTATATCTTTAAAACATCTACAATTTTAGCATTTCTATTAAATTTTAGCATATTATTTATGATTTTATTAGGCTATTAGTCTAGTGTTTTTTTTGGTTTTTTGGTTTTTTTTTTTTGGTATGTCAAGGCTGATCGTTTAGTTTCTTTCACATCAGGTCTCTTTGGTTCAGACACTGCCATAAATTGACAAGTTACTACTGGTAAGCCGTGAAACACTTCAGTGAGAATCATCAGAAAAGAAAATGGATCAATTTACAGCCATTAATCTAACGAAGCGTATGATAATTCCAAACAGTCAAAGTGTAAGTCTATATCTATTCTCTTTTAATACCAAAAATCCCAAGATACTGAACCATCAGATATATAATTCTATAACAAAATGCTTATGTAAGTTCAATAGCCTATTTTGTAAAGCTTTTGTTCTCAAAAGGATACAGATTGATGATATTTGGTACTAAGTTCTCAGATCAGCACTTACAGAGCATTTCTTAAATCTTTCTTGCCACTTTCTGTCTTGTCAATTGGAAAAAATTGTCCTGAGAGTAATTGAAAATTGCCCCGGATTGTCACTGAGTGATTTGCAGAAATACACTCTGATTATAGTCCCAGTCAGTTTTATGTTTTACTGGCCATCGTGCTGCACTGAGAAAAAATAAATAATTTGTCAGCTGTGGACAACCAGATAATTGGTGTAGTTTCTTCAAAAAATTATGTCTATTTCTTTAGATGATCTTCTACAAGGTTAGGAAAAAAATCAATACGATAAATCATGTTTCAATGGAAAAATGATGGTCTTTCCAGGTCTAGTAAACTGTATCCAAATGTTTGTTTTGCTTCAGCAGGAGACAAAAACAGCAGCTGAGTGCCATACTTTGTATTAATGTTTTCTATCCCAACTCCCTCCCATATTACTATTAATAAGGGAGAGAGAAAAAATACTAAAAGAATTAATCTTGAAAACTTGGTATACAAAGTTGTGTATATTTCATATGTCATCCTCTCTGTATGTACATAGCTTGCTCTGAAACTAATGCCTCCTATTTATTTCCATGAAAACTACAACAGAGAAAAAGAGTATCTTAGCACTGTTTAATAAAGAAAATTCTCAGCTACAAAGCTACGAAGCTACAGTCACCACCATCAGCTATGCATTTTTGCCAGAGGTGAACAAGAGCTGCATGTTGAGCTTGGAAACCTTTTGCACCAGCAGAAGTGACCCACTGTCACTGTCACCACTGCTGAAATGCACCACCCACCTCTCACTGTGCTCACATCCACTGCTTGGTCTCCATCAACATTCATCAAGTGTCAGTGAATGTAAATGGGTGTCTTTTTTTTCTCAGTGAGGAATTCAGTGCAGACAATTCTCTCTATCAATAACAAACTTCTGAGGATAACTTTATGATTTGAAGTTTAAGGGTTTCAAAGATAAGCTGTGCTGAAGAAACTTGTATTAGATATGTTAAAATCATTTGAACCTAATTCTCCTGGCTTTAATATATCTAAAATACATAGCATGAAGAAAATAGATTTTAACCCTGTTTTGAGCCTTAGATTTACCTAATGGCTAATATTTGAAATACATATTTGATACTTAGATGTTTTGTAACACTTTGTAATTTATATACAAGTTTCTGCATATTTTATTTTCTATATAAACTGTTTTAAAAACTGCCTTGTTCTGTCATATTTAAGTTGAGAAACCCTCAAATAAATACGTGCAACTTCAAAAAAACTGTTGTCTATAAATAATTATACTATAAAAGAGTTACCTATAAGAGAGGTCAATTCTGTCAGTATAAATAAGTTAATTTAAGTTTGCCTGCCTGCTTCTTTTAGGAATGAAGCACTCTTAGGTCTGCTGCATAACGTTAAGGGGAGTGCTGTAAAGCTTTTCCATTTTCTGCTTCGTGGTAAAAATCTCTTGAACTTAAATAAACACTGCAAAACCTATGCATTTTTTATAATAATAAATAAACTAAACTCCAAGGAAAGCATCATATATAAACCTACAGTTTGGATGTTAAAAAAGAAAGCACATACTTAGGCTTTACTGGGGAGAATTTGCTTATATCTGAAGCAACTAAAAATATTTAAATAAATTAGAACAAATAAGATGGATGCTTTTTTTTATTATTATTATTTTGAGGTTAGTTTTTGCTTTTTTATATAATTTTGAGGTTTGGGTGCGTTGGGTTGCTTTTGTTTCTGTTTTTCCTGGGGGGTGGGAAGTGGGTAGAGACTAAAATCCTTGAGAAACTACTAATTGAAAGGCATCTTTAGGAGTAGGACTTGCTAAGGAGTCCCATCTATTTCCCCTTTCTTCCTCATCTTCTTCCTTCCTTCATTTCTTCCTAGTGTATCTATCCCAGGTCAGGTGAGTACAGATGATAAGCACTGTGGAGCAAGGCAGGTACAGTCCATTTCATAACTGTTCCTCATACAACACGTATGTTAGATTTTTCAAATCAGATAATACCACTGATCTGACAGAGCATTCGATATGTTATCGATCAAATTAAAAGTGAGGGCTGCCACATATTGGTGCAGTTAGCAAAGTTCCTGTGCAGTAACTGCCCTATAAAGTCACATCTTATTTCACCTGGGTGATATTTAATTAGTGGGTGATGCCAGTAATCAGGGAGTGAAGTGGCTCTTGATTATGTGCAACATTTGTAGCCCAAATATAGGAAATATATTCTGTGTACAACTTAAACCTTAACAGAGATCTCCTATAGTGCCTATTTCCTGACAATGACAAAAAAAATACTGAGTTTATGTGGTTTTTCCTTTTTTATTCCCCCTGAGAAAAGCAAGAAAATGCCTATAGAAAGAAGCCCAAATTAGAGAAATTGTAAAGATTCTTATGGAATGGTGGTTTATATAGAGAATGAATGTTCATTTTGACTTCGTGGTATGAAAGGTTGGATCTCCAGATGGGTAGCAGTAGGTTTTTAACTGATTTTGGGAAGCCATTTTTAACCATTTTGGAAAAATCCATTATAGTAGATAGAATACCTTTATCTAAGTACTAGAAATTGTGGAAGAAGCATGGGAAAAAGAGTTGGGCCTTGGGCCCCTAGGAATGGGTTTCTGGTAAGAGTTGGGCCCTGGGCCCCTAGGAATGGGGTTCAGGTAACAAGCTTTTTGAGTTGCCTCTGAGAGGCTGAAGGAATCCAGATTTCTGGAAAAGTGACAGAATTGGAACTTGCAGAATAGAAGGTGATGCTGCAGTATCTGAGAAGAAACAATAGATAGAGATTAAATTAATATAGTTGATTGATTAATACAATTAATAATATTGCTTAACCTTTTGTAAAAATCTGGTGCTTACAGAAGCATAGAATAGTCTGTTCCTGGGTCTGTGGGTTCACAGAATTCAGAATTGTCTACAGCTCTTTAAGATACGTTAAATTAGTTCTTTCTGTATTAATGGAAAGAAAAAAAAAAGTCGAAGAGATTTGTCTGTCATCTTCTGGCTTTAGAGTATAACAACATTTTAATCAGAATATGGTTGCATTCATTTGCTAATTAAAGTAAAAATCAAATGGGAATCTGAGAATTTTTTTAAAAATTTAATAGTGCTTGCAAATGTTCAGAAACATGTATTTCTTCTCTGTAGATGTATTATTTTTATCTGACCTATTTCTCAACAAATGCCCTATTCCTGAACAGTTTTGCTTGAGGAGATAGCTAAACTGCAAAAAGATATTTCTTAAAAAAACCCTGTTAAATACAGACTAATATGAGCCAGCAGCAGCAGCTGAATGAGTGAATTAATTTCTCTTCTTTGTTATGACGTGTCAGACATACCTCAATAATTTGGAGTCATATTCTTAGCTGACAGGTAAGTAAGCAATATGAGAATTAGACCTGTAATCTAAACAACATCTCAACACTCACAGCAGCTCGTGTACAGCGGCCTCCACTGCTTTTTTCCTTTCCTATTGCAGTTACTGTTATAATTTGCTGGCAAGGACTGAGGTGAATACATTGCAGCCAACATTCTCCCTGCAGGCATTAAGCAGTTTACCTGAATGATGTACGTTGCCTCTGCCAGCTTAAGGCCTTGAGCCTCAAATGTTTTTCCTCCGTGTCTGGTGGCTTGCACAAAAGACTGATGTGTTTGCAGCTGTACCAGGAGGTGCAGCTGGCCTGGCAGTCAGGGCCAGGAAATCACAGCTGGGAAAAGTGGGACATATCATAAACAATTAGGCAAGGAGATCATTCTCTTAAAGCCTTTGTTCCCTCAGCTACACCAAGATAAAAAAAAAAAATAATGAAATGCCTTCCTACTAAAGAAAAATATATCCTGGAACCTGATTAAGCAGATGGGCCAGCTTCATTACAGGTCATGGTAACATTCACCTGCATAGCACTAGGAACTGTCATTAAGCTGCATAAAGGATTTTAAAACCTCTCTGGCAGCCTGTTTGACAAGAGCCAGTGCCTGTGCTCCAGCTGCTGCTGAGAAGAAATGCACTCATGAAACCCTCTCTGGGACTGTTTTTCACCACCTAAGAGGTGTAGAGAGGCTGAGCTGATTCTCACAACTTCTCCAACCCAAAGACTGAACCAAATGGAGATGGCGCAGGAGAATAACAGCCTTTGTAGCATCCAGGCTCTATACAAAGGGATTTACTTTTAAAAGGATGATTGACAACTTTTGATCAGTGTTTGTACTTTTGAAACACCTCCGTCACTGCTTCATCACCGACTGACTGAAGCTTAAAGTGAAAAGGATAAGTTCTCCTGAATTGATATTCAGTGCTTACATTCTATAATAAGCTCTCATCAAACATAAATGTAGAAAGACCACTGGTAGTTTCAGTCCTCAGGGACAGGATTGGTTGCTTTGCTGAGCTACTCTGTCTCTGAAGGAAGAATTGAGCCATGGATGGGGAGCACAGTCAAGATGGCTTGGGACACATAAATCACAGCAGCAGCAGAGAGCTAAAACACACTTGAAAGCAGACTAAAAGGGCACAATAGCAATATTTGATAGAGAAAATCCTCAGCTACAAAATCCTCTTTTTCAACAGTCACCACCATTAGCTATGCATTTTCACCAGTGATAAACAAGAGCCTGCATGCCACACATTCAAATCTGCACCAGAGGAGATGACCCTTCATCATGTTGCCACTGCTGAAACACACCACCCACAACCTCACTGTGCTCACGTCCACTAATGGGTCTCCACAAATGATTAGCAAGTGTCAACAAGTGTCAGTAGTTGCCATTTTTTCTTCAGGGAGGAATTTGATGATGCACTGGTGTTTCATACACACTTCCATGTCAACATAATATAATAGGAAAGCAGCCCTACCTTCAGAGCAGCCCTCATAGGTATTCTATAGACATATCTTTCCAGCTCATTAAGAGGTCTTGATTTGTAAAGCAATTTAAACAAATAATTAAATGCAAGGAACAGTAAGTCAGAAAAGTAAAATTCTTGTATTAATAGTAATTTTTAAAATAACAGTTGTGTGGGAAACATATGTGGGATGGCTAATACTGTGTTTCAGCACCAACCAATTGTTAAGATTGTCAACAGTTAATAATGGGGAAAAAACAAGTAAAACTGATGAGAAGTAGACGAGCTGAAAAGAACAGAAATGTTTCGAGGGAGAACTGTAGTGCTTGTACATTTTTATCTAAATATAAATTTATGAACAACGTTTGGTTGTACTTTTGGATCGCATTATATTTGACGTCAATCTCACACAGAACTGAGTACATGCTTTACACAGAGAGTAGGAGTAGTTCTGCTGCAGAAGGATTTTATTCAACTGAAAGCTACAGATATCTGAAATTATTTGTTTCTGCTATAGAAATGCAGAAGTGTTTTCAGGCATGAGTTGCTTTTATAATTGAATTAAGTGTTGCCATTTCTACTTTGTGTTGTATAATTATCATTATAAAAGAATAGGAGAAAGATGTAAATGATTGTGAGCATGTAGATAGATGTGCAGGGTAAAATTCTAAACCCAAGAAAATGAATGCAGTGAACAGATTTGCTCATTGCCTTCATTGTTCACTAATCTTTCCTGTTCTCTTTATTAAGAAATGCATTCCAGTATCTGAAAGTAGTATTCCTGGAGATCAGAGCTTGATTATGTTTTGGCTTTTAAAGCAAACTTTTCTTTTTATTTAATCAGTGTGCATTAATCATAAACAATTTTCAGTATTTTTATATGTAACCTTCCTTATAATACAGAGTTCATCAGAAATCTAAAACTGTAGCTGTGTTATATCTATTCCTAGTGATTTTTTATACTACATACTGTATAGCAGCTGATTATCTTACTGACAGAGTGTGCTGTCCTGCCTCTGGCATTACAGAATCAAAGAAGAATAAATTTATTTCTGTTTATTTTAGTAACTAGAACACTTTCCACTATGAGCTCCACAATTTTTACTTCAGATGGTGATGCATGAAGCAGAAAAAATGGTTCGACTTTAAGATACTCAACAAGGTTATGCTGGCAGTAAACAAGATCCTTTTTCAAGCATCTGCAGGAAGAAAGCTTGATGTGGAATTCATTAACAGAAAAAGGAACCTGAAATCTAGGTTGTTATCATGTAAGTCTAGTTTCCAAATACAGTAAGGAATGTGAATGGAAGATGATATGGGAATATTACCAATTGCAAATCATTGATTCTGTTTGTTTTCCTACTTTACTATTTGCAGTAGCATTCCATAACAATATAAGCATATAATATATACTATACTATAAGTAGCATTCCATAAATTTACTTAACTTAGAAATTAAAATATTGCTTATGTAGAAGCTTATTGCTGTTGTTTAGATTTGTTTCTGCAGACCAAAGATATATTAGAGTAGTAGATCTGTTTTTATATTTTAAATGATAGATCCATAGAATGGGTTAGGTTGGAAGGGCCCTTAAAGATCCAACTCCTCTGCCAGGGCAGGGCTGCATTTTAGGGTTCAATAAGTTCTTACTGATGAATTAAGCAGGAAAAAAATATAATATTAAATTAAAAAATATGATGATTGGATGCCAAACCTTGCCTGCTAAAAATTTCACACACAAAATCTCAAACTTTGAAAAACGTAGTGTAAAATGTTATTATAGATAATAGGCATAACAATTCAAACAATTTACCCCTTGGTGTGTAAACTGATCAAATTATCAGAGAAATGCTAAGTGTAGTGTATCGTTAAAACATTAGTTACATTTTTATCTCAGTTTGCTATTGGAAAGATTTCTATGAGGAAGAAATAATTTGTCTAAAATTATCATGATGCACTACAAGTGCAGCCGTGCATTTTTCGTACACAGAGTGCATCCTCTAAACACATATGATAGATGAAGCAGCATAATTGTCATGAAATTGGATGGTTTTCCCCATTAAAACAGTTTCAGAATATTTAAAAGGTTATTTTGTCTGTGTGTCACATAGTTTACAGTCTTCAAACAATCCTAGCTGATAGTTGTTAATTGTGCTATTGTGCATGCAGAAGATTACCATAAAAGCTGTGTGAAAAGAAGCTTATAAACAGGAGGGAGACTGACTATTTACATGGGCGGATAGCAGTAGGGCAAGGGGGAATGGCTTTAAACCACAAGAGGAGAGATTTAGATTAGATATTAGGAGGAAATATTTTACTCAAAGGGTGGTAAGGATCTGCCAGACTGCCCAGAGAAGTTATGGTGCCCCATCCCTGAAGGTATCCTAGGCCGGGCTTGTTGGGTTCCTGATAATAGATGTCTAGACAAGAAACTCTTCAGCTGGATGCAGATGGTGAAAGAACTCAAATTCCAAATCAAGTATTTAGAAAAAAGTCAGAATCAGTATAGGTGTTTCTTAAGTATTTAAGTCCTTGATGTGAAGGAAGAGTGTTATTATTTTTAAAAGGCTGACAGTAACATGATTTTCTCTGGCTTGATTTTCCACTTTTTCCTTGAGACCTTCTCTAGGTGACCCTGATTGAGAAGGGTTGCTGGACCAGATGACCTCCAAAAGTCCGTTCCGTCCTCATCCATTCTGTGAGGCTGTCAGTGTACTTTGTCTACAAAAGGGAACTTGAATCCTATGACCCCAGAATGAAACATGGTAGAAATTTTACTGGAAACCTGTGTTGGTGGTAAATGCACAAGGAAATGAATTACTGAGTTGTGTACCTGAGAGAGTTTCTTTCAAAGTCACAAACGTTGTAGGAGTAAGGTGAATTATGGAAGATGATGTGAAATTAGAGAAAGAAACAAAACTGTACACAGCCCATAAAGAAACACTGAATGATATGAATAGAAAATACATAATGGCCTTCAGATCTGAGCATGCTCTAGATAGCCTAGTGGCTATAATGAGAAGCAAATAAATTTTCTCTTCAACAGACTTACTCTAATTCATAATTAATCGAGCAGTATTTCATTGGTTGGGTCTGAGGTATCCAAGGCAAGTTCAGACCAAAGACTTGACCTATAATTTCCCATTTACGTAGCAAGTACAGATTCTCATTCAGCGTCTCCATTAGACATAGGACATAGTTTATACTGGCAGGTCTATTATTTATAATATACTTTTTTTTTTTTTTTTTTTTTTAATTTAAAAGGGCTCTTTGTTTAAAGACTCAATCAGCTCTGACTTTTACCCAAAACAACTTCATCGTCTTTTCCAGAATGAGAACATGAAAAAAACTGGTTTATTTTTACTATTTTTCAAACTAAGCTTGTCTTCAGTGCATTCTCATTTCTATGGAGATATGTTTAATAAGTTCTTAGACATCTCTAAAAGAGCTATTCAGTCCTGTTTGCATCTACCTACAATTGGTCTTCTTTCTTCCTTTCCCCAAATTAAAATTCCTTTACCAACTCAGACTGCTGGAATTCCAGCGGGCTTTTTATGTTACATCCACTCTACTTGACTGAATAGATCAAAGAGCAAGTTGCTCTTGAACTCAGTACATCGTTCAAAAATACTGATTTTATCAGCTTAATGTAGCAGTAATTGCTCTTCCTTCCTGTGTGTACTATGTCATTTCTCTGACTACAGGATGATCTTCTTTTCGCATTCCATTTTTCTGAAAATTTTACTGTTACAATATGAATTATCTCTTCTTTATGGCATCTATCATGCTGAATGAAGTTAGGTATCTGAACTTTGAAGCCTCCAGCCTGTTATCAGCTGCCATCCAGGTAGGTCAATCATTTATAACAGGTTTAATTCCAATCCTTTATTTTACTCCATAAGTTGCAAGGTCACCTTAAACTCTGGAGAAGGCCTAAGGAAAAGCAAAAGATGAATGAGCAAGGAAGTGATGTATTCACTACTACCATAGTCTACTTGCTTCCAAGCAGAATGCTATCTAAAATTCTAGCAATGTATCATAAAAATGGCAAAGCAATGTAGCAAAATCCAGCACTGGTCAGTCAGATCTATCTCTGTCAGGGCCTTCATCTAAAACATTAATAATGTATCAGAAAAAGACAAAGTAATTCAGCAACATGCTGCACTAGTCAGACAGACACATCTCTGCCAGAACCTGGATTTCTAGTTCCACCACAGACAACTATTTTCCCCTGGTCTTACCCAGACCCAGAGGCCAGAAAGGAGCTCCCTCCCTCTGAGTCTCATTCCCAGCACTCCACTGATTTTCTGGCTTCAAACTGGGCTCTCAAGATAAAGCCAATAGGTTATTTATTCATTAATTAATGAGGAAACCAAATGTTATCCTCTTTCTGCACTGAATAAGCCACCAGATTTACAGTGCTTTTTGAATGAGTTTCAGGGAGCTGTCATTAAGTAAAGCTGTATTGACCAGTGAGGTATATGTATCACATTTTCAGCTTCAGTGCTCCTTTCAGTACTGGAGATCATGGTTTTGTGAACGTTTGTACCTGTTCTGGAAAGATGAGAGCTGTGAAGTGGCAAATTTTCCATGGAACTATTTTCTCCAAACTATTGAGAGTAGGTTAATCTACAAAGAACAGATCTTAACAAAGCACAGTATCCCAGCAGCACAATAGGAGATGAAATTCATTGTGACAGCCGCAAGGTAAGACACATTGGAAGGAACAATTGATACATCGATGGGATCTAAATTAACTGTAAGTACTCTGGAAAAAAACATCCTTGCTGTCATTGTGAACAGCTCAGTGAAAATCTCTGCCTGGTGTTCAGTGATGATTAAAAACCAAACAAGATGTTACAATGTGCTAAGGAGAGAACAGAATACACTTTTTAAAATGCTGTGAGGCCATTCTGTAAATCAGTGTGTGAGCTCACCTTGAACCACACACTCAGTTTTATCACCTCTTCTTGAAAAGGATGTATCAGAAATATAGAATAGGAGCCCTGAAAGTCTATCTTTTCAGGGGGATTGTTGGGTCAACTTCATTCTTTGATTTATACCCTATGTTGTCCCTTTGAAATTCAATCGTACTCTGGGTTATAAATCACTACAGAATATGACCTATTTAATTTAGTAAAGGTATACATAAAAATGCTTATGATGAATACAGAAAAACTAGTGAATTACATAGTGCAGACACAGAAGTTTTTATTTCCCTTGCTGAGAAACCATCACTCTGAAATGAGCAGCAGTATGAAAGCAAATGCAAAAAAATAATTTTGATATGTAAGTAGGCATCTGATACTTGCTTCATATTAAAAATATCAAGTTTCTCAATATTTTACTACTTAAAATATCACTTTTGTGTGCAAGAGAAGAGGAAGAGAATTAAAACATGCAAAACAATATGACAAATTGATTCTGGAATGTATGTCTCAAAAGGAATAGCAATGCACAGCAAGGAACAGAGAACTGTGGGACAAGGATATTGATGTCACTGATACAAATGGTGAATGTCAAGTTTTAGAAGTGAGAGATAGAAAGAGATGTAGAAAAAGAGACAAAAAGTAAGAAAGAAAGAATGAAAGTAAGAGAGAGAGAAAGGGAGTATGGGAGGGAGGGAGGGAGGGAAGGGAGGGAAGGAAGGAAGGAAGGAAGGAAGGAAGGAAGGAAGGAAGGAAGGAAGGAAGGAAGGAAGGAAGGAAGGAAGGAAGGAAGGAAGGAAGGAAGGAAGGAAGGAAGGAAGGAAGGAAGGAAGGAAGGAAGGAAGGAAGGAAGGAAAGAAGGAAGGAAGGAAGGAAGGGAGGGAGGGAGGAAGGAAAGTAGGAGGGAAGGAAGGAAGGAAAGAGAAAGAAAGAAAGAAAAAGAAAGAAAGAAAGAGAAAGGGAGAGAGAAAGAGAGAAAGAAAGAAAAAAAGGAGTTGACAAATAGGGTGATATGGATTTGAGTACAATTCAGAGAAATAATCTTAGATGATGTCATGTGCAGTGAAAAGTAACCCCTTGTACCAACACATATGTTATGGCAGAAAAACCAAACAAGCAGAAAAAAAACGGTCAGTGAATAGATCAGTCAGTGTGCACAATCAGATTTTTAATGGACTATCCAGCCTGCATTTACCTGCATAATATGTAGGTGGTGCAAAGCAGAATATTTAGGCACTAATTAGAAGTCTTTGTGTGCTCCTCTGTTTGAAATATTGTCTGAACTGAGTCAGGAGCTCTGACTCCAGCAAAGCCTAATGAGCCGGTTATTAGTAAAGAGCTGATCACAGAGGGAGATACTCAGATGGTGTATCTAATTCATAACAAGCAGGAGAGCACAACTTCAGCAGGGCAGAGAAGGAACATTTCATTCTCTTGCTATATGCCCTGGCAGGGAAGAAAGCCAAAATGGAACATATAACAAACTCTGTATCTCCATGCTAAACTATGTGATTTACAAGAGAGAAAAGGTATTGAAGGGAATGAAGGATAAAAAGAAAAAACACACCTTAAGACTAATCTTTCCTGGTTTGGTTAATAGAGGAACTAAACCACTCACAGTGATGGTTCACCTCATTGTCACCATCCAAATAATGCAGAAAAAAGAAAGTCATAGTGAAAGCTTCATCTGCCCATCCCACCTCTTTTATTCCCTGGATATCAGTAGAGATCCCAGCACAGAGTTAAAACTACTTATCTTACAATTGCCTTTGCATGCGTGCATGCATGAGAAGGGAAGATTTCTTCCTATCTATGTTAAAGGATAAACCACAGTGCATAACATTTAAATTTAATATCAGGTAGCTTTAAGTAGAATCTAATGAGGCTGTGCATTTTACTTATCTCCTTGGTTTACTGCTTTGCTAATTTGTTGGATTCAAAGAGCAAGTAATTCTGCTTTAGGGTTGGAATGAAGACTGCAAATTTCCTCCTGCTCTCCCACTAGGTTCCTGGCTCGACTATTACAGTGACAGGTATATTCATCAACTGTGCCTGTGAACAAATTTCATCCTGTGGGCTGTGCATGACAGTTGGCTACGGTCACTAGAGTCACATAGCCATGCGGCTTGCTATTTGGATGACATACCCTCTGCAACTGCAAAGAGTGTTTGAGCAATTCCCAGCTACGCTGGTTTGCTCAGGGGTCTTCAGGGAGCAAAAGACAATAGAAGAGAAGCGGGGTTCCAGAATTTAATTAGGGAGGGAGGAAATAAGTCTCCTTTTCCACTGCAGGACCGTGACACAATGTCTGTGCAAATGGCCTTGGTTGTCAAGTTAAGATATGCATAGACTTTATAAACATTAATGATGCATTCCCCCGAGAGCTGCATCTGTCCAACAGTGTGTGCTGAAAAGGTGAAATAGCCCTTGTGGGGTTCTTAAACAGTGTCCCTTATCAAAACCATCTTCCGTGTGTGCAGAAAACTATAGTTAGATACCATTTTATGATAGTTAGATACCATTTTATGATAACTCTTGGCAAACGGACCATTAGGAACTTTTCTCATGGTAATTGGTATCTTCTTCAGTAAGGTCACAGAAGGTTTTGCAAGCTGTCTATTAAATGTGTATCTCAGCTTTTCTCACACAGCGTGAAGCACATTTTACATGCACACTTTCACATTCGTGAAATACTGTAACTTTTCAGCAGTAGTTTTGGGAAGTGAACCAGAGAAGTTTTTCATGGCAACAATAATTGCTCCAGTTTCTAAAAGAAGGAGCAAACCTGACAAAATATTAATAGCAAAGATGAACCTCTAAAGTATTGTTTTGTCTCTTTCCTTCTTCTTCCTTTGGAATAGTTGTAAAGAAAGTGTGATACTTGTACATAAAGACAGGATTTACTTAAGCTGTATGCTGCTGTCTTGAGCACAAATGCAGGTGATTAGGAGCACAAAAAGAAAATATTCATCAACGTTATTACAGTGAACAGAGCGCTTACACAGTGTCTACTGAGCTCTTGTCGTCAAGTGTCTAGACAACAAGCCATAGCAGGTGCAGACAATAAACCAGCTTGGTTACACCTCACAGTGTTTAAAATTCTTTATGGAACTGCTTTGTGAGTAAGATTTCAGGAGAAGAACGCAAAAGGTGAAAAATCTCTGTTACCAAAGTTTCAACACAATTTCTAGAGAGGGCAAGCATAAAAGTTTACAGTTCCCATTACAGCTTTCTCTGAACGAGACAAACCCTTGAGATTATGGTAAGGCAGGCATGCTAGAGTTATAAATAAATTTATAGGAAGCACTGGTGCAGTGAGTAAATGGGCTGTTGCTTCCAGCAAGCTCCCAGGAGTAATCACACACAGGCTCTGTGGTTTCTCCAAGGGCACGCATCCTGACCGGTGTGTCCCACCAACAGAAAGTAGCAACGAACTTGCAGAGTATCTGAGCATGTCCAGAATCAGATATATCATGCAGACTCTTGCTGCAGTAAATGACTACTCTACACAGCCAATACACCCTCTGTGTGAATACATAACATACACCCTCACCTACTGAGGTCCTCAGGTGCACCCAAGAAGTAATGAAGCCAGTAGGTGGGAAAAAATGAAGAGATGACAGAAGGAGTTTTTACCTTCTTTTTTCCCCCACCATTTTAACACTTGCCTACCATGTTCCTCTCATCTCTTCTTTAAATACTGAATTACGCACTGTGGATTCAAGTACCTGTGGATACCATTCCCAAACACTTCTTCTTAGATGTTGTGTTGAGGAACATGGTTTAGTGAGAACTGTTGGTGATAGGTGAGTGGCTGGACTGGATCATCTTGAAGTTCCTTGGTGATTCTGTGATTCTGTGATTCGGTGTGTCTGTGCATATGCACATGTACGTTAGTGTGCACACCAGCAATCTTCATGTTGGACAAAGTGGTGAGTGAGATGAGAGGTCTGGACACTGGTAACTGGTAACATGAGTAAACTCTGTGCTTCTGTGGGTTATAGTGCAAGCACTAGGGCAGGAGTTACAAAGTAAAGTGTGTAGGGGTTCTGTACTTGCTAAGATCTGTGTTAGGAACTCTTTAACAAATATGAGAATAGCTACCAGACCTTGTTAATCTACATGACTGTAAATTCACACTTTACTAATTGCCACTACAGCGACACTATTTGACAAGCACTAATATTACTATATACTACCTGTTACTATAAACCACCCCTCTTCCAGCATCAGATCCATCACCAAATAATATATTCCCAATTGAACAATGAAGTGGACATAAAAGTGAAATGAAATCTCCCAGGCATGCTCATCAAAAGGCCAGATAAGAACGACAATGTAAAACAATAAAATAATAAGAATATCACACAGAAGACTTAGTTAATAGGCTGATGAAGACTGCGTAAAATTTTTTCCTGCTATTCTTTAAATAATATTTTTCCTGCATTCTAATTTCCACACATGCTAATCATCATGTCTTAAAAATGGACTGTTTGACTGAGAAGACTCCATCTCCTTAAATTTAGAATCCCTCTGTATTTTATTCCAGTTTTCATGTGAATTTGAACAAGCAAGAAAAGTCCACGTACTATCCACCTTCCACTGTGAGGTTCTTGCTTTGTTCTACAGCATCTCCACTTTGATTAGAAAGAAAAATTCACACTGTTTTGGTCTCAAAGTATATCTAATAAATTGAAGATAGAAATTGATATTGCGCACTCAGCAAATGCTGAGGTCAGTGAGTCATTTCATTCACCTCAGTGAGATTTTATTCTGTGCTGTATTTAATGGTGCTGCAGTTAGTTGTTCCTCTAGTAAAAGTGAGAAGAGAGGAGTCATAATATAAACAAATGCTGGTAATACAGGTGAGCAATTTTTCATAAACAACATTACATTTGTTTCCAACAACACATTACTTGTCCTTGAAGGTGAAGAGAATACAGAATTTATGCTTTTATTTGAGCTTTTACGTGAATTCCAAAAAACCACGGGGTGATATCATTATGCATATAGCAATGAATTTCTCCTTCAATTCTCTGTAAAAGTTTCATTTATACATAAGTCTGGCCAGAAACTTTCCACCGGAGTTGGTTAATCTAGGAGTTAGCAGAGCATGACAGGTATAGCACTTTCATGTGCACTTTATCATTTATAGAAACATGCTCTTTTAAGCATTTCTTGAGCTTCTATTGTCCTGCTGATATTAGCTGGCCATCACACCGTTCTGCAGCCAGGCATTTACTGCCAGTACATGTTGATTTGATGCTTTTGATGCACTCCTGTAAGGCATCTTCTTGCACTGTTGTTGCTTGAAAATTGTCTTACCTGAACTGAAGAGTGCCTTGTAGATCAGATATGCCAGCTAAAGACTTAAGCATGTTTGGTAAATGTCTAAATCTAAAGTATACTGTCAGTGCAGTAAGAAGGAGCAAATTGCCTGTTTTCTCTATGCCAGGGAAAACTGAATTAACTGTTACAGCACAAACAGTGCATTTTTATTCCTTGCTCAGCCTTTTCAGTTATGCTGTTGCTGCTAGGAAGAAGGTGGTGTGTGCAGTCGTAACAGCTCACTCACAGACTCCCACACCTTTATTTTCCCCCAGCCTAGAAGGAACTGTGCTGCTACAGCACGATAAAATTTTGCTCATTCACCTGACAAAAACTATGACTGCACAAGAAATGTAACACCACGCATTTCTACCACACTAATGCATCTTGATTGCAGCTTTTTATCATACTCATAGTAGGTATAATATAAAATAGTTGCATCACATACAAGGAAAGAGCTTTGTGTAAAAGTGATGTTTTTCAGCTGTAACTGTAAGCACTGAGAAAGTGGTTTTGTACAGACAAGGTGAAGTCTCAATACCAAGAAAATTTTCTGGGAGCTAATGTACTATAAGATTTTACTAGTATCGCTATGAATAATACTTGAGCTGCTCAAAATCAGATTAGATGTTGTCTTTTTCAACATTATATTAGGCTCCTTTTTTATTTCACTCAATATCATAATTTTGAGAGAGCTACCTTATTAAAATAAAATCATTGTGCCTGTGGACACATTCCCATGTCAATTTATTTTCTCTTTATGAGAAGACGCAAGCAACAATTTGGCTATTAATGCAGAAGTGGAATTATTGTGGCAAAACACTCACTTATTCAACCCATTTAGGGTAGGTCACGTTAAAGTCTGCATTGCTGTAGAATTTGAACAGGTCATACTCGTGAAACTACTTCTGCCCACAAGCCTTTGAAATGTATTGATATTCCACATATTTTAAAGGCATGAAAAAGGTAAAATGGTTCACAAGAACTTTAAAAAAATATTTAGATGCCATTAAGACTTTGGAAATCGATGAGCAGTGTTGCTCAACATAAAAATTAATGTCTTGTTTAACAAGACTGTGATATTCACTTCACATCTAGCATTTCCATGGATACTGTGTTGTTGACAAAGAAGTAATTTTCAAAAACACTAAGGACATTGCTGAGTTGTTTTTGGAAGTGTTTCAGAATAATTGGAGTTACATGAGTGAATAAAAAATGGTTCTCGAAAAAAAGCAAGCAATGCAATAGAGTACAAAAACTGGTTTACCACACTCATACATTATTATTTCATATTTTGAAGTGTGTTGCTTATGACTGGCCATGGAAATCACAGGCTGCTGTTGTTGTTACAATGTTTTTGGTGAGGCACACGGGATAATAATTAAGTTTAGCAGTTTAGAGTGTAGTAGATATGAAGAATTTTTTCTAAGAAAGTCGTTATAACTGGGGAAAAAAAAAAACGACAACAAACATTTCAAGACAGATTTCAGGGTGGACATCATCCTAAAGACGTATGGGAGTCTTGCAGACCAGAAAAGACACAAGACCAGGACAAAGGCAGACATATTTTAAATGTAAAATCATATACAAGTTACAAATCCTCCAAATACCTGGTTTAAATGCACTGTAGCTGTGGTTTATCCAAACATCACAAAAAGGATTCTGGGAAAATGTTGATCCATTTTGCCCTAACCCAAACCCAAACCCTAACCTAAACCTAACCCTCATTCTCTACATTCTTTTTTTTTCCCCTCATTTTAAAAATATTGCTATATTAAGAGAATTATTTCTTAATTATTACACCAGTAGGGATTTTGCAGGTGAAACTTTTGCATTTCACACATCTGCCTTCTTCAGGAAGGTTATTCGTCTAGAGCACAGATCCGTTTGTCTCCTTTCTCAGACTTCTACCAGACCTCTCTTTGTTCCACACAGAAGTGTGGGAATTGTAAAATAGGCAGAAAATTGACCCTACATGAGAGATTCTGTGAGAGAATGAATTCATTTGCAAACAATCTTAAAACAAGACAAACTGCAATTTGCAACATTTCACAAAGCCAGAGAAAGGTAAAAAAAGACATGGACCACTACTTCAAAGTAAAGAAATATGACTCAAAGTTGGAATAACTTGCCTTTTATTTTGACATTGCTGAAAACAGAACATCTGTCCCTCAAACAATAGGGGTTACACATCTTTGTTTGTTTGTTTCGCCTGGAGAAATGCAGCTGCTTTATGCAGAGGGTCCTGCTACCAGGAACATTTTTCAAACAAGTGCTCACTAAATCACTTAGATATGATGCCTACATAAATTATGCTCCTGGGATCTTTCCTATTCTCAACTTTCCGCAGATTACTGAACCTTGTCCTTTGATACACCAAGAGTGAGCAACTTCTAACAGTGATTTGAATAGTTTTGATAGTTTGAGTCAATGTTCTGTGGCTGAATGTTTATGTTCTGAATATAGAACTATGGAATCATAGACTCCTTAGAGTTGGGACATCTAATCCACTCTCCTGCAGTGAACAGGGACACCACAACTAGATCAGATTGCTCAGGGGCTGATCCAGCCTTGCCTTGAAAGTCTCCAGGGATAGAGCATCCACCACATCACTAGGTAACCTGTTCCAGCTACCTCTGTCAGCACAGCGCTGGTTGTTGGGAAGATGGTGGTCTGCACTACTGTTGGAATGTTTGCTCTTCAAATGCATCATTTGTTTACTCCATGTACAAGGAGATGGGACTCATTAACAAACTTGCTTGCTATTATTAGAATATGAGAATAATTCAGTAACTGCAAATAATTCACTCAAGTTCCTCATTCTTAAGGAGGTATCTTTTCAGTCTTGGTGTTATGTATATTTTAAATTCACCCTAGCTCTGAATTTGTAGAGATTCTGTATCTCTACAAATGCGTCATTAGAAAGGAGAATTATGGGAAGATGGTAGCCCTGTAGAAGAAGAGTCAGATCACTTAGAGATGAGTAGGTATTGAATGATCTTTTGTTTTCAGAAAGCTTCTTTTGCCACAATGTCTGCTCAGTATTAAATCAACTTATTATTATTATTAGAATTAGTACTAATGACTGTTGCACTTTCATTTACGCGTTCGTTTACACCTTTTGTTATGGGAACTTCACTTGCAATCCCTAAAGTACTGCGTTTGCTTTCTGCCCCCTACTATTACTATTCACATAGATCGTATTTTCTTGGTACTTCGTTTCTCTTTTCTTCATCTGTGTTACCTTCCTTATAGAGCATTCACTGTAAAATACTGTGGAGCAATCATCACAGCAGCAGGGTCGGAAAGTGAATGGTAATGTAAGATAATGTAACGGAAAACTGCTTCATAGATGGCTCTATTATTTCCACTATCAGACAAATTCCTTTGCCTGACAAAATAATCAACAGGAATCAGGCATTTAAGCAGTACGTTTTATGCTGGCTGAACATCTGGAAGACAGTATCTTTTTATTTGTTAAATTATGCTGAAGAAACTTTTTGAGGAGCGGAAAGTTCATTGATGCTTGCCTGACCTATTCCATAGGGCCCTTTTATTTATAGCAGGTTGCCAGCTTGCCTTCTGCTTGGTCATTGAAATCACTTGACATGAAGCTTTTGTCTGCTAGAAGAAGGTTGTTGACCATGCCATTTATTTCAGTAAAGAGTTATTCTATCGCTTTTAGTCATAGCTGCAGAAATGTTGTGATGATAATAGTAGAAAACTTTATCTCTCAAAGTGGCAATTGTTATTTTATGCCCTGGAGCAAACTGTCAGGATTCCTAAAGGTCTTATATTAAATTGCAAATCTAGCATTATTGTGCCTGAACTCTAATTTTGTTGCTCATATTAGAAAGTGTAGCTCTGAGCAAGTGTGCATTCAATTAAAATTATGTTTTGAATTTTTTTCATCTAAGAAAACTAACTTTTTCAATTATTCTCAATCAAAACGTTTTAAATTCACTTTTTTTTTTTTTTTCTGAAATCCAGTATAACAAACAAAAAACATTTAACATGCTACGTACTTTAATATTGTATTTTCTGTAAACAGACAGATGAAGATTATTACCTTTTAAGGTAAAAAAGCAATTGATGTTCCAGTAACTGAAGCCCAATGCCCTTTCATTCACAGTTAATCAGAAACATCAATTCTTCCTTAAAATTCCTAACATCCATCCCTCTGCCCTCATGAAGTCCCACTTGGAGTATTGAGTATTGAGGGGCCTGGGGCCCCCAGCACGGGGAAGATATGGAGCTGTTGAGTTGACTCCATTCTTTTTTCTCTCTTTCCTCTTTTTTTCCTCTTTTTCCTCTTTCCTCCTTTTTCCTTCCCTTCCCTTCTCATGTTTCTAAGAGCACAACAGCTCCCTATATAACAGCAGAAGAAATCAAGCAGAGGAGGCAATAAACCAACATGGCCAAATAAGGACTTGCAAGTGCAAATGGTATCCTGGGCTCCATCAGAAGCCTACTCAAATCAATGGGAGCTTTTTTCCCACATCCCATAAGCATTAGTTTTCTCTTTTTTTTTTTTCCCCACCGTGTCAAGGTATATAAAATCCAGCTAAAGCATACCAAACTTAAGCCACGGGTGTTGTTTCAGTATGGAATTCCACTGTTTAGATCTGGATGGTAGACAACAAATGTAAATTAAAAACATAACAAACACCTCATAAAAACAAAATTTATGTAACAATTGCAACTCCTCCTAGAGACTAGAGATACTCCAGACCTAGTGTTTCTGGATACGCATTCCAGACACATGGGCACACAAAGAGAGTGATGAAAGAGAGACCTCATAGTCCAGATTATGTTCTTTTACTTCAGAAATTTGAGACTCTGAAAAAGAGAGAAACTGAGGAGAAGAGGAAGACCACACCACTTGCATACCAACTAATAAGACAGCATATTTAAAAAGCTTGTCTCTCTGCTCTATTACTTTATTTTCCCTTACGCCAGCAAAGAATGTGAGTAAATACTTTAGAGAACTATTTTTCCGTTCAGTTTTATAGGATGGTATCTGTCTGCCCTGAATCTCCTTCAATTTATTCATTACTTTTGGCATAAACAGGTTTGCATGTCAAAACTGCAACCTGACATTGAAATGTGTGTTTCTCATGCTCAAACCTATTAAAAATAAGGTGTTATTTATTCAAGGTGATGCAATAATATAATCTACTGCTATAAGATGAGCATTTATGGGGTCAAACATTGGTTATTTCAGTAATTCCAGTGAAGTCAGCATATTACATCTAAAGACTATTATATTTTCTGCAGCAAAAAAAAATCTATTTTTAGAAATGTAATTCTGTAGGTTGGCATTATGAAATAACTGCAGGCTTATTGCAGAACTTTCCATTTGTTTGCAAGCACACACACATGCACATAAACACACACATCCCAAAAAAGAAAAAAAAAAGAAAGAAAAAAAAAGGAGAGAGTGGGAGAGAAAAAGAAGAAAAAAAGAAAAGAATAAGTATTTTCTGTTTACACTGTATTTTACTCCACTTAGCTCCAGATGAAGGTCAAAACCTACATGCATCACTGCAGAGGGCATTCAGGTGTTTCTACTAGAATTTACCATTCAGGATAACCCATTTTGTAAGGGTGAACATATGCTATTTTTGGTACAAAAAAAAGTTTTGTTATTATCAGGTGAGTGTATATGGCATCTTGGAGATCCTACACTCATGATCATATTCTTATAGAGATTTTGTTTTCTCACATGAAGCTGCGGATCCTCTCATTCGAGATGATCAGCACTAATCTTGAACAGGAATTATGTGAGAGTGAAAGTGTAGTATTTATGGCCCTTGTTCTGTCTCTGCACACCACCAAAAAGAGCCTGGCCCCATCCACTTGACTCTCACACTGTAGGTATTTATAAACAGGGATGAGCTCACCTCTCAGTTTTCTCCAGGCTGATGAGTCCCAAATCTCAGCCTTCTCTCATACAGAAGATGCTCCAGGCCCCTACTCATCTTTGTGGCCCCCTAGATGATACCTGTCTTTTTTGAACTAGGGATGGGAAGGGAGTGAAGAAAGGGGGGGGAAGGGAAATGATCAAAATTTGTTTTAAACTATGAATGAGAGAAAACTGACAAACTTAGGTAAAGATAGTTTAATAGGTGAAGCCCAGCTGCATGAAAATAGAAAGCGGTATGGGGATTTCATTCCCTAATTGCCACCAGGAGGCATTTCTGTATTTTGGAAAGCAGAGCCTTGGCATGCATAATGGTCACCAAGGAAGATTAGTACCATAACCACAAATGTCTCCTCACTGCCTCATCCCCTTTCTTTGAATACTTATTTCTAGGCATGGCAACATGTAGTAAGGGCAATCACTTTGGTCAGCTGGAGACAGCCATTCTGTTTGTGTCCTCTTTCATCTACTTGAGCACGCACAGCCTACCTGCTGGAGGTGGAGTAGAGGGGATAAAAAAAAAAAGAAAAAAAAAAGAAGAAAATAATAATCAGAAATGTGCAAGTACTGAACAGAAATCAGCAAAGCACTGGTGTGTTATCAGTGCTGTTTTAGTCACAGATGCAAAGCACAGCACTGTATGTAAGAAAATTAACTCCTTTCCAGTCAGATTCAGGATATAAATGTAAAATTTATTTTAAGTAATATGTATGGATCATAAAGAATTTTTTTTCTATACAGCTTGTGGGTTTCCACAAATCCTGGAAGAAGTTTTCAATTACCAGTGAGGAAACTTTATCTGTAATATGAAGTGGTTTCACTCAATTGCTATCAAAAGCTTTTAGAAATCTACAGTCAACTAAGTTGAATGTCAACTCCAAATTGTTAGGGATGGTTTCTTGCCTTATGATTAAGAAGATTGAAAAAGAGTTTACTTTATTAATACAAATCTCCTGTTTTCTTTCTGGAGAAACAATGTTAAAGAAAAAATAATTATGAATGTTTGAATGTTGTTGTGTAACAGTATTCTACAAGTACTGCACATTATTCTCTCTATTTCCCATGGTCTTTAAAGCAATTTGAAGTTGATGAGAAATGTTCAGGAACAACAATAGTTAAAGAGCAATTAAGAATCCATGCTGGTAGGACTAAATATTTATTAAAATAACAGAATCTTTCAAATAATAGTTCAAACTTCATTACTCATACTCATTCTTGAACTTCTATTTTCTGCCTCACTTCACAGTAATTGTAAACTGCAATAGTGACAATAAATATTTCAGACTAGAGCATTTAAAAAACATAAAGCTTTTACATTACAATGACAGTGGTTGAAATTCTGTAAACAGATTGGAATAGGTTTTTTTAATATTTACTTCCATATTTCAGAAGTTCTTCTCTAGTGTAAAATGACAATTTAGCTAAATTTACATGGAACTATAACCTTCCCTTTGCACTTGGATGAGCAAGTGGTGAGACATAATGGTTCTCCTCATCAGCAGAACTGGGATAGAAGAAAAATTCAGAAGCTGGGATTGGAGGAAGCAGCTTTTTTTGCAGCAAGTACATGACTGGGAAGAAAACATTCTTCAGTGCTGGAAAAAACACCACCACTAGGCTTAGGCTATCTTTACAATTTAATTAGGCCACCTAGCACTAAAGAAAATGGCTAATTGAGTGGCCCAAAGAGAATAATCAAGTTGTATTGACCAGGAAAAGCCTTCAGCATGTACCCAAGGGAGATGTTAAACTCGTGGCCCGAGAGCTCGGGTGAAGCATACAGGGACTGCATCAGTATGTACATGTAATTTGTGCACAACATGTTAGCATGGATGTAAAAAATATCCTTTTTCTTAACACTTTCTTCTATTGCAAAGAAATGTTGAAGTTATTGGCCAGGTTTGTATCCTTACATGCTCTTTTCTGTAGCTTCTACTTTTTCATATCATTTTTTTTTGAATTGACAAAGGCCACTGACAAGATGTTCTTAATGGAGCAGACATTCTCCTTCTATACATCCTTACAGCTGTACTTTCATAAACAGAAAGTATCAGCAGCTGGACTAGATAAGCTTGGAACAGTTGCTAGCTATTATATGACTACTCTCAGCAAGAGTACAAATAGAAAGACAAATTCCACATGTCTGAGATGATGGCCTGCTAAGTGCTGGAAACTACTGCTACATTGGAGCGTGCAAAGCTTACCCTCCAAAATTATATTAGCCTCTGTCAAGTAAAGCTAGCAATCTCATGCCCCACCAGAATAGAAAGGTCTTCCAAAATGCCTTAGACACACCCTACATTGTGCTTTGTGCTGTTGCAAACTGTTGTCCTCAGGTTTTTATGAAAATCAGGGATTATAAAACTGACCAGTGAAGCTTGTTTGATCATAGGTTGTACGGCAGACACAGGGTAAGTGAGGTATAAATATTAGAAATAGAATTTCTAGTCAAAGAAATATGAAAGAAATAGCCCAATAGTAAAGAGATTCAGAAGACTTTATTCAAATATTTATTCCTAATTTTCCAGGAGAGTGAAAACCTTCTTCAGAGTGATAGTTTTGGACTATTTTATACGTATCTTCTGGAGCATTAAAATACCTAAAGAAATCACTATTCTTATTTGTCAATCAGAACACTGCAATTTTTGACTTGCTGCTTGGGGTAGGCTATTTCTATGAAAAACATATTTAAGAGAATTATTCCTTTATTGCAATTAATTTAAAACATAAATGAGGTTCTGGCTTTGATGCTTATTTTATTGAAGACATGTCTTGATGAAATATGCATTTAAGTTTAAAAAGAGAAAAATCAATGCTTTTTTGTACTAAATGATGGGTGATGGAAGCGATGCTTGTTTCTCTTCCTGTTTTTCAATGGTACTTCATTTCTTCCCTTGGGGAAAAAAAAAAACTAAAAAAACAATACCAAACTGAAACAGACTAAATGAATCACAGAATGAAAGTCTGAAGAGACAAACACTCAAAATATAAACATGCAAATGAAATTTTATTATTTTCTATTAAAAAAATAAATAAAACTGCTATTTAAGTTATTCCTTAAAAGAAGTGATAATCTTAAATACTTTTAACATGTTAAATGAACAGCTGTTCTAGACATTATCCTTATTACTAAGTTCTCTATAAAGGTTTTCTATAGACTTCTACAAGGAATGCAACCAGGGCTATCACCTACAGAAGATGTGTAGCAGATCCAGCCCGTGGTGCTATTTCATGATATAGTGTGTGTTGGAAGAAATCTTAAAAGGTCCTCTAGTTCCAAGTACAGACATGCTCAGCTCTGTTTATTTTCATTCTTCATTGTAATATGTCTTTTATCCCTTCTCCCTCTCCCCTCCAAAAATAATATATATATGCTGAATTTTAGTCCAGTAGTAAAATAATCTCATAAGGCAACTAAACTAAGAAGCGTTTATGGGCAGCTTACTTCAGTTTGGATCTTTTATGACAAACAAATGACACTTTAAGAAGTATGTTTAGAAAATGAGAAACTATGTATGGATAAAGCTGTCTGATGGTTTTTGCCTGAACAAGTTTTGTACTTAAAATCTTTTTTCTTTTGACACTTATCATGCTCTAATCTTTAAAACCCACTGTATTTCTCTTGCTGGCTCTGTACCTTGGAGGGAAAACATGCTAATCATCCTGCTCTTCCTTCCTCATGTTCTGAACCTATTTCCCTCTAACGGTTCCATATATGATTATAATTTGAGGATAAGAGAGACAATTTAAAACTTCAATTATGAAAGCATTTCTTTGATAATTTACTTCCAGCTAAATGACTTCCTCTCACACTAGGAAGTTAAATATCTGACAGCATGACTGAGCTCCAGAAACTTCAATTTCCATTCACAGAAATCATGCATTGGTAGCTGCTTTTCATAGCCTTGTTGGAACTTATGCTGATTTGCTTCCTTTTTTATTTTCAGTGCCAACGATTCCTGAGATAGTAAATGTAGAGGTAACATTTGCATTTAGGTAGAGCATTTGATTCTTTCTTTTCATTTACATTACAATGCATGCATTCCATTAATTGGGTAGGCAAAGAATCCAAACCTTTTTGGGGGATGTTCATTTGGACATCATCTGGAGTCAGCTGGTAAGCTGGATCAGAACAATATAGCACAATACTACCAGAAGGATTCATCAATTGCAATCAGTTTTACAATTTTGACAGAGGGTTTACTCTTTTAAAACAAAATATTGGATATAAAAAAATATTGCAATGAGAAAATCAGAGGGTAGAACACGTTAGAATGAAATATACTTGTTAGTTAAATGTAGGTAAATTTCTGTGCTATGATTATGGTATGGTAATACAAACAGGGGGAAAAGTGCAAGGTTTCAGAAGAAAGTACCTCTTTTTTTTCCTTTTTCTTCTAAGACTATACCCAAACTATTTATACAAAAAAAAAAAAAAAAAGAGGATAACAAAATTCAATTGCAAGTATTAACATAGTAGGAATAAAAATATTCTTATTTATCTTCTCTTCTTTATTTCACTGTCATGAGTGGAACAGATGCAAAAGATATATGTTTTGTGCTACAAATACATAATTTTCATTTAAAGTAATTTCCGTAACAGACTAATGAGATTAACATTTCAGGCTCATTTCTACCATTTCTGTTGCTTCTGGCTTCACTGCAATACAATAAAACTGCAGCAGGTGAATTAGAAAATGAGTTGACCCATGAGGGCAGAAAAGATTTTCTGGACTGTCCATATGGAATGACATTATTTCTGAGCTTCATTAGATATTGTAGCAAGTTGTTAGTCCTGTCTGCTGTGGGTTAAGGACAAAACAATCTGTAGGGACTTGGAGTGAGGCCTGCATGAGGAGAGGACGAGGCACAGGGTATGAAAAAGGGGAAGAAGAGCCACTATGGATGCAGTAGTGGGGAGTAGTAGTGGAAAAAGCATAGGGTCCCTCCAGCCAGGGGTCACAGTAATAACTGAGCACACAGTACACTAGAAGAGGATTGTGGAAAGCAATTATGAACCAGCCTTAGTTTCAACAGTTGACCAAACCACATTATATACATGAGCACCTCCAAGAACTTGGAGGATAGGAAACTTCTACTGATCTGCGCTAGAGTATCAGTGGAGGAAAATGACTTTAAAACCTGTCATTACTGTTTCCTGGGACTTAATTTTTATCCTCCTGAGATTCAGATCTGTACCACAACGGAGAAGGGAAATACCTGTCTTCATGTTTTCTGTTCCTCTTGGGAAAAATAGTAGAGAAGAAGATTAATATGGACATTGTGCATTGATCATAGTTATTCTGGCACTAATGAACATCACAAGTGTATAATCAATGAAAATTATATAAAGGAATATTATATAATTTAATAATGTTAAGATGTTATAAAGAAGAAATAAGCAAGAGAGTTAGGCACAACAAGACAAAGAGAAAAAATAGGATGCTTACCCGTGTCATGGGCTCGCTCAGGAAACTCCAGTGGAGTGGATCTTCTGAAGAGAGAGAGATCCTTCCCCACTGGTAGTCAGCTCTTAAATGGGTCTAGGAGAGGTGCAGCCAGGCTCCACCCCTTCCTGCAGCACAGGTGAATTGCTTTCACCTGTGCTCCTAGGGCTGACTCATTGCTCGCCTCAGGTGACTAATCAGAGGTTCAGGCCGTGATTCAGCAGTTCCCATACAGCAGCCAATTATAATAATTTAAACATATCACTGTCCATAGCTTCATATTCCTAGTTACTGTCTTTAGATTTCAAAATTACATTTAAAAAAAAGCAGTGAATAAAAACAGTGGAAAGTACATTGGCAGTGGATGCAGATGGGATGATTTTGCAGTAGTGTCAGAGAGAAGAAGCTGTAATCTCACAGTGTAAAGTTCTGAAGAGTGTTCAGCCTGGAAGAGAATAAAATAGCTATTGCACATTATCCCATCTTCTCCCTAAAACCATCTAATGTCTTGCTTTAGGAAAGAGGATAATGGTTATCAGAGACTTCAGACCTGGATTGTCAAAATGTATCTTTAGCTGAAAAGAAACAGATGCTTCCATGTATCAGAAATTGTAAAGACAGTCCTTGATCAGAATGGGTAGATGTAAAGAAGATACAAGCGAAACAAAAACCTAAACAGGTGAGTGTGTGAGCAAACCTTTCTCATTAAATAGTTCTATATCTTTGAGAAGATTTTTTTTTTTTTTTAATTAAGCCTGACACATTTTGTTTTAAATTTGAGTTTTATTTTGTTGAAGATGTCCTTTGAAAATACAATAAAGTCATATTAGTGAACATACTAGAAAGGGTAAAATGTTAAAATAACAGCCAATGGGCAAACTCTATCCTAGTAGGAAATGATTGAAGACAGCTGAGGAAATGCTGGAGGGTCTAAGAGGTAGCATTTTCAGAGTTTTTGTGATGAATAAGATAGGAGTAAGAAACGTTTAAGATTTCTTCTGGAAACAGAACATCACAGAGATTTGATCTGTTCTGTAATGGCTCTGTGCTTCTTTAACATTAAGAACCATCATGTACAGTGCTATTTCTTACATTGCTTTTTCTTCATTTTACTCATGGTTATGCAGGTTAAAGGCAGAGATCTGAAATGAAGGTGTTTTTTTTTTTTTTTCTCATCTGTTTCTTCTCATCTTGGAGACTCAAACAGTTACAGCAAGAATACTTAAAAGGGGCTCCTCTCTTTTATGTCCCACCAATGTCTTTAACTATCCATAGTGAGCTTTACAAACACTGCTCTTCTCAAATCTCACACAGCAGATACTTCAACAAGAATTATTTATCTGAAGGTGTTTCACTTTAGTCTAATTTCAGCTTAAATTCATTCTCAGTCTTTGTATAAATATCTGAATTTTTTTTCCCACGTGAATAATGTCAGAGTTACCAGTCTGCACAAAATCAGATAGAAGAGGATAAAAAAATCAAGCTCACTGTAATAGCTTAGAAATCAGAATACAGGCTGAGGTATGTTGTGAAAGTTTTAGTTAAAAAACCACCTTGACCCACCTCAACAAGTTAAGTGCTGAAAGCCATCAAAATTGGAGAATAAATAAATCTTTTGTCAGAGTTTACAAGTTCATAGCCACATTAAGTTTTTTTCTACAAATTCATCCAATGCTTAAATACCTACATGATGACACATTGAGGTTAGTGTTCCCAGTAAAGCACTGTTGTGTATCTGATGGCATTTATATTGATTTTATCACCAGATAGCTGCAACGTGACAGCTGATGAATTGTATAAAACACACTTCGTTAACTCTATATGTCTATCACTTGTGAGCAGACTTTTTAATCTGCTACATTCTAACATCCCACTCAGTAATTTCTCTCAAGAGCATGTGTGTCTGGTTTGTCCTTTAATGGCTTTTCCAAATGGGGAAATCAGTGCTACCAATTACTTGTGGAATAGGACCTAGATAAGTTGCTAAAGCAAGAAGGATCAGAGGTAACAATTTAATAATCCAATTAATTGGCAGTATTATTATGTTTTCCCAGGCATTACCATCACACTGGAGAGAGTTTCAAGCTATAGGCACCTGGTGATGAAACAGACCTTTGTCATTTTCTGTTTCTGGTTTATATGTTTTTGCTATTTGAAACACATGCATTTAATTGCTTTGAACAGTGGGATCCAACATTATTCTGATGACTACTGAACTGTTAAATTGATTGGAGCGCTGAGAATATGTATATGTTTTTAAATCAACCTACTGGCAAATTTCCTTTGCTGTAATGCATTCCCATTACCCTTAATTAAATCCTTTTCTTTTCCATTGCCTCCCAAATTACATCACTAAGCCCTCTATTTCTCATCGTGGTAGTGAATCCAAAATTTACAAAAATTAATGGCTCCTCAAGCTTTTAAACACTTTGGGCAAAATTCACCACACATAATTTCATTGGGAACAGATGGAGCTGCACCAAGAATGTATTTGGCTGCTAGGAATTACTGAGCAACCTCAGGACTAAACTATTTATGCATTCTTGCTTTGCAAATCTGATTTCTCCAGCAATGTCAAGAAAGATAAAGAAGCAGAAACACAATGCTAAAGATGTTATGATCTCTGCAAGGCATAGTATACTCTCAATTCACATGTTCACAACTCTCAGTGACAGCAGTGAGACGTCTGTCATGGATCAGGAGTAGTCATAAATCTCTGTGTGATGGTTGGTGGAGACATCTATTTATCTAAATGTATTTAAAGCTCTTCCCCTACAGACATTTTTACTACCTGGTATAGGTGTTAGGATTGAATTGCTACTGCCTTATTTTAGCTTTCTGTCTTTGTAATGACATTAAAAGCAATACTTACTCAACAGAAAACTAGAGAAAAGTGAGGGTGAATCAAACCCAGCACACTTTTCTGTAATTGTGCTCTTTAAAAAAGTGGAAGGATCTGAGTATGAAAGAAGCACTTATAAAAACTTACTCTAAAACATTTTCTTCCTATTTGTTTTCTGCATTCCCCACAGTATGTTGAGAAAGGTCATCTTGTAAGAATTAAAATAAAAAGTCTTATTATTAGCTTTATTTTGACAATAAAAAAATGTATATAAACAATGCTGGAAAAGCAAAATGACAAAAAAGCAAAATTCCTGGTTAACTTTGAAACATTTAAAATAATCATTTGAAAACCTGTTAAAGCAGCATCTTCTGGTGAAATAAAACATTTTACAATTGCAAAATAACCTGTACTGTTTTCTTTTTTTCTTTTTTTTTTCTTTTCTTTTTTTTTTTTTTAACTGGAAACATGGAAATATTTTCAGTAAATTGCAAAAAATTGCTTTGAGATTCTGGAAATATGTTACTTGTGGGAAAGAATTCCATATTACGTGGCCTGGGCCAGAAGGAGGAAGAAGAATTGTTACAGCTGGGTCTGTGGGCATGTGAGCACATTTCCATCCAGAAGGCTGTCAGGCAAAACTGACTTCCTTGTTATAATTAAATTACACGATATATGTTGTTGAAAAGTCATCTCTATTGGTTCTAAAAAGTAATGAATTGTTTTAAGGGCCAAAATGCTGTCATTTTAAAAAATTATGTTTTTCATTTGTACTTCACTGTTACTTAAAAAATATATATTGATCATACGAATGATTGGAGCTTCATTCTGTCACACACATAGAGAAAACCCAACTCTGTCATCTAAGCAAATGTCTTGCTAGAATTGATTTACAGCTATTGTACTATAATGACATGTAACCAAATTTCATTAAATTGTTAGGTTAATTTGAATTATGATTTTTTTCTCCCTGTTAGGCAAGGGGAGATACTTGCACTTTGTAGCTGAGGCAGTATTTCACATCAGTGTATTAATGAACATTTGACATTCAGAAAATGCTGCTACCCCAATTAGCTACCCTAAACTCAGCAAGCCTGAGTGATCTTGTAGGTTTTAAAAGTATTTTTTCTTTAAAGGTAATTATTAAAGCGTATGATGAAATTCTTCTACCTCAGGGTAGTATCCCACAGTAGACCTGAATTGATCTCTGTTAGTAAGAGTCTGTAGTCTTCCCAAGGTGTTGCTTCTGAACATACAACTCCATGTTTGGAGTTATAGAGAAGGAAAAATGCAGTTGTCATATTTCAGAATTTATTCATATATATTTTTTCTAATTTTAAAAGTTTTATCATAGAATCATAGAATCACGAGGTTGGAAATGACCTGTAAGATCATCTAGTTCAACCGTCTTCTCATTACCATTGCTACCACAAGCACTAAACTAGATCTCGTAGCTCCTCATCCAGATGTTTCTTGAACACTGCCAGGGACGGTAACTCCCTGGCCATTCCAGTGCCTGACCACTCTCTGAGAGAAAAAGTTCTTCCTTATGTCTAACCTAAACCTCTTCTGGTACAACTTGCGGCCACTTCCCCGGGTCCTGTTCGTTGCAGAAATGACCTTTTCACCACAACCTCCCTTCAGGCAGTTGCAGAGTGCAGTGAGGTCTCCCCTGAGCCTCCTCTTCTCCAGACTAAACAATCCCAGCTCCCTCAGCCGCTCCTCATAAGACTTGTGCTCCAGACCCCTCACCAGTTTCGTTGCCCTTCTCTGGACACGCTCCAGGGCCTCAATGTCTTTCTTGTAGTGAGGGGCCCAAAACTGAACACAGCACTCGAGGTGCGGCCTCACCAGTGCTGAGTGCAGGGGATGATCACCTCCTTGCTCCTGCTGGCCACACTATTTCTAATGCAGACCAGGATGGCACTGGCCCTCTTGGCCACCTGGGCACACTGTCGGCTCATGTTCTGCCAAACATCAACCAACGCCCCCAGGTCCCTTTCCTCTTCACAATCATCCAGCCACTCGTCCCCAGGCCTATAGTACTGCATGGGGTTGTTGTGGCCAAAGTGCAGAACCCGGCACTTGGCCTTGTTGAACCTCATTCCATTCACCTCACCCCAGTGATCCAGCTTATCTGGATCTCTCTGAAGGGCCTCCCTACCCTCAGGCAGATCAACACCACCTCTCAACTTGGTGTCATCTGCAAACTTACTGAGGGTACACTCAATCCCTTCATCTAAGTCATCAATAAAGATACTAAACAAGATGGGCCCCAGTACCGACCCCTGGGGGACACCACTTGAAACGGGTCACCAGCTGGACTTAACTCCATTAACCACCACCTGTTGGGCATGGCCCTCCAGCCAGTTCCTTACCCAAAGAAGGGTATATCTGTCCAGATCACGGGCAGCCGGTTTCCCCAGAAGAATACTGTGAGAGACCGTGTCAAAGGCTGTGCTGAAGTCTAGGTAGACTACATCAACAGCCAACAGCCTTTCCCTTGTCTACCAGTCTGGTCGCCCAGTCATAGAAGTAGATGAGGTTGGTCAAACACGACCTGCCTTTTATGAACCCATGCTGGCTGGCACACCCCTGGATGCCACGCACATGCTGTGTGATCTGACCCAAGATGATTTGCTGCATAACTTTCCCTAGTACTGAGGTCAGGCTGACAGGCCTATAGTTCCTCGGATCCTCCTTACGGCCTTTCTTGAAGTTGGGAGTCATGTCAGCAAGCCTCCAATCCTCTTGGACCTCTCCAGTTAACCAGGAGTGCTGGTAGATGGCTGAAAGCAGCTCGGCAATCACCCCTGCCAGCTCCCTCAGCACCCAAGGGTGTAGCTTGTCCAGTCCTATGGACTTGTGACAGTCCAGATGGAGGAGGAGCTCTGTGACTGTCTCCACCTGAATCACTGGGGGTATATTCTGAGTATTGTCCCAGACTTCCAGATCAGGGTGTAAAATGCCCAGAGGATAACTGGTCTGCCTATTAAAGGCAGATATAAAGAAGGTGTTGAGAACCTCAGCCTTCTCCTTATTCTCAGTGGCCTGCTGTATCAAGTATAGGATGAAAATTCTCCTTGGTTCTTCTTTCACCGTTGATATATTTATAAAATGATTTTTTATTCTCTTTTATTGCAGTGGCCAATCTGAGTTCAAGTTAGGCTTTTGCTTTATGCTTTTTGTATTACCAAATGTCTATTATCCTTTAAAAAATATATCTCTTACATACATCATTATATCAGAACGTTTGTACTGGAATAATTTCTGTAGACGTGATCTGGCATGACAGATTGCATGTTGTTCACATTCTTGAAATTAAGTCATTAACTAACTCAGAACTTCAGAAGTCCACAAAATGAGGTTCAGAGAAAGTTGCTCTCACCAAGTAGCAGGGATGCTTTGTCAAGAGAGAAGGGATGCTGTAAAAGATGTCACCATGGAGTGCCTTCTCCTCATTGTAACCTATCCAGGTACTGACCTGCAGGTCTTTTTCACATAACTTATAGTTGTAAATGTGAAAACAAGATAATAATTATTTCACTCAGATGCCGAATGAGCAACAAAATACAACTTCTTGAAATGGAAGAGACACTGTGAAGTAGTTAAATTGATAGAGAGAGGTCAAGTACAAAGAGGTCCTGGTCATTTCTGTTACAAGATTAATATAAGGGAAAGTATACGAGATACAAAGAGAAATATCTCATTGGACATTAAACCACCTATAGCTGGGGAACAATGATAGGAGCTCTACAATTAAGACATTTTTGCATTTTGTTCAAGAAATTATGATTTGGATTCTCTGCTATGTTTTAAGCTAGATGTAAGAAACACCTACTCACTGGGACTCAGCAGACTTTCACAGGCATAAAATTGGTGCTGTGGGTGGAAGTAGGCCCTGAGAAACTATTCATGAATATAACAAAGGAGGCAAAAACTTTGATATCTGGAAATAAGATTGAGCTCTTGTCTTCTTCGATATTCAGTTTTCCCCATAATTATTTACAAAATAATCTGAACTTTACATTTCATTCTCACTATTATTTAAAGAATTTGCAAGCATCAATCAAATCTCTGTCAGAGTTAAAAGGGATATCTCTGAAAACACTGCAACATCACAAGGGAAAGTAAAACCTAAGATAAAATATGAGATCTGAAAGACAGCCTCGGCCTACGACAAGTTCATGGGATGTTTTCTTCCTCTTCATAAGGAAGTACTAATCTTTTAAAATGTGAAATATATGAGCATTTCTTGCCCTTAACAAATGAACAAGTATGATAGAGAGAAATGGAAACTAGGCCTGGGGGAAAGTTTGATCCCCAGTTCTTAATAGATACACAGAATGCAGCACTGTTATAATCAGGCTGAGCCTGTTGGAGAAGAAAGATGTGTGGCACACCAACTACCGACAGCAGAGAAAATTGAAAGAAATTACATTCATGGGAGTATGAAATGTGAAAGTCAAGGAAATAAATTAGATGTTGTATGACCTCTAGTGTAATATGTGGAGAACTAATACATTTAACCTAGTTGTAATCATGTCATAGCTGGACTGCATTAGGAGCTTATTCATTTAAATTTTCCTCTCTGTGGCTTTCTGCTCAACTTTTCTAAATGAAAATAGCAGAGCAACATAGGCAGATGTGGATTTGGAAACGATAGGGAAGTTTGCACAATGCAAAGAAGACGAGCTCAGAATTTGCTACTCACATACCACTCATGCATGATGACATTGCATATTAGCATCATAGGATGCATTAGCATCATAGCATAGCATCCTTTACTTAAAAGGAAATAAACAGCACTATACCTATTGCAAGCTATTGTATACTATATTGTCTAGGAAACTAAAGTATTTATAGAGAAGCAATGATTTATGTGGAAACTTCTTGCCAGTGTCAGAAAAAGGGAAAGAATTGTTCAAACTGTTTGAAGATGTAATTGCAGAGCCTTGGGTATAATGAGACCTCTTCAAAGAAAGCATGAACATTGGCTCCATCTGTCTTAAAGAAGGTATTAAAAGTGGGAAAAGCTATGATGGAGGGAAGGAAAGGGAAGAGGGGGTGGGGGTGGGCATCTAACGGCCCTGGCATGAATCTGATGATGTGATCATACTGAAGCCTTAAATGTCTCAAAATCTGATACATCATTTAAGTACTCTGGGACAGTTTATGCCCACTATATTTTGTCCTTATCACCAAAGTTTTGGAAAACAATGTATTCCTTTTTGTAACAATCTTTTATTTCTTCTTGTCTTCAGGATAAACAACTGCCATTCTTCCATTTGTCTTTTTGTGGCTTCTACAAATCTTCTTTCTTATGACCCATCCATATGGTTAATATGGGTAGGATGATGCTAAAATGGCTTCCCATAAATGTGAAATATATTTCATAAACTCCCATCATGTGGTTAATTCAAACATAATTGGTGCTAATCTCTGACTATCCAAAGAAAAAGAAAAAAAAAAGTAAGATTATTAATTGGGAATATTTCTATTAGATGTCATGTATACCTTGGAGCGTGGACAGGAAGAAGTCAGTAAACCTGTGATGCTGTGACAGTGCACAAGAATCCCTATTTCGTCCTCAGAGGCCTCTGTCACAAACAGAAACAACGGCTTTGCCTCTGCAGGGCTGCTGTGAAGGGCATTGAGACAGCCCAGCTGTCTGACAACATACCTGCGTGTCACTAATGAGCTCAGTTAACAGATCGTACACAAGCACTTGAAAGGCTTTACTATGCTAATATTGGTTGTTAATTGCTATGGTTATCTCTGGCTGAAAAGAAAGAAATTTTAGGGACCTGCACCTTTCGGTAAGGCTGGTGTTACTGATCGTTATGTACTTCAACACGGATTAATTAATGCTCCAGCCGTAGCCCAAGAACTCACTAAAAGGCTGTACTGATGCTGAATGAGCATGCAGTCATTACAGGGGCCTTCTGTATTTGACTAAATTTTGCTTGATTGTGTTTAAAACAGTTTTAAAAAGCAATGTTTTAAGTCCTCATAGTTCTTATATTTCTAATTAAGAGACCCTATGTCTTTTCTGACATAAGATACAATGTTATTAAGTATATTCTGCATAATTTTAAAAGCCATTGTATCTAAAATAGAAACCCACACATAACATTCAAAGGATTTGCAATAACTCTTCTCTGAAAGTCTGCTTGTATTATTTGGATGAATCACGACTATCAACTTTGCCCAATGTTTCTTCACAGATAAAAAAGTGACTTTTGTCTTGAATTTAGAAATGTTGCAGATAGGCTATTTCTGTCCCTTTCCCTAATCAGTGCTGCCTTTTTCCATGAAAGAATTAGCTTTCAGAATTGAAATAACAGACCAGTTCTCTCAGTCATTATTTCCACTTTTGCCACAAAGCCCAGTTTTTACACTAAACCATTCTTCCCCCCCAAGGTCTCCATTCCTTTCACAAAACCAGGTGGTGCCAATGTGATTTTCCCAATGCCCAATGTGTTCAAAACTCGCCAAAATTATAGTAGGAGCTCTAATATTCATTCCTAGATCTATTTACTTTATTTATTTATGTCCATCTCGTATAGCGAGCAAGCCTCAGTTTCTCTGCGTAGTTTTCTGCAGAAACCATTCCTGTTTTGCTGGCAAAACACAGTTCAACAATTGAAAAATTCAGAAAAGAATGGATCCTTACATCTCTGTAACTTCCAACCTCATTTGGAGCAATTCAGCCTGGCTATAATCTTGAATACTCACATACTAACAGCATCCACTCAGCTAACCGTTTTTCTACAGCTTTCAAAAGACCTATCAGATTTTTTTTTCACTAAGGTAAGGGCAGTGTTAAATAATTAAAAATTAAAAGATGGGTATACAGAAAAGAAAGAGGGCAAGTAAAAAATACAGAATTACACAGAAACAAGGCTGGAATATAATTACACACACACACGCATACATATGAAATACAGCTGGGATAAGGAATATCATAATTTCACTGTGGCATATAAGTGAATGAAGATATTGAGCTTTAGTAGCAAGGAGAGACCCTTAAAAGGGGTGGAAGATCACTTCATTCATGGCCTGATTATTTTCACAAATTAGGCTGCTATCTGCAGTAATTTAAATCAAATTCTAGTGACCACTAAGCTATCTCAGAAAGGCAGTCTGAGAGCCTGAAATCAAGACCATTTCCAGAATGTATGATTAAGCTGTCATCTGGGTTCAGGATGGCGTTGAAGAAGCCTAGCATAAAACCTGAAATAAAGTATTCAGTTCCAACTTTTTCATTTACATAGAAGGCGAGATTTCAAGCATTCTACAAAATTCATGTTATTACTGGAAGAAATCATTTTTGTCAGAGTTAAACTTGTTTATTAAAATATTGACATATTTCTTGTACACCATAACATTCTAGCAACAGCACTTTCTAACTATTGTGTCCTAATTAGGAAACGCTGCCTTTTACTTGAATGCTTCTAATGAGTAACTGATCTCCCTTTTCCAGTCAGCAACTGTATGTTGGGTTTGTTTCTCATCTCATGATTTTAGAAGCAGAAGAAAGAGGACGCACAGAAACAACTTCCATGATCCTCAAAACTTTTTCTTGAGAGATCCCCATGCTGCATGAAGCACATTGTACGGACTCTGGGAGGAGACACTGGAAGAGAAATAGCCTTCTGAGGGAGTGATAATTAATCTGACAGGCCATTTGGTATCCAGTGGTGAAAGCAAACTTCACCAATTAATCAGGCTGACATCCAGAGGTCGTTTTCCAGCTATTCATACATCTTTGCATCTCTGGGCATGAAGGTGAGAAAATAGTGATAAAGTTGAATATCGTGACTTCCTCCTTAGCACTGACCTGCACTGAAACATGCTGTTTAAAGACTGTCACTAGTTCTGACAGTAATTTAAACTGAAGAACAGACAGTAGGTGGTACTACTTGTGTTGGCTCATTCCTGCCTACACAGTCTATTTTGTACTGGAGGAAGCTCTCGGAAGATCAGCATTTCATCAGAAAGCACAATCATAATCAGATAGTCACGGAGCTCAGTGTCTAAGCAATCCAAGTGAAACATGAATATCGAAGCCTGAGACACACCTACACTAAAATTTGGAAAATTCGTGCATATAATGGTGCTTACTTTCGGTTATAGAATTGTCACCTAGAACGTAGAGCTGCCTATATGGGTTACTTTTTATCACTTAACTGTAAATGAGTCAAGCTGGAGGGGACCTCAGGAAGTGACTGGTCCAATCTGCTACTCAAAGAAAGGACAGTTCTGGAATCAGACCCAGCTGCTAAGGTAGTGACCCAAATGGATCCCAAAAACCTTCAGCTGCCACAACTTTACTAGCTAATCTTTTCTAATCCTTCATTATCCTCTCAGGGAAATATATTTTTTCCTAATACCTAGTAGACACTACACTTTTTCAACTTATGATCAGTGTCTCTCACCTTGCCACCATACAGTACTGTGAAAGTCCTCTCTGTGTCTGTCTCCTTGCCTCATGCTTATCAAAGTCTGCTCCTAAGACCTTTCCTCCCAGGGCAAATGTTCCAGCTCTGGGAGTTTCATTGACCTCATTCCTATTTTTTTATGCTTTTTCTCTACTGCAGGCCTTGAAACTGGATGCTGTAATAGAGGCAAAGCCTGATGAGTTCTAAGTAAAAGATAATAGCAAGTTCTCTCCTTCTGTGCTTCTGTGGGCACAACCTAGCTTGGTGTCAGATTTAATCACTGCTATAGGGCACTGCTTGCTCATTTTTACAAGTTGCTCACCAGTGCCTTTCTCACAGAGCCTCTGTATGGCCAGACAGACACAGCCCGCACCCAGGGAACTCATCCTTCCAAAAACTGTGGGACTTCTCTTCTGTGGGTCTGCTGTCTTGCCAAATTCTATGTCAGTCATCTTATCCCATAGTGAGCGGCCCTTGAGCTCCTTGAGCTCTAATCCTCACAACAAGACTGCATGTGACCTCCTCAACTCCTTCTAAATATTGTGATGCTTGAATGTCTGTAAACATGGGGTAGGTTGTGTGGAATATTAACTGGAGGTGACTTATCAAAAGTTCCACTTCTTGAAAGAAATGGAACACCTGCAGAGTGGAATGTGGTGGATAATCCATTCCATGATATTTCCCTAAGAAACATGAGACTTGCAAAATCTTAGACTGTTGGCAGCACCATGGGAGTCTAGTACATCAGCCCTAAGAAACAGAGCGCAGAGGAGGATGGAACAGAATGTAAATATACACAAGGCCAAATTATGTGATCATCCTGCAGGGATAGGGGCTTGATGACACTATCAGAACTGATAACCTGCCTGAGCCAGCAGTTTTCCACCTTTCTTTCAAAAGCGTGCTCTCTGAATGAACTTCACAAAAGTGAATAGAGTCACTCAAGCTCCATCTGGAGGTAAGAAAATAGTTTTAAAATGGCCTAAAAGAGAAGGAATTTTGGGGAAGATACCATCACCAATCGGTCAGGAGGACATCATCAACTTCTGGGACCAGTTGATGGTCTGAGCCTCCCTTCCTTCCCACAGAAATGCCTCTTGGGTGAGATTCGCACACTTGTTTTACACAAGTGCATCCCCAGGGAAACTTAGAAATCTCTGTAGTGTTATTCCATGACTTAAAACAATTTAACACAATTATAGCCAATTGTATTACTAATGCTCTTAGTTAACCTCACATGCTTTACAGACAGTACATTTATTGCCAGCAATCCAAAAGAATCTGTAATCTGTTATTTTAATAAACTGCACTATTCACTAATCTATCTGTGTGATTTCTCATTGAACACAGCCAAATTTATTAAGGCTAGTCATGTGATACCATACAAACTCAACCAGACCTGTAGAACCAAAGTGAGTATTTACCCTTCTCACATGGCACATGAAGAGCACTATCTCTGCCACTCTGCCTAGCTGGCTTAGAAGAACTTCCCTGCAGGCATTCAAGGCCAGGCTGGATGTGGCTCTGGGCAGCCTGGTCTGGTGGTTGGCGACCCTGCACACAGCAGAAACTAGATGATCATTGTGGTTTTTTTCAACCCATTCTATGCCATTCTATGATTCTATGATTCTACAATCTTCATAGTACACATGAAGTTTCAAAGGCATATGAAAATATATGATGCATAGAACCACTGCCCTGTACTTTGTCCATAGGAATGTTGACCAGGTTTACTACACATGAAAGACCTAAAAAAAATAAGAAAGGACTATTTTTGTGGAAAGAGGTGAGAATGGGCATGAGAACAGTGAAACAGTAACATTGAGACTGCAAAGGACCCACACCAACATGTTCAAATTTCAGAAATACTGAAATTAAATAGTATAAACATATCGGCGCTTGTGTTGCTTAATTAAGGAACCTGAATTAGAAATCAGAGGATGTGAAATTTACACCTGAAGACAGTTACATTTAAGTAAATTAGATCTGAGAAGGATTATGGCAGCATTCTCCTATCTTCAGTAGGACTGAAATTTGTCAGTTAATCATTTTATCTGAAAGTCATACATGTCCTTTTAAGAAAAAAGGTAGATTGTAGAGTGATTTTCCATACTGAACTATACTACATGCAAGTGAAAGTATATGCCAGTTTTACTAAGTAGGGCTTTCTTTTCTTTTTAAAATCTGCTGATAGAAACCATTCATTGTAACAGAATTGAATTAAAAGTAACAAAAAGAAGTATTAATAATAGAAATAAATATTGTTTGAACAGGCTTTATTTCCTTCGTAGAAAAATGCAGAATGTTCAACAATTTAACTTTTAATGGCATGAGCAAACAAAGATAGTACTTCACACAGGGACTAAGAAGGGAGTAAAGAGCCATATGTGTCTAGGGTATTTCAATTAAGAGAAGATATGTAAAACAATTTGAAGGAAAGAGGACTTCAGTTTGAAGAAAGGATGTGGAATACCCACAAGCAAAAGAGCTCCAAAACGAAGAACGGCTCCCTAAGGGCTATCTCACTGCAGACAATTTGCTGCAATGTAAAAAACTTTAGGGGAACTAATCAAATGTTGAAGGAGAGGAGCTATGTGCCCTATACCAAGATTTTCCAAACTCGGAATTTTCCATCAATGGAAATGAGCCATCTAGAAATCCTTATCTAACCACTTTATTTTTTCTCAAAGGAGGCTGAGTAATGATAAAGAATAATTTTGCCACATTAAAAAAAAGTGGCTTTGTGTGCTTATTACTTTGCTGACATGTAGCTGCAGTAATTCTGGTACAGTAATGAACTTGTACTTTCAAATGGTCATTTTGATATTTTTCTTTAGCGTTCTGAGGTAACCAATAAGAATTGTTTCTGGAAGGAATTTTTGTATCAGTTCTATGCCTTGTAAATTGTATATGCCTGAGGATTGAATACAGCTACTATTTCAGAGTGAACTGAGACTACACTATTAAATATATGGCAGATTTTGTGAAGGTATGATATCTAATTCAGCTCCTGTAGTCTGGATGAATACATTTTCCAGTCTGCATAAAATAATTATAAATTTCATAGTCTGCATTAATTATGACTTTCATCTGAATATTGTAGGAGATACATTCTCATAGTTCTTATTTGCAATGTCAGCCAACTAGTCTTGCACAAACTACAGCATAAAAGACAAAATAAAACATGCAAAAAAAAATTCCCCTTGAAGAATAAAAGTTCCTCAATGTGAGGGTGACCAAATGTTGGCACAGGTTGAGAGTCTTCCACCTCAGAGATATTCAAAATTCAGCTGGACACAGTCCTGTGCAACTGCTTTTTCTGATCCTGCCTGTGTAGGACAGTCTCAGTAGGTGATCTTCAGAGCTACATTTTCTAGAATATCTAGAAATGTTATTCTCACAAGAATCTGAGTTTTGATCTCTTTCCATGGTGCAAAACAAGACAGATAAATATCTTTGTTTTGTTTTTATTTTCTCTTTCCATCTGCTCTAAAAATTTTTTTATTAAGGTTTTGTTCTAGTGTTTTTGATGAGCACATGAATACAAGCTATATATTGGAGAAATATAATTAGTAATACATCTCATTATTACTCACAAATGCTTCTCTATTTGAAATTGTGCCACTTACTTGTCAATCCATATAAAAATATCTGTTCATGTCAAGCGCAGAGTTCTTGACTATTTCAAGTTCCTGTGCATATTTTATTGTGCGTAAGCCATGTGAGGATGACATTTTTGTTTATGCTTCTTTACAAAATTTTGAAATATGGCCTTCTTGAAAGACTTTTTTAGTGTTTTTAAGGGAAAAGGTAACAGTACTGACAGAGATCACAGAATCACAGAATCACAGAATTGTGGGGTTGTAAGGAACCTCAGGAGATCATTGAGTCCAATCATACATATCAGTTTTTTAAGCTATTTTGTCACCACCGGATTTTATATAAGACAGGTGTGAAGAATAAAAATAGTCAATTACTGGGAAATAATGAGCAATATAACGATGACTTCTCTCTGTTATAGCCCACAGCTGCTGTTGAAAAACGTGTAAAATAACTGTCTCAATTATCAACTTGGCACAAAGAATAGCGTTTGTGAGTCATAATTAAAGCACGTTGTTTGAACTAATTTTTCTGTGCTTTATTACCAGTAACCTGCAGGTGAACATCAAGTTACACTTTTGAGACCTGCTTCATAATTTGGACCAGATTAATGTTTAGCATACATTTTATGTTCCTTTGTGCGGTTTGCAAAGACGTGGCTGTCTTGTTCCATTGAGAATGAAAAATACAGGAAAAAAAAAGGAACCTTCAGCTTGAAGGGGATATTTTTAGAAGCCTCTCATTATGTCATATTTATTCATGCTACTTTTTACCACCTTACTAACTTCAAAAAGTCTTTCCAGCTGCTCCACTATATTTGTCTAATTATCTGCCTTTCTGTACTGAACTAGTAATGTAAAACATACTCCAAGAACTGGAATGAAGTCATTAATCAAATTGCAAATTTAACTGTCACAGACACCAACAACAATTGGCAGGAATGGATCTGTGGATGGAATGAAAGCATTTCTTGCAAACCATGACTTGACATGTAGTGTTATGCAAACAAGTCACTATTTAATGTGATTGTTGCCCTCATCCCTTCTCTCTGAGGTAGTTGGGTAGGAAAAATCAGGAAAAAATTGATTCAGCCACCAGCACTGCCCAGTCATGTGACACTTGTGCAGGGCTGGTGGTGTTGCTTCTGACATATTACATAGAAGCTTTACAGAAGCTAATGCCTCCAATTGAAACTGCAACAGAGCCCTCCCACCTGTAAAATAATTCCACTATCTACAGCTGCCTGGAATGGTCTGAACAAAATCTATGGCTTCCCATGGCACTGTGCAGATCACATCCTGTGTACCGTGGGCTGAGAATACAAAGCAGTATATGTTTATACAATTTTCATTAATTCAAAATATCTTTGAGGGGCTCTCTCTTCCATCAAACTTATGGGAATTGTCCAGAAGAGTTCAGAGTTTTAGTAGAATCAGACAACAAATATTTGTAAACATTCTATTTCCTTAGAAAATTAAGTTAAAAAATTAATGCTTTTGTTTCCTCTTTAGTAGTTAGTAAATTACCACAAATGTTATTATTTTTTATGCTGTTTCTTTTCCTTCTGAGATCCCACTCTTCCATAATGAAACAGAACTGGAAGTCTACATATAGTTTATCTTTCTGATGGCTTTATTTAAAAAAACACTTTTTTTTTTTTTTTTTTTCATATAATATCAAGGAAACTGTACAGTCTACTTTCATACATTTTAGCAATCTTCTCAAATAAAATATACATGGTAGATAAAAAGGAATTCTGTTTCAAGGGAATTTTCATTTATACAAACACTCCTCTCAGTTAATTAACATAGTGCTGTGAAATCAATATATTGAATAGTCTATGCCTAATTCAGCATTTCTGTGTTAATCCTTAAGGAATGGCCCATTAGCAGTCTTGTTCAGATTGAGTATTCTTTGCATGATCATTATTCATTCATTCAAAGAATGCCATTCACAGTTCAAGTCAGATAACTGGTATAATCAGTTAATGGGAATGAACTTCTTTAATACAAAAGATGAGAGTATATCATGAGTCATTGTTTGTTTCCTACAAGGAGGAAACAAGAAAAATTATATGATAGTATATCTGACTCCTCTAATGAGTTTTAAACTAATTTAGGTTTAACAGAATTTAACTACATTTTCATATAAAGGTCTAGCAGAATTCTGGATTTCAATCTGTTACAACTTGAGAAGCAAGTCTATCATAAATCTAAATTTTGCCTTTTAAAATCAAAATATTTATTTCTGAAAAATTGGCAAATTCCCCCAAATTCCCTAGAATGCTGCCAAGACCGGATCAGAAATGGCTTGGGCTGCTGGCAGGAGGGTAAGGGAAGGGGGAGGATGAAAGAGAGAGAAATCTTGCAAATTATAAAAGCACCCCTAACACATTTATTGCCCAGAAGGTTGAAGAGCAGTCTGGTCCTTGGCAATGTCATGACTGTTTTTATTTTATTTTACTTTATTTTATTTTATTTTATTTTATTTTATTTTATTTTATTTTATTTTATTTTATTTTATTTTATTTTTTGCATCTTTTCACTACTCTTAGTGTCTTTGATGCAAGCTTAGTTTGGAGTAGCAGATAGAGACTCAAAGCCCTGTTGTCAAAGTCATGTTATCAAGATGAAGTAACACTAACAGATTCATAGATTAATTTCCTCTTTGAACTGAGGAAAGCAGGAGTACAATTCTGAAAAGATTTCAAGTGCTTGTTTCCTCTGAATAGCAGGTTAGCTTTGGTGTTCAGAGAGTATCCTGAATCACCTAATTTGAATGAGAGGAAAGTGGTACCATATCATGGAAGGAAGGTGGAATGAGTGCATACAAGGCAGCATGGATCTGAGATAGCATCACATAGACACCAATGGTGACAAAAGGATCGAAAGGTAAGAGGATGGGAAAACAGACTCAGGGTGAAATGGCCAGTGTGAGCTACAGAAAGACTTATTTACATGGAAATATGTCATAGGGCCTTGAATATATTCCAAAACTGAGATGCAAGCTTGCATTTTATGTTGCTGCTATGGTATGCCATAGTCGTGCAGGAATAGGTACTGTCTCTATATGAATTAAGAACGGTACAGGAGAGAGCATTATATAATGTGACTGCACTGTGGCCATGTACAGCTCATCAGTCTGATGTCTACAAAGTGCTATCCCCATTGTGTCATGCAAATGTTTGTGGCTTTTCTCACTGTGTATGTGTTAGTGGTTCTCCACTGCTTTACTTGCTGACTGCACAAAAGGAAAAGGTCACGGCTCTGTTCTCTTCCAGAAAGGAATGTTGCAAGAGAATAATGGTCAGCAAACACAGAGGTTAAGAACAAGACCTCAAAAGGATGAAGGAAAACCCACTGGACTCACTAAGGAGCTAATAGAGTGGGAAAGAAGTGAGTGCAGTGAACATTCTGGCACAAGCTCTGCTGAGTCAAATGCCTTTAATGATGTGACTGTTATAGAAAATGTAGAAAATATTTGATCGAGAACACTTTTCCAATGAGATATCACTTTGTGCTGTTTGATTGTTGTGATTTTAATTCCAAATAAGGTATCCCAAAGCTGGATTTACTGTCTCAAGTAACAAACTAATATATGAGAGTCCCCACAAAGTGGAACGCAGATTATCATCTGAATTTTAGATATATTAGTCTAAAAATGCTTTCAAATTAATAGATCAAAGCAGTAACTGAACCTGAAAATTGATCTCTGTAATATAAATTAGAAAAATGACAGATTCTATGACATAATCACGTTAGTAACCTTAGAAACATATTTTTATCTACATAATGCCCTAAAATGTTTAACTCTTACTGTAAATAGATTTCCATACAAAACAGTTATTTTAGTTTTTAATTGAAAATCAAAACCAGCAAAATACTTTTGAACAAAGCTATCTTTTATGTCATGACCCCCACATACTTTATTTCTTCCACTCTTTATTAAGGAAATCACAACAATCACTTCTATCCAGTCTTTTAAAATAACAAGTTAACATTAATAACGTTATCAATAAACTCCAGTTAGTGTGGAGCACCCACACTTCAGCTCTTGGCTAGAAGTCAGGTTGTCATTTTCCACACAGATGTTAAAGAGTGTGTATCTGGACTCTTCTATGCAAAAAGTAAGATTTACTTTATTTGTTTCATTTTATTTTATTTTATTTTATTTTATTTTATTTTATTTTATTTTATTTTATTTTATTTTATTCCTCCTCATCCTCACCCACCCATTATATACTGAGTACAAAGAAATCTGAATATTTTGAATATTTTTGAGAATTTAACATTGGCATTGTTATGTTTGAGTTCTTATTCAAGAAATCTGGAGATCTTAGCCTTTCTTTCTGCTCATTGATTATTTTCTGGCCAAAAGTAACATATTTCCTCACTAACTTGACTGTGTAAGCCAGTATATTGCCAATACTACCCTTGTATTATTGCTGATCTGTGTTGACTGAAATTCAGTGCTGCCTAGAAGCAAGAAGGAGACCCACAGCTACAAAATGTTCTGAATGCATTTGCAGATTAGTTAATTATGCAATAGATATAAATATATAAATAAAATAGTTAGAATCAAGCCTATAATATGATTTAATAGGCAATATTGGTAATAGGTGTATATTTGGACTAGATGATCTTTTTGAACTTTACAGATTCTATGATTCTATGAAAATTTCCCCTCCCACCTTTTTTTTCTAACTTGAGTCAAGCAGCCATATGTTTAATTTCATACCTGAAGCAAATATGTAGGAAATAAAAAAACATAGACTGTGTAAACGAAGGGAAAAAAATGACTCCCCTTACAGATAATGGATGAACATTTACTGGAATTAAACATTTACATGTGGCTAATTAACTGATTAACCTTTACATTAACAATTATATTTCACACTGTGCACTACATTACTGTTCCTCTGTAGTTCATGGGATTCTCGAATAAATCAAAGACCAGTTGTCTTTCAAAGATTTCCTTGAAGTTCACTATTATCAGTCCGTAGACTGAGGGAAGACGTTCCTTAAGACTTCATCTTCAGGAAGGCTTTGTCACTATGCTCATCCCTGCAAGAGTGTGGTTCACCTTTGGTAATTCTGATACGACTGCAGTATCCTGTGGTATTTTATTAAGAGTCTATTTAAAGAGTTTATGAAGCAGAAGGCATAGGAATTCTTCTGTGGCAGTGATTAAGGTTTCCGCAAGCTCAAGGTACTTGTCTCTTCCTATGACTGTGTTCTCCTCTGCTGTCTCAGAATGACTCTTCTGGGTCCTTTTCAGAGTGCTGCAGTGCTGAATTCTTATTAAAATTCCTGTCCTAACTCCTAACTTCTGTGTATGTCTGCATTTTCTTTTTAACTTCTAGATGAGGATCAGGATGCCTCAGTACTTTGACATCTTGAAGAGAAATCCTCTCTGGATTAAAAAAAACAAAACAAGAAAATAAACAAACGAACAAAAAACACCTGTACAAAAACAGCTGTAATTATTTGAGCTGCAAAATGTCTGGTACTCTATCTATTAAATTTGGCCTCAGGTAATTACACAGTTCCTGTTAGTAAATCATATAACTGACCTTGATAAGCAAGGATAAATATCAGATATCTCAAATGATCTAGTCTCCTGCTGTGGGATGTGACCCCTGAGTAGCAATTATGGCACAAAGTTTTCTACAAGAATGTAGTGAGTTTATAATTTTAACAGACTGCACTGTTCCTCAGATGTGATCATTGTCAACCAGAGTCTCTAAGCACAAACCCTCTTAAATCATCTTTTTCCTGGAATCATAAAGAAGAAAGAAAAAGTTAATTATTGAAGTTCAAGATATATGATAGCCTTTTAAGTACATCTATTCAATGACAGAAATAATTTAAAAAGTTGTTGCAAAAATGATGGCATTAGATTTATATCCTCTCAATTTTCTCTCTTTTTCTTTTGACTTTCATCCAGTTCATCAGGTATAGTTTACTGCCAGATTATCAGTCTTTTTCTTTTAAAAAGCTTCTATGTCTCTGTTTATAATCTATTTTGTTTTTTTTTCTTTGCACAGGATATAGCATTTCAAGATTTTCTGTATGTTGATTTGATCTAAAATTGGGTACAGTGCTTCATAAAACAACAAAAGCTTCCTGTTTCTGTCTTTTAATGGTCCTGCCACTTTAGTTAATTAGCGAGTGATACTATGCTGCTTTGTGAAGCTTCACATCAATATGAAAGTACAAAAGAAACAGGTTCCGAATTTGAAAAAAGAAATATTGACCTTGTGCCTTGTATTTAATCATTTCCATATGAAAAAAAAAAAAGAGAGAGAGAGAGAAAAAGAGATTTAGAGCTATTTCCTATTGCGATTCTAAACTAGAATTGCACATAGAGAAAATATACCTCATTGGTATAGAAATTGCCAAAGGTGTTGGAATAAAATAGCACCTTAAACATTCATAGAAAAGTATAGACATGGAGTCGATTTTATATTACATATGAAAAATGACAAGCCTCTTTAATGCCATGTTCAAACATTGGCTTTATCCAGACTCCAAAGGAAAAAAAATATTCCCTAGGAACACTACTGACTATTCAGAAATGCTAGGCACCAGCCCTTCTCTCCCAGAACATAGCTACTGCCATTCCCTTGACCTAGCTTGACTTGCACTGCACAGTTACAATACAAAAATATTGAAAAGTAAACTTAGTGTTGACAGGTCTGTAAACCAATGTTTCCAAATGGAACTTGGTTTCTGGGTAAAGACTTTTATTGTCAATCCACTGTGATGCTCTTTCACTGTTTGAATTTCTCATCAAGCTACTCCCAAGCCACAGTATAAATAAGAATTCATTTCTGTGCTCTTTTTCACCATTTGATGTCCCTCATTTTTGTTGTTGTGTGACATCCAGCAGAGTGGAATGACAAGACACAGTCTGTGCAAAGCTTTCAGATGTGACCCATGTTTGTTTTTACTGGTTGGCATATTTGATTTTCTTGCCTCATCCTACCACCACCATTTATAGCAGGAACTTGTTGTCCATCTTACGTTATTACTGAAGAGTTACTGAGCAGCACATTGTATCTCTGTGACAAACTAATTGTGAGAGGTAGATTGTGTTTTTGCAGTGGAAATTTCCAATATTTCTGTATGTGGTGTAGGATAAGTTGTTTTTCACAAAGAAAACTGCAGAACACAGTAAAGTTGAGACTAGGGCATTCCCACCTGGGCAGAATTGGCACAGGCACTAAGTAAAATAATTATATAGGGTAGGGGAGAGGCTAGTACAGGACAGGACTCGTGCTAATTTTTGAAAATATTGTCCTTCTATTGCCATAAAAAGTACAGAACATACCCAAAGACAATGGGTTGGTAACAGACTTGTATGGAAATGTAAGGTAGCAACAGTGTCAGAAGATTGTGAGCCTGAGATGCTCAACCAGTGAATCCCAGGAGAAGCTTTACCTGCGTTGGACCCAGGGGAAATAACAGAATGGATTTCACTGACGAGGTGCACAATTTCTCCCTTGTCAGTAGGGGGTGTGTGCTCATTATTGCAGCAATGAACAAACTGCTATTCATAGAGGTCTTTGCCTGATTAGAAATTTTTGATCTTGAGCTTGTTTCTCACATTATGAATAAATGTCAAGTAGAAACACATTTATTTATTCAGTGTTGTCTCTTTTAACTGTCTCATTTAGTTTGTTTAACATTGACGGTAGCATCCTGTGTATAACTGTGTATAACTCTTGTCCAAAGTTTCTTTTCATGAGCACATTTTCATTTTGCAGGAGTTGGAGTAAGGTTACCTAGCTTGCTTTCAACTTTTTCATCCAGGGATTTTTTTTATTTTTTATCCTGCTTTCATTTAGTCACTGAAAACAAGCAGTGAAACAGTAATAAGGAAACAGCTGTATTTTAGGAGCACTAGAAAGATTGACCTCTCTATCTTGTAGAAACAAAAAACTTTCATTTGCTCTCATGTTGCAATAAACTATTATTGGGAAAGAGAATAGAGAAACTAACTGAGAGCCTGCAGCAAACTGACCTCACATTGATCATTATCTCAAGAGAAAAAAAGATCACTTTTCCATACCTCACCCGAAATATCCAACCCTTCCTGAGGAAAGATACCCGATCTTTTTAGGGCTGAGATCCAATGACAAGAAGATGATTTTTGAATTTCATAACCCTAATCAACAGTTTCCATATCCTGATAAGGTCAAGAAGTTAAGGAAATTATGAGGCTGCACGTCAAGAACGTTGAACAAGAAGGACAGATAGCTTTTAGCCCTTATTATAGCTTACTTATGCAAAGCTGCAAACTGAACTTTTATTTCTTCTACTTAGGGAAAAAATATCACTGTATTTTAGGTATTCTAAGTATTTCTAGCTACTGAGTATCTCTCAGTGCAGCTAACCTTCTCCTGCTGACATTTTGATCTAAATCTGAAATGTAATCAAATGTCACAAAATAAACACCTCTGGTTTATTTTCCACTTCAGGGCAGAGAGGCAAGGTAGCAATAGCAATAGCTATCAAAGTGAAGAAGTTGTTCACTCACCACAGACGAGGAGAGTTTTCTTTCCACTCTATTAGGCAGTAACAATAACTCTGTTCCCAGGAAATTTTATAATTTAAGAAATTCTTCTCTCTGCCAATTGTATAACCATACTCAGTTCATGGACAGATGACTCGTTGCTAAGCAAATGAACAGTAATTATTTTGTTTTTAATTAGAGAAAGGGGAAGCGCTTCAAAAACATAGATGAATTTAAGGTGACAAACATTCTCTCTTAATTGAAAGTCAGACTGGTTCTATGTTTCAAATAAAAATAAATAAAACAATTTTTAATTTTCATTGAGCTTTCTTTTTAATGAAAAGCTACTGTTAATTACAGAAAGAAGAAAACATTGAAGCTACGCCTAGTTAGAATTAATCTCAAAATTATTACAGATCACTGTTTTGGAGGATGGGAGTGGAGAGTGGGCACAGGAGGTAAGGACCAAGAAAGAAAAGAAATATGGATCTTAGATCTCTAACAAGTGATCTAGTAACTGGATGTTTAGGCATGAGTTCCTCATATCTTTAAGTGTTATCACTTCTCCTCTGGATTAAACCAAAAAGCATTATAATCCTCATGCAATGAAACTTTGCAAGTAGGACATTCAACTTCAAGGAATAATTATATAATGCCTCACACACAAACAATAGCTGGGACTTACAGAACTATTTGGCTGCACAAGCACATCTTCCCTACCCGTAGGGCACCAGAGAGATTGTGATGGTGAGACAGACCAATCAGGAGTGCATTGGCTGGGCCCTCCACATCCCTAGCAGGTCCACAGTGTTGCTGACCTGATGACCTCCATGAATTTTATTGATATGTCCAGCATTAAGGACATCTGAGGACTGGACAATCCTAGTCTCCATATAAATTTCCTGGTTTTGTTGCTGTTATTGTTTGTTTGTTTGTTTGTTCTCCTCAGGATATATTTTTGTGTTATTCATTTCTCTTCTGAATCCTTGTACTGCTGGTGTTTCCCATTTCACAGTTCGTATGTCCCTGTAATTTCACTTTATTCATTTGATTCAGTAATCTAAGCCAAGGTAATGTGGCATGTTAGACCAAGGAATCCTTGCTGAACAAGAAGCTAAATTTAGGAAAAGGAGGCTCATACAATCCTGGCTTTGCTCCCACCTTATCCAAGGCAATTGTAATTCTTTACTTTTATCCTTGTCCACTTCACATTCTAGATAAGAGCAAGTTTCCTTTCTCCCTCCCCTTCCCTCCCCTCCTCTTCATTCCCTTCCCCTCTTCTTCCCTTCTTCCCTTCCCCTCCTCTTCCCTTCCTTCCCTCCCCTCCTTCCCCTTCTTTCCCTTCCTCCCTTCCCATCTCTTACACAGTAAAAGTAATTTTCCTCCTGAAACTGTCTGTAGAAAATGTCTTGATGTACAAAGAAATGTAAGATATTCTATCAAGAGAATGGAGGAAAACTGTATTCTAACAAAGGAAACATGTGTAGTACAACTAAATCTGAATGAAACCTGTGCTTATTGAATATTCTTTCCCATTTTTGAGATTGCCTTTGGCAGATTTAGCACATGAAAACCTCAGTCTCAGCTCACTAGGTAAGTTCTGTTTCCCTCCATTTTCTGCTTTCTGTCCTTGACTTTCAGTTCAGGATATTGTTATATTCTTCTTTTCACTCTTCTCCCTCAAAGCAAAATCACACAGCTGTACTAAATGAGGATGCAAATTATTTCAAGAAACAGTCATTACAGACTTTTCAGAGTCTATAATAACAAGGGGTTGGGGGTGAGGGGCAAGGAGATGGCAGAGCCGAAGGGACATTCCATACCATACGACATTATGTGCAAAGAAAGTTTTGAAAGGAAAGTGAGTGAATGTCTGTGTGGTGCTCAGCCACCTGCCAGGTTAAATCACAGCATAGAGGTCTGTTATATAAGCACCAAGCAGTAAATCCAGTTCAGAAATACATCGGCCTTCTCCAGAATCTATCATTTATTAATCACTGCACCCTGTGTTCTTACAGTCAGAATCCTTACCTTTGCCTTCCATCCTCAGTTGCAGTCTCTTCTGAGCCAGATTTCTTTTTATTTATTTATTTATTTTATTTATTTATCCTACAGCAGGAGTGAAGTCAATCAGCTTCAGTCAATGCTGACACTATGAAACACAAAAGCACTGCATCAAAACAGGAACATTTGAAGACAAGTTTTCTTTATGAATACACAAATAATAAACTCCAGCTGTGTCCTGCCAGTGGCTACATCAGCTACACAAGCTGTTTTATTGGTTTGTTTGTTAGTTCAGGGCTTTTGTTGTGTCTGTGTTTGTCTGGATTCAGCATTACATACCTGAATCAAAGTGTTTGCCTATGGAGACAGTCGGTTCTTTGAGACAGAGGAACTCGGAAGATCCATAAACATAAATGAGTTTCTTTCAATAGGTAAGTGAGCAGCAAATGGTTATTTCTTAGGGACAGCTTCACAAACAAGGATCTAAAAACTTTCCTTGAGGAAAACAAAGACTTTTCATGAGATATAGCGATCTGTTTCTTCTGGACATTAGCTGGCTTGGATTTCCATCAGCCCCTTCCTTTTTAGTAGTTTCTCTAAAATGCATCTAAGTAGTGATTTGCAAACTGTGTGACATTGTGTACCAATGAGCTATGCCCAGTGATATAAAGTTTGCCTGCAGAACTTTATTCCCTTCATAGCAAAGTCCGTATGCTGTTCTGAGTGTCCACTGTCTGAAAGGTAGATGAATGATGGTGTGTACAGTTCTCTGCTGACCCTTGATGATGACTGCTTCATGACATAATGTATGGAATAGCCACTGAAATATTTGGGAAAATAGGATAAAAATAGGTTGCTTAGACTGAAGATAAAATATTCATGCACTGTAATATTCATGCACTATCATATTAAAAAAAAGAACAAGAGACTGAATGGAAGAGAAAAATCTCAATAAGTTCAGCTATATGAATAAGGTCACATCTGAAAAAAACAAAGAAGAAAAAGTATACAAGTTTTTCCTTCTAAGTTAGCAATATTTGAGAAGAAGAAATCATTTTTAAAATCAAGAAAGTGAAAATGTAGTATTACACTGTAGCACAAAACATCAGCATTTATACGCATAGGTGTGTTCACAGTCCTGAAGTTGACTTAGCTCCTATTGGGTATGATAGGAGATATAGCTAGTTGTAAGTTTTTTTGTTTTTGTTTTTAGCTTAGATCTTAGTACATTTTGATTATTGGTCTAGAGATAGTCAGGCTAATTAAAGTATTGAACCCACTGTAATACCTATAATTTTACTTCAAATATCTGTTTTTCTCTCATAAACCTAAATGTATTTCAAAATTTTCCAGAGAACAAGACACATTGATATCAATGCTTTTGTAATACATGATGATTGTGTCATATTTTCATGAACACTGACAAAGAAATTTGTCTGTGTATTTTTCAGTCACAGATTTTCTTTACAGTATCCATGATATATGCGTAGTTGTATCTCATGGGATAAATTGAAAGACATACTGTTGAAAACCCTTTTGTAAATTCAGTCATGAAAGTGAGAGAGCTTTTCATTTTTATCCCATGAGTAGCTGGAAGAGGAGAGAGGAAACCTTTTTGAACAAGTACATCAGAACTCAGGGTGCTTTTCCATTTGCTCAGCCTTGGTGTTGGTGAGTAGACAGGAATAAATTCATAGCTTGTGCAGTTTCAGTTATGAAAATTATGAAGAAGGTGTTGTTAAGTTTCAGTGTTTCAAAACTGGGGAAATAGAACCAAAACATGCTGAAGAAAAAAATAATAAAAATAAAAAAAAGAAGAAGGCAATCCCACTGTGTCACAAGATCAGTCCAGCTGAACAGGAAATTCCAACCCGATCTAGGACAGAAAAAGAAAATATATGAACTCTGAAAATAAGGTCTTGCTTCACCAGGAGAGTAAAGAGCTGCTGTTTGCATCTGCAGAGTGAAAACAAAGTCAGAGTTCATCTTGAGTTAACACTGGCCAGTGTGATGACAGACAACAAAAACTGATTTTTTAAGTATGTCAGCAGCAAGAGGAGTTCAAAGGAAAACATTGGAGTGATACTTGTGACACCTAAGTGGCCATTTAAAAAGTAAGGAAGAGGAAAAGACAGAGGCATTTAATGCCTTTTATTTTCAGTTTTTAACAGTAACAACAGATCTCCAGCTGCTAGGACTTCAAAGTTGAGGGACCAGGACTAGGCAAGCAGTTTTTTCCATCCCTGGTCTCGAAAGAATGTAAGGGACAAGTTCTATCAGCTGAATGTTCCTAAGTCCATTGGACCTGACAATTCATCTCAGAGTGCTGAGAGGGTTAGTGGATGTTATAGGTGGATCTTACTTAGCAATTGTAGCCCCTTGCTCTCTGGAAAAGTTACAGAGAAGTCTATCCCAGGGAATACTGAAAGTCATTCAGAGAACAAAGAAACTATCTGCCATAGTCAAAATGGGTTCATGAAGAGCAAGTCCTGCCTTAGTAATTTGATTTCATTCTACAATAAGTCTACCTGTTTGGTGGATGAAGAGAAGGCAGTGGGCATAATTTTCTGAATTTTAGTGAAGACTTTGATACCATCATTCACACCATTCTTCTGGTTAAATTTTCCACCTCTGAGATAAATCAGTTCATGTTATGCTGGGTGATGTACTGGCTCAGCAGTAGAGCTCAGAGTGTCACAGTGGATGTAGTGAATGCCACCAGCATACACATGCAGGACTCAGTTTTTGTAAGTCTACTCCAACTGAACTATTCTGTTCTGTTCTACTATACCTTACTGTTGAATATTTTAGACTAAATTGTTCAAGTATGCTCATTCCTCTTACTGTACTGCTGAATATAGGCCACTAGGATTGCAGTCTTAAGTATTTCCCAAATCTTTGGGGGTTTTAAGAAATATGTATTTAAACAGATTCTTTTTGGGAGCCTGATTTGATCAATGTGACTGGAGGATTCAAAATGATGCAAAGATAACAACACCCATATTATATACCTCCAACAGGATCAAATGTGTTGTTAATGTGATTATTTTTTACATATTAATAGAAATGCAAAGACTCATTACCTTCAGTGATGTCAGATTGTTCTCAATATTACATTAACCGTGATTATTGGAAATTTGCTTTTTAATGTTGACCTACAAATATTTGACCTACTACATGTGAAAAGCATTTAACTGCCATCAAGATGAACATAACTAGATTGTTTGTCTCCAATTTAATTGCAATTCTGATGGAAGATACTGCCTGTACACTAAATAAGAAAAATTAAGAGAAAAGAACAAAATCATTTTGGCAAAATAAGTTTCCATATAAGCTTTTAAAGTTTTATAATTTCTTAATTAACAAACAACGCTGATTTTAAGAGAAGTTTATTCATGTGCTACCTAATAGGACATTTCTGTGACCTGATAATGGCTCATTTTTTTTACTCCTAGAGTAGATGGACAGACAAAAAAACCATTATTTTTGTTCTGGTCTCTGAGACACCGGGAGTTGCTGACAAGGTGTTCATGTGTATTCATAGAGAAAATTCTACTTCTCGTTGTAAGGAAAGCTTAATCTAGAACTGAAGTTGAGAGTATGCATCAATAAGAGTGAAAAGTAGGCAAGATGATCAGTCGAGCTTCTGCGATTTGAATATGGAGGACTCCTATATTTTGAGAAGTACAAGCAGATGTTCTGCTTGACTTTTACTCTGACTTACCTTTTCAAACAGGTAAAACATAAAAAGAATGGCTCCTGTTGTTATACAGATTATCCACCATGTTTTAGGTATTGTAAATGTATCAACTTATTCTCCATTCTTTTTTTTGTTTGTTTGTTTGTTTCCTGAACTGCTGAATGTCTTCAGGGAATCCTGGAGTGTATCTATACTAGATATTGACATCATATGTAGGGAAGGAACAGGTAGTGAAAGGATGAGGGGAAATGGTTTTAAACTGGGAGAGGGCAGATTTAGACTAGATATTAAGAATAAATTCTTTATTGTGAGGGTGGTGAGGCACTGGAACAGGTTGCCCAGTGAGTTGTGGATGCCCCCTCCCTGGAAGCACTCACAGCCAGGCTGGATGGGGCTGTGAGCAACATGGTCTGGTGGGAGGTGTCCCTGCCTATAGCAGGGGGTTGGAACTAGATGATCTTAAAGGTCCCTTCTAATCCAAACCATTCTGTGATTCTGTGATTCTGTGATTCTGTGATTCTGTGATCATACAAGAGTTTGTGAGAGTCCAAAGTAGAAATAGTGTGTGACATGAACTGTAGGTCATGTCGAGGTTTATGAGGAGATATGACATGGTTAAAGGACGAAGAAATCTGAGTCCAAACTTCCTCTAGAAGGGGATCCAATAATGGTTGATTATGTCACCACATCTCCAGATTAACTCTGGCAGCACTACACAGGGGATAACTCAAGGTTTGGAACATGATTTTCCTTCAATTTATGATTTGAATCTGTTGTCCTCATCAGGAATTTAACTCTACAGTCAAACATATCCCTTATGTCTAAGGACTAATGTTACTCAATGGGGTGTACTACTTCCTTCTTCTACATCAGGTCGTTTATCACCTGACTTGGCATTATCTGACTGCACTATAGTCAGGAGTCCTGTTGAACACTTTGCATTATTTGATGGAGCAGAACCCTACAGTTCTTTACAAAAAACATTCTTGTAAAGACACTGCAAAGTGGGACATTCTTTTCTAGATCTACCATCACTTATGGGATTGGTTATAATAAAAAGTAAAAAAACTTTGATATTAGACAGCCTTCAGTAAAGATGAAAGTTATAACATCAGAAATTACCACTCCCTTCTGGGATGCTTTAAGGTTTAGATAATGCATAAAGGCATCTTGCCTTAAAATTGGTATAAGTTGTAATTGCTCTCTTGTTCTATTTTGCCTAAAATGTCCATATAATGAGAATGGTGCAAATGCTGATAGGAAGATGATCATATTACTGCATTTTTGTCTCCTCCCAAGAATATTTATATCCGTAGCCACATTCAGTGTTATTTTCTTTATTCAAAATAAAGCAGAGTCCTATATTAAACAGTGTGATATGAACAATTATTGTCAGTGTTAACTTCACTAATGCACAGTAGAATTCACTTCGAGATACCATCACTGCTGAAAAAGAGAAGAACAAATATCATGATAATCTCTAGCATTTACTGTATTGTTTACCCAGAAACTTCACTTTGGCATACTATAATAGGCTGATTCTTTCCAATTATTCTTGTGAATTAAAGTAAGCAATAGAACTGGCTGAAAATTTTAATAAATTAGTTAACAGAGTAGTGTTCATGAAAATCTTTATTTTCTTTGGAATTTTTGTATATTTTATAGAATGTTTTCAGGAATAAATAGTAAAAAATATGTTTCATACTGAACATCTTTGGACTGTGAAACGTTTGCTGTTATCACTCCTTGCAGTTCTTTCCTATTCCAGCATGCAATAGGGATTTTGTTATTTCCATTAGAAATTATAACAGAGATTGGATGAAAATGAGAAAAAAAATGTAAATATGAGTTAAGATTCATTGAAATTAATTCTTGACCAGTTTCCTCTCCATAAACTCTCCGTGACAGTTATCCATACATCTCTGTAAAACCCAGTTTTACTACAAAAAGGATCATTTGCAGAAAACATGGTCAACATTCATTCTGAACAGCTGAACTCCAAGGTTTCAAAGTCCAGGAAATAAGAAAAAGCATTTAAGCAAGTTAAATCAATGATGAATGTACTGGGTAAATTCTGAGATTTTTATTTAAATACAACATTTATAAATGGGGTTATCCAAAGGTGTGTGTTCAGGTCCTTGTGAGAATATAAAGTAGGAAAATAGTTGAATTAAACCTGACATCTTTCATTGCAAATCAGTACTAACTTTTAAATCTTCTTGAACATAATTATATAAGGCATTGGGTCTGACTCATACAGGTCTAGCACTGTGTGAAATGTAAGTTACACATAGTGTAATGCTCCTGTGCAGAAAGGAGTGACTTTAAAGAACTTCTAACTTTACAAGTGTGGTTATTCTTAGCCACAACAATATCTTTCTATATATAGGCTGCATGATATGATTTATTAAGTGGGAAGTTCTTTAAGTGAGAGTAATATTAATATCTAAGTCATAAAACAATGTCTCTATTAAATCAAAGAGTTAAATTATTGTGATTATGAGGTACGCAGAGACTTCACGGTTGAGATGTTACGGTTATTAAGATTTCAGATTATGTCTTAAACTATAAAAATGAGGTGAGAATTGGTATGCAGGAAAATGTCTGATTTAGGAATTTGAATGGAACCCAATGATATCTGCATGCTGGGAGGCTTTGCTACTAAACTGAATTATTTTGTTGACTTACTCATTGACAATTGTTGAAAATACTTTTTTTTTTTTTTTTTTTTTTTTTTTGTGGGCTTATTTTCCTTTTTCATTGTTTGTTTTTTTTTAACCAGGCAGCCACCTGCCAGGTTAAACAATAACAGTCTTCTTGAAGCACAGAGTGAAGCAGGAAGTGTTAAGATAACAGCAGATTTGACTGGGTCATGTTAACACAGGGTGTTGTAGTAGTTTCATAATTTCTGGTCTACATCTATATTGATTTTTTTCCCTATTCATAGACTCTTTGAGAGACTCCGAATGAAATTATATTGCGTAGCACCTTACTTGCTGTTTATTTTGCCTGTGACATTGTCACCTCTGAGGGTTAGATTAAGGCTTTTATTTTTGCTATGCTGAATCAAGATAAGTCTTGGCTTGAATCAAGATAAAACTGGCTAATGCTTTGTGTGTATTTTGCATTGCAACCACCTTTGGGCTTTGGAAGGCATATTGTTGATACTCTTAGTAATTACACTCTTAGCTTGATTTTGGGGAGCCTGGCTATGGAGGAGAAAGGGCTTAACGCTTTCCAGCCATTCCTCCACCTCCCCGTCACTTTTCTCTCTTTCCGTGTAGGTCAAGAGCTAGCTACTATAGCTCTTAAGAACACTGAATGCCTGTGGGATGTTCACACCAGCATGCTCCTATTGCTATGTATCAAGAATGTGTTTCCTGTTACATTTAAGATTAAACAGTTATTTAAGAACATCACACAGAGGTCTGCCCCAAGGTGCAACAGCTCGGAGTGGCCTACACAGCAGGTGCCTAGAGTGAGGAGAGTGGAGGCTAACAGTGGACTGCAGTGACCTGGATGAAGTCACACCACCACTAAGTGCTCCTGTGACAGACAGACAAGCTAGAACTTCAGTATCAACTATTGATATTTCACAACTGACATTGCCAATGCATTTTTCTCAGTTCCTCTGGCAGCAGAGTGCAGGCCACTCTTTGCGTTTACTTGACAGAATGTGTCCAGTACACCTGGAATCAACTGCCCCAGGGGTTGAAACACAGCCTCATCATTTGTCGTGGGCTAATCCAGACTCTGCACTGGAACAGGGCGAAGCTCCTGAGCAACCGCAATACACTGATGACATCACTGTGTGTGGAACACAGCAAAGGAAGTTTTTGAGAATGAGAAGAAGGGAGGTCCCCTCCACACATTATGCAACTGATGGTACATGGAGAAAGCAGGTCATACTGATCACACAGCTGGCTTCAATAGCGAACCCCAGGATTCTCTAGAATTGATTAAGGACTGGCCTGAAGGCAACCATGTTGGAATATTACTAGAAGAGATGGTAACATGCTGAAAAGGCTCTGCAATACAGCAGACTACCAGAAGATGAGAAAAAATGTGCTCTCTTCAGTGATGGGTCCTGTCATGCTGTGGGAGAGCATCAGAAGTGGAAGGCTGCTATATGCAGTCCTATATGACAAGCTGCAGAAGCTACTGAAGAAACCTCACTTTTGCAAGAGCCTGATGAATTCCTGACAGATTTATTCAGACTACAGAAGGCTTAAACAAAGTGATGATACATAACCATTAGAGAGTTAGTTTAGGTGGACTTGATGAAGATGAATATTTATTAATTTTCATAAACTGAAAATCTGGGAACATAAACTGTGCAATCTGTTAAAAAAATGCATACTTCTTAGCATAATGGAATTGTATAATCTACTTTTTTTTATTTAGAAACCACTCAAGTAATCCAACTCCAGTATATATAATAAGAGTGTAGCCAATGACATTCCATAAAACATAACAGATTTCAAACTCTAGTAGCTGCATAACAGTAGTGATAGCATGTCAAAGTGTACTACAGATTCTCTTGTTTGCTGGCAGTGAAAAAGCTCTAATTAAAATGAACAGCAATGATGTTTGTCCAGCATGTGATTTGACATATTATAAATTCATTCATGGACTAATTGAAGATATTCTTTTGTTTATTTGTTTGTTTGTTTTGTTTTCAGGATTAATAATGAGGAAAGGAGGAAAAGATACTAAGTTATTTCTTTGCTTTTTCTGCAGTGCTGACAATTTTCACATTAATGAGCACTTAAAATGTAAATTATACAGTCATTTTAAAAAATAGAACAAAAGATATTTGAGGCTTTTTCATATTTTTCTCATCAAAAATCAGCTGCAATTATGATAAAAAATGGCTATAGTTTCAAACCAGACTTTCCCCAAAGTCCTGGGAATCACAAAATACATCAAAACATTAAGGACTGTTCTTGATATTTTCATTGATTTACGACTAAAAGTTACAAACAAGTTTCTCACATTAACTGAGGAAAGCCAGAAGATTCTGAAGACAGAAATCTGAACCAGGACCTCTTTCTGTATTTTCTTGAGTGTTTATTTTTCCCTCTCCTAATTACAGTGCCTTATTCAGCCTAGTCCCAGCATCTCCTGCTGCAGTCGTGTACAGAACAGACCTCAGGGAAGTTGCTCAGTCTTCTCATGCAACCTAACTAACCTGACTAACAACTCACTAACTATTATTGACAACTAGTGTGTAATTACTTCATGGTTTATTATAAAGTACTTTCAGGTATTAAATTGAAAGGCACTTTAGGAATGAAGCGGGGCTGAGAGTTATCATTATGCATTTATTTTGTAGATCTCAGAAAGAAAAGATTTGTTTACAGCTTCAACATTTTTTTTTTTTTTGACTGATCTGTAGTTTAAATTAGACCTCAGAGCTCCATTCAGCTGTAATTTCTCCTGACTCCTAATTTATGTTATTCTACTCTCAGGCTTGCAAAGAAAAAATGATTCCACCAAAGGAAATGTACCTTAAAAAATACACTTCCAGGGGAAACGTGTTAGTAATCCCTCAATGTCCTGGACAGCTTCATCCAAAGAGGACTGGCCAGGAACTGCTAACATTACATATATTGTACATTAATTTAGCCAGTAAAATGAAGGTTAATGAGGTAGTTCTGGTTTGGAAGACGCAGTTCTCTTGAAATCATTTGGAAACTGGCATTAAATTTCTCATAATACAATAAATGTTAAAAAAAAAAAAAAAAAAAAAAAAAGCAAATATCTGATATGCTAAGAAAAAATGAGTAATTTGTAACTCATTGGAAACTTTTTTAGAGTATTCTGTCTCAAAGAATACACTTACAGCCACTTGGAAAGTGCCCCTCCTAATCTTGTGATCAAAGCTAATCAAGGATACTTTACTATTCTGAGTTCATTTCTTCCACTGATAATCCCCACAATGCTGATAAATGACAGTTCTGCTCCATGTGCCATTGTTTCCTGCCAATGAAACTCAATTAGTAAATTTCCCTACCATCATTTGCCTTTTCTCTTTAGCTTCTACTGTGTGGTTATAAGCCTAATTGATCCCAAACATCAGCTCAGTCATACATGAAAAGGAAATAACTGTAAAAATAACCACATTGATATGACTAATAAAAATGGTTGCTATAAGAAAATGCACAGTTTTTAAGTCAGTTAGATGGTATCAACATCAGTTTTTTTCTTTTTCCATATTAGACTTGATCTGTTTAATCGCATACCTCCCCTTCATTAACAGCACAGCACTTCTAGGAAACAAATGGCTGTTAGAAGGCTGAAGGTTAGATAATTCATTACTCATTAGCATTTTGATGGTGTCTGTTTTGGGGCATGCATTTTATTCCTAGCCTATTGCAAGCAAAGACCTGAAGGAAAAATCAGTCATGCTTTGTCTTCATAGTAGCTTTTATTAAATGTACTAAAAGTTATTTTTATTTTTTCATTTATTATTTTAGAAACTGATCGCAACCACGTTTTTAAAAATTATGTATCCAAATATAGACATCTGTGTGCATATATACTCATATCAACACACATGTTTATGCATACAATTGTACAGACTCACAGCCCCACAGCCTTCTCTTTCAAGATGCATTGAAGGCTATTTTGAACCTCGCAAGGTAATTATCACTGGTAAGTATTGAATTGTTACAGAAAAAGCATTTACTTTCTTCACAATTCAGGAATGATTACAGAAAGTATTTGTAGGGAGGAGATAACATATAGAAAATCTCAGGACACTATCAATGTACTAATTTCCAGCATGAGTAAACTCTCCAGAGTTCTTGAAATAGATACATATTTAAATTATGATTAAATCAATACCTGTGCTACAGAAAATTATTGGTAGGTTCAAGATTTTTTTTGGTACCATTGTACAGCTTTCAATTATTCTCTGTTTTGTTGATTTCAATCTGAAAACATGGTTGTTGTTGGGTTGTTTTTTTTTTTTTTTCATTAGTTACTTAGGTTATGAAACCCTAGCATAAAAAAAGCTGTTTTGTATTAGTACCAGAATATTTTGGAAAGCTCTGCCAAAAATCAGTTGCTGGGACATCTATGTTAAAGCATTTCACACAACATCTCAGTGTTGCTTAATTTTTCATTATCACTTTTGTGGTTTATCTGTTCTGGTGTATTGATGAAACCAGAGAATTGAAACATGGTGTTTATTTTCCCAGGTATTTATATGTTTGGACAGTTAATTCATGGTGGCTAACTCCACTGCTGCTTCCATTTGATCAGTACGCAGGTGATGAGCAAATTTCTCTCAAGCTGTCTTCTCAGGTTGACGAGGAAGAAATAACAAAACTTAGAATTTGATCTATTTCCTCTCACGAGGCTCTAACTGTGCTATAAAGCATGTCATAACTTTAAAAAATCATAAATAAAAATAAGCTCAGTTGCAGCATATAACATCTTGAATTTAATTGGATAAAATGAAATCAAGTTTGTTGGTTGCTGATTGTTCCCAAACTTTCGTAATCTTTGTACAAAAGATGTCTCTTTCCAGGCTCTTAGTATTACATGTGCACAAGGAATTGCTTGAATTCAGACTCATCACATTTGTGTTCCTCTTGTGTCAGACCCTAGCAAAGGCAAAGTCTTCAGAAGCTGAGGACCATCTGCGACTGATCTGGCTAAAGTTAAAACTTCAACATCAGGGCATAACAATGTGCATCACTATGAAAGTCACTGTGATTCCTGAATTGCTTCAAAATTTCTGGTGGGGGGAAGTGGATCATCTCAGCACCCAACTCTGAATTCAACTGCACACCTTAAAATATGAATAATCAAACAAACCAACAGACAAAGCTCCCTTTAATAGGATAGTGTGAAATAGGCACGCCATGAAAATATTTACATAATCTAAGGTACTGGGCAAATCTTCGATAGGACAGACACACAGCTTGTGACCTACTGTGGATGATGCAGCCTTGGAATTCACATATCTCCACTGATCAACAATGGCTGTGACCTGAATTACAGCATTCTCAAACTCTCTTGAATAAAAAGGTTCTGAAATATCTTCTACTTTTTGTTAATGTTTTGTGGCCTCCATGACATTATTTATCCAAGGAAATGCTGCTTTGGCATTTCATTTTAAATTGCTTCTGCTCCTTGTCTGTACAGCTTCTACCTATCAGAAAGTGAAAATATCAAATTTGGTTCTTTGTTTGTTAGCAGAATTACTGGTACTATCGGTTTATTTCTCCACTAGTTGCAAAGTTACAGATGTATCATCTCCAAACTAGCACATAAACATATATCTAATTATGCACATATATATCATAGAATCATAGAATGACCTGGGTTGAAAAGGAGCACAATGCTCACCCAGTTCCAACCCCCTGCTGCGTGCAGGTCACCAACCAGCAGCCCAGGCTGCCCAGAGCCACATCCAGCCTGGCCTTGAATGCCTGCAGGGATGGGGCATCCACAGCCTCCTTGGGCAACCTGTTCCAATGCATCACCACCCTCTGGGTGAAGTGTAATTATTTTATTTTCAATAGAACAGCATTGAGTCCCAGAATCAGAGAATTGTTGGGGCTGGGAGGAACTTCTGGTGATCATCTAGTCCAATTCCCCTGCCAAAGCAGGATATGTGTCAGTTTAAGGTTTCTGCTGTAAAGAGTGCATCAGTTTTATTACATGTACTTTCTAACATATGTACACATAGCTACTTGAAAATATGTACACATAAATACATCATGCACAAAATTTTCTATTAGGTAATCTAACATGTACAGGCATTATTTTTATTCCTTTGTAGAAAGAACCTCAGGAGACTAATGGAAAAAGTTATATGTCTAAAAACCCACTAAAATCTAGTTTCTTCTTTATTGTGAAACATCATTAAATAATGTTATATATTTCCCATTATTTATCTGATGTAAAGGTACATTGTAGTTGCCCTTGCGTAGGCACTTGCAGCATACATGTTAAGGTTCATATGAATGAAGGAGGAAGCACCAGAAAGGACAGGATAAACTGAGAAGCAGATTAAAACCAAGGACTGATCACAGTCCATGTAAGGTTCTAGACTGTACAAAAAGATGCATCCAAAAACCCACACATAATTACCAGTCCAAGGAGAAGGACATGAAACTGTGGTGATTCTGTATTCAGCATCTCCTTTCCTTCAAGCAGCTACAGTTAACATTGGCCATATCACTCATACTTCATGGTGCTTATGAGTACTGTAGCATGAGACTGGGTGAGAGTAAAATAAGTTCTTTTCAAAAATGAAATCACCTTTCATTGCTTAGTGCCACACTAAGCCTTGTGACCTGGCTTTTATAATGCTGCAACTTTAATTGCTGTGAAGTGTGGTCACTGGAAGAAAACAAAACAAAACAAAACATCAAAACCTTTTTTCTTAGCCTGCTGCATAATTACACCAGCATATTTTTGATCATTTTGTCCCTGCAATTTAAGTTTTCAAGCCTTTCAAGTTTCTGAGCAGCTACGGTTTCTCTGAGAATAAGGCTACAGACCCCTGAAGACACCAGAGAGTTATATTAAATTGGTATCGTTTTAAAAGTCTGTTCTAGGTGAGAAATAAATTGAGTTCAGAATGTTTTCTTGTCAGGACACTGTTTCAGAAATAACCTAATCTTGCAATCTCAGCTCTGCTCCAGCTTTAAAACTTGTTATATCAATGGAGTTCACCTAGTTCTGTCATTTAAATGTTGTCATTACACTGAGCTAGATGAGAAAATGTCATTGCTTTTTTGTTTGTTTGTTTATTTAAACTCCATCCAGGTCAGAATATTTCTCACTTCATTTAATTTCTCATTGCAGTTAAAAGATTTTTGTGTATAATTATGGCCTGGTTAAGTGGGAAAATTTATTTTTGTCTTCTGCAATTTGGTCTACTGTTTATCTCCCAGACAAAGGAGACCGAGAAAAAAAAAAAAGGAAAATGAAATGTGCATATATCATCTCTGGATTACATTTCCTGATAAAGGAGGTTTTATTTATGTGCTATTTATCTAACAAACACCTTCTTGACAATGCCAAAGTCTCAAGAAAAATAAATAGCAGCCTTCATCAAGGTTTCCTCAGAGATATTTAATAGAAGGGCTTGTAAGTTGAATGCAAAGTTTTTGTTACTAGGAAAGGGAGGATTCGTATTTCCTTCCACTTGGCATTAGTCTAAAACATCTGCACCACGAAGGAAAAGAAATTAAGAAAACCTGCAGCTTTACAAATAAGCATTTCTCTAATGATCAAAATTAACATTTACAGTTATTAGTTTGTAGCTAAAATTCTAAGTATCTACTTACTAAAACAATACTTCTAAGATGTGCTATAATATGAAGATTACTTTGAAAATAATGCCTCCTATTTATTTCTGTGGAAACTATAACAGATACAACGGGTACAATAACACAATTTGATGGCGAAAAATTTCAGCTACAAAATACTCCTTTTCAACAGTCACCACCATGAGCTCTGCATTTTCACCAGTGACCCTGCATGCTGCACTCACAAAAATCTGCACCGCTGGAGGTGATCCACTGTCACTGTCACCACTGCTGAGATGCACCACCCACCCCTCAGCGTGCTCACATCCACTGCTGGCCTCCATAAACATTCAGCACGTGCTGATAAATGTCAGTGTGTGCCATATTTTCTGCAGGGAGGAATTCGGTGACAGAATTTTTCTTCACATGCACTTTCACGTCAGAGACCATTTTCCAGACTGCCCCTCTGCTGCCATTTCACACATCAACAGCACGTAACAGAATATAGGTAGGAAGGTTCAACCTCTACTGCTGTACCACCAACGTCTGCATCTGATGTCGTGGACCAACATAATAACACAGGAGGCATTAGTTTCAGAGCAGCTCCTCATAGAGTATGAGAAAAAGTCTGTTCATTAAGTGAAAGAACTGAGTTACTGGTTTTGTAATATTGTCTTGAAAAAATACTTTCTATAAATGGCAGAGAAATCTCGTAAGTTCAAAACAAGGATCTCTTTTGAGAGACTAATCTTTTATGAAATAGATGAAGACAGGTGGCAATGCTCCTTAGCAATAAATTTCTTTGTTCAGGGAACCATTTCTTTTCACAATATCTCTTCTCTTAGGAAATTCATCCTCAAGGGAAGACAAGACAGTATTTTCATTTGGATTGCAATCCTTCTCCAGTTAGCCTTCATTCCTCCTAAGAAAATTACCAGTGTTCACTGTAACCAAGGACAAGCGTTTCAGTTTTCTAGCACCTCCTTTGTATGAGTTTTTGTTACAGTTTTTGGTTCAATTACTTTCAAAATTCAAAGGAATGCAGTTTTCAATTGGGATTTTTTTTTCCATCTATGAGACTTATAGTGGCTGAAATTAAAAAACAAACAAACAAACAAAACAAAAAAACAACACACATCAGAATAATTTAAAATAAAGGATAAAAGAGAACAGAAAGATTTGGACAAAAAAGAATTAGGCTCATTTAAAAAAAAAAAAAAAAGTTATATTTTGTCTGAATTTGTTCAGCTTTCTGGAGTAGTAATGATGACCAGTTCATAGCTGTCCCCTCAAAATTTCTTCCTTATTGTTTGAGACATCCTTTCTTTTTAGGAGCAGTTGTGAATATCCCCAAACACATATTCAAAATTCCATACAGCATAGTTTACTACTTACTATAACACATGCACAATAAACTTGTCATCCACAAGTGAAACTGCAGCTACTTCAAAAATGCCAAGTTTACAGTCACCAAAAGCTAAACATTCAATATTATAAGTCTCATAACAAATATTATAAGTCTCATACTTCAAACAAGAAGCAGGGTTCAAGGAATGTATAAGTACAAGATTTAGGGATCTTTGCAGCTGTTGCCCAAATATTATCCTCATGAAAAGATACGCTCACATCAGCAGCATTTGCAGACTATAATAGGTAGGATGTAATAACAACAGCTTAAACCCAATCAGACATGTGAGCATTTGAGTAAACTATGTGAACGTTATACATTAAGAGAATGGCTAGGCAATTTCTTGAAGGTTACGGAATCATGCTTCTGCATAGCACATTGCTTGGGTTCAACACCTTATACTACATCAAGTAAAACCAAACTGTATTAGTGTTAAATTTCAGAAATTTCTCTTTTCATTAGGCAACGTAAATCTGTAGAGAGACTTAGATTCAGGAAAAAAAAATGTGACCCTTATTTCCTTCTTGAAGCATAGTCTTAAGACTATGAGGAAATTTGGACATGAGGAAGAACTTTTTCTCTCAGAGAGTGGTCAGGCACTGGAATGGCTGCCAAGGGAGGTGGTGGAGTCACCATCTCTGGCAGTGTTCAAGAGGCATCTGGATGAGGAGCTGTGAGATCTGGTTTAGTGCTTGTGGTAGCAGTGGTAATGAGAAGACGGTTGGACTAGATGGTCTTATAGGTCGTTTCCAACCTTGTGATTCTATGATTCTATGATTCTAAGACAAATGAGAGCCTTTGTATTGAAGATTTATCTGAAGCCAGTTCATTTGAGAGATGCCGGGTAACATGCACAATTATTTAATGCTACCCAAAAACTCCACACATATAGTGTAATTTTCATGAATAGCACGGAAATATAGGACTCAAACTTCCAAAGATACAAGTTTCTGAGAGCCAAAATCTGGTTCTCGGATACTCATACTGCTGTTTCCATGGTCATTGTCTTGGCACATCAGAAGCAACACGTTGATTCATCTGTTGGAATAGTTACCCCATGAACTGCAGTTAAAGACCAGGAACACAGAGAGATTTAAAAGGAGATGTTGATATATTTCTGAATCTTTCCTGTGCAAAGAAAGGGCTGACAATTCCCCTGGTCAATGAAGCATTCATAAGTACAGGTAAAAGGGGTGGTGGTGGTAACTCTGATAAGGGCATAATCCAAAAGGAAAAGGCCATAGTTGATAGCTGATATATATATATATGTGTGTGTGTGTCTCTGTGTATGTGTGTGTATATATATGCTAATGCCTACAGAGTCTTTTTTTTACTACTGTTATAAATTTTCATATAACTTGGGATTTTATCAGGTCTTTGGAGAGCACACCAAATAAATCTCTTTGAAATTTATGTATTTCTGAAATGGCTGCATATATCTACAGTTCCCCAGAAGCGATTTGTCAGTGTCTTAGCTGAGACTTCACTTAAGAGATTCTCAAATAAACTTTCTGTGTACTGAGAGTCTTTCAAGTTTTGGAGCTTAAAAAAATGCTGTGATTCATCCCTTCTCATTAGTGCTGCTATATTCCTATGCAGTTCACCTTCATTCTCCAGCTGGGTCTTGAATTACTTTCAACGCAACGTTTTTTGAGTAGATGAACAAATTTATTCTATTGAGCAAATCTGGCAAATTTGATGCAATTACTTTGTTAGTTATGTATAAACACAAAATGTTTTTATATATTTTATTCAAAAAATATCATTTATTCATTGGAAAACATTTAATGATCTACCAAATTTTATCCCAGGTTTTTAGGCTTTTTTTTTTTTTTCTTCCATTCTGAAAAAAAGTAATTCATATTCATAACAGAGAAAAAAGTTCTGTGAGCAGAAAGCAGGGATTTTTCTGAACATTTCCAAAGAAGCTTGTTCACAAAGACTTGCAGCTGCTGGAATAAACGCAAATTATATTTATGTCTGTCAATAGGTCAAAATCACCATTCATAGGTCAAATTAGTTAAGATTTGCTTATCTGATGCAGGATAATGAATTTTATATGAAGGTGTGAGCTACTGTTTGAAATCTGCATCAATACTGAGAAAACATTATAGAAAATACAGCTGGGCAGGCATGGTACCAAGACAAATCCTTTGTGCTCAAGTCTTTGGGGAATGCTTAGATACTGTTTTTGTTAGTGGGACAATTTAAAGATTTGTTTCTATTGCTTCTTTCAATGTAGCAATTAACTTCAAGGTGGCAATAACACAAAACAATAATTGCAAAACAATTGCTATCTCTGGGCTTCTTAAATGTAAGTGAAGGTTTTTTTTAGAGTTTAGAAATCTAGAGGGGATGTAAGCTGTGTCAGAAAATGGGAGCCAGCTTTTCAAGAAAGTTTAGCTCTCATTAATGGCCTTTGGATACAGAGTCATGGAATGGTAGGGATTGGAAGGGACCTCAAGAAATCATTGAGTCCAACCCTCCTGCTGCAGAAGGCTCTCTACAATAGGTCACACAGGTAGGTGTGAGATCGATTGTGTTTTTGCAGTGGAAGTTTCCAGTATTTTCTGTATGTAGTGTAGGCCTTTACTGAACTTATAACTCCCTTGTGAAAGTTATATATGTTGCTTTTTTTCATTAAGAAATTGTTGTTAAAATGATTGAGACTGGGGGCATTCTGACTTGGGTAGAATTGAAACAGACACAAGATAAGGTAAATATGCAGGGTGGGGAGAGCCTAGCATGGGACAGAATGAATGTACTAACTTTTGGAAACATTGCCCTCCTATCTCCATAAAAAAGTACAAAACATACAAAAAAACAAGCAAACAAACAAACAAAAACCCAAATAAAACAACAGATTGGTAATGGACCTTATATGGAAATGTATCATAGCAACAGCACTGGGGAGACTGTGACCAATGAGCACCAAGAGAGCATTACCTGCATCAGGTTTAGAATATATAATGGAATGGATTTTGCTGACTGGGCACAATTTCACACTTGCCAATAGGGGCCGTGAGCCGGTTATTGCAATAATGAATAAATATTGCTGCCATCACTAAGATCTTTGTTTAATACAAAATTTTGATTGAGCATTTCTCACATAGGCATTCGGATGGGTCTTGAATGTCTCCATAGAAGGAGACTTTTGACTTGTTGAGTCTAGGATTGGACTACTTTAAATGTGGCCTTACCAGAGCTGAGTAGAGGGGGAGGATCAGTTCCCTTGACCTGCTGTCCATGCTCTTTTTAATGCACCTGAGAATACTAATGGTCTTCTTGGCCACAGGGACACACTATTGATTCATGGCCAATCTGTTGTCCACCAGGATCCCTAGATCCTTCTCCACAGTGCTCCTCTCCAGCAGGTCATCCCATCACCTCATGTATGCAGTTATTCCTCCCCAGGTGCAACACTTGTTCTTGTTAAATCTCATCTGGTTCCTCCCTGTCCAACTCTCCAGCCTGTCCAGGTCTTGTTGGATGGCAGCACAGCTTTCTGGTGTGTCAGCCACTCCTCCCAGCTTTGTTTCACAAGCAAACTTGCTGAAGGTGCACTCTATCCCTTCATCCAGATCACTGATGAAAATGTTGAACAAGACTGGACCCAGAACTGAGACCCTGGGGAGCACTGATAGTTAAAGGCCTCCAACCAGACTCCATGCCACTGACAACAACCCTCTGAGCTCTGCCAGTCAGCCAGTTCTCAGTCCACTTCACTGTCCATTCATCTATTCCACACTTTCTAAGTTCCATAAAAAGGATGTTGCAGACGGTGTCAAAATGCCTTGGCGAAGTAAAGGGACACTACATCCACTGCTATCTTCTCATTTACCCAGCCAGTGATGACATCATAGAAGGCTGATCAAGCATGGTTTCACCTTGGTGAATCCATGTTAACTACTTCTGATAACCTTCTTCTCTTCCAATTGCTTAAAGACAACATCCAGGGACAGAGGTGAAGCTGACTGGCCTGTAGTTTCCAGGATCCTCCTTCTTGCCCTTTTTGAAGACCAGAGTGATATTTGCTATCATGCAGTCTTCAGGCACCTTTCTCATTTGTCAAGACCTTTAAAAGATGATAGAGAGCAGTTCAGCAATCACCTCTGCCATTTCACTCAGAACACGTGGATGCATCCTATTGGGCCCCACGGTGATTGGTGTGTGTTGATTTTGGCTAGATGCACTCTGACCAGATCCTCCTCAACCAACAGGAAGTCTTCCTTTACCAGACTCTCTCTCTTACCTCTGGGATCTGGGATTCCCCAGGATTAGTCTTAGCATTAAAGACTGAAGCAAAGAATGATTCCGAATCCCTGTCTTCTCAGTGTCTAATACCAAGGCACCCACCTCATTTCATAGAGGACCTCATTTTCCAAGTATTTGTTTTACTGTTATATCAGTTGAAAAAGTTTTCTTCAGATGTTCATAGCTCTAGGAAAATTATTTTTGTAAGATATTGCTCATTTCTAGCATTTTTCTTTTTTTTTTTTTAAAAAAAGCAATAATGTTAGGAAAATATAATTTCAAGGCAAATCTCACACTGGAGTTTTCCATGTTTTCCATGTATTTTTATTTTTATTAAATCATGGTGTACTGTGAAACACTGCGACCATCAGAGCAACTCAAATACTTTTTGATGACCTGAAAAATTCAATGATCTATTTATGGATGTAGTCAAAAGTTAAAGACCTTGCAGAATATAGCCAGATCCTAAAGAGCTATTTTTGGATACTGCAATTTCAAGTTAAGTGCTTCAGCAGGATATATAAAATTGTTTTTTCATTTAAATGCTAGAATAAAGAGTTATGCAAGCAAAGCAAAGGGAAATTTGATGTAATTGCTGACAAAATTCAATTGTCAAATCAAATGTTTTTGTTCCCCTGAGAATTTAAGAACAGAAGGCACCTGATTTTTCCAGTATCTTTCCATTAAAGTAGACTGGAGATAGTCTAACAAGAATGAAAAGGCTTTCTAAACTATTAAGGTTTGAAAAGTAGATTACTCAAAGTTTAACACTACACAAATGAATATGTATCAGCTCTAAAATTTTCAAATGAGAGATTTCAACATGCACAAAAGGTTGTGCTTAATGATAACTAGAAACCTAATTACTGTTATTTTAACTCTTCAAATATGATAATTTGTCAAATTATAGCAGTATATAACAGATTGTGTCAGGTTTAGTAAAGGAAAAGTTAACAGGAACAGTGCTTCAACACAAAACAGCACCATGTTAATTTCTCTTTTTATCCAGTGGAATTTCAAGCTAGATAATTTCTTATTAATTATATAAAATATTATATTATAAAAATTATTATATAATGTTAATTATTATATTATTAAAATATAATTATCTTGTTCGTTCCTTTTGTATTTACTGCACTTCTTTTTTCTCTAAAGATAAGGAGTTTTTATTGTTGTTTTTACTATTTTTTTCTGTTTGTTTGCTTGCTTTTTGGTTTTAAGGCTGGAAATTCAGTAGTGCATTTATGCACTTTGTAAGCAGAGATAATTTCCTGAGATTTGAGAAATATTAAGGCTACATTTTCTGACTTTTTACATATACTAAGAATCAACTTCACAACAACAAATAACTTTTTTTTTTTTTTGAGATATGTCAGAGATATGTCAACATTATTGTTTAAATTAGTAAAATTCAATTTACTCTAAAATGAAACTGCTGAGATTAAGTCCTAAATTTTCAGCTTCATTCAGATTTGTTGGCATTCTACTGAAACAAGAGATAAAGTCATCTGTCACATGACTACGAAAGCTTTTGGAAGAAAAAAGTGGAGAGAGAGCATCTGGAACTAACCCAGGAATTTATCATCTTTAAAGTAGATTTCCAGTTGAAAGTCTCTCTGTAGAGTTATATTCTAATACAATGCGGTCAGTTACAGGATATTATCATTTTTAATAACATAATAATGCAGGCCAACAAAACGTGTGCCATCAATGCTAACTGTAAGGTACCAGTTCCATGATTTTACAACTGTAAATGCAGAGGATTAACAGTTTTGTATATGTAGTGATAAGTAGTGGAAATGTTCCACAAAGTGTGTTGTTAATGAATGAAGAGAATGAAGAGTTTTATATTCAATTATAGTAGTGTCACGTAAATTTTCTTCAAATACAAACACTAAATCACATTAAACACACGCTAAGGCTTCTTTGCACCACTTTGCATGTATGTGTGTGTCTGTGTTTGCACTCCTTGTCCAGTAGATTAAACGAGTTTTTAAATGATAATATAAAATGTGGTACATTTTTGTCACTTTTTTTTTTTTTTTTTTTTGTTATTTTTAATGTCACTTCACACTGGGGAAGAAAACAATAACAGTCATTGATTTTCTCTTCTTTTTTTAACTATCTTTTAAAGCTTAAATGCTGCATCCTTCTACATTTACAAAGTAAATTAACAGGCTTTAGTAATTCGTTCAAGTGACATATTCATGTCATACTTTCTTTTTTATAGCTTAGCCAGATGGTATTACAAAAGACTGTGCAAAACCAGTTAGTATTACACCTGCCAATTTTCCACACTTGTCAAAACGATAAGTTGATTTTTTTGTTCAGATAGGATACTAGAGAAAAAAATTAACCATTTTGGTGCAAAGTCTGGGCAATATCTGATCTGGTTTATTTGTCTTTGCTTGATAAGAAGTAGCAGTGTTTCTGGGCAATAAAAGGCTTTAAGCATCCTTTCAAAACTTCATGTATTGTAAGACTACTGTAACTGGAAGTGCACACCTATATCTATCAACTGATAGACAGATAATTATATACATACATAAGTAGCATTAGTTATGGAATTAGAAATTTCTATGGCAGGCATGCATAGCCCACTGACAAATCAGGCCAAGTTTAAACTTCAGAACTGAACTTGCCTCCCTCACAAATGGAGGAGACACATCTGCTTCTGATGACATTTTTCTTATGTTTTTCTTCCTTGTCACCCCCTACATGTATCTCCAAGGATGCCCTGTTTTTCCTAGTTCCTTGTATCTAACTAATGTGACAATTTTTTGTCTCTGAGATGCCTTTCACTTCCAACTACACATATCTTTCTTTGACACTTTTGTGTTTACACGTGTGTAAAATACACATTCTGCCTGTCTATTCCATCACAGTGCTATAAAGTGCTTGCTTGCACTTGGGTTCAAGTCAAGCCATGTTATGTTCTAATTAGTGCTCTAAGAATTTATTCATTGTTTGAGTATATGTAAACAGAAATGGCAAAACAAAAGAAATCAAAAAGCAAAAAATATTTTTAAAGGAAGTATGAGCATCAGCTTTGCAAAAAAAAAACCTGAAGTTGTATACATCCAGAATGCAATAACTTATATAAAATCAGTCCATCCTGCAGCTAAAAGCACAAAGCTGAACTTATGTTTTAATGTCACTATGTACATATGATGTCCCTCTGGGGGCTTCTGCCCACTTAACTGTCTTCTTCAAGGTAGACCTTACTGAATAGAACATGCTACCTGTGTGGTGTGTTTTATGTAGCATGAAAGCAGTGAAGCCCTGTAGTGTATCCCAGGAGGTCTGGGAACAAATCTTCCTTCCTCTTAATGACTTGTTCTGCACGGACTTTGCCCCTAATAGGAGCAGAGTGCAGCACACCAAAACATATGTAGCTGGGTTAAGACAGATGCAATTTCTAAAGCAAAAATACGCTAGATTTCAAGTTTGAAAACACTGACATACATGTAAATATATTGTAAAGTGTGAGGAACAAAGACTGAGCCAGAGATTAGACTAGTAGTTAATAACAAACACAGCATACAAATGATTTTTTTGAAGTGAAAACTATCTTAACTTCAGTTTGGCACATAGCTTCTGCTTGTTTCCTTGAAATTTTTCTGAAGAGACACATTCTCTCTAAGAGCTGACATGAGGTCAGCAAATTGTGTATGTTGGAGAAATTGATGCAAGACCAATTCTCTCTCAACAGCAAGTATAAAACTTGAGCAGTCATGGAGACACAGTCTGATAACCTTTGAACTTTTGGACTTCAAAAATTCCAGAGGGAGACAAATCCTGAAATTTAGCACTGAATTTTATGCCAGTGTAAGGCTGATTCGTACTGCCTTATTCTTTTTCATTGTTTTCCTTTAGCAGAGGTCAGTTGCTCAACCCTCATTTTGATGATGAAAAATAATGAGGCACAGAGAGAAGTGACTTGTCTAAACTCATCCAGCAGGTGCAGAGTGCGTTTGGAGCTTGAGTTCATAAGGTCCAGTGCTATTTGTTGCATCCGAGTTACAGAATGGATTGCTTGAATTCCCACAGGTTTTTTACTTTTTACTTATAATCTTTGTAATGACATGAGAAACAAACTTTGTATACGAGCCAAGAATTTACTGCTAGTCTAAAGTCTTAAAGGTCTAATCAGATAATTGCTGCAGTCACAATTTTGCTAAAACTAACTGATCAAATGATATAGATTTAAAATAAGACGTGCATATACAGACCTCTTCACACTCTTCTGGAATTACATTGTTCCATTGCCCCTCTGGGTCCTACCCTCAGTGGCTTTAGACTGACGCTGGAGAGCTCTGTGGTCAGCTGCTATTACTCAGAAATCCTCTGTCAAGAGAAGGTTGGTGTTGATAGCTGCTTCCTCCTCTTTATTTTTTTTCCCCTCTTTTTGCTACTTTGCAATGATGTTTGTGCTTATCCTTACCTATTCTTACACAATTTGACACGCTTTTATATTTATCTTTTTTTTTTTTTTTTTTTTTTTTTTTTAAGTGCAAGCCCATGTTACGTCTGAATCCAAGGCTGAACTCCTTTGGTAACTAACAATTGTCTGCTCGAGTTGTTGATAACTTGGCACCCTCAGCAAACATCCTTTGTATTTTCAAGGCCTCTGTTATCATCCCATCACCAGCTAGTTCTCTATGCTAGATGTAATTCTAAGTCACAGGTAGCCCAAACAGTGCAGAATTACTTCCTATCAATATCTAATAGCTGCAATAATACATTAAATGTCATAGCATGAGATTGTTTAAAGCCAGGTAAAGAAAAAGCAGGCAGCATTGACTGGTGATTAGACAATTGCTGCCAACAGCTAAACAAGCTCAAACAAGTCTCCAGGCAGGCCTAAGCAAGCTCAGAGCCATGTGTTGCTGGCAAATTATAAAGCCTATACCCTGTTACAAGAAACTGCAACACCTTGTTTACCGGCTTGTATAGCCACCATGAGTCCGAGGCTTGTGGAATTCACTAAAAAAGACAAAAATGAGATTTTACTGAACTTCCTGGGCTGAAACCAACAAATAGGATAACACAGGTTGTTCTTTCACAGTAGAGATGAGATGAAATGGTGTGGTCACTGCCATCACCCCTGTTAGAGACCATGCAGAAAGCAGGCATCTTGTAAGCTGTGTGGCACTAATGAGAGGCATAATGGCAATGTGTAGTCCAGTGTCTTTTTTAATTTGGACAAAAATTTAATAACTGATGAGCATTATGTTTTATTCAAATAATTCTGGAATACCAAAATTTTATATTTATTCATACCTTGTACAAGAGCTGCACTGAACTTAATGCCTCCTGTTTTATTATGTTTGTTCATGGTGTCAGAAGTGGGTGTTTCTGGTATGGCAGTAGAAGTGGAACCTTTCTGTTAATATTTCATTACATTTTGTTGCCATTTTGACTGCAGAGGTGCAGTCTGACAAAATGGTGCATGACATGGAAGTGTATATGAAGCAAAGGTTTGGAATTCCACAGTATGGCATCCATTAATATTCATTGACACTTGCTGAATGTTTATGGAGTCCAAACAGTGGATATGAGCACAGCTAGGCAGTGGATGGTGCACTGCAACAGTGGCAACAGCAATGTGAAAAACAAGCCACATTCTGGATGGCCATGCACAGCTGTCACACCATGAAATAAAGAGTGTCTCAAGCAGCTCATCTGCACAAATTGGCTAGTGACAGTGATTATGTTGAAAAAAAAGGTTTTGTAGCTGAGAATTTTCTCTATCAAAATGTGTTATTGTGCCCTTTGTATCAATTTTAGTTTCCATGGAAATAAATAAATAGGAAACATTTTTTTTTAGACTGATCCATGTATCTGATTCCAGGTTTCTAGTTTAATCACAGTGCAATTTAATGCCATATTTATTTCTGTTAGCAGTTTATGATGATGCTTTTCACAGAATTCATAGAGGTACCTGAATAATTCACGCATATAAAGACACAAAGATAGTTCATATTAGGGAATTCAAAGAGACTTCAAAGAGAGTTCAAGAGGGACTAGGGAGGTGATAGTCTCCCTGGTGAGTCCACACCACGAGCTCTGTATTCAGTTTTGGGCCACTCATTACAAAAGACCTTGAGGCCATGGAATGTGTCCAGAGAGGGGCAACAAAGCTGGAGAATGGGCTGGAATCCAAGTCCTTTGGGGAGAGGCTGAGGGAGCTAGGATTGTTTAGTCTGGAGAAGATAAGGCTCCAAAGGAGACCTTATCACTCTCTGCAACTCCCTGTGACATGTTTGAGGTGTGGTGGAGGTCGGCTTCTTCTCCCAAATAACAATGATAGAACAGTGATAGGACAGGAGGTGATGGCTCTTAGGTGTTTCTCGTATAGATATCTTCAGCCTGACTCTCTGATTTCATTTCTTTTATTTTTCTTTTGTAAATCATCTGCCCATGTGGCCTGCATTTTATTTAGTCTTGCCATATACACCTGTGATGTAGAGTCTGGTCCCTCTTTTTCTACCACCGGTAGATACACCTCTCTACCATTTATTTTGGTTGATAAGCAACCTCTTAAACCTACCGGTTTTGATAATGTTACCTAACCCTTAGTTGTATATTATGCTCACAATGGCTAATTACTTTGAAAACCTCAAAGCCATTGCCTTCACCAAATCTCTTTCAGAAACAAGAAATCTGTTTTTGGTTCCATACACCTTGGTTCAGATTCCTAGAGCATTTGGCAGTGGAACAGACTGTGTTTCTATTTCAACATGGTTTATCTGTAGTTATGAGTGTTTATGCTCGCACCTGAAATGCATAGGAAAAAAAAATGTGTTGGGAAAGGTAAAGGTAAGCAAGAGTAAGGAACTTGTTTTCCTTTATATCCTCCTGATCACACTCGTTTCTCAGGTATACTGTCTCTATAAGCTCATTACTCTTCATGACTTTGGGGAGTTTTTCAAAAATAATTTTGAATCATCACTTCATAATGAAAATGGAGACTTTAAAAAAACATGCAATAGTGTTACTGAAACTTCAGCCAGCAGGGGCATCCTCAAGGCTAAATTGAAGATTCTGAACTGGAAGATGAAGGAAAACCAGATGAGTATGTTACACTTCACCGTATCACGCCATGCTCTGCCACGCCAAGCAGCAGCAGATGAAATATGAAGCCTTTTTTCTGGCTTTGTCCCCTAAACCAGAGTTACTGTCTACTTACTGCTCTTAACTATTGGTGTTAGGAAGAAAGGAGTATGTTGAAATAAGTTTTCCAAAATGTTTTCAGATTAAGAATAAAAATTGTCTTCAGATTTCCGAATGTTGCCAAGGAGAGGAAAATGCTTCCTTTCCCAGCTCTCTCCCCTTTCTCCCTTTTCTCTCCCTTCCTTTTTAAACCTGAAATAGTTTCATTTGCCTTCCATTCCAATTTCACTACAATTTAGTATACTAAATACAACTTCTGCAATATCCCGAGTGTGAAAAGAAATAAAATGATATAAAATATATGCCTTCAGAACTTTCTTTTCTCTGACAGACTATACCTTTCTTTCCCAAGTGAATTTGAAAGCTATTGTATATCAGGTACACTAAACTGCTTACTGCTTAGATTTCTTTAATAGAAAAAGGAACCTTTAAAAGACACCCGTTCATCCATGGTAAGGACAGTAGAGGTTAGAAAAGAATGAAAAGCAGGCTATAGCAAAATAAATCTAAAACAGTGAAACAAATGGAAAAGATAATAGTCAAGAACAGGGCATGTGAAAAAAAATTCAATCCTTTCTCCCTGAAGAAAGCTGACGGTAGAATAAGATCTCCTGTAATGAAAAGATTACAGGATGTGCTAAAAGATGTGCTAAATTTCTTTAATGAAATATAAAGAAGAATAATATACAGCAAAAAAATTAATAATAATAAATAGACATCTCAAAAACATAGTCTACAAGCAAAGACTGAAAGAGCTGAGATAGTTACAGGCATGGGAATACTAAAGGGTTGTATGTGAGCAGTCATCAAATTAGTAGGATGTAAAAAGCAAGAAAAAATATATTACCAAGAACTAAACTTAGAAAATCCGTAGTGACTGACAGTGCTAAAAGGTTAAAAAAGCTGAAATAGAACACTCAGTGTTTCTTAGTGGATGCTGAGTTTCTCTTTTTACATATTTATTCATTTCACATAATAATCAGCACAAGCGGAGTGGTTTTAAACTAGGAAATTAAAGCAAAACTTTCTGACCACAAGTTTCAGCAGATTGTGTATTCTATTTAGAAACGTCTGATTAGCAGATTAACAGCTGTTTAATACATGTAAAATGCAGTTTTACTTAACACGTAGTAAAAGAAAATCTCAACATTCCTACCCATGATGAAGATAGGATATTATGGTATTGCTATATATGAATAGTATTAATATGGTGAAATTTCTCTACTACAGATTTAGTTTATACTTCTGTATACTATTATTCTGTTTACCGTAAAAGAAACGTTGTTCAGATAAGTAGCAGTCATAATATTCTGACTACTTTACAATATTTAGAATTTTTTAATCACCATACAGTAACCCACTTAATCTTTGACAGGATACACTGGCAGTGGGCTCACAGAAGTATGAGACTCGGTGAGCATTAAGATATTTGTTTATTCTGAAAACCACACTGGGTTTTGCTGAGAAAGTGAAAACTAGGATCAAATGCTTTCTACAAAGAAATGAGTATCAGGAAACTTTATAAGAGAACTTAGTAAATCATACATTTTCTTTTACCATCAATATCAAAGCTGGAACTGCATTAACAGTAAATGCCAGTGGTTTTTTTTTTATCCCATTAATTAGTGTTGTTAGTGACTTTCTCCTCTACATAATTTGCAGTCTTAATTAAAACAAAACAAAATGAAAAGAAAAGAAAACCCTCTAGTTTATAATGTCTCTAAGAGATCCATTGGGATTGTGTTTGTCATATCTTCACCTCCAGTTTGTCAGCTGAGCTGTGGAGGACACTTCTAAAACAACAGCTTCAGGAAAATTTGTTCATGTCCAGCAAGGAGATAATGACCTTTGGCTCAGTAAATTTTCTTGCAGCAGTCTGATCTGTTTGGGGAGGGCTGTCCTTGCTCTTTTTTAGATGCAATTTCATGGCATTTGTGTATTCCTCCTACTGAACTGATATCACATGAATTACTTGGCTAGCAGCATACAAGTCTTTCTGATTTTTGCAGCTCAACTGTAACTCTATTTCTTGGTTTGTTTGGTTAACTCTATTTCTTGGTTTGTTTGGTTGTTTTTTTTTTTTTTTCATTGTTTTTCCTCACATTTATTTTGTATTTGACCTGTCATAGGTATAGCATCTCCCAGAGGTGTACTGAAACATCTGCAACCTTTTGCTGTCTGATACTTAAATTGACATTTGTTGTAGAGCTGAAATCTACAGTGAATTGAAGGTTTATAGAGATCTGGCATCCGCATTATCAATACTCTGTTTTCACACCCAGAAGGGAGCTGTTCCACTTTAATATTCAATTTAATATTTTTGATTTAATATTTTACCAGATGCCCCTTTCTTCCCATTTGGAAGGGAATGTATCCCCTGGTATCAGAAAGCATTCATGTTGTTGAACCATACTGAGCAATAGTTTGTGTTATTCTGAGACATACTGAAACATGTTGGCTAAATTTTGACCTGTAAATCAAGTACATCTCTTGGCTTTCCCTTGGCTTGATACCACAGAATTATTTGTGTTCATGCTAAATGTGTGTCTAGCCCTCCATAACAAGACAATCAATGGGAACACTGGTGCAGACCAGACTGCTCCAGGCCTAGAATTAAGTGGGGAAAGTCCTCAAAGACTTCAGTCTGATCTTTTCCAGGAACTGCTCTGATAACTGAGTGCTACAAGTAAGTGCCTCATCCTTAAATAATAATAATAATAATAATAATAATAATTTAATTTAAGTATATATATTAATTTCGTTTCGGATGGTGGCCTCCTTTTGAAATACAGAGTACGTGTGCTTACAATTCTCCAAAGAAAAATATCAGTTCAGATAAAACCATTCTTTTTAGTTATTGCACTCGTTTCAAAAATAGACTTCTGCGGTGCTTATGAGTATTTACATCAATGAAATTCCAAGCTAATACCAGTTAATGAAGATTTTTTTTAACTTGGAAAGCTCTGGCTTGATATCAGAATGCATTAATCATTTATTATTGTTCACTGATTGAAATATATACCGTCGTATCTGCAGCATTGTAGTGGATGAAGAGAATTAGGGCAAATTCAGAAAAAACACGTACAGTTAACTTTAAGGAGATGGAAAACTTAATTTTGTAATTTTGTTCAGATTTCTAACCCTTTTCTCTACAGTATGTTAACACAGCTTTCTCTGCTAAACTGACAGGTTAGCAATGCCCTCAATAGTTGAAAAATGACACCGTGTGAATGTCACGGTTTCCAATGACAGAATCAGAATCTTTTTAATGAACATTTCAGGACACTTTACTCAGATGTCTCACTTTCAGAGCAGGGGAAAAATGGTGCAGAGAGAAAGCATGAAGGAAATGAAAGAGCATCTACAGGTGTGCAATGGCTCCTTTGTGTATTTGTCCATCTCATATTCATATGAAGGCTGCATCTTTTCTTTCACTCATACTGCCTTTTAACAGTTTTCTGATGCTAATCCTAAAAACTTTCTCATCTTTTATTGATCATCTGACACCTATAGCTTTTCTCATTACTCTTCAAAAATCATGCTATAAACTTAGCATATTTCAGTAAAAATGCACACGTATTTCACAACTGCCACCAGCACACAACTCATTTTGTTTATTAATGCACTTTCAGATGCTTTTTTTCATGTCTGTCCTTTTGACCTTTTAAAGACCTGCGATAACATCTATAATTTCAAAATTTAGTAAGATTTATTTTTCCATATAGATCCCTGATTTGACAAAATAATGCCATAAAGGACCTTCCATAATTTAACAGGCAAATCTAGGCAACTCAGTGTGCAAATGCAGTTTGGACAACCATGTAGCTTTCAAATATCTTTGGGAATGTTTCAGATTTTGGAGGCATGAGAGATGTCCTCCTTGGAGACATTTTGTTTGTTTCTCATTTGGTTTTTAGTGGAGAAGCAATGAAAATGGCCTTCTAATCACATCTCCAAACATAGCAAGGATTATGATTTTTTTTTCTGTCAACCGGATGGCAATCTTTTTACTTTGGGTGTACATAAAATGCCTTGAATTGGAGGCCTTAATCATTCACATAAGAATGTTTTCTTATGAGCACAGTGGATAGAAGCACCTTGGCTCTGATGCCTACTTTTACGCAATTTTCCCTCTCTAATAACAAAATTTGCTCCCTGCCAAAACATTTTATGCCGGTTTTCCTTGTATTCTTTTTCATTTAGCTCTCCCACTGTGTATGGGAACTGCTGAGTCACGGCCTGAACCTCTGATTAATCACCTGAGGCGAGCAATGAGTCAGCCAGGGGAGCACAGGTGAAGGCAATTCACCTGTGCTGCAGGAAGGGGTGGAGCCTGGCTGCACCTCTTCTAGACCCATTTAAGAGCTGACTAGCAGTAGGGAAGGATCTTTTCTGGAGATCCACTCTACTGGAGTTTCCTGAGTGAGCCCATGATACAGGTAAGCATCCTATTCATTCTCTTTGTCTTGCTTTGCCTAACTCCCTTGTTTACTTCGTAATTATAACGTCTTAATATTCTTTGATTTTACACTATTTTAATATTCTTTGATTATGCATACTGTTATTTCACTGATTTTTTTTTTTTCTGAATTTCTTTTCTTCTTACTACCACCACTACCAACAACAAAAAAAACCCTTTTTTATTGAAATCTGACACTGTTGCATGTTGAAGAATCACTGGACTGGAAGGAATCTGAGCACTGGGAGATTCACTCTCCCTGGCTGGCAGCAGCACAAATGCTGTCACTCTCACAGCACATCAATATTTATATCAACATATTTTGCAAGTATCAATCATAGGCTCTAATTCCAATTAGCATCCACGCCTGAACTGAGTTCTTTACCCAGTCTCCAGCTCAGACATCTTTCTAGATGTGGGTTTTCTGCTGCTCAGGCCAGAGCCTAGTCAGTTATCTGTATGCCTTAACATATTAAAAAACACTTTATCTGAAAATAAATCTGACATTAGGTTCACCTTTCATTGATGTAATAAAGGCAAGCAAGTAAAACAGAAGTATTTCTTTCCCACGTCCAGTGCAGAGAAGATAAGAGCTAATGAACTTGAAATCACAAAAGAAGGCTACAGGTGGAAAGCAGGAAAATACTGAAGGTAGCAGAAGATAAAACATTTTCTAGGAAGGCTGAAAAATTTGTGGCATTGTCTTAAGAGAACAAAATTCTGCGTGGGATCTCACAGTCATAGTGATGCCTTCTCTAAATATAAGTGTGGATTCAACTACTACTTTTTATGGTCCTTTCCAGACCATTTTCCCATTATTCCATATCAAAGCCCATCTTTTCTAACCTTGATGATGCTGAAATTGGTGTAAACCAAGAACAACAGCAGTTATCTACTCTGATGTATCAAACCCAGAATTACCTTTTCTTTCTAACTTGAATTTGAAATGGCTGCATTTAATATTAAGCCAGTATCCAGAAGAGGTAGCTTGACCTATAGCCTGAATAATGCACAGATTATTACTGACTGTACTGCAGACCTTGGATAGCATAACGCACAGCACTTCTGGGAGGTCTTATGGTAACGTGCAAAAGCTCATCTTGTGTCTAGTGTGGTTACATCATATCATCTTTTTAGCTTTTCATACTGATAGAAAGCTTAAAAAGAAAGCCTGAAGTGTGCAAAATGTTATTAAAATATAATTTGATCTACTTCTCCACATAGAATATTGTTTTTTACAAAACTTCCCCATGAAAACTGTGTTTCAAATTTTATTAATCCGAAGCAAGCAATTTGTCATAACTCTTTTACTCCTTCTCCCAGTTCTTCACAAGCTCTTTAGAATTTTAATAGGAGGCTCCATCAGATCATAGCTTATTGAACTTGGAGGTTAAATGATTTTAGCCTGTTACCTTAGAAGCAGTGTTTTAATAAAAATAATGCTGCACCACTAGAATTGGTGTTCTTTCCAGAGCTACTATTGAAATCTGCTTGTCTACTGAGAAAAGGTTTTATTGGCTGGCCATATTAATTCACCACCAATAATAGGCTAAAAATTCCCTAATTTGTATATATCAAGGCTTCAGATTAAGAAAAGTCAGCGATTGTATTTGCTGAAGTTCTTGTTACTGTTTCTATCTTAAGTAACTTGAAAAGAGTGCATGCCGTAGGGATGAAATCCAGTTTCTCTCTATTCTGAGAGCTCTTGTGTGGTAAGTATGTGAACAACTTAATAAATACACATAATGTGAATCACCCTGGCTTAGTCATTTGGTCAGATACTAAAAGATCTACAGTGGTTTATACAGTTCTCACTTCTGTTGTTAGGTGAATTGGCAAAATCATGGGGTTTAATATCTAGTAATTTATGAGGGAGGCTCCTAAAATAATGTTTCTTTTATTATGTTGGTGTGTGACTTCCATATGGCATTCCTCCATGTGGAAAACAGCACCCACTGACATTTGTTGACACTTGTGAACACTGATGGAGTCCAAACAGCGGATGTGAGCACAGCGAGGTGGTGTGATTCAGTTCCCGTCAAATACTGGAAGGATGCAATGAGGTCTCTCTATAACACTCTCTTCTCCAGGCTGAACCAGTTTTCTCAGCCTTTCTTCTAGGAGAGGTTCTCCAGACCCACTCTGAAACCACTGTATCCTTCTTGTGCTGGGGACCCCAGGCCTGGATGCAGGATGCAGTACTCCAGGAGGTGGCTCACAAGGGGAAAAATCACCTCCTTGCCCTGCCACAAAGGGTCTCATTTGATGCATCCCAGGCTACCAGAGGAATTAGATTTTAAAATAAAATTTTGAACTAATCAAAGTGATCAGTAAAACATTTTCACTAATAAAAAATAATCCCCTGAAAAGTTAAAATTAAAATTAATTTATAAACTTTTGTTGTTGTTTTAAATGTCAACATCAGGCATACTGAAATTAAGCAAATAATTCAACCTTTTTCTCTAGATTTGCCAGATAACACTTGTTTATGATTTGCTCAGAAATTTGCTGCTGTGTTTCACCAGACAACACTTCCACTTTACTCCAGCATGGCATAAGATATTTTAAAATGAGCAAAGGAATGTCCACTTGAATGAGAGCAGGAACTGTTAAGACAAGGGAAGGCTTTGTGTTTACCTGGCAGGTATAGCACTTGTGAGATTTTTCCTGTCTGAGAAAATAGCATATATCTCAGATTGCACTTAAGGATCTCTCTCATACGTAGTTGTTTTCCAGTAAATTGTTGTTACTACTTGTGCAGAAATAAATCTCTCTTCCTTTTCTTTACCAGACAGCCTCTTTTTGGCAGGATATTCTTTACTCTCTTGTAGGATAGAAGGAATTTACCAAATGTTTCTTTTTATTTCTTAACTTTAGATATGGAGACTAGTAGGAAAATTGAAGGGAGCGAATCTTAGCTGTCTTAGTTTAGTAAGCCCCTTGTTTTTTATTCAGGATGGCCTGTATCTGTGTGAAAACATGAAAACGATGATACACAACCTCGAGAGACATTTTGCCTGCCCCAAAATATTTTCCCTGTATATTGTCTGTGGTTCATCCTTACGAGTGGCTGAGTCCATTCCTCCTCACAGTTTCACTCATAAATTGCAGGCAAGGGCTGAGCCAGGGCAAGTCAGCTGAAGGAAAGGTGAACAAACATTTCAGTCCATGAAGTGGGAGGAGGGATATTGTTTTTTACTCATTAGCACTTGCAGAGATTATTGAAATGGTGGCATACGGGGCACTGATAATTCTTCGCTGCACTGTTTTTAAGCGGAAAGTATTCTAAATGAACAAAACCACATTCAAAATAGGGTTATAATTAGTAAGTGTTTAAAAAAAAAAACACCAAGAACTCAGTTTTACAACTAATGCACAGACTGGTATCACATTTCCTGTATGATAACACAGGGAGTTCAAACTGTTTAGCATGTTGATAGTGTTGAACAGGTAAATCTATAACTGTCCTGTTCATCATGCATTTTCAATTGAGGTGTATGATCTATTGACAGTATCTCACATCAGTAGTCTTTTAAAAATAATTTAGTTTAGTTAGCTTTTTTCTTTGACAAATAAAAATGTCTTTGAGTATTGGGTGCTTGTCGGTAAGTTTCTCACAATCTATTTTAAGTTTTTTTTTTTGTTGGTTAACAGTTTCTAATAAATTCCTGCCCAAATAAATGAACACTTTGTCTAGGTTTATTATACAGAGCAAAAGAATGAAAGGTTCTTATTTGTAATGTTTCAAAATTTTGGATTTTACATGTATTTACAACTGAACTTCCATGCAAGGTGTATTTATGGAAGAGAACACAAAGGGATAGAGGGATGTTTGTACGTCCATTTCTGACAGAAGTCGTCCTGTGACACAAATACTTTGTAAGTGTTCCTAAGATATGACCTTCTGCCACCTACCTGTTTTGCTCATGTATGAGAAGAGAAAGTAAGTAAATGAGGGAGTCGGTTGTTGAAAGATTCCTCATCTTACACTGAGAACATTGACGCCTTCTGGCTCTCCAAAACACTCCATGGATAAAGCATCCCAGGACTATCATGGGAAAAATGCACCTTTCACTGTCATTAATTAGACTAGATCTTGTAATAACCATGAACTTGCTTTACAGTAGTCTACCTCCAGGGTTTCACCAAGTACATCCCACTAAGCTAGTGGATTCACTGACTTAAAATGCAGCTTTAGATGTGTGAACTGAATAATATTTTTCAAGAAAGTGCTAACTTTGAATATAGCATGTGAAATACAGTCCAATTTGAATTTAGACTAAAGTCACAATCTCACCAGTGTAAGTGTTCAAATACAACCTAGCAATAAAAAGGATCACAGAAATGATGCAGATGTTCTCACCCTTACTCAGACATTGCCAGTCCCTTGGGGAATTCTTTGGCAATCTCTTTGGAAGCTCACTTCTGTTGCAACCTCTGCAAATTGTTTCTTCCAATTCCATGACTACCTGCTGCTCATTTCTTGTCATCCTGCTTTCATCTCCCCCAAGAGAAAGTAATTAGGCATAATGATTTAAGGACTGAACTGCTATTTTAGTAATCTGAAGCTGCTCTTCATGATCACAGTTCAAATCCCTATCTGTTGGCTTTTCCACACTACTTTCACTTCAGCTGCAATTTCTGCCCATTTCTAGTCATAGAATCATAGTCCATTTCACCTTTTCCTGTCCTATATTAACGTCTCACAACTCTAATTCAGCAAATCTTTCAAAAGCAGTTCCTCTAAAGTAGTGTCCCTTCTATCACGTCTACCCTGAATCCCTTTTTCTTGACTTTCCATCATTTTCCAAATAAAACTAGAGAATCAAATCAAAGAGATGTGTAAGCCCCAGAAGCTGATCCTTCAGGAATCTTATTGGATTTAGTTATTACTTTTACAATATTTTCAGATCATCTTATATAAAAATTTGTGTTCTTCCCTGTGACTGTTAAACATTAGACATGACACGAGTCTATAATTTCCACATGTAAAATGGAAGAGCAATAAAAAAGTTAGTTAATACTCATCTTCCCTGCTTAGGTCATCTTCATTCTCTTTTTCTGTTGGTCCCTTAAAACCTTATTGACTTTTAATTATTTTTCTATTAAGAAATAAAAGGTCAAAACCTCCAATCATTACTTGGTTTAACAAAGTTGAGAGCAAGGTGAATATCTTCCTAAATTAGTTCAGTTCAAAGGAAGTTGCTGTTCAGCAGTTTTTTCCCACTGGCAACTATTAGTGTTCTTGAGGGAAATATGTGCAACATGCAGAAGGAAAGTAGATGAAAAGCATTTACCTTGCCAAATATATTAAAAACAAACAAACAAAAACACACAGAAAAAACCCCAGTGCTCAGACTATGGAAAAAAATGTTCTGAAAATATGAAATAAACAAATGAACAAAAAAAACTCATTAAGACTAAAGATCTCTTTTTTCTTTAGATAGAATGCAAGCTTGATCATAAAATATTTATTATTTTCCTCATTGGATCAATTTTAACTTGCTTTGTAGACACTAGAATTCAAAGTTTTATCAATGGAAGAACACTGAATAGATACAGCTCTCAAGGGAGTTACGACTCTAAAAAATGAAGAAACTTGGTGAAGAAATGGATACAAAAGCAAAAGATTTTTCCAAGATTTTTTTTAAAAAAACAATTCTACTTTGACAGTTTCCCATGTCCTGTTGCAAAAAGACTAAAGAATTGAGGTCTGTAAACTCAGAGTCTGTTTTTTATCCCTAAATAACTCACCTACATGTGATTTCATCCAAGTGCTAAGGAATCCCTGCAGGCTGAGGGGGAAAATGCTCACCTCTTTCAGAGGAAGTCTCATTTGATGGCAGTACACAGGTGGGGAAATGATTATAGCAGGCTTGTATATACACAGGTAAAAAAAATAGAAAATGGTTGCGTGTTTTTTATGGAAATACATGTTCTCATCTAACAAAGATTTGGATTTCCTATATGGAAAACTAAAAAGAACTGCTGTTTCTTTCTGTTTGACTCTATAAATCTATGATTTAATGTCTTCATGTAATATAAGGTATCAGTTCAGTTAAACTGGGGGAAGAGAAGGGATAGGGTGGTGAAGACAGGAATATAGGAAACATTTTCTAATGACTGAAATGTTTTATATCTTCCTTATTTCTGACTACTAACTGAAGTAATGTTTTGCCAAGGTCACTAATAATATACAGAATGTAGTGTTGCTTTGCACGAAAAAAAAAATGGGACAAGGAAGGAAGGAAGGAAAGAAAAAGAATAAAAGAATATCTCTTCACTTAGCACACTAAAATCAAGAATTTCAAGACTTCCATTATCACAGGCAGAAGCTTATTATTAATGTGTTTTTGTTTCTTGGAGTTCCTTCACTGAAATAGAATTCAAAACCCATGCTGCGACACTGCAATATTGTTCACTGCAAGAAACTATTTTGTTCTGCCTCAGAGGCAATACGTTTTTATGTTTAATTTTGCTCTGGGTATATACAACACTTGTTTATGTCCTTAAAATGTTTTTTAAAGAGATTGATTTCAGTGCATCTCAAGTAAATCCAGCTTCAACGGTTTAATTCTCCCCCTTATGCAGCAAGACAACATTTACATTTTAACTTTGGTAGCTCATTTGTCTACTAGATAACGATGGACATAGCATCTAATCACAAGCATGGAGATATATGCATATGTTTATTTCATATCCTCAATTTAGCTTTAATTATATAATTTTACTTAAAGTTTTATTTCTAGCTTCAGATCACTCTTTTAGCCTCAAGTGCTTTTACCAGATCTACCATAAGTTAGATTTACATAAATTGACCCTTTTTCTCTGAAAAATAAAATACCAGTATATGGGTATACAAACATACCAGGGATTGTTTGTTTGCTTGTTTGGTTGACCTGGTGCCCATTCTTTAGGAACAAGCATAATCAGAGGTTAAACACATACATACAGGCATGACTGTGAATCTGTACCTCTGTTTACATTTAATATGTATGAATGTGAGGGATGCAGGGGCTGAGTTTTCCTCCCATTCCCACTGTGAAGAATTGGGATCTTTGAAGGCCAATTGGAAGCCTGCAGAAGTTTATCAGCCCGGTGGAAACGAATGCTGATTATTGCAACCCTTTTTTTGTTGTTAAAAATGATATGAGGAAAAATAATGCCATAATGTTTTAACCCTTAGCGTTATGATGTTTGTTTCTTTGGTACTTTTAACATTAGTGCACTCACTTAATCTCTTGTCATGTTAAGTATGTTTACAGTGTAATAGGTTTTCCTCCACATCTTATTAGGAAATGATTATCCTTTCCAAAATCTAAATCACAACTTACACCAAATCCATCATTACCAAGTTATCCATCAACTTGAAGAAGGAAGTATCAATGCTCGCATAATTAGAGGTTTTATTTATTTAAGCATATAAAAATATTGTCTTAAATTAACAGTCTATTTAAAACCAATTTTTTATTTATATGTAATTGATGCAGGTGCTTAATAATTAGGCAAAGAGTATGAAAAATGTGGTGCAAAATACTGTCAAGCATAAATTGCAATGTCTAATATAAATTATTATTCATTCATGTTGAATTAATAGCAAAGAGCACCTCCAGAAATTCATCATTCCTAGAAGTGGTCTGGAGAGGGTTCATAAATAATTTCAGGAAGATTATCAACAAAAAAGTTTGGTTTTTTTTAACCTTAATAGTCTTTTAGTCTGGACAGAGGTCATCTGCTGGTGTAACTCTCAGTAAAGGGAAGTTTTGTTTGGATAGATCCATTACTGAAAAAAAGTCCCTGCATTTTAAACTGCACATTTTAATTTTCCACTACTAGATTTAATCTCCAAATATTGACCGATGTAAGGAATTTAATAAGGGGATATGTTTTTTTGATTAAAATTGGGAAAAGGTGTTGTAGATATAAAATGAAGGCCATGCTAACATGCATATGCACTGGTTTCCTTTGTCTTTTGCCACTCCAGCACATCTATTTAATCCTACAAATATTGTGACCTATAGATTAGAATTGTTTTACTACCAAAACTGTTACCAATCAGTGCATAAAATAAATTTATCTAAAAGTGCAGCTTTCTACATATAACAAAACTAAAGCTGAATTGTACCATTAACAACTGATTTAAAATGATTCTCCATGAGTAATTGTTATTTTATGACTTGAAAATGTTTTATCAATTTTTACTTTTTACTTCCATATGTGCCTTTTTATATGAGATATATGAAAGTTATATGAAATACAGCTGTTTTTCTTATAAGACTAGTCTAAGTTTCTAAAATAACTACATTTATATCCAAACTTTATGCAGAATTTCTCTTCTCTTGGAAAAAACAGGTAAGAGGAAAGCAATCTGTACCTATGCAAATTTTCTGTCACAAACATGAGTTCAACTTAGCCCTCCATCTTTTATCTATTAAATTTTCAGATACATTTATCTGAATTTATCTGCATTTTCAGTGTATGGCAGTTTAAGAACAATGCAGCCATCTATTTGGAGTACAAGATCTTACACCTTGCATTTAGATTCTGTGACTAACGAAAACTGGAGCAAAGGTCTACTGGAGCAATTGTAAAGAAAGAATGGCAAGATAGCTAAGCAACAGGTGAAATTCAATGTAAGTAAAACTGAAGTAAGGCAAAGGGAGACAGTCTGTCTTGGCATGAATTATAAAGGACCAAATGCTAACTATAACTACTGGGAAATGTGGTCTTGGCTTACATTAGGTATTTCCATGAAAATATCCCCTCTGTGCTCTATTATGTCAGAAATGTAGTTGAATTATTCTGAATAATTAGTAGAGTAATAAGGATAAAAACATCTTTAGGTCTTAACGTTAGGACTTAACGAACTCAAGATGGATCCCATCTCTTATGAACACTATGCCTGGATTTCTGATCCCCACTCCAAAAAGACATAATAGAACTGGAAATGATACAGATTAAAAACAACAACAACAACAACAACAACAAAAAACTGGAATGAATCAAGACCAAAGAAGTATAAAATTACAGAACTGTAAGGTTTTCAAGGGCCTTCTGGAGCTATCCAGTTCAAGCACCCTGATAAAGCAGTTTCCCTACTGTAGGTCTTCACAAGCAGTTAATAAAGGACTTTCCAACCTGCAAAATACATGGTTTAAATACAATATTATAGAGCTCCATTTAAAATACAAATAATTTAGAAAAGATAAACAGGAAATTATGGTTCATTATCTTTTCCAACACCAGAACTGGGTAAGTCAAATAAAACTAGGAAATGTCAGCTTTGAAATAAATAGAAAGTTACAGCTTTGAAATAAATAAGAAGAGATGGCTCTTCATCCTGAATGCAATTCAATTGGGGAATTTCTTGAAGGAGAAGGAGGGAAAGCAATGGAAAAAATATCCAGGAAACTTTTGTCTCAGGCAATTCTTAACCTATGTATGAATGAAAATCTCACGTAAATATATTAAAATATCATAGAGAAGTACTGCTACCCATTTAACAAGTTCTCCTAGTCTTATCTACCGACCTATTACTGGTTATTGCCTGAGGAAAGGCTAAATGTATCTTTGTTTTTGGTATGGCTGTTTTTTCATCCTGCAGATAGTCTTGTAGACATGGTGTGAGACTGTAAGATTGATTTATTGAATAGAGTCTCAATCAAGTATGTAGTTTTGTCATACTTTTCTCATTGCATCAGTAGGCAGCTCTTCAACTTGTTACTTTCAGGCAACCTTCTTTGAATTCATACTGTCTGAAGAAGGCTTAATATAAAGAAGTTTGGGTTGTAATGCATTCAGGTTATCAACTTTTGCAGCTGGCTTAGTTTCTTTGTTTGATTTTCTGATATCTTTGGCAAGTTCAACCCAAATCATGCATGGAAAAAAAAAAGAAAAAAATGCAGAAATTTTTGACGGACCACTTTCTATTCATTGCTCTGGTGAAAACTGGTAGAGCTGCTTTTCAGGTCAATGGGTTTACACTGATGGAGGTTGATATTACTAGTCCATGATATGTTGGTTTTGACATTTGCTGGCAAACGTAAAGAATAAGTAGTCTATAGCTTTCCTGTACATGAAAAAATCTCTTGCAGCCACTGACTTCCTATCGTTATGAGGTTGACATATTAAACAAAATCCCTCTGGGAACAAAGAGATCTGTTAATTTTTCTTTTATCTAGGTGATCTCAGAAATCCAAGAAAGCAATCTTCGCCTGTTAACATGGTAATTCTCAATTTTCTTACAAGTATTTGGCAAACACAAATCTTCTCAATACTTATATGAGCATAGGCACTCATTCAAAGAGAGAAAACAAATGGTCCTGTCTATTTAGTAACATACTCTGTATGTTACAAAAAAATTATGGATGATAACATGCTGTAAAGAAGTATTTGCTGTCTATAAGTCACTGGTACAAGGGCTGTTAGTATGATATGATACACTCACATACTGCAATTTGAAGTTTTTATGTGAAATCATCTATGGTTAAGTGGTTCTGCCATTTGTTCTGGAAAATATATTAGCATTTTATGTTTTGCTCAGATGACTATGTTTCTTGCTGGAATTTTAGATTACATTTTCATGGCTAAATGAAAACGAGTGTCAAGAAAACTTTTCAAACCATATAAATTATTCTTCCTGTGATGAGAAAGGGCAAGTTTTGCAGGAATCCATGTTTCATAAGTCACAAAGAATATGACAGAAATAATCTACTATTTGTTATTACATAAAGGTTAAAGGTTAAGTGTATGGTAATGTAATAAAGCAACGGTCTCACAAGCTGACAGATCACTAACGTCCAGAGGAAAACAGTGCAGTCTCCATATTAGTTTTTCTGGATTTCCCTAGACTTCAACCTAGTTTTGACATAAAAAAACAGTGAAATTGGTCAAGTCACATACCATTGGCTCAGAAAGAGTTAAGTAGGGGATTTGTCTTCTTAGGTTTTTATCCAACTAATCTCTCAACATAGGCCAAATCTCAAAGTTCTTAATTATCTCATCTTCACTGTTAGCCTGTCGACTTCAAATAAGATCTGAATTTATGTTTCAGTTTTGGATCAGAGTGTATGAAACTGGAAAGTGATCAATATCATGAATTCAACATAAAACATATATTAATTATTTGCAGCTTTTTATTTGGTAATTGAGCTTTTGAATAACTCTCAACACATATAGCAACTGAATGACATATTTCTAAAATATTTTTGTTGATATATAAAATTTGATTCTGACCCATTAAAACACTTGAACTATGCTTTTCCCAATAAGCTTATGATAGGGCATACTTTTTAAACATTTTGCCAATTGATAGATGCATAAGCAAAACAGTATTCCAAAATTCTACACATTATAGCTATTAACAACAAAAATGCATGTTTAGATTTGCAAGGTTATTGTTATTACGCACTTAAAAAAAGAAGACATCCCTCTGAAAAGGATGCTACTGAAGTAATGTAAGCCATCATGTTTAAAGTTTCTACAGAGGTACTTATTTCCTTCATGATTTAGTCAATTTAGAGTACATCAGACTTAATTTATGCTGCTTGAACTGAATGTTTGGAAATAAAAATATATTGTTTTCTTCCCAGTTCCATATCACACTGAAGCTCACAGTGGAATGTACTTTGTGAAATGAAAAGTCTTTAGTAATGTGTTTTTGATTTCAGGCACTTTTCAAGAAATTTTGTGTCTTGCTAAAGCAAATACTAGGTACACGTTCTGCATCATCTGATAATCTGTATAATATTATGTTGCAAGTCACAGTGGATATACTATTTTAAGGAAAAAAGGTGGAGATACTCATTTTATTTCTTATTGTAGATGAGATGTATGTGCTGTGTATAGAAATATACACTTGTGGATGACATAATAGCTAAAACAGAGCATTGCAAATGAAATAGTACTATTAATTTGCAACTTGGACACATCAAGTAAGGGATTGCCTCTTCCGCCTTGTTAAATAAGCACGTAATTTTTAACATTAGAACTGTCCTTGAAAATGTATATCTTGACCTACAGTACTAAAAAATATGAAAGCTCTGGCATTTAAGTGAAATATTACATGCAGATTAAAAGCAACAGATTTTCTTTGAATTTATCTTTTAGGAACCTAAATTAATACTTTTCTTGTGAATAAAGACTTCAAATTAAAGTCTTCCTGAAATTTGAGCTTAATTTTTTTTTTTAGGAAGGAGTTTAGGGGAAGCCAAGGACAGACCAAAAATGGAGAGAAGATCTGTAAACAAACCACATCACTTGGTTCTATAGACATAAAAAGCATATCTATCAGTCTGGCAATTCATTCCTTCCTGAGCATTAATGACTAGAGTTAACGAGAGATGCAGAGTATTATATATAGTAGTGATGTGCCTTCAGCTCTTTCTTTATAGTACCGAGACATTTCTTTGCTGTTGAAGGGAAGAGACTTTAATTCTTCACTCTAAAATCATGGCTAGGTTCTGTAGCTGCAGATCCCAAGCATCTGGTAGATCATTTGCTAGCTGTCAGCAGCAGATATTATTTATCTTTTGAATCAATCCATTAGAATATCATGACACTTTAAATGGGGTTCTGAAAAAATAAAATTTGGAAGGTCACAAACTTGGATTCGGTTTTACTATAAACTATGCTAAATGATATGCATGCATCAGAACAGTCTTTAATCCTCTCTTTTGCAGATTAAAAGGTTATTTTTCATCTGTGGTTTTAAGGCATTCTTGTAGCAACTCCTGAACCTATTCAGTGACATAAAATATATTGTTTTTCCACAGTGGTTTTTCAGCTGTAAAAATCCTGGTAGGAACAGTCCCGTCTGATCACTGTTTGAAAGTCCCAAGAAATATTCGAGTACTCACTATTCTAAATTTATCGTGGTGGATAGGTACAGCAAGTAAGTTCTTTTCTCAGCTTTTCAGTGTTTATTCTGGTCCTCTTCCTTTTTCCATCTCATGGAGGTCCAACCAGGAAGCTTCAGCATCAGGAAATGAGATCCTCTATGTCTTGAACAGAGAAAACTGAAAATCGAATTATTGGAAATTTCATTTTGGAAATATTTTTTGGCCAAGATCTCTTGTTTGTTTGTTTCTTTGGAAGCTTCCAGCCCTTGCTGAACTTTATCTTTTGGCAGCCATGCTTTGCCACATGCAACAGTTGTAGGTTTTCTTTTTCTACTCACAAATTCCTGGGATCTGATGCTCTCAAATTAAGATCTCTGAGACAAATCTGCCTCATTCTCAGCCTGGAGAAAGACATTTTTGAAACATGACACATTCTGCCTCAAAATTCAACTGAAAAACTTGGCTTTGATATTTTTTTCTTTAGAAAATTCAGAATAAACTTTACTGATACTTCTTTTTTTTGTCTTATTCTTGGATTTCAATTTGTTATTCTTTGAATGTCAATTCAAAGTGCATTGATTTTGAATGATTGTGGTCTGAAAATATTCCCACGAACGGATTACTTCTCTATAAGCAGCTCCAAATGTAATGCAAACATTAATGTAAGTGTTGTTCATCTGTGGATTCACAATACATTGTCACTTAGTAACTTAATATTTTACAAGACATGGGACAGAGCAAATTTGATCAAATGGGTCTCTGGTATCATCTGAATTTGACTTCATTGAAGTATGCTATAGATTATGCATTGCTGTGTGTAAAAATTCTTTCATTTATCCAATTTCGTTTTGCCAATACTTTGATTTTTATCTATAAGAATGCAATTTCCAAGAACTCTAATTATCACTTAGCAACGTCTCATCATGACATCTACTGAATCTTATTTTTTTCCCATGCAACCATTTGTGCTTTTCCTCACTTAAAAGTGTCGGTGACATCAGCCAGCTGTCAGAGGCTGCCGATCACTAAAGCAGCTTCCACTATCAAGTGCATCAAAAGACTAGATTGCTAAAGAGAGAAGAGCTGCTCTCACTCTCAGGCTGCAGTCACCATGACAATAGGCAGCACTGCCCAGAGTAAGGTCACGTTTCCACGGTCAGCCACCCTGCAGGGAATGGTGCTGCTTTGATTATGAGTGTAGCTGGTGCTCACTTTCCTATTCAGGAAAAAAAAAGCCAAAGCTGGACTTGCTAGCTCTGAAATTGAGACAGCTTTGTGTGTGTGCATCCAGAAAGGGCATTGTCACAAATTTAGGGAAAAATAAATAAATATAGACATAAATACACTCCAACATACCTATCTCGGTGCTAGCTACTCTCATTTGTAGCAAAGAGACGACAATTCCTAAACCTTTCTTATCGTCTCATTCACACCTGGCTTGGCTTTTATCTTTCAGCCTTTCATTATCTTGAAGATAAAGGAGCCATCTCTTGCTTTGAAACAAGCAGAGTACTTTCTCTGGAGGAATAAACTGACTTATGCAGAGACATTCAAGTTTTATTAAACAAAATGCTGTTCTAATTGCTTTGTTTCTGTAACAAACAATTTCATTTAGAATTATGTATTCTTATATGTTTAGCAGGAAAGGTAGGAAAATGTTCTCCCTTTGCATGTGTTTCCTTCTAAATTTTTGATCAAAGAAATACGTTATAGTCAAATTTAAAACAACGTGGTGTACAAGAGAAACTCATTAATCATTATTAAAGCACGCATTCTTCTGAAAAGCTTATTCCTATTTGACCAACATTTTTACTTCATAGACTGCTTTATGAATGACAGAAGACATGAGACCACTGTTTCTGTCAGAAAAATCCCGTGTTCAAACATTTTCCCCCAAAACCTACAGATACTCTTCTTTTTAATTACATCTTGTCCATTCTTGCATTCAGCTACAGTCTACGGTTTTCACCACAGCTGGAGAAAGATATACTTCACACTTCTCAAAGTGCTTTGTCAACTATCTGCTTGCCAAGCTAGCTAATGCACCAGCCATAGCAAGTGGTGAGTTACAACATTTGACTAATAAATGATAATTTTCAGTAAACTCAATGGAATTCACATTGGAGATGATAATTTTGCATTCATGCTCCTTTAAATATAAGAATCCAAATATTCAGAAAATGCAACTAGCAAAACAAAAAACATCACTCCGTTGTTCTCCTTTAAGAAAGAGACAATTAGCATGATTTCTTTCTCTTTCAAGTTTTTATTAATAATTTATACACAATCTTACAGTCTATAAAAGTGGAAAAATCATATTTAATTTGGTTTGTCTCTTTGGGTAAATTTTCTGTCAAATAAGTAGCTTTAGAAAGAACAGCAGTCAAGTAATTAAAAAGCATGTACATAATATGAAATGTCAGACTTGAAAAATATTACTTTTGTTTTATTTGTAAGTAATGGGCAATTCTGCAGTTTGTTCTCATCTTTTAATTTATCTTAAAAAATGCATTACCCTGTGTTTGTCCCATCAGGGTGTTCTTATTATTTCACATTTTGCACAGGAAAGTTGTGTCTCATCATCTGTTCCCTTGTCTCATTCCAATTTTGTGCTACAACTGGTCTTTCATCAAAATCACTCCTGTAAGATTTTGGCTTTGAACCAATTCTATTTCACCTTGTACTCCTGAAACAGCCCACGTCTGATAATCTTTCTAAATTTCAGTTTCATTACCATCAGTTATTGTTTTCAGCATGAGTGTATTCACAAGACAGATGACCATGTTAATTTGATGTAAGCTTGCTAGTCTGGAAACTGTGATGTGGCATAGACAAATGACTTTGCTGTTTCCACTTCATACAGCACAGACTTTCTGTTTACTTCTGTATGGCACCTGGCAAAAAAGGAATCTGTTGTTCATGGGTCCAGGATCTACCTCTGACGTAACTAATAATACAAAGCATGGATGTCCAACCTTTTGGCTTGCCTGGGTTGCAGTGAGTGAATGGGAATCATATAGAGCAGCATATACAAATGTTGCTCCAAAAGTAATGCCTCCCAATTATTCCCACGGAAACGACAATAAATAAGAAGCGCAAAATAACACAACTTGATTGTGCAAATTCTCAGCTACAGAACACTCTTTTCAAACATACCACCATTACCTTTGCTTTTTCACCAGTGATGGACAACAGCGTGCATGCTGTGCTCATAACCATCTGCACCAGAAGAGGTGGCCGACTGTTGCTATGGCCACTGCTGAAACTCAACACTCACCCCTCACTGTGCTCACTGTTTGGTCTCCATAAATACTCAGTAAGTGAATGTCAGTGGGTGCCATTATTTCTGCATGGAGGAATTCAATTCCACACCTTTGCTTCATAAACACTTCCATGTTATAGGCCAGTATGCTGCCTTTCTGCTGCCATCTGTTGCATGGCAACAAAATATAATGGAATATTTGTTCTGTACTGGAATATATGTACTGCCAAAAAAAGTGATGACATGAATAAGGGGTGGCTATAAAGTGAGGGGTAAGAGAGGGATTATAAAAGTCTGGTAAATAGACATGATCCAATTTTGGATTGCAACTCTATACATTCCATTTGAAAATTCACAACTAAAGTATTTATGTTGACTGGAAATGGAGTTGCAAATAAACAAATTGATGACTGTTCTGGCAATCCTGAAATCTATTCTCAAATTCATTTATCACAATAGAAAGCATTGCTGCATATTTCTTGCTGTTTGCAGGACTGAATTTAACCAGCGTATCAAAATGCATAAAATTATTGCCATAACTTGAGTTAGCACTGTGCTGCACTGTGCTGCAACCCTATCAGCTCAGATAGGGTTAATGCTGCACTGATGTTCAGTTGGTGCTGTGTGATGGTTGTGCCGCTGGGAAGAGCCACCAACATGAAGGCACAGGATATAGTCTGGGTAGCACTGTGAGCTGTACTGGGCCACATGCAGCCTGCAGGCGATGGGTTGGACATGCCTGACATAAAGGAAAAACAAATAATATGATAGAGTAATTGCAGATATTTCTGCAAATTAAAGAGTCAACTTTTGTAATACTTAGTTGGAGAGGATACTGCCATAAAGACAGATTGTTTCATTTTTGTCTCATAATATTGATGAAGAATTGAAGCCAATTCTTGGAAATTTATTCCCAAGAAGGATGTCACCAAAAAGATACACACTGTAAATATGCTGAAAAGAGTAACTAATTAGCAGATAAGTTGCTTCAACTGAGTTGAATGAGTATCAATCACATTCTGGAATCAGGGCAAATCCATATCCAGCAGCCCTCCTTTGCTGCTGTTGTAGAGGTTGCTTGTCACTTGTCTCACAGAACATGAATGCATTTTACTTAACCACATTACAGTTTAATGTGTTTGATTATATTTTTGTTTGTTTGTTTATTTTTGTTCTTTAATACTGGAAGACAAGCTGCAGTTCTGTAGATAATACTGAATCTATTGCAGTTCTGTCTTAGCCACTCATATGTATATGATAGGAATCAAAGTATTTTGCTGTTAAATGAACCACATCAGCCAAGAGAGACTTTATGTTGTGTTTATGTCTTTATCATGACTTTGTGTCAGCTGAAGAATGAGTGAAATTGTTGTGGAGCATTGTGATCATCTTAGATAACAGGAAATAGATTTTTACAGGAGGTTCCTGCCTTCATAGCAAGACCACTCCACAAGGCTGCTCTGAAGATAAGAATCGGTTACACCAAGTACTCAGTCTTGTGGTCAGCAAAGCATCCCACAAAAGGAACCTGCATCCCTAATAAGGTAAAAAGACCAGAGAGTTCAACTAAAGGACAAACAGAGATGACAAACAGTGGATCCCAGGACCACCACCACAAAACGGCTGAGAAATGTGCAAGGAGGAGGACCACTATATTAATTATTTCAGAGGTAGTGTTAAATGTGTATGCACTGTCTGATAAAATCTTTACATGTGTAACACAAATAATGTACATATGCTAAATATCTTTTGTGCCAGGCATGTAAGATTAGGTGAAGTGATCCCTCTGTGCATCCAGTGCCATAGTAAAAGAATACCTGCTTCTTAGCACCACACTGTTCTTAAGGAGTCATCCTTCAGACTGGCGTTTTTGTCTGACAACCATATGTGATTTGTTAGATAATCTGTTGGCACAAAATTAATCCATCAAAATTTTTGAACAAATTTGAACCACTAGTGTGAATTTGTAACATAGCAGTGCTTTGTGTCGTGTGATCTTGACATTTTTACGTGATACTAAGACCTTAGATATGCACTTACCATTTTGTCAAACAACTCTCAGTACTACCCAGTGGAGTTTACCTTTTAGAAACAAGTTTTGATGGAGGAATTAGCTGGAATTGATGGAGGATTGATGGCAGATTGTGAATAAAAAGTGTAAACCAACATTTCTGAACTTAATCAAGCATACGTTCACTTCCAGTTTCAACTCTGACAGACATTATTCTACATGTGTAATTGATGAAGACCAGTTCAGTCAGTAGTCCTGTATTTTCATTGCAACTCAATATACTCTTCAAAAACTTGCCTCAACTCCTAAAATCTCAGCTGCTTTAATAGGAGTGGGAGTGGGCCATGAATATAAAAGACATCCTGATTTGTTTTCCATCATGAAGGAATGTATGAGAGTGTTACAGTGAGCCACAATGAACTGTACAGTGGGATTAGAATAGAAAAGCTTATCTCATGGAGCACAGAGAAGTCTGCATGTGGGCAGCTAGGTGGTTGTTTCTTTTTTTAGGGGGGGGAGGGTGGAATTTATTGCTCTGTTGTTGAATGGTTTCTTGTTCTACATTTTCATGCAAATTTAAGTTTGAGGTAGAGAAATTACTAAATTGGCAGTAGAATGCTCTTTTTGTTCAAAATTCCTGGTTTTTTTTTTTTTTTTTTTTTTTTCCATGAACACTGCTAGAGCCTGTTCACTCCATCATTGCTTTACATTCACAAAAGAATGAAATTCTGTCAGTGTCTTATTCAAATATTGGTGCCAGAATTTGAAACTAAATAAAGCATCTGTAGTCTCTTCAATTAGCCATTATGGGACAGCATTTCCTAGTCTTACTTATGCACATAATGCCTAAGGAAAGGCCTCCATATTAACCCATAACGAGCCTCCCATCTTAAGGAAATTTTCCAACAGGGTCCACACCCTTGCTTGCATGGGACTCCTGTATTTAAGTTAAATGTTCCCAGCAGCAGCCCTTGTAATGCTTGCAATGAAATACTAATTCCAAACAGATCATTTTGTTTCTAATTGAAATAGATTATTTGATATCAGGCTGTATCATTTTGCTTTAATTCTTTCAGTAAATAGTTTGATTGACACAAACTTCTTTTGTTCTCTCTCTTTATGTACATATCAAAGTTAAAGATTTTCCAGTGGGTTTTTTTCATCCCACTTAGGTAAAAACTTACCACATTAAACACATTTCCAAGCAGTTACAATTTTTTTCCTTTCTACTGGAACATGGAAAACAAAAACAAATTAAAAAAAAAAAACAAAAAAAACAACCCACAATCAAACTCAACAAACAACAAAAACCTTGAAAAATAAGATTTCAGAGATTTCTAGAGGTTTTTTTTTTCCTTTTCCTTTTCCTTTTCTTTTCCTTTTCCATTTCCTTTTCCATTTCCCTTTTTTCCTTTTTTTTACCTCCCTCTCTCCCTTGTTTTTTATAGGTCTTTTAGCATCCAGCTGCAATTAAGTAAAATAGGTTCATCTTCCTCTCCCCTCTCCCAGTACTCTCCCCTCACCCCAAAAAAAGTTACTTTAGAGATACCTAGATGCCTTTCGTGCAGTTAGTCAGAGATGAATGAGACCAAAGTTTCTCCTTTACAACACTGAAAGATAAATGACATCAAACTTCTGCTAGAAATCAAATCAAATCAAATCAAATCAAGAGAGTGTTGGAAATACTGACAGTAAAATATTAAACTGCAATGAGTAGAGTGAAATGATTAAGAAGAAGCTATTCTACCAAACTTTTTTTTTTTTTTTTTTTAATTTTTTTGGCAGGGCAGAGAGTCAGAAAGAAAAAGTTGGATCCCTTAAGTGGGCGAATGCACTGGGAGTCAGTTGAAGTTGGTGGAATTTGGTATACATGTCTGAAGGGAAAACAGCAAGAAAAAAGTCATCGAGCAGTTCTGTATAAGACAATAATTTCTGCTGTTAGTTTAATTATCTAGGTACTGTGGTGGACACTTGAATTAGATTTCTGTTATCAAAATAGCAACCCAATTAATATCTCACAGATTGCTTGCATATCATCTTCTCCCTTCTATCCCTACCTATGATTTTCCTATGGTTTCAAAAATTCAATTGGTCAGAAAAATATAAGAAAGATACACCTTTGGTAACAGAGAATCTGATGATGTAGAAGGATGTCATAAAAACAGAAGCATATTCCAAAGAAATGCTTCCATTTATGGATAAGGGTGTATGATAAACGGAAATTGTAAGCCTGTAAGAAGTTTGGGAAATACCACTGGTAATATGCAATAGTTGATAAGGACTCAAAACTATCGTAATTCATCATGGTCACTTGAATATGAAATTCTTGTGGAGAGATGAAGGACTGAAATTTTTAAATAATGCCACTTAATATGTTGCCTTTTCACTTTGGAAAAGAATGGGATCTTATGTTTCCAGAAGGTTTCCAGCATACATTTTAAAAAATCTTTAAAAATGAAGAGGTTAATTGTAGAAAACTTCTGAAAAAGATGGGATGCGTTAGAAAACATTGAAGCAGGTATTCTGTGCTAGCATGGCATATCTCTTATTAGTTTTAGTATTGTACAGATCACCTAAGTGCAACATTATTTCCATAGTGATATCCTTAATTACCCATTTTAACAGCATCTGCTTCTCATTCGAGCAGGCTTTACATTGTTATTTATTTCAACAAACTGATGAGTTAGTGATTAAAACTCAGAGTTATTAGACATCATTTTCAAATATATGTAAACATAAAAAGTAAAGTGATGAAGAGGATAAAAGAAATATCAGTTGAATTTTAATAAACGTGTCCCCTTTCACAGCGGTTACAGAGATTAGTATTATCAACACCTTTTATAAATGAAAAGAAAAATAGCTTTACTAGGCAACGCTATGATATATATGCAAATATACACACATGGATTTAGCAGAAAAGGTTGCATTTAGAAAGCTACGAATTTCAATGCATAGCCATAGCAAGATTAGTGATAGGCCAACATTTAATAATTACAAAATAAAATATTTACTTTCACTTTGTGCACAATCTAATCGAGTACAGCAAAGTCCTGTCCTCTGACAAATTTGGCACAATTCAAATTGCTTTAGAGAATGTAAAATTTTCTGTATTTCTTAGGTACATAAGAGTGGTTGATTTCCCATCTAGTACTAGATAGTAAAAAATAAAAATTAAAAAAAAATCACTGAAGGGTCTAGCCAAGGTTGTTAGAAGAGTAATGAACACAGCCCAATTTCTGTCTCTTTGGTTAAAAACTACACTCCCTAGAAATGAGTAAATGACGCCTGACTGCGCTATATGATTGCAGGAAATCATCAGTATCAATGGAAAGAATTCATAAATGACTGGATTATGACAGCTGTAAGGAACTGTCACTGCATGTACAAATGCTTTAATTTATAATATAAATGCAGTTAGTGCAAATGTATATATCACACAATAAGAATTCTGCATCAATATTTAGCATCGCTTTAACATCTTGGAAATTTAAAATGTTAAAAAAATACCAGAGTTCCTACAGATGTTCCAGATTTGATACCAATTGGTACTTCAGGAAGTGCTTTAAAATCCCCAGTTTGAACACATTTTCAGGAATGACACCAGGGAAGAGCGTATAAAGAAGGAAGAAGATGCTTGCTTTATCTTCTTAATTTATAATTTAGCCTCTGCTGCTGCTAATGCCCTCACCTGCGACAGGGTTTTCTTTGCACACTTTAACTTTTATGTGAGAATCATTATTCCCTTTAAAAGCCTTTCCAGGCTCTTAAAAACTCTGGACAAAATAGGGTCTACTATTAGCATGTGCTGTGTCAGTATACTGGGATACTTTACACTGTTTGTCAGTAACTTGGCATTCCCTTTTCACTCCGCACCTACTGAAGGAACTGAAAATTCATTGCTTGCAAAGTAATGCCTGATATATACCATTATGATTATTTATATGCTTCTGCAATTTCAATTAGACTTTTAAAATAAAATATTATTAAATATGTGGATTTTATTAAATGTGTGAATTTTATTAATTCATTATTCCTTAATTGCTTAATTAAACTATTATGAATTAAATATGAATTCTGTGGCCTCTTGTGAAAATGCATTTAAAGCAAACAAACAAGCACAGAAACATGTTAGCATATGGCTTAATTTAAAGGTCATATAATCGATAAAAGGACAAATTACACGGAGTGCAATTTAGAACAGTCATTTCAAATATATCAAGTTGAAGAAGTTGTCGGGTTTTCCCAGCAGAAGCTGGGTAATGTTTTGTGCTGGCTTTCCAAAAACATGTAGGAAAAACTTTGGGTGCAATAGTGATGCAAATGCACACTAAAAATAATTATGCCCATGTGGTTTCCACAGCAGAGCCTTCATTCTCTTGGCTACATGTGGTGTCCATACAGAGAAGGAGCAGGCCATTTTGTCCCGTCTCCTCTTGTCTCTGTAAGTGAGTACTCTGGTGTCCAACTGTTCATTTCTAGGATCATTTACTGAGTCTGGGAATGGATAACCCAACTCCTTGAGAGACAGGGAAAAAATGGTTAAATTTTCCTGGAGTGTTGTGCTAGAATAGGTTCACAGGTAAAGTCGTTCCTGATGGTTTTTGTGGCTTATGAAAGGTCACTCATCATAGCTATATTTTAGTGTAAAAACTGTAATCATTATTTCTAACACAGGACTGATGACCTGGAGAAAATTTTATTATATATGTGGGTTCCTAGTAGAGGAGCAGAGATCAAAATGCACAAATTTTGCTACTCAGCAAAGAAATGAAAGGATATAAGGGTCCAAATGTACATCTAGTGCTTGGAAAATAGCCTTCCATTTAGTTCACTTAAGGCCTATGCAGTCAAAAATATTTAGTGAACATAGTCAGAAATAAGTTTTATAATAGAATGACTAACATAAAGTTAATCACTAACATTGGGTCAAAGTTTCTACCACTGCAGTGACAATTATATTTACATTTGGTAAATGGCAATGAAGGGAACACTGCATATCCTGAAGATGAGGATGAAGTCCAGATTATCAAATATCTTGTAAATGCAAGAATTACTTTAAAGTTGCTTAAACTACCAACAATATCCTATGAAATACCATGGTTAATCACAGCTAAGAAAATGATAATCAAAATCCAATCACAAGTACAGGCTGGGCATCAAGAGAAGCATGACAAGCAGGTCAAGGGAGATGACTCTGTCCCTTTGCTCTTGTGAGACCCCATCTAGACTACTATGTCCAGTTCTGGGGCCCCCAACACAAGGAGGACATGGAGCTGTTGGATCAGGTTGAGATGAGGGTCATGAAGATGATCCGAGGACTGGAGCAACTTGTTGAAAGTCAAGGCTCTTCAGCCTGGAGAAGATAAGTTTCTAGGGGGACCTTATAGAGGCCTTCCAGTACCTGAAGAGAGTCTACAGGAAACCTGGAGAGGGACTTTTAATAAGGGCATGTAGTGACAGGATGAGGGGAAATGGCTTTTAATTGGAAGACGGTAGATTTAGACTAGATATTAGAATGAAATTCTTTACTGTAAGAATGGTGAGACTGGAACAGGTTGCTCAGAGAGGTGGTGGATGCTCTTTCCCTGGAGGCATTCAAGGCCAGGCTGGATAGGGCTGTGAGTCACCTGGTCTAGTGGGAGGTGTCCCTGCAAGGTCCTTTCCAACCCAAACCTTTTTATGATTCTACAATTCTATGAAAATAAAATTATTCCTGGAGAGTGGGATGCTCTGCTGGAGATGAGTAATTAATGGTTGCTTGGAAGACTGGGGAGGTGGTTCACAGGTACGTCAAAGCTTCCAATAAAGAAAAAGAGAAAAGGAAAAGTTCATACTGTTTCTCTTTCCTTCATGCCACTGTAAAACAGAAGTTTATGGTTCTGTACAGGACTGTACAGTAATGGAACTTCATATAATGACATCAGCAGCATTATTCTGTATGTGTAAAGTCTAGAACTGTTTTCATATGGTATATCATCTGAAAGGTGTGTTGGGTTTAATACATATATTTTTAATCTTTTTTTTTTTTCACAGAAGTAATAATACATTTTATTAGAAAAGAAAAGCAAAATCATGGAATGTGGTAATAAAATGGTGAAATGATTCTGCAGACTGCGTTCTTTTCTTCCTTCCTGCTTTAATGAGAATATTAGCTGAAAATACCTGAGCTTTGGGAGAATTACAGCAATTTGTGTATGTGAGATATATTCTCTAAATTATTTTTTACCCTGTGGATTTGAATATATATTGGAGCTGTAGTTGCTGCTTTATATTTGTCGTAGAATTTTATACTGCAGGTAGCATTCAGCTGTATTTCTTTAACATTTGCAGCTGACCTGAAAATATCCATTTCAGGGTTTAAGACATTGCTAACATTCTTGTCCTTCAGAAGAGAAATAGTTCCATAATAGTGTGGCCTTTTTTCTTGTTTAGGATGTATGCTGTCCACAACAATCTTACCAAACGCTGATAGACATTTCCAATGCCGTAACATTTATAACTATATGCACTATTCCCCAAAGATGCATATTTTTATAATCATGTGAAAATATTAAGTATTTCAGTTTGAATAGCTTTCTTGAATTTTAATACAAATCCTGTTTTTTGTTTTTCTATTGAGACTGCAGCAAATATGGTACCCAAGGCTCTACTGGAATGAACTGCTTTTCCTCCTGGGCCACGGAGCTTTTTAATTTCTTCTTCTAATCATATGTGGTCTCAACTCGTTTAGTTCTCCTACAGTAAGAGAACTTCATTTTTCCCACAGGTAGAGAAGAATTTCAATTTCAGCAGTGAATTTCTGATTATCCTTAAAAATCTGTATTCTTGCATCAGTGAATCTCTGTGAAACCAAATCTAGTAAATACAGTTCAAAAAAAATTTTCGCAAAGAGTAAATATCTTCTAGTCTACACACATTGTCTGTATACAGTTCACTTCTCTGCTTAAGTAAAGGAGGTGTGTGTAGCTTGATATTTGCACTGAAGTGAAACTGAAAAAGATGTCTGAGGAAATAAATGAGGAAGAGAACTCAGCTTTGAACTTCCAAAGCAACTGTTGGAGTGGATTGAAAATGCAATAAAAAGTGAGACCAAAGACCAGAGGACTGGTCTGATATGCTTATTATACTGTGTGCTGCTTGGAAAATGTCACTTGAAAATGTGTACATTAAACATGAAGAGTAATTTAAAATGCCAGAATGATGATGGCAAAATCCTTTCTAATCCTGATCATTTCAACATACATGATGGCTGACACTTCCTCTATAGATATGAAATGCACAGATGTGGACATGCCACTCATAACTTTTCTGTTTGGACAGAATGGAGCTGGATTGAAATCCTGTCACTTCTGCTACGACTGAGTGAATTAGAAAAATGTTCATCTTTACTCTCTGGTAGACAATACGATTCACCTTGCTACAGTCCAAAAGGACAGTTTCCTGGAATGAAGCAATTTGTAATAATCAAAATGTTCCACCTCTGGACAGTAGTCCTATGAAGCAGGACTACTATTAGTAATAGTACTTAGTAATTAGTACTATTAGTCCTATGAACTAGTAGTCCTATGAAGGGAAATATCTGAAGGAATTTATTAGAATCAAGGAGCAGGACAAGCCAAAGTCATATGCTTTTATACCAAATAAAATGATAGTAATTACAATAGTAATTGTTACTAACAACTGCTATTTTATTTTGATTGGAGTTGTTCCTATTATTTCACTGCTGTAGTGTACCTTGGAATGGGTTTTTCAAGATGTAAATTTGAGACTGAACACAGGTATTTCCAAAAAATAAATATTGATTTTAGTGGAGATATGAATATGAATATGATATGAAAATGAAATTATATGATATGATCTGAGAAAAAGTGTTTAAATTCATACATTATGCATTTTCATGAGTAACTAAATATTCTGCTCTTCCTAGGCTCCATCTGTGGTCAGTGCAGTACATAATTCAGAAAAGAAGCTAAGTTTCAGCTATCAAGAAGGTGACTAGCATGATTCATCCTTTACATTTACAGTGGAGGGCACAAAGAAAGATAAGCTTTGTCAGACAAAAGTTGGCCTTCAGGAATACTTTCTTAGTATATTTGCATGCATAAATTACATTAACTCAGAAAGCTGAATGAATCTGAAATTTTCAATTATTAAAATGATGACTATGTCAAAAAGACAAGAAATTTCTGGGAACTGCAGTACAAGCTACTAGTATTTTTTAGGTTAAATGAAGGTTGTTGAGCACCTTCCCACTGTTGCCACATGACTGGCCATAGAAGAGCTTCTCTTAATTATTATAAACTAAGATAATGGAGGCCTTATTCCTATTTATCAAACAATAAACAGCGTAGAAAAAAGGCAGTCAGAAAGCAAACACTGACAGCTCTGTACACATCCATGAAATTATAGTGACTGAATTGGATCCTATTTATTTATTATTTATAATTCATATGCTTTACTTTCCACACATCCCTACAGAACTAAAAATTATCAATGCAAATATAAAATTTAAGAGGGAAGCAGATAAAAAACACTAATGTTCAACATATCAAAAACCAGAAATATTGTATAAATTGCATAGACAATAACACAACATTGTACACTGAACAAAGTGGGGCATTTCTGGAGTAGGGTGATATTTAATATGTAAAAAGAAAGCAGAATCAGAAATAAAGGGTTATTTTCATGGGCATTCTTTTGTCAGGATCACAATTTTAGTAACTGTACTTTTCTACATGCATGCCTTTGTCTATGAAAACAAAACAGAACTTGAAAATAACTAACACCAGTAGTGAAAATCCTTTCATTTTCAGATCTGGTCTTTCTTTTGGAATCTAGTTCATAGAAAATAATTTACATTTTAATGAAACACCAACAATAAAAATATCAGCAGATAGATCACGGGGGAAAAGAAAATGTCTGGTACTTTCAAAATTGGAAATAAATTGTTCTCATTTACAGCTTCATTTTTGCTGACAGAATGTATTTTCTTAATGCAACTTATAAATGAACCAAATGCACATTTGTGGATATCTAGAAAGTTTTGTGCAGTTAGATGGAGATGGATGATTTTTAAGTTCAGTTAGTGTTAAGCTTATTGCACAGAGTAGAACTGATGGTCATTCTCCATGCAGAATTTAAAGTTCGTTAACTGTAGCAGCAAAATAATATGTCATTATAATTGCTGCTACGTTGGTAAAAGTGCTAATATAAAGTGAATATCTCATACCTGATGAATGACAGAAGAAAAAAGAACTGTGCAGTGAAGACTTGTATTTGCAGTATTTTTACAGAGAAAAAGGCACAGAGAAAGAAAAACCTCAGAAGCTTGTGGTCTGCTCTCTATATGCTTTTAAGGGTACACATATATACCTCAGAGTTACTTACGTCCAGAGTGGCTCCTTGAACATGGTGATATGTAACAACTTCATTATGAGATGACCAAGTAGATAAACTTAGCAGGAGAAGGTGTTCATTTCCCCCAGGAAACAGCCACAAATGCTTCGAATCAGTGGGCTATCTACTTAACCTTGTTCTCAAGGACGTATCAGACAAGGAAATAATACTTGCTGTTGAATGTTATATAAAATTTTAAAGACATATGCTACTCGTTATAATTTAGCTCTTCCTTTAAAACTGCAAGATATCTTCAAGGCCCAGAGCTCTGCAGAATGTTGAAATCAATTGGATAATTACAGTGATCCATGAGTTGTCATAGTAAAGACTAAACAAAGATTAATTTCCTCTTCCTCTGTAAAGAAACACACACCTTGAAAGGGATAATGGATTTTCAACCTTCAGGGCGTAAGCTGCCTCTGACTAATAGGGTTTGGGAAGAAATACTCAGAGAGATATACTGCACCTTGGTTTAATGCAGGAATTACAAGTTGCTCAGCTGTTAGGAAAGCAGTTTGTGTAGTGGCCTCTGCAATGTTTTTGCAGGCTGCCCGGTTGCTGATTGCCTTGTGCAGAATTTCTTCACTTTCCTGTTAAAATTTCTTTCCCTTCCCTCCTTTCATACTTAGGGCCATTTCAGTATAAGGATCTGTCCCCCATGAGTGGAGACGCCACCCGAATCAGCTTCAGCACACTGAGGTAGGGCAAAAATTAGGTCCAGACTAACTCAAAGTGAGTTAGTATTTCAGTGTCTTTTTTCAAAGACTGCTTTTGGTAACATGTGGATAGAGGCTCAAATCATAAAGCTGATAGGCACTTAGCAGCAGATTTGAGATTAATGAAAATCTGCTACATGTAAATATAGGAAAAAAAGTGTGAAAGATTTAATTTGCAACACTTAAAAGGAGAAAGGAGTATTTATAAGCTTAATCTCACCCCAGGTCAATGCCAATCTTAAACCCCCCATGAGAATCTAGTCCTCCAGGTCTCATACACCTTCTTCCAAAGGAGGCTTGTCATGCTGGAAAATCTTTGTGCTCTTCCTAAAAATTACTCAGACATTTTATTTTTCCTGAGTGAATTTATGAGATAGGAAGTCACCTCCCACAGCATGAGTCCAATCCCATTATTTCAAAGGAAGCTACTTCAGTTATTCTTTTCCTTAACAGGTGCAGTGTCTGCTTACATTTTAGGAATCAATCTGATTTGTTCCCTTCTTCCTACTGAAATTGTTTCCTTTATTTTTCCCACAGTTCTAATCAAAATAGATATGCAATGATAGATTTTGGAAGAAGTAAATAGTTTTTACATGTGTGGATAATATACATACATGTATACATGTGTACAGATACATATACATCTATATAGTACATATAAAGAGTTTAGCCAGTGTAGGTGTTATCTGTAATTCTGTGGTGTTATCTGTATTTCTAAATGCTCTTACTTTCATCCTTGAAAACAAAGACTGTCCACTGAATGTCACTGTAATCCAGTGCTCCCTTAACAGCAGCAGGAAAGAAAGGAGAAATCACAGGATGTGATCCATGCCCACAGTCACAGAATCACTGAATTGTTTGAGTTGGAAAGGACATTTAAAGGTCATCTGGTCCCACTCTCCTGCAATGAACAGGGACACCTACAGCTCCACCAGGTGCTCAGGGCCTGGTCTAGCCTGACCTCGAATGTCTCCAGGGACAATAGAGCACTACCACCTCTCTGGGCAACCACTTCTATTGTAAAAAACTTCATCCTTATATCCAATCCAAATCTTCATTATTTTAGTTTGAAACATTTTTCCTTTGTTCTGTAACAACAGATCCTGCTAAAGGGTCTGTTCCCTTTCTTCTCATAGCCCCCCTTTAGGTAGTGAAAGGCTGCTCTCAGTTCTCCCTGGAGCCTTCTCTTCTCCAGGCTGCACAGCCCCAGCTCTCTCAGCCTGTCCTATAGGAGAGGTGTTCCATTCCTTGGATCACTTTTGTGGCCCTCCGCTGGATACACTCCAACAGGTCCGCATCTTTCCTGCACTGAGCACTCCACATCTGGATGCAGTGCTCCAGGTGAGGTCTTTCTGAAGAAGCAAACAGAATTGAGTTGCTATTTGTGATTACTTCCCGATAGAAGTGGGCCACTTACTCAGCTAAAGATATGCAAAGAGAAAGGATAGAATGCTCATAATAATCTTATGGATGCCTGTAGTCCTGCAAATTGAGACTATTGTTTCTGTCACTGCAGTGAATTCTGAAAAATAATCAGCAATTGCCCCTTTAAGGAAGTAGAATTCCCATTTATGTATGGTGCCATTAAAATTAATTATCTGAAAACTGGTGCATAATGTGTACAGATATCAAAATAATAAAAAGTAATTGACTGAAGGTATTCATAAAATATTTGAAGCAAAGGTCATTAATTTATGCTGGCTGAAACCTAGAACTGTATGCCTGAATTACCAAAATCCATGAGCAATAAGACAAATAGGTACTTATGAAGTAGCTGTCTCCTGTGATAGCCATACATTTTCTGAGGTTTGGACCCCAGTTTTGGAGGGCAGTGGCCAGCAATGCAAGAGGCTGGCTACATTCTCTGAGGCAGGTCCAGCAGGTCAGTGCTGTGACTTGAGAGGCTGACAAGATGAATGCCCTCTCATGGTCTCCAAGTTGTGGATATTTCAGGAACAAGTCACTCACTTTGCAGCCTCTCTGTAATCTGTGTTGCAGAAAGTTTTTCAGATGCCTGAAGTAATTACTCTGCTGATCAATTCATCCATGTAACACGGGAGAAATCATGGGAAAATGTCATAGAGCACCTAGCAGATTCTGAGAGAGACTTTCAAAGTGTTCAAAGTGTTCTTTGTCATGGTCAGATCCATTTCTTAAGAGAAAAAAAGTAATGAGAAACCGGTGATTACATCTTATATATGATTTAAGGAAAAAAAAGCATAAATGAAAGAATTATAACACTTTTTCTTTTCCTACATTCAAACAAAGCAGTGCTAAGATCAGGAAGAATTAAGCTTTCAGAGTAGGTTTTCTGGAGATATGTTTTCTGCTACTAAGCAATATTGTTAAATAAACAATTAACAACATTACTTGCTGTTGAAGAAGTACCTTTCTATTCGGCTAGAAGCAGTCAAGGCTAACAAAGGCTGGCATCTACCAAGCTGATAGAAAACAGAATTTATCCCCCTCTCCTAAGAAAAAAAGTTTCCACTTCACATTGAATTTTTGTAATATAAGAAAAGTAAAATCTAAATTCTCGTGCTGAAATCAACATTTTCAATATTTCATTGCTATAAACATGTATATATGTGTATAGATATACACACACACATTGCCCTATCCCAAAAATACAAAGATACTTTTTTTTTTTTAATTGAAATTCAACTTTTACCCTGGGATAGAAATATCTTTCTGTACTAGACTTAGTATAAATAACTTAAATAACTTAGGTTATTTATATAATGATAATTGTATGAATCCTTACTGTTCTTACCATGGCATGTTGTATATTAATTTCCCTTTTTGCAGTTGGTATTTATATTCCCTAGAACTTAAAACCAGGTTTGCAGACAGCAGTTAGTCCTAACAAATCCAAAATAGTTATGTATAGCACCCTGTATTGAACTAGTTTGATTTTAAGTGCATTGATGTATTTCATTTGCTGAATCCAAAACTTAAAGCACTAGTATGATCTGGAGTTATGCAGTCACCAACTGATATTTTCAGACAGTGATTTATAAAACCAATTTTAAGAAAGCAATTGTAGTACCTGTGTGCCAAATTAGTTAATCATGGGGACTTGAACAAGCGTGTGCATTCTCATAATCTTGATAATGTAATAATTAATGGGAAAAGCAAGTCTGTGGTCATCGTGGTGTTGAAAGAGTCAGTAAGCCTAGAAAGGTTGAATACAGATGATTTTGTGAAGACAAAGTAGCCTTGTATTTCAGGGTTTGGACTGGAACCAGCACAGTCTGCAGGGTGATGGAAGATGGGCCACATTAGTGGCATTATTTTGCTTTTGACAGAGTTGTGATGAATATAGTTGCTGTATCATGCCATACAATGAAATTGTGTTTATAAAGAATTCTGTGTTGGAATGATGTATTATTATTCTTTTTATATTCATTTTATATAATTTTATATATTGTTCATCAATAATATACTTGAGGGGCACAATAATGTCTGTAGTGCCACACTGGCAGTACAAAAGAGAATTATTCAGGAACTATTTTTTTCACTGTTGTTCATTGTAATTGCATGTAATTAGAACTAAAAAAAAAATCAAAACAAAAAAAACCAAAACACTTTGAATGGACTGTTTTTGTTTTCAACGTTTAGATTTGTAATTATCAAAAATGGAAGGACTTTTGTCTCTAATTCTCTTTTTAATTTCATTTTACTGCAGGATATATATATATATTTTTTCTGCCTACTAACCAAAAACATGTAACTATAAAGTAATTATACTCTTATGGGACATATATTTGAAGCAGAGAACTATAGAGGATCCATTCATGGAAGAAAAGGATATACTAATAAAACACTTCTTACTTTTTTTGTTGCATTTTTACCCTCTCTATCTTTATAGCTGTAGTTCAGACTCTGTGTGTTAAGCTCCTCTACTATTTATTTATATTCTTACAGAGTAACGTGAACATCTTTTTTCTTTTGCAGTCCTTTTGTACATACCTTCTTCCTCACCCCTCAACGTTTTCTGTTCAAGTACTGAAGGGATAACACACTTTCTCAAACTTTTGTGTAGCTTTAGTAATTCTTAACTTATCCAAATATTCCTGAGCACTGATGTTGCTTCATTGGTACCACTCAGCATCTGGAAAATATGGTTCCATTTATTTATGCCATTTCACCACAGATTTCCCTTGTGAATACTGAGAAGTGGAAAACTCATTTAATTTCTCCACTATATACAATTCACTTATTATTAAGTTTCTCCCTAATCCCTTAGTGGGCTAATTATTTCAGTTTTCAGTACTTTATCTCTTTCCCTTTATATATTTATATATTTAAAGAATCTTATATTGTTTTTAGTCACTCCCAAGGTAATCATTTCCTTTTTATTATGTTTTTATTTTTACGTCACAGCATTTTTGAGATACTGATATCCATTCTGCTGCATTTCTTCCATTCATTTTCAGGGACGTTCATTTACACTGCTCATATGTATTTCCTTTGATTATCCCTCTCTCTCTCCAGTGCCTCTTCCCTCTGAGACAGACTCATTTTATTTAGCTGACCCAGAGCAATTAGAAAAAAATTAGGTGGGTGCCAAGTTCAGTAAAATTTTATTTCCACAAAATGCTGCTGCCTGCCTTCCAGACTTACGGCAGAGTATTTTTTTTTTCCTCTTTTCATAGTTAAAAAGACAGGTTGAAATGCTGACTTAAAGGATTTCCAGGGCATGTAATCCCTGAAAAAGCCAGGTGTCAGGCAGGCCCATGCTGTCTTTCTGCCCAATGCCACTCCTGGGATCACCCTGTTCCAAGAAACAACTTCTTTTTGTGTATTATCCTCCATCTGCTACACTTCTTGTATGTCTTCCAGGCAGTACACTTTAGGTTTCTTATGACCACAGATGCAATGTGCTCAGCATGCCACTTCTGCCTGCAATACCAAATTTGCTCCAATAAAATATAAAATAAAGTACATATATGATGTACATTCTTTGTTTTGCTTAGACCAATAAAATTAGGAATTTCATAGTAACTATTTTTCCAGAGACATAAAACTCACATGGTTAAAGTTTGTGTGACTCTCTGAAAAAATATCTTCCTACAAGTTTACAATTTTATAAATGCATAATTGCATACATAAAACCTGCATAGATTTTTTTATAATTTTGTTTATGTTTTCACTGGAATTATGTCTGAAATTTGTATTTCAGAGAACTGAAAAGCTCTATGAATAAATAATATATTCCAGATAATCCTATTTTTCTTTCATTGTATTTCAGTATGTTAGAAAACTTAAACTGAAGGTAGATTAAGTCTGCCTTGATAATTGATCTCCAATGTTAATCTCCAACTCATTCCTTTCCACCTAAAAAATAAAAATAGCAAAGCAAACAAATTATGTTTCTTGTTTTTCTTTTAATAACTCCATCTTTTCTAAGGTTTTCAGATTTTGTTGGCTGTCTAATTTGAGTTTGAAAGAAATTAGACATGCACCTTAGAGACGGAGCAAAGTCTTCGAATGCTTTAGTAGATTACCATTAATTAGTCTGGGTGGAACCTTAATCTCTACATGAGTAAGTGTTATTTGGAACACTTCTGACATTCTGCAAATGCAGATGTTGTCAGGGCTGCTATACTCTTTCGTGTATGTAAATCAGAACTAATAATAATCTTAGCCTTTGTTAAACAAGACTAATAAATATTCCTTAAAATACAGACTTCATTTCCCCAGTTCATTCAGCGTAGAGCCATCAGAATTTTTAATATACTTCACTTTTCAAGGTAAGTAATCTGTATAGCAAAGGAAAAGATCCCTACAGGATAACTGTGCTTAATAGCTGTACAATATACGTGTGATTCAGTGTTTAGATTCCATATCCAGCACATGACAAAATAAAACAAAAATGTGGGAAAAAAGTAAGATGATGGCATTCAATGTGTCATTGGATTCCTTGATATGAAAAAAATCACAGAATCACAGAATTGCAGGGGTTGGGAGGGACTTTGAGAAATCATCAAGTCCAACTCCCCTGCTAAGTATGTTCCCTACAATAGGTTGTAGGGGTAACTGTCCAGATGGGTCTTGAATATCTCCATAGAAGGAGACTCTGCAAACTCTCTGGGCAGCCTGTACCAGTGCTCTGTCACCCTTACCATAACAAAATGCTTCTGTATGTTAGTAAGTAACTTCCTGTGTTCAAGGTTTAGGCCATTACTCCTTGTTCTATAGCTACATACCACTGAAAAGAGCATGACTTCATCCATTTGCCTCTGGCCTCTCTATAGACATTTTTAACATTAATCAGACCCACTTCAGACTTCTTTTTCCTAGATTGAACAGACCCAGGTTACTCAGCCTTTCCTCACACGGAAGGTGCTCCAGGCCTTCATCATCTTTGTGGCTCTTTGCTGGACTCTTTCTAGGAGATCCCTGCTTTTTGAACTGAGGAGCCCAGAACTGGACACACTATTCTCAATCTAGCTCAAATCTAGGGCAGAGTAGAGGGGCAACCACTGACATTCAATGACATCTGCTGACAGTTTCTGGAGAGCAAACACGAATGTGAGCACAGTGAGATGATGTGTGGTGTTATGACACCACCATTACAGCTGTCAAGCACTGGGTCACCTCTACTCGTGCAGATTTTCATGAGTGCAGCATGAAGGTTCTTAATCATTGCTGGCAAAAATGCACAGCCTTCAGTGTTTGGTAATTTTACCTTTGAACAACTGCTGAATCATCAAAAACAAGTAAAATATTTGGCAAAATCACCTTGGCCATTCTAGAGAGACACAAATCACTGTAACATGCTTGAATCTGGTTCATGTCAATAGTTTACAGACTGGTTTGGCCTGGTTCTGTGACTAACAGGGAAGGGGGACCACAGAGACCCGTAAATCAGTGGCATCTACCAAGGCCTGTGCAAGACCCCTCATCATCCTCAAGGGTAAGAGAAGGTCTCCAACTCCTGCAACAAGCCCCGCTGTTGCTTCAACCCCTATGGTAGGCCCCACAGTTGCTCCAACTCCCACAACATCCCCTGCAATTTAAGCAGAAAATCAACCTGTGCTGCTATCTGTTGCCCCTGTACACATGAAGAAACAATGGGTGTGAACATGGAATTCTTTTCTTCGGGGTGCTTGTTATGATGTTACGCTTTGATTCTAGGACAAAAACAATGCTGATAGCACACTAATGTTTACAGTTGCTGTTAAGCAGTGCTGCACAGAGCCAAGCCATTCTCAGCAAACGGCCCAAGGAACAGAGTGAGAGCAGCTGACTTAGACTGGCCAAAGGGATATTCCACACCATATGACATCGTGTGGAAGGGATTTTGAAGGGAGCAGGAGTGCATCTCACTCTCTTCCACTGCTCAGGGTATAAGTGGGCATCAGTTGGGGAGTGGTGAGCAATTGCTTGTGCATCACTTGTTATATTCATTCATATGAATGCGTATGTAGTCATAACTATTATCCTTTTCCTTTTCTGTCTCATTAAATAGTTTTATCTTAACTCATGAGTTCTACTTTGTTGGGGTTTTTTTAATCTCTTCCCCAGCTCATAAGGCAGGGGGAGGCAGGTGCTCAACCACCTGCTGGAGTAAACAACTGCACTGCTGTACTAAGGACAGCAGGCACAATTCAGGTGTTACTTAATGTTTAAGACTTTGCAAATATTCTTAATTACTTGTATTGTGAAATGAGTGCCTAAGTAAGTGTATTACCTACAGTAAGAGGAATGTCAAATAAAAGTACTGTCTGCTGCAGTGACATAGAATCTCAGAATCACCAGTGTTGGAAAAGGCCTCCAAGATTGTGAGTGTGTTTGCAGTGTTAAATCTCAGTCATCCAGAGAACACGTCAATGATCACAAGCACATATTCTAGGCTGAAATATTTAGGCACTTGGATTATTTTTTTTCCTGCAGATTAACAAAAATCTCCAGTATTTGGGATGTGCTGTGAGGGTTATTTTTGATGCTGGCCAATACTATGGGCCAGGGAGATGGGAAGGTACTGCAAAACTGCTGGCCTTTCCAGAAAAAGTTTGGAGTAAATCAATGTTACTGTATTGCAGCAATCTTCACTCTTCTGGTTGTTTGTACCAGAGTGTGTGATATGACACACAAGGTAGGGTAAAATAGTGAAATGCTACCAGACAGACACCTGGAGAGTGCCACAGAGTCTAGGGGTAATTGGTAACAACTGCAGAGCCAAGAGTCCTTCTCAGTTGCAAGTGTATTGCTCTGCAGCAATTAAAATCATGTATCAGATCGAGAGAGACAAATAACAACAAAACGCAGAGCCTGAGGGCCAGAAAGGGCTGTACTTCTGGCAGATTGATCAGCCAGGTCATTTCCTCTTGTGACAACATCATAAGGGCCTGACATTTAACAACAGATAAAGAAGATGGGTTTGTAAATAGCTTTGCAACAACTGTTTTTAATAGGGGAATCTGTAGAGCTGTTTCCAAAGCTGACTAAAATCATGTACAACAGCAAAGGCGTAGTGTGAGTCAGTGCAAATAACTGCAGATACACCCTGAGCCAGAATAACACACATATAATGCAAAGGCTCAGCAAGGAATTGGGAGATGGCTTTTTTGCTGAGCAGAGATGGGCTGCCAAACAGATATGTGCACATTTCCATTAAAAGTGGAACACATCAAAACATATAGTCTGGAAGTGAGTATGAGATGTATTCTGTTTTATTCTGTTTTCTGAATTTAGTTGCAGTGATCAATAGGAGTTCTGGGTTTATTTCCAAACAGAAGCCAAGATGCTGGGACTCACCCATTACTTAGTTTATTTAGATTTACATTAGCTATATTTTTAATGGAGTAAACCAAACCAGAGTCATAGCAACTTATGATTTTTTTTTAATTCTGCTTAGCTCTGTTTCCTCACAAATAAATCATAATTTCTGTTCATGCTTATTGGTCTTGAATTATTCTGTGAATTTTTCCAGGTATGGAAGAGCTGCATTGGATGGTAAGCAAGAAAACATGTCTCATTCCATGGAGAAAATAGATAAATACAGCTCAGCCACAACTTTCAATAACAGTAACAGGCCCTAAAAATGCAGCTTTCCTGAGATATATTCCCCTAGAAAACCTTCAAGGTACTATTTCTGGATTTCTAATGGCCAGATTTTTGAAGTGATTGATGGTAGAAGGGATTGAGTGACACGTGATCTTCAAGAAATGTCATAGTGAATATTTAGAAAGCTGGATTTTTGCAGGAGTGTCTAAATTGGTAGAGATCAAAATGTAATATATTTAAATTGAAAAACATGATCTGCCTTGAAGGCACTGGCAGGACTGTCACATGCAATTGCATATTTGTGAGTTCCAAACCCAGCTTCATTTATGTGAGTTTAGAATCTCATGCATTTACTGGAATAATATAAAACATACAATTTTACATACATTGAGGAAAGAGGATTACAAATTTACTTGGAAGATAGTATAATGCATAATTCTACCTGTTTAATTGACTCATTTGGCAAAAAAATAAAACAGAGCATTTTTATATTATTCTAGAGGAACAAGCCCTTTCTTATATCTGTGTTTACAGAATATCATGGTAGATGAAACTGGAAGTTTGCCTCAGGTCAGTATGTAATTTTGAAACACCAGAAGGTTATGCATGTAATTAACTTTCTGCTTTTTTGCTGGTGCTTTTCCCCTGTCTCCTTCCTGTTAATAATGAATAAAACAAAAAATCCTGCCTCAGTTCCATGTTCAGGAAAGTCTTCTGATTTGATTTCTTTAACTTCTAGTTATGCAAACTTATTTAATTATTTATCTGCTTATTTTCACAGGAAATCCTAAAGAAATGCAAACCTTGTTTGAAGGGTTATCAACAGGAGATGGAAGATCCATCATAAAGAGAATAGAAATAGAACACTAGCTTACCTGTAATGGATGAATGGTTGAGGTTACAATTTGAAAGCTTAATAGTTTGCTATTTGAGAAGTTAGATACTACTACTTTTAATACTAAGAAAGAAGAATGCTGCTATAGGACATGGATGTGACTGTCTGTCGTCAAGTTCATGCAAGGGATGCAAATCACAAATGTGATTCTATTCTATCAGTCAAGCAACCTGAATCATAGTGGCTAGTGTGGTAGCCTGCCATTTCTACCCAGCCATGAAAATAAATGGTCTCCACCCAAAAATACACTCACTGTCTCTGTGGATGATTTTGTGCCCACCAGTGCAGCACCTGTGGGACAGGGAAGAGATGTAGGGAAATTGCAGGTGGCAAGGTCTTTGGGAATCTAACAGCCATCAGCTGGATTCTCTGGCATTAGTCTTCAGACATTCCAAATTACATGCATAACTAAAAACTAATTGATTTTAGTGAGAATCTATTTCTGTCTGCAGGACTTTGATTTCTGGGTCTTGAATTTAAGTTCCAGTTCACAGTCAGGTGCCTTAAGCCATGTCATCCACACTGCTTAGTCTAGCTAGTTGCTCTTCCTGTGGTCTACTGTGATTGCCCCTTGCCTGAACTCTCCAGTCTGGAGAGTGACTTGATCCTCTCCAGACGAGAGCCAACATGGGAGTCAAATCCAGGCTGTATGGACAGTCAAGAAGCTTTGCTTGGACTACAGGACTACATGGAAGCATCACGTAGTAACAACCAGTTCAGCTGGCTGACAGATCACCTACTAGTAATACTGTTTCCTATCCCTTTGGTTAAAATTGTTATTGACATAAACCAGGACTGTGCTTGTTGGTTTCACATCTAGAACTCTGCTGCATTTTAACATGCAAAACATGCAGATATAGATAAGATGTAAGTAGCCTATTTTAGCCTCACAGGCTTCTGAAGAGTGTGGGATTTGGAGCTTCATAGCAAGGACTTTCATGTCATAGTTTGAAGTAGAGAAAAACAAGCAAATGAAAAAACAAACAAACAAACAAACAAAAAAAACAGAACACAACAATAAGAACAAAACATGAACAACCAACTACAACTCTTGTGGCTTATTATCCTATCCTACTCCACCATGGGATATCATGCTTCATCATGTACTGTCAGAGAGTTTCTGATGATATTAATGAGCATTATTATAATGCTCTGACACACAGGCAAATTCTCTCTTCGTTTACTTTCTATTTCTTTATAGTTTTGGTATTCCAGATATCATTCATTCAAAATACACCAAGTGCAGTACACTTACTGCTTATCTTCTTACACATATTTACAGTTTTGATTTTGACCCAAGCAAAGACATTAATTTAATCATTAAAAAAAAAGTTTACCAACCCTCCCCAAATCTCAAATGAGATTCTGGTCCAAGCTTCAAATAAGAATTCAGTCCGTGCTCTTCTAGCACTTCATTCTAATCATACAATTAATTACAATTATAACACGTTGTAGGCTCTTTAATCAGATGCTATATTTATACAATGAACCAACTGCAAACACTTTTTACCACTAAAAATACAGAAAATACATAGTGGTTCCTCAAGACTTCACTAGAGTATGGGCTATGAATTAGATATGGGTCAGAAAATCAGAGTGCAGACAATGTCAGCTGCACCTAACAGCCTGTGACTCAAATACTGGCATGTGGTACTAAATTGGAAATCACTTGCAGCACAGAGAAATAAGTTGTTTAGTCATTCTGAATTAAGACACACCCAGGAGGAAATTGTGTTGGTTCATTTTGTTGGTTCTTTGGGAGTAAATATAATGATATAAAGAAAATGAAAAACAGACTTTGACTACAAAACTAATGGCCATCTTTCCCAATGCCAGTGATGTACTACAAAATATTTCCAACGTGGAATGAGAAGAAGGAGATTAAAGTCTCTGCATTGTGTATTATTGATGTTTGTGTGTGTGCTATGAACCTTTATGAAAGCAACATCTGCTCCCATTTGTATGTTAATTTTTTTTGGCATTTAAAATTTGGCTTTAAAAAAATATTCTCTCTGTTTTCCCTTAGAGTGAGAAACTGAGATATAAAGCAGGTGCTGTACAGAGCTATGAGAGCATCTGATTTAAATTAGAAATAAAATCATCTCAGAGGAGTAACTTCAGTCATCACAGAAAGTGAGTGTCAAATGCCAAGCTACAGTATGCTAATAAAATTTGAACTCATATTGTCAGATCAAGTATCTTCATGTATTTCTTGTTTGCATTTTATTTGTGAGATTACTCTATTATTTCCATTTTCCTTCTAGTGTTCTATATTCCCTCTCAATACAGCCATTTCAAAGGCAAAGGAACCTTCTGATTCCTATATCCTGTACTGCTGATTTCCCCCAAATCTGAGCCATGCTGCTGACTACACTAAAGAGCAAATACATTAGAAAACATTCTGTTTTGCTGAAAAAGCCAAAAATATGCAATGATGTTGCAGGGCTCATTTACAAAGTTCATAAACATCAAAAGAACAGAGATAAATGTAGGTTCAAATTGATCTCCATAGGTCATCTGTCAATATCAAGTTGCATTTCTGATGCATCCAAAGGTGGAGATTCCACAGTATCCCCAAATGACTGGAATTTGACCACTAATATGAAGAAATTTTCTTTTTCTCCATTTCTAATTACAATTTCCCATTTTCCAATTTGTGTTCACTGCTTCTTCTTCTATTGTCTTTCATATCTGGGAATATTCAACCTCTTGTCTAAACTCTCCCATTAGGTAGTCTCTTGACTGAGCAAACACAAACTGCAGACTCTCCTTGCAAAGCATAGCTTTCAGCTCACTAATAGCCTTTGTGGGCCCACCACTGCATCAGTCTCACCAAGCATCTCATGAACTAGTGAGCCCAGAACTGAGCATTACATTTCAGATGCAATTGAAGGGCTTTATCTGTGCCCTATTCTTTATCAGGCAGTGTGTGGCAGACACTTAAACCATGCTGCTCTCACCTGTGATACTCACCCTCTTGACTGGATGAGATTTCTCTTGTTTAACTAGTGCTTTTTAGCAGCTAACACTGTTTAAGAGCTCTGAAAACTTCATTCTTTTTTTAACTGGAGAACAAATAGCCAAATCCACAAGCCACAGGTGCTTCTTCTGTTGTATTGCATAGTTGTCTCTTCAAACCTCATCACTCCTGTGTTCATAGCTCCTATGCACAGAGTACCTGTCTTAGAGCCAAACTGTGAGGACAACATTCCAAGATCACAAAGTAAAAAGACTCTGGTTCAAGTGGTTTCATGTTATTTCTCAATTAAAAAAAAAAAAAAAAAAAAAGTTTTCACACACAAAAAAAGGGGAAATTAGATGTCTTCATAACTCCCAGCATCTTACTGTGGAATAACAGAATCATAGAATATCCCAAGTTGGAAGAGACCCATAAGGATCCAACTCCTGAAATAACCCTGATGTGATTTATTGTCCACTGGACTGTTATTAAAATGCAATTCTTTGACCTCAGGTTGACAAGATGGGTTCTCAAGGAACAGTTTTTCCCCAACACAGGTAGGCTATGGGGCATGGCCAGCCAGACCCTCTCAGTGAGAGTTTTGTAATCTTCATTCTCTTAATTATTTTTAATTAATTTATTTTTTTAGACTTGTTTGTTCTGCTTCATCTCCTTGTATTTTTGTTTGTTTGTTTGCTTGTTTTATTTTGGTTTTGTTGTTGTTTAAATCCTTATGGACACCAGTTTGGTTGCATGTACACCACTGATTCATAGACATGATTGACCTAACCTTAAATCAGTGCCAACCTGTTTAAATCCCATGGCACAGGGAAAGCCTTCAAAAGTAAGAAGGTCCCAGCTACTTGATTTGAACCCTACTGCTCTCTCCTTCTTCCAGAAATTCACTCTCTAGAATACTAAAGAGGACCGATTATACAGTTGAAATGGGTGAACAGCAGCAATTATATAAATTAACAATTATTAGTCTGTATTTATTATTTCTACAATGGTAGCAACACATTATTCTGTTATGAATTTTAGTAATTTTCTAAATACTCCTTTCATTGATTACTTTGCAATTTAAAGTGCTTATCCAGATAACTTTGTGAATCTTAGGGCCCTGAGAATTGATTTCATCTCAGTTCCCTTCTTTTCTGAGTGCAAATCCCAACATAATTGGGCTAACCTCATACAACACAAAAATGAAGTCTTCAATTGCAAGTGCTGCTGTAATATTCCCATTCACACACTGCTGAAAAAAATAAAAAAAGAAAAAAAGGTGCATCTCAGAATATCTTCTCTCTCTCTCTTTTTTTTTTTTTTTTTTTTTTTTTTTTTTTTTTTTTTTAAATATTCTTCCATTAACTTCTTGGAAAGAGATTATCCATTCCAAAAACAAGGGAGGTGGCATAAAGAAAGGCTGACTCTTATATGGAGGACAGAGGTAAACCTCTTTTATGAATTAGGCTTATAGTAAAAACTCAGCAACTTAATTACTAAATTGTTGTTTTGCACTGGGTTAAAAATGCTACGGTCAACTGATGTCAGTTATAAAAATCTTTGTCAATTGTGTGGAATTCTGTCTGTTTAGGGGATTAAATGCTTGTAATCTTATGTAGGTAGATATAAATTCATCTATTCCATCCTGACCTCCTTTAAAATTTTTGAGTTATCCTTCCAAAGCTTTCATCTTGCTTTTAGGACAATGTTGGAAAGCAGTGAAGCAAAATAAAACAACGTATGAAAACAAAGGCTGGGATGGGGACTTGGAAAGAGCATGTCAGGGGCACTGCAGTCTCTGAGTGCCATCTGAGCCCTGAAATTTTCTGCTGATTTACTGTAATCCCCCTTTTGATGGTATTTTTGCACACATTATGTGAGTGTTATGGTGCTAGGATATTGTAAACATTACAGCCTCAATTAGGAGTTTTTCTTATCAGTGATACAGTAGGCTTGAGGGAACAACAGCATAAGAAGTTGGGAAAAGTCAATCTAAAAAAGCATTTTCCTACAGAAGTAAGGTTTTAAAAGTTGAATGTTCTCTAAATAAATAATTCTTGAACTCCTCACCTATTAAAAATCAAAACACTTGGAAATCTTCCCTATTCAAGGACAAAAATCTCATGAAATTTTAGGATTTTCTTCTAGACATAATTGCACCCATTACAGCCCTGTTAGCTACTATGGCAATAAGGTTACAGATACCTTTTATGGATAAACCATTTTTCAGAATGATTTTCTCAGTGAAGTTTCAGTTCTGTTAGGCCATTAGATGTTCCTATGATGTTCATTAATAAGAATCTTATCTCAGTATTTCTCTTCCCCTATAGCAGGGGGTTGGAACTAGACGGATCTTAAAGGTCCCTTTCAACCCAAACCATTCTATGACTCTATGATTCTCTTTTCTCTCCTTTAACATGGTTGTACATCAGGTATTTTGAGCACTGCATTAGTCTTGGCTTAAGGTCTCCATGGTGAGTTTAAAGGGCCATTTCTCTAAGTTCATTTTAACCACAGAGAGAGATTTGGTTACTTCTTGTTTCTTTATTTTTGCTATTAATTAAGGAACTTAACTTTAGTTAATCTTCAGACTTCAAATGTCTGTGACCTAACTAGCACTGAGGTCTTGTCTGCTCTGAGTTAGTCAGGACCCTTTAAACTGAAGTTTTACATTTAATAATTAAGCATTTCTGGATTACAAGATCTCGGCTTGGATGAGACATCAAAACACTACTATTAAATAAAAATGAAGTGAAAATGGTCCCAGTTTTGTAAACTGCTCCTTGCTGCCAATCTGTGTGTGCTTATCACTGTTTTTCTGTTTAACATTCTTTGTATGATTAAAAGACTGTAAGAATTTTTGGACATTTTCACAAGTGTGTATGTAACATTGGCTATCTATTTACCTTTTTAAGTACTTAGATTCACAGTTCACAGAAAGTGAGCTTATCACTACTTCTCCCATCCTCCAAACCAACCATACATCTTGGATGGTTTGTATATGAGTGCATGTGAAACCAGCCAGCTTCTCTGGGCTTGTCATCATTCAAATACAGAGAGTAAGCAAACTGTTATCCCTGATGTGGCTTTAAAGTGCATATTTATGTAAAACCCAGGAGTAACTCATTTCTGCTTCTGGTTCTACAATAGAGTATTTTGGGAACAGACTATAGCACATGCCTTCATATACCAGTCTAAACTCTTATGTTCAGTGATTTCACCTACTTTTTTGCCCCTATGAAAAATTTTATAGCCACAAGAAAAGAAGAAAAAAAGAGGACATTACTTTTTGAATTCAGTCTTCATGGTCAGAAATGAGAAGTCAATTAGAAGTCATTTTACAAGCAAATAATTTAGAATTCTCAAATTCCTAGACTAGTTCTTCGCTGCAATTATATCAAAGTTATTTTGAAATATGTTTCTGAAAACACAGATACTGGCTTGGTTCCCTTTAGCTTTAGTATCATTTTTTTATATGACAACTTCACAAATATTATATAGATCCACATCATTAATGCAGAACTTATTCTGCAAACATTTTTATTGGCATCTCAATTGTTATTGTTGAGAACACCTAAAGGTTCATAATTTTAATACTATACAGTGAAAAGTTGAGGAATTCCTGAGAAGAAATTAGTAGAAATTTGGTTTTGTGAAAGTCACTCATTTTCAAAACAAACTAACTGACAAAAAAATGTCCTCCCCTTTATGCATTACCTATTTTTAATTAAAATGAATCCACTCTGTTCTTAGAAAGAAAATTAGTCAGGCAATGCTCTGATTCTTAGTGCTAAGAATAGTGATGAACAGCTTGTGATCCATATCTTTTTAGAAAATCAACATTTTTCAGGTTGATCTAAAAGAAATGCTTCAGAGAAAATATGGTTTATCACTTTCACTTACATCAAAACACATCTGATATCCTTACTGGTAGATACATTGTACAGCTACTAGAACTAATGGTGTGTTCTGTTTGTATATATAAAGGTGTAATTTCAGCAGTATCCATTTCCTAACACCCCTCCAGAGATAGAACGCACTAATTCTTATTTTTTCTTTTTACAAAAAGACATTCAACACAGCAGAGATTGGCTCATAATTAGCTTAGAAGACTCATCAAGGTTTGTCATCGGTGTACAAAATTCAGAGGACATTTTCATGAGATGCTTTGTTAGGTAACCACTGAAATTATTATTCATGGCCTTGAACACCTTCAGGAATACATGCAGGGATTGTTACACCTGTTACCTGCATATGTGTATAACCAGTTGGAAATAGGTGTATAGCCAGCTGGAAATGCACAGTTCATTCACACTACACACCATGATCATCAGTTGTCTCTACACCAGATTACTGTGGCAGGCCACTGTTCTGTTTGGCTGGTAATATTGGTCAGAGAGAGCTTGAAACAGTGGCAGCTCTTGTCTTTTGGTGGGTAGCATCAAAGCACAAGCTTCTATGAGACATCAAGAGCTGATAATTGTATTCTCTTGCTCAGCAAGGGGCGTTCATGTGCCTTTTTAACATAACATTGCACTGAAAAAGGAGTTGAGTAATAATTAGGGGAGATTCAAACTGTACTTAAAGTACCTCACCATGTCTTTATGCTTTGTCATGTCCTCTGCAATGTCTAATCTTGGAATTAAAATGCTTTTTGTAGAAGCAGAGTTTACATAGAACGACACAATTCTGTCTCCCTTAATTGCTTGTTGATTATGAATTCAAATTCAAAATAAATGGAACAAGTCTTTGGATGATGTTTTCTAGGGGTTGCGGATTTGCTAAAGATTCTTTTAAATCGGTCCTTCATTGCTTCTAAAAAAGACAACTTGCAGTGTTGCCAGAGCAGAAAATTCTTGAGTGTAAAACTGCTGATATACGTCTATACATTATATACATATACATTATACTGCAGATGCTGGGCTGCTCTACCTTATCTAGACTGCTGAGGTTCTTGAGTACTATTGGAAAGTTCCATTAATTGTGAAATCTGCTCCATAGCCATGTGCTCTAGAAGTAGCAACTAATTTCACTTTAATTGACTTCTGGTGTTTAATCTGTTAAAAGTCACATTTTCCAAATTTAATCTGCTGCCCCAAAGGCTAGAAGTGCATTCTAAACCAAATGGATGTCTGGATTGTTCTGTGTAAAGCAGAAGGCTCTCAATTAAAAAGTGTGAAGTAGCTTGAGACTAACAATAAAACCATAAGCTTTGGTAACACAGAGGCATCTCAGGGAGAAGGATATACATAAACCCAATATAAAAATGCAGCAGTGCCATTATATGGCAAGGTAAATAGGGTATTTAAGAAAGAGTATAACTGCTACGTAGCAACTTTTAAGAGAGAGCAATGAGAAAAATGTGAAAGAAAAGCCTGAAGCCATCAAAGTCAGTGCAGAAGGAGGGAGTTAGGAGTTCTAAGAGAGGAGCAGAAGTTCCCTGCAACCAAGGAGAGGCCCATGGAAGGAGCAGGCTGTCCTCCTGCAGCCCGCTGAGGACCATGTCAGAGCAGGTATCTACTCTGCAGCCCAAGAAGGAGCTCAGGTTGGCAGAAATTACAGTACATGGGGGGCTCATGCTGGAGCTGAGAGCTTCTAAAGGACTGTGGCTCATGGAATAGATCCATGCTGGAGCAGAGGAAACCCGAGGAGGAAGGAAAGGCAGAAAATAGTATTATGAACTGACTGTCACCTCTCATCAGGAATGGATGAGTGATGTTGAGTATGGGAGGAAGAGGGGTTGGGGGAAGGTGGTTTTACCATTCTCTTCCAATTTTAATTGGCAAGAAATTAAATTAATTGATAAAGAATCATAGAATGGCTTGACTTAGAAAAGACATTAAATAACATATAGTTCTAATTCCCTTGCCATGGACAGGGTTTCCACCCACCAGACCAGGCTGCACCCTCCTCCTCCAACCTAGCCTCGAGTACCTACAGGGATAGGGGATCCACAGCTTCTCTAGGTAATTAGGGAGTGACCTCTTTATCTTGACCACAAGCAGCTGGATGGGCAGTTAGCTAACGTCAACCCACCACAATCTTCCATTTTCTTTTTCTAAGAGGTGACAAAGTTTAACCTAGCTAAAACACTGAGCAACTGGTTGGTATTACACGTGATCACTGCTGTGTGTAGATTGTGCCTTTTTCCTCATATTCCTGTGATGAGCCTTGATTATGCTATCATCAGATAAGGCTGAGTCACCTGCAGAGGGGATTGGTAATGTTTGGTTTTGTTTCCTTATTTTTTAATGGTTACCTGTGTTACATTCCTATTATTAGCTGGTCTGTGTCACCCATCAGTTAATCTCTTTCTGTGAGTAACCCAGCTTGAAAGGCCTCCGTTGATTTAAAACAAATAATAAGAAAATATAAGGGTTGTGTATATTTTTATGTAAGATAGTGTTTTAATACAGAAAATAAAACAATGAGAAAGGCAGGAAGATAGGCTGCCTTTGTTCTCAAAATGCTGTTATTTTTAAATGCTATGCGTCTCTGATTTTTCACACCCACCAATGCTGCAAGATGCAAATTGTCTATGATATGGTTTCATAGACCTTATAGTATAACCCTTCTGTTTGTTTTGATCTGAATTTTCTCATTTTTATGATGTTTTTTATTTATACATCTCATTTCATAACAGATCAAAGAAATTGTTCCAGAGATGATTCTGTAGCTGAATTTTAAACTTCCGTGTATATCGTACAGTTCATAGCATGTTCTCCCTCAGTTTGTAGCATAGAAACTGGCCCATTGGCAATGTTTTTAATAGTCATTTCTATAAAACATCTAAGTAATTTTTTGAAGCTCGTTTAATGAAATACACAGATTTCTGAGGTCATTACAGAATCACAGAATAGCCCGGGTTGGAAGGGACCCCAAGGATCATGAATCTCCAACCCCCCTGCCACATGCAGGGCCACCAACCTCCTCATTTAATGCTAGACCAGGCTGCCCAGGGCCCCATCCAACCTGGCCTTGAACACCTCCAGGGATGGACGGGGCATCCACAGCCTCTCTGGGCAGCTGTTCCAGTGCCTCACCACTCTCTCTGTAAAGAATTTCCCCCTGATGTCCAACCTAAATCTCCCCTCCCTCAACTTAAAACCATTTCCCCTTGTCCTGCAGTTATCTACCCTTTCAAAGAGCTGATTCCCCTCCCCTCTGTAGGTTTCCTTTCGGTACTGAAAGGCTGCAATGATGTCACCCCGCAGCCTTCTTTTCTCCAGGCTGAACAAGCCCAGCTCCCTCAGCCTGTCCTCACAGGGGAGGTGCTCCAGTCCCCTGATCATCTTCATGGCCCGCCTCTGGACCCTCTCCAACAGTTCCCTGTCTTTCTTGTACTGGGGGCTCCAGACTTGGACACAGTGCTGCAGATGGGGCCTCACAAGAGCAGAGTAGAGGGGAACAATCACCTCTCTGTCCCTGCTGGCCACCCCTCTTTTGATGGAGCCCAGGATACCATTTGCTTTAGAAGCCGCAAGGGCACACTGCTGGTTCATATTAAGTTTTTCATCTATCAAGACCCCCAGGTCCTTCTCCACAGGGCTGCTCTCAAGGACCTCTCCTTCCAGTCTGTAGGGATGCCTGGGATTCCTCCGGCCCAAGTGCAAAACTCTGCACTTTGCCGTGTTGAACCTCACCAGGTTCACCCGGGCCCACCTTTCTAGCCTCTCGAGGTCCCTCTGAATGGCATCCCTTCCTTCAACCATGTCAACCGCACCACTCAGCTTGGTGGCGTCAGCAAACTTGCTGAGGGTGCACTCGATTCCATCATGGATGTCATTGATAAAGATGTTAAAGAGCACCGATCCCAAGACAGACCCCTGGGGGACGCCGCTCGTTACCGGCCTCCACCTGGACACAGAGCCATTGATGACCACCCTCTGTCTGCGGCCTTTCAACCAGTTTCTTATCCATCGAGTGGTCCACCCATCAAATCCACATCCCTCCAGTTTGGAGATAAGGATGTGGTGGGGGACCATGTCAAGGCCTTGCTCAAGTCCAGGTAAATGACATCGGTCGCCTTTCCCTTGTCCACCGATGCCGTCACTCCATCATAAAAGGCCACCAGATTGGTCAAGCATGACCTTCCTCTGGTGAAGCCATGCTGGCTGTCACGGATCACACGCCCTTTCCTCATGTGATCAAGCATGTCATCCAGGATGATCTGTTCCATGATCTTCCCAGGCACAGAGGTGAGACTCACCGGCCTGTAGTTCCCTGTGTCCTCCTTGCTCCCTTTCTTGTAAATGGGAGTGATGTGACCCTTCCTCCAGTCATCCAGGACCTCACCTGACAGCCACAACTTTTCAAATATGATGGAGAGTGGCTCGGCAACCACCTCAGCCAGCTCCTTCAGAACCCTGGGATGCACGCCATCCGGCCCCATAGACTTGTACACATTCAGTGTCATGAGGCAGTCTTGGACCTGCTCTGTCCTCACGGGGGGGGGGACTTACCACCCCGGTCCCCACCTGGAGGTTTAGGGATGCAGGGCTCAGGGATGTGAGAAGTACTGGAATCCTGGCCTTTGAATTACCTCTGAATAAATCCGCTTCGTTTATCTGTGGTTGAATTGACCACAAAGAAATAACATTAAGCTTTCCAAACATATCTTTTCCTGTGAGCTGTTGGTCATAATTTTTAGTTATTTTCATTTTGTATTTTTACAGAGAAGTTTAAGTCAATGTCTTTATGACCTAAATTAACACTGTACTTGCTTGTATATCACCCATGCACTTTTCCAAATGCTAATACTCTTTTAACTGCCCTCTGTCTCCATCTCAGAGTTATAAATGAGACAATGTTTTTGCTGCAGTATTGAGCAAAGTATTTAAATTAAAGGAGATTGCTAAGAAATCAATTTGTAACCTGTCTGATGTTGTTTGCTAGATTTTACTTATCAGTTGATGCTTCCGATCCTCCTCTAATGTCAATGAATGACACTGTGTAGCATCCTTAAAAGGTGCTCTATACCTTCATCTCAAGATAGGCAATTTATTACTTTTAATTAGTTTAGCTGTCCACTCAAAAGGTTTTCCTTCTGAGCTCTTCTTTTATTTCTAGGAAAAAATTAAAAATAAAAAAAAAAGAGAGAGAGAGAGAGAGAGAGAACCAACTTTGCATTTTAATTATGTCAATAACGCACAATTTCAATGTTCTTTTTTTCCTTCCCTTACATTTAATTATTTTAGAGCAAGTAGAGAATTGTCATCGCTTTCAGTTCAGCTCCTAGATTCAAAATGAATGCACATCACTGGATGAAATTACATTTGAGATTTGCTGTCATCGCCATGAGTTCCAGTTTTTGACTAGAAATCAAAACACAAAAATTTGCAAGACTAACAGCACAATAATTCTGTGATAATGCTGACCAGTATGGCATGTGGTATTCCTAACTTTGGACACGTTCCACTCATCATGATTTCTACAGTACCTTTCCACTGTCATCACTGCCTTGACCTGAATACTAGTCCTGTATATTCTTGAAGCGAACGGTACACTCTACTTCTTGTTTATGGCTAGTTCAACAGAGAGTGTTCTACATAAGACTTTGTCCTTCAGAACAGCTAAACAGACAAGGGCATCATTGTAATTCTTATTTTTCCATACACTAAAACAATATCTTTCATTTTCACACAATCTATGTCAGTGACTAGTCCATAAAACCAGGTGTGTTTTGCGTTGCCGAAACCTATTTGCTCATAAATACCCAAGAAAGTCAGACAAAGATGGTACATGTGTTTCAGCATCAAATAGAAGTTCATTGCTTCCTTCTTAAATGCAATTTCCAGCAACAAGAGACACTGAGGTTTTTTCCAGACTCTCCTGTACTTTCGTGTTTGTCACAGCAAGATGTTTCCAAGATGTCACCAATTTTTGCCTCAAAAGCCATTTTTGCTAGGGGTGCCAACCTCATGCTGGAAAAATCTGCAAGAGATACATGTATGTTTTTATTTTATTTGTGGGAGTGTTGTGGGTTTTTTTGTTTTTATATTTTACTTTTATGTGTAATGAATACCTCTCCCTATTGTTTTCCCTTCCTTCCATCCTTAATTCTATGTTGGTTTCATATTCAAGGTATTAAGTGTTTCACACATTAGGAATCTGTTCAGCTATTTAGTGATGATACAAATCTATCATTTTCCATTAGTTGTCAGATCACTTAAGAGAAACGAAACAAATGAATGTGGGCATCTAGCCCTTCTGTAGCAATCACATCACAGAAACTACAACTCATGAAATAAAAAGATATTGCTATGCATTGATCTTAGGTACAGATGACGGTGTGCTACGTTTCTCAAGTCTGACATCTAACTTTGTCATATTTAAGGAAAACAACATCTATTACATTTTTTAACACGAAACATCTGCCAGTATTTACCAACATAAGCTCCTCTTTCCATTCGCCTTTTTTGGCAAGTATTAAAAAAGTAGGTAGGGAGTACTAATATTTTTAATAAGCATAACCTCCCAGAACACTGTTGCCTCACTGAAGAAGTCTACAGATCTATTTCTAATAAGTCAAGAGATCATTTTACATGCAGAGAGCCAGGAAAGATCTTGTTATATCTTGAAAGAAGAATGATTAAATTGGAGGTAGGATTTTTCGAATGTCAATGTATTCAATGTAAATTTTCATTCTTTTCATAAACTTTATCAGAAGAATGAACTAACGGTGGCTCATCTTGTGTGCTAGGGAAAAAAATTCCATTGTCTCCCATAAGTGGAGTAAGAACTGTAATAATGTGAAAGATTATTTTGACCTTTTCAATATTCATAACTTTGTCTGAGTGATCATACATTTTCTGCTTGAAAACTTATAATCGGTGAATATGACTCCTAATAAAATATACCAAGCTTTTATTTGTGAGAAAAAGTACTAAATATGTTAATAATACTCTATTGACATATGACCAGTGTTTCAGATTTTACTCACTCTCTGTAAGTCCTGCATATTTTTTCTACTTTTGGAGACTGACCCTGTCAAGGTCTGACCATTCTGCATTGTCCAGTATGACTCTTGGGTAGGCATTTAAGTCTGTACTAATACATTCTACTAAGACATGAATAACTACATTTGGTCGTGGCAATCATTAATTCTGACAGCAGCATCTTTGAAAATAAAAATAAATCAAAAATTCCAAGTTAAACATTCTTAAAAAAAAAAAAAAAAAAAAAAAAAAGGAGAGATGAGAAAAATCTGTTAAACTGTGATTGCCTCAGTAGGTTGGAGACTCTCAAAGTATGGGCTATAACAATGGACAAACATTAGCATGCTAAGATGAGAAGAATTAAATCCTAATAGCAAAGTGTAGGAGTACTGAATTTAAAATAATCTTCTGTTATATTCAGTAGCAGCCCCTAATTTTCCTCATGCATAAGACATACAAATCTTCATGCAGTTTGCAAGGGATGTGAATGTAATTGTCATTATTATAACACTGTCTACTTACTGTAATTATTGCTACTGTGTTTTAACACATACATGTGGATTTCAGAAATAGAAAAACATGGAGAGATGATGTGTAAAGAAAGTCTGTGAGCAAGATCTCTTTCTGTCCCCACCCCTTCTCCAATAGGGCTGCCTTACACTTTGCACTGCTGAAGCAAATCATCTTCTGTGGGAGAACTGATGGCCATCCTGAGTCAAACCTGAAGACCTACAGCACTAGTCTACTTATCAGCAGGATTCCAATAGTAGTTATACAGCTCTGAATTTGGACTGATAATGAGATAATTTCTAACAGTGAAATGAATAGTCTTGCAGCCTGTCCAAGTTCTAAAACTGGAATAAAAAAGACTTTACTGAACAGTTGTGTTTCTATAGTAAAGAAAATACATTCTGTTCAGAACATGTTGCAAAGGTATTTTGTTCCTATTTTAGTTCTCTCACAGTCAGATTGCAGGCAAACCCCATTTTCTTGCAAATGGAGTTACACAGCATGTTTTTTTTTTTTTTCCCCTTGCTACTGTCATTCCTCATTTGCACCAGAAATCTTATTTCCATTTCTTTCCATCCAGCAGGGTAGTGTTATTTATTATTTTGCTTCCTGCCGATTATTGATTCGACTCCACAGAATAGATTACAGTTGCCAGGTGAATTATTTTTTCCTCTGGGAACAGAGAAAACCTTTATAAAAAGAAAGTGTTTAGTAAGCTTGTCTACCAGACCTTTCAGCGTTGAGATTCAAGTAAGACCTAGCTGGAAATTTCAGGCTCTTCTTGCTGTCCTTTATTCCAGCGTACGTACTGATAGCTGAGTCAGGAGTGCATTTCATCTGTTAGCAGTAGCTGGGGGAATGTATATCTTTATTAAAGAATTTCTGATTTGGAGTACTTTATTGTCCATCATAGAAAATTTTCAATGCTTAGCATCATATTTCAGCAAAAAATTTCTTTTGTATTTCATTTGGAAGCATATCTAGCTAAACTTCTAACAATCATTTTCTTTTTTTTTTTTTTTTTTGATTTTCATTATTTTATCACCACGCTAAAAACAGTGAAGTCTGGTAAAAAGCCTTGGAAACTATAATCATGACAAACCTGTGCTGTGACAGTGAAGAAGGGCAGATCTTGAGAAAAGGATTCAATATCTAAGGTTAATGCAAAATTCACTTCACTGTGCAGGGATAGGAAGAAAGCTGTGGTTATTGAATGTGCTGATATCACATATCCAATTTTGTCATAGCTATCAGCCACCAGGAGCTAATTCAAGTCTGGTTATGACTCTGGATAGGGTTAAGGTTTTAGGGAAGAAGATGTGAAGAATACATTTTCTACTAGATTTTCCTTAGCTAACATATATAATAAATAAGATGTTATTCTAAATAGTCACTGACTTGAGTTGTATTTTGCTGTAAATGCTGCCACATAGCCGTAATTATAGCTATGATTTTGTAAACTGATCGTGACTGGATACTGCAGAGCTCTGAAATTAGAAACAGGTTCATGAGATCAAAGCCGTGGCACATCTTTCAATATATGGATACATAATCACTGGCTGAAATAAAGACTACAGTTTTAAAGGGTTCTCAATGCAGTGTCTGATGCACGGACTCAGACGTGAATGATCCAAATCATTCATTACAAGTTCTCACATCGCTTATATACCTTCACAAGTTTTCTTTTTCTAGCTTTCCCATCCACCCCTACAACTTCCCCATCCACCTTTACATGGCAACAGAGCATTCTACAAAACACTCTTCAACCGTTCACAGGCACTTATCCAATCAGAGCCGTGAGACGTTCTCGCTTCTTCTAGAGGTGTCCTTGGTTCTCATGTTGTTTATTTTGTTCCACAGCTTCTGCTCTGAACAGCTTTTCTTGTATTCCCACAATTCCCCCTTTTTTGTTTATTCACAAACTATTACCATACTATAAAATAACAACACTAATTATATTAATAACATAATCATTATTTCTCAATCAAGGCCTCGAATGACAGTACTCTAAATGTGAGAAAGACAAACATCATAATGACAAGAAATACTGTATCCTGCTAAAAAGAACAAATACATGTTTGGTCTGCAACTCAAGTTTTCTGCAATCTGGAAATAAATCCCTGAGCACCTCCCCTACGAGGACAGGCTGGGGGAGCTGGGCTTGTTCAGCCTGGAGAAAAGAAGGCTGCGGGGTGACCTCATTGCAGCCTTTCAGTACCTAAAGGGAGCCTACAAACAGGAGGGGAATCAACTCTTTGAAAGGGTGAGTGACAAGGGGAAATGGTTTTAAGCTGAGGGAAGGGAGATTTAGGTTGGACGTCAGGGAAGTTCTTTACAGAGAGAGTGGTGAGGTGCTGGAACAGCTGCCCAGAGAGGTTGTGGATGCCCCGTCCCTGGAGGTGTTCAAGGCCAGGTTGGATGGGGCCCTGGGCAGCCTGGTCTAGCATTAGGTGGGATGGTTGGTGGCCCTGCATGTGGCAGGGGGGTTGGAGATTCATGATCCTTGGGGTCCCTTCCAACCCTGGCAATTCTGTGATTCTGTGTTAATCTCTAACTGGTTAGAAAGAGGTCTTCAACTTTCATATATTCTGATATATTGATTTTGAATGATCACTAAAATTTGTACAACGGATGCTTTTAGAGTGCTCATGATCATGCCTTTGGGCTAATTGAAAATTAATGGTTGTACAGCTTTTTGCATGTCAGATAGAATCAATATTAGTGGGCAAATGTGCTTGAGTATCACTAGGGGCATTATTACTTACTGACAAACAACAACCTGCAGAAAAAGAGAGAGAAAGAACATAGTGCTGTTGAATGCGACAGGCAGTGCCAGCAAGGCGTCCCCTGCTACAAGGTGCACTTTTCCTCTCTCACCCATCACAGATTCTCTCTTGTTTTTAATCTTCTTGGGTCCAAAAGGTATTTCCAATTTGTACGCTGCATCCACATGGCCAGTGCATGATACAGAGCCCTAGTGGAACACCTGCTTGCAAAACATGATAAACTACCAAGGTTAGCTCTCTTAGTGTGTGCCTTTGCCTCAGGTGCTGCGTGATCATATTTTAAAAATCCTGATTAGTGGGATGAAAGAGAGGTAATCATTCTATAATACAGGGTTATCCCTTTGCCTAGGATTCCTTTCCAGATTTTGGTTTTGCAAATCAAGAAAAGGCTAATTGATAGGCTGAGAGCATCATAACCAAGTGTTACTAATACATTAAAAGAGCTATTCCCATAGATTCCAACATTGGTAATATTAAATCCTGTTTAATTCACATTCAATCTACTACTAAAATAAAAGAAACACACAACAACCTAGATAATGCCTAATAACTCTAATTCTTGAGACTATATTGATAACACAGGAAAATCACCCACTATATCATACCATTACCACTGTTGCTATTTGCAATATAACAAGTTACAAAGCAATACCAATAAATAAAAAGCACACAATCCCAGTCATTACAAAGGCTGGATGCTATTTTCTGCCTTGAGATGAGACCAAACGTGCTAGAACCCATGCAGGACCAGTCCCTGTGGAAACACAAGCACATCCACAACCCCAAGTTATCAGTGGTAAGGGACCTTCCCAATGCTCTGTGGCCATATTCCAAACATTGACCATTGGCCATTCCTTGAGCATTGGGGAGGCCCCGAAATGATGATCCACACGAGTTGTATCTGTACGATCACGATTCAAAAAATTCAGCACAAGCAAAGCCTTACATAATCTTTCTTGTGGTGTGTCTCCCGTATTCCCCCTTTTTTGTTTATTAAGAATGGATTTCAATGTTAGATGAGCACGCCCAATGCTAGCTTGTCCAGTGGGAGAATGAGGAATGCCTGTATTACGTCTAACCCCCCATTCATGGAGGAAAGTTCGTGTGGCCTTAGAAGTATCTGCAGGTCCTTCATTGCCTTTAACCAAGTTACACGCAGGCTGCAGAGACGCAGCAACGAGCGACGTACGCGGGGAGAAGGAAGGCAGCGGCGCGGCGAGCGTCGGGGTTGGAGCGGAGGGCGAGAGCCGACAAGCGTCGTGGCCGGAGCCGAGGGCAGCAGCGGGGGGGGGGGGGGGGGGGGTGCAATTTCCCTTCCCGTGGACAGGGGTGGAGTCGGAGCCGCGGATCGAATCCGGAACAGGGCTGCTTTCTGCACCGGGTGGCAGCGGGGGTGGGAGGGAAGGCAATGGGGAATAGTCGGAAGAAATTCTTCCTTGTCGAATTTGTTTAAGCCCTTCCATGATTTGTTGCCAAACAGGTAGAAGTTTAGCAGCCGTTCTGTCTTTAGTAATAGAAGCCTCCCGGAGTTTTGTCCCAAAACTCTCCATCAGAACAGAATCCAGTTTTCGGAAATTCAGAGAGGTTTTTGCTTATCCATTTGAGAAAAGTAACTAACGCTGAGGTAGATACAGGCTGATTCTGAAACGTTAAAACTAACCGTAATGCTGCAAGCTTTCCTTGCTGCTCCTTCGTTAGCGAACTCGCCGTTGTTTCCGACTGCTCACCTTCTGTCCTGCAGGCGCTGCGGGCGCCGCTGCCGGGCCGGGTTCGCTCAGCATCGGCTTCATTTGCCCCACGCAGTGGGCACTGTTTGCAGCGTCTGATGCACGGACTCAAATGTGAACGCTCCAAATCGTTCATTACAAGTTCTCACATCACTTATATACCTTCACAAGTTTTCTTTTTCTAGCTTTCCCATCCACCTTTACATGGCAACAGAGCATTCTACAAAACACTCTTCAACCACTCACACAGGCACTTATCCAGTCAGAGCCGTGAGATGTTCTTTCTTCTTCTAGAGGTGTCCTTGGTTCTCATGTTGTTTATCTTGCTCCACAGCTTCTACTCTGAAAAGCTTTTCTTGTATTCCCACATCTCAGCAATTAGGGAACCCATGTAGAATCATAGAACTGTTAAGATTGGATAAGACCACTAAGATAATCTACTTCAGCCATCAACCCATCACCACCATGCCCACTAAACCATGGCTCTCTGCCATACCTACACGTTTCTTGAACGCCTCCAGTGTTGGTGATTCCACCACCTGCCAGGGCAGCCTGTGCTGATGCCTCACAACTGTTTTGGAGAAGTAATTTTTCCTAATATCCAGTTTTCACTGGCTGAATGCTTCATTGCTAGATGCTTGTGGATTCTTGAATTAAGAAAATAGTGCTGAAGTCTACATTGTTTTTTTCATTTTTCAGGTGTTACTGTTTGCTGTTCACTGTATTGATAAGGTATTTGGTCAGCGTGAGAGCAGTAAAATACAGAAGATTTTTTTTTATAATGTTGAATGCTGCATGACCATGAAAATTAGGAAGATATTTTATGACACCCAAATCTGATTTTTCATTATATTCATCTCTATGAGTTCATAGATTCAACAAATCCCTCAGGGTTTGGATTCTAGCATGGTTTTAGGAGATAATCAAACATCTAGTGTAGGTTTGTAGACCTGGAGTATGATACAAAGTAGGATTAAAAAGTAGGGCTAGTAAATCTAATGCCTCTATAAACCAGTTTATTGCTATATGCTTCCAGAAATCCTGGGGCAGATGGATTAGTAGAGGGAAGTGATACCTCTCAGATTTGGGGAGCTTTGCAATTAGGTTAAAGAAGTTCAAAGGTTGACGTTTTATTTCAGGCTTCTGCAGGAGCTTCAGAGTTAGGAAATTACTTGCTATAAACTGAAATATGTGGTTTTTAGTGACCTGAAAATATAGATGGAGGGTTAGAGAGCTAGCTGGTATTATTTTAGGGCAAAAAGTTACCCTTTATTTTAGATTATCAATAAAAATAAGGCATGTTTTAACTCAAAAAATTATATAGATATTTCATATACGTGCTGAAAAACCATAAGTGAAAGAAAAAAGTCTACTGATGATTATAGCCAGATTTTATAATATTTCTACTGCAGTGTGGTGGACATTATCATTCACATTTGGGATCATTCTTTTCCCAGATGCCATCGGGTCCTAAAAGATTAGAAATGGGCTGTGCCAAAAAAGGATGATGCTTTTTGTTGCCTCATGTTGTAGGTTAATATTGCTTGAATGTCGTTCTAGGTGGATTAGTATTTGGCAGTCTAGCACAGCAGAGAACCGTTCTCGACTGAATTTCTTACACCTACAGAAAACTGTTTTCAATAACGGATAGATTCATTGTCACTTAGCAACATTTCCTGATGTAAAATCACTTTTGGAATTAAATTTGAGCTAGATTTCCAGATTTAGAGCCATCTTATATTTCTGTTCTTCTCCAGCCACGTAATTAAGAAGTTAACTGGTGTTTGCATAGGCCAGCAGATCATGCTGTGTTTTAGCCTAGCCCCCTGTTACCTTTCTGAAGTTCAATAGTGAACTTTGTGGTTAGAACTGGTTCAAAATGAAATGTCCATAGAGCCCAGTCCATGACTGCATTCTTCACTGCCTGCAGAATAAGGAAGTGGGTAAAGACAAAAAGAATCGGATTCCTTTTTGTTACCTTCAGCAGGGGGTTCTAACATTTTAACTGGGTAGTTGTTAGCATTTGTGAATGTGAAACCTCGTGACCCCAGCTAGCTTTTGGATTGTCCAGTAGTCATAGAGGCAGAAAGAAGACTACTTTCTGGAGAGGCTTTATCTTCTCTGTTTATTTATTTTTTGTTATAATGTAGATCAAGTTACAGCTGGGGTTTGGGAAATTAAAGTTTCAAGAGCTCAGTTTATTACTTGTTTTTGTACTTCCCACCCACTGACTTCGGACGGAGATCTTATTCTGGAAGTGCTGAACTGAAGCCTTTGGGAAATAAGCTTAAATAAGTGAAATTGTTCAATTTTCTTCAATTCCATTTTGTATCATTGCTAGCAACAGGAAAAAGGCTATTAGAGATGGTGGTTTCTAGTGACATAAAGCCATATGGTGCCTTTTAGTGTTACAGACAACATGATGGTTTTAATTAAGGATAGGATTTGGTATCTAAAATTAGATATTCTACTGGACCAAAATAATATAGTCTAGAAATTATGCCAAGAGAATCAAGTACTTTGTGTGGTCTTTTTGTTGAATATAATGAAGGTTAGTGTTCTGGTCAGGAGCAGGGCTGCAGAACCTAAAGCTACTGCAGGACATTATTTTACTGCACTTTGAAGTCTCTGGGTAATGTGGTAAGCAGGAACAGCTTAGCTTTCCTCCCTGAAGGATCTGGTGCCCTCAAACCAGAGTGCCTGGAAGTGAAGTCTAGGAAGAAGCTTAGCTAATCTGGGTCACTGATAGATTTTCCTAGTGTGGTGTGTTTGACCTTGCTGCAGGGTTCAAAATGAAATGTCCAATGAATTTTAACTGCCATACAATCAGAAATTACAGTAAAGGCCTTTTTGACGAACCTGTTAATATGAATCACCAGTGTGGGAAAAGGCTTGTGTTTGTTCAGTGATGTCTTACCTTTAATTTCCTGTAGGCTATGGGCCACAAAATTACAAAGTAAGGCCATCAACCTTAGGCAAAAAATCCTTGCCTGTAGTTTCGCCATTCAGCACAGAGACAGATGAAAACAGCTGTCTTCAAATGAAATTTGTCTATGAATCTATGAGGCTGTGGAATCTCCTTCTTCATGCCTCCTTTTGCACATCATCGGAGATACGCACAACTTGCCTGGATACTTTCCTGTGCAACCTACTGTAGGGAACCTGCAGCTTTAGCTGTGGGGTTGGACCAGATGTTCTCCAGAGGTCTCTTCCAACACCTACGATTCTGTGATTCTGTGAGAAAGCAGGTACCGAACCTGAGTAAGAAGAAGGAATGAGATGGAAGTCTCAAAATGAAAATCACCTCTAGAATGAGGTGACGGTAATTTGTGCTGCTTCTTTCTTTTCTCATCTTCTATAACTGTACAGAAAGCCATTTCTCTACCTGATTCACTGATTTGAACAGTGAATTGACAGTCAGGAAGCACTTGCAGTATGTAGATAGTATCAGGGGAGATACAGGAAAATGTAAGGTCTTTGGTCCAGATGTGTAGGAGGTTCCCTCATAAATACAGCTGTTGCTTTGAAGCACTACTTTCTTCTCTTCTGCTTAATTTCTTTTGCTACTGTATTGCATGTTGAGAAATAATAGGCACTCTTTAAACTCTCATATGCTCTACCTTAAATCTCCATTCAGCTATTATGCTCATAAAATCATGCACAATGTTATTACGAAATAATTGATCTTTGAATTAAGGACATCAAGATTAAATGAATTGGAAAAAAAATTTAATGTGACCCTTTTCCAAAATTATGTTTTAATTATTTGAAAATCCATAATCTTGCACGTGATTTTATTTAGCAGGTATACACTAAATCTACAAATTTTTACTGTTTTGTCAAATGAGAGCTGGAAATCTTTATCTTTTCTTTTCTACAAAATTAAAGGTTCATAAAATCTATTGTGCATTAGAATGAACACTAGCAATATATTCTGTAAAAACAAAAATTATAAAAGTTTTTTAATAAGTATCAAATTCAAGCTCTCTGCATTAGCACAACTGAGTTTACATCTGTGCTCTGTCCTTTTCACAATTTGACTTCCATCTGTCTAAAAATAAAGCTTTCAAGTAGTTAGCATGACCAAGAGGCACCTGTCTAAGACTATGTGGGGGATATATTCCTGAGTACATTTTGGTCTAGATTCAGATATTTTAAATTAAATACGAAAAGACCTTCATTTTGCTGCTGGTGTCAGGACAAGACTTGTTGGCTGTGGGAACGGTTGCGGACAAGAAATTCTGCCCTGCTCTTCTTTCCTCTGATGATCTTTCTGTTGGCCACCTACTCTTAGTGACGCGCTATCATAAAAATTGGGCAATTTAGAGTGAAAGGAATGATTTTGGATTATGGGGCAGTTGGAGAAATCAAAGATAATTGTGTTCACCATGTGTTAATCACCATCTTGGCTTGCTCTGAATGAGAGAGTGACCAGTAGAAGACAAGACTGTGTTGTCTAAGCATTACTCCTCTTGAATTTTCCCTAAGAGTAAAACACAGGACAGGAGAATTACTGATGAATCTCTACTGAATAAGGGATCAGAGGAATTCCTTCATCTTTATCATATGAAAGCCATATTTCTCACATTCAATTCCTATGGTCAAACAGAGAAAACACCTGTTAGGCCACATATTGATATCTCTATGGGTGTATATGCATATATGTGTGCCTACGCGTACATATACATGTATATATATATAAAGCCAATGAAGGCATTATTAAATATTCCGCAGGGAGGAAAATATAGGTATCTTTTTATCTGTTGGTTTGGGTAGCACAAATATCTTGGTTCCTATTTCTTTAATTAATGTGTATCTGGGTGCCCCATTTTGCCAGTAAATGTTCTCTGCTCTGTGATGCGACTGCGACGCAGTGGAACGTCTCCCTGGTGATGTTTGCGAAGGTCCCACTCCCCACAGCACGGGTGCCATCGCGCTTCCTGCTGCTGCTGGCAGGACAAGCCTTGTTGGCTGCGGGAATGGTTGCGGACAGGAATTTCTGCCCAGGTGAAAAATTCACAGTTCCAATGGAGACACCTTCCTCAGAAACATCGGGTGTTTCTGTTCCAAACACCAAGTCGGCAGTCTCAGCATCTGCTGCCTGCTGATTCTGTGGTAAAAGAGCAGCTGCGGATGCTGCCCTTGGACCTCTCCAAGAGCAGACTTCTCCATTTTCTCCTGGGGAAGTCTGTGCCAAAAGACGATGCCATGGTCTCTCTGAAAAATGCTCCGCCAAAGCCAATGATGTGTCATCCTGCTCCTTTCTCAACAATCTCTGGAAAGTTGTTGAAAGTGATGGCTTCCAGTCCATCTGGTGGGGCAGTGATGGAGACTTCATCGTGATTGAGGACCCGTTCTTCAGAATGGAAGTACTGGCCAAAGGAGGAGCTCAAAGTTTTTGATGTTGGCAGCATGAAAGGTTTTGTTCTTCACCTTCATCACCATGGATTCTACATCACGGACGGGGATTTGCCAACATCTGCCTCACGTGCTCACTTCCTAGCAGAGGGAGCATCAGTTTCTACTCCTGGCGAGGTACGTAGTCCCTCTACCTGTGAAATAGCTCTTGGCACAGCTCTTGGCATTGGTGGCCAGTCAGTCCAAAGTGAGGTGGCTGACAGCCGGTGATATTTGGGTACTTATGCTTCTGAGAGTCCTACATTACTCTGCAGCTGGCAGATGAGAGAAATGCAAGCAAGGGTGGTTATTACAAGGGCTGCTCTGAACGTAGTGCCTCCTCTTTGATGTTGGCCCATGAGAGGTGGCAGCAGAGGGGCAGTGTGACAGGATGGCATGTGACATGGGTGTGCTATGAAACAAAGGCGTGGAGCTGAATTCTTTCGTGTGGAAATGGCCAGCAGAGCAGAAGCCTGCAGGCAGAGATGCAGTCAGGCGCTGCTCATGGGCAGGCAGTGAGCTCCCTGTTAGCAGCTGCAATGCTGCTCCTGCTGCTGCAAATCACAGCACACGTCCAGCACCAAGCGGTCCTTCTCCACTGGGGCTGGGGCCAGATAGCGGAGCTGCAGCTGATGGAGTTGGACGTGGCTACAACTTGCACTCCGGGAAGCATTGCAGATGGGAGTGGTACCACGTAGATAGTGTAGAGTCGTTTAAAAAATAAATGTTAGCAATGTTTTTCCGTTGTCCTGTCCTGTTTCTTCAGTCTGACTGAAGGTTACTCTTCCTCCACCCAAGAGGAGGTGCCTTCAGGGAGCCTTCATTTCCCCCATCCTTGCCCCGTGAGTTTTGGCAAAGGTGCTGAACACGAAGCAGGCACAGTGTGAAGCAAGCCTGATCCACGGAATGGTGGGAGCACGGGGCGTGCAGGTGTGCAGCTGGAGCAACAGCAGAGCCTGGTCCCTCTGCCTGCCTGCCCTCTGTGGGTGGGTGGGTGCCATGGTGTCACAGGGACAGGAGGTGTGCCATCCTCGCAGTGTACTTCTGACCCCCGTGTAGTTTGAGGAAGCATTGCAGCTTCAACCAGTTCAGTTTCTAGGATGGCTTCCAGGATGTGGCTCCTTGGACCAATCAGCAGGCTCCTTGGGTTACGCTTGAGGTACCCCTTATCTTTCCCATTCTTTGTGCTCAACTACTTCTGCACTTTTGGGAATAAAACAAATTAGCCCTTTATTCACTAGTCCAACTGGTATATGCCCCAGTGCAAATGCAAGAGTGGATGCAGGCTCCTTTGGTGGCCCCCTCTAGTCTGGAGAGAACTCACCTCATCAGAGGGAATGCTTTAGATATGGATACATTTCCTTTATCAACTTTTTAAATGTGATTTCAACTGTAATTGAAAGCTCAGAGAGTAGTTGTCCCAGTACTTTTAAATATACTAAGGTGCTTCTGCAGTATTGTGAATGGATAAGGGAACTTGTGTTATACTTCATTTTTTTCTAATTATTTACTATGTATTAGATTTGACATAGAGTTACAGAGCCTTGTGACTACACAGATCATAGAGTCCCCAAGTAAAATAGAGGAATCAGATTTCATGTTTCCCACATTCTCTTCACTGATTGCTCATATGCTCAAGGTGACTGAAATTTGAGACCGAAAATTGTAAGATAGGAGCTTCCTTCTCTGAAATGACTTAAATGACTTAAATCTCAAAGGAAGTAAATGATGCTCATAATAAACAAGCTAATGGAAACATCTCTAGTTTAATGCAGCACAACAGGGAATGGATGCACACTCACAAGGAGTACAACACTTTTTCCAGGGATGCAGACCACCTTTAGTGATTCCTCATGCTGGTCTCCATTTAGACACCGTGTCCTTTTGCTGTTTCAGAGTCCGAGCTGACCATAATAAAGCTAGCTATTGTGCTTTTTTATCCATGATACATCTGTGCTGTTTGTTGCATTGGAGCACTAATGGCTATTTTGCAGTGAAAATAACTAATATGTGCTTTACAAACCAGTCTGAATTGGACATCTCTGCTTGGACCCTTGTAGCATTAAACCAAAGAGCTCATCAAGATGAATTTCTAGAGCAGTGGAATTATCAGTGCTATCACAACCATTTCTACTGGCTGAGAATCTGGCTGATGGTCACATTTATATGTATACATATATATCTTTATTTGTACACATATATATGTCCTGCTGAAAGTGATCACAGAATTATGGAATCACTGTGGTTAGAAGGGAATGAATGAGACCTTCCAGCCTACTCTCTCTGCTCAAATAGGAGCAGCTAGAGCCTGTTGCCTAGGACTGTCTGCATCTGGGCTTTGGATATTTTCAAGGATAGAGACACCACAACATTTCTGAGTAACTTTTGCCAGATACCCTCACAGTAAAAAAAAGTGCTTCCTCATATTCAGATTAGATTTTTTATAATTTGTGCCCACTGTCTCCTGTCCTGTCACTGGGTACCACTGAGAACCATGTGGCTCCATTTTCTTCACAACACCCCTCAAGTTTATATACATGGATACAGTTCCTTGGAGTCTTTTCTTCTACAGGTTAAGCAGTCACAACTCACAGAGTGATTTCTCAGGAGCAGTGCTTCAGTCTTTTGATTATTTGTGTGGTCCTTTGCTGGACTCACTCCAGCAAGGTCAACAGTTCCCTGTACTGGGGACTCCAGAACAGGACATGGTACTGTAAGTGTGGCCTTATCTGAGATGAATAGTGATGAAGGATAAGAATCCTGGATCCTGGTTAAGCCATTAATGCCTCTCTGATGATGAGGACATGAATTGTCTGTCCTTCTCCCTTTGTCTCTACAAATGACATAATTTTTGCTTATTCTTATATGAAGAATAATGGGGTTTTGCAGTCTTATGTTATAGGTGGCAAATAAAGCAAATGGGAACACTGCTGTATAAAATCTGTTTCACTGCTATGAGAAGTTTACCTATAATTTTGGGGTATACTCTGACCTTATCACACAACAACCTGTTTTTCAATGTTTGGACAATTATACCCAAAGATTTGAGGTGCAGTTGTCTGATATGGATTTGCCCAAGATTTCTGAGTTTCTCTAATACTTTTGTGGCCTTCCTCACTACATGCTTTTAGTATTCAATCCAGGAAGGAACACTGATATGGTCAAAGTTCTGAGAGCACTAATGGGACTCAATGGCCTTTCCCAGCATCATGTGGGACCCCCCACCCCTGCACAAGGCCAGGAAGGTTGGCGCAGGCCCTCAGCCCCTGCCCAAGCAGAACAAACCCACAATTCCAGCTGTGACTGAACATCTGCCTTTGACATTTGTAATCATAGGAGGCTAATGACCAGCCGTATGCAGCGTGGTTGACAGTAGAAAGCAAGACCTTCACCTGTCAGTCAGCACCCAAACTAATTAGTGAAAAGCCTTTCTGTGACTTTGGCAGAGATAGTGCTGCATTAGCTGAAAGTATCTTTGAAATTCCAGTAGTCCTGCAGTTATATAACTAACCTCATCATAAGCAAAATAAGCTGTAAGAACCCACAGAGAGGTTATTCAACCTGGTACTTGGTCTGAGGTAAACCAAGCTTCAAATAAAGGAAAGGAAATGTTGGAAAAAGAGTTTAAAAGTTTAAAGAACACATTCTCCTTTAAGAATAGCTTCCACACGTAGTGGAAATAGACCATCTTTCACATAATGAATAGATGTGAACATTTTTTGCATCCACTGTAAGCAAGCAATCTGAAAGAGTTTTCCATCAGGCTGCTTTCAATAAGCAGAGTGAGGTGTGCATAGAAGCTATGAAAATAACCCAGGTATTGAGAGCTGAAAGAGAGAGGATGAGAAATAGTGATGCACAGCTAGCAGCATGGATCTACAGGGACAGATTGTGCTGGGCAGGACTGATTCCCTTCTGATAAAACTACATGATAGATTGAGGCAATGATGCACATGCACTGCTATGTACAGTGCATGAGCATGTACAGTGATTAACAGGGATTTCTAATTGAGAACGAACTCTAAATCACATGGTTAGATCCATGGCATTGGAAAGAAAAGGAAAACATGCAGAAACAATGATGTGTAAACTCAACAACATTATGTGGGAAAAAGTACTGAACACCTTCTTGGATCAAATCTTACCAAAATATGGTATTTGAGGCCCATCACAGCAGAACTATGGCATTCACTCATCTCCAGTGCTTTATAAGTTATGCAGCACACTGAACTGAATTTGTAATGAGTCTAAATGACTCAAAAGATTTTGAAATATTTTGTACTTTTAATGCATTTGAATTTTATTTGCTTTACAGAATTCCTGTGAAGATACATAGCTGGTATAATAATAATAATAATAATAATAATAATAATATCATTTTTCTGTACCTTTTTTACATTATAAATAAACAATAAATCTAATATACAGGTAAATAGCTTCTCTATATCTGTGAGATGTTTCTTTCAGATAAAAACATTATAATTTAAAAATTAAAAAATATTTTGATTCTCACTGATAAATGGAATGCACCAAACCTGTAAACTGCCTTTTTGTGTTGTACCTTTGGGATTATTACTAACAGAAGTTCATCTTCTAATTCCTGTTATGCTCTGATAAGTATGTCTGAACAGTTTCTAAACAGTTACCTGCAATCTCTGAGTATGAAGTTCTAATACAGAATATATAGCTTATCTTATCACTGCAAATCACAATCAAAAAGAGGATTTGGTTAGGTACAGTTTGTTGTATCATTTGGGATGTGTGCAGTTACTGAATGATATTATGCTTTTATTCCATTTTATTCACATTATCAGAGATGGTAACTATGGCACAGCTTCTTTCCAGGGTATTAGACGTACATATCATAACAAATCATGAATTTACAGAACTTTTTAAAGTTTTAGGTAAGTAAGTAGTCACTAATGTTTTTCTTTTTGCCTTGAGATTAACCTTGCTGAGATCTGTAGTTCCATTTTAGAAGTCCATCTCAGTAATAGGTATTCTGCTTGAGAAGGAACCAGGGCCTGATGCAGACAGTTGAGGACTCAGTTTTTGTACTGCTGTCTCCCATGCACTGTTGGAATAGGCAGAATGCTTTGGGGACGGGTGAACAGGCATATGAAGAGTCACTTTTAGATAAGCTAAAATAAATGTTCTGGGTTGCACAAAGCGGCTGCATTGTTTTGAGGTCCTTATGAGGCAGCCATTGTTGTGTAAAGCCACATAATGTACAGCTAATCTTTCAGACTAAGTAAATAAAACAGGACTTTGCAGGCATTTGACTTGTAGAAAATGGGCTTATAGCCTCGTTTTTATAAAATAAGCAAGCAAGCAAAGAAAAACTATTATTGGAGAGAAAAAATAAATTTAAATAACATCATTTCCTATTAGTTCTTCTTTATATATTAGATCCACCTCTCCGGTGACCTGCTGCACTGCAGCCTAACCCTCCCTTATATGCAGCCCTTCAAAGAACAGATTTCAGTGCAAGGAAAGTGCGGTGTTCACTCCTGTCTGTGGTGTTCTTGTTAAGCAGGTACCAAGTACTGCCTTTATTGCAGGGTTCAGAGTGTTTAAGTCTTGTCACTTTTCAGACAGGTCTCCAGGATCTATAGCCCTTAGATTTGAGATCACGATATAAAATGATATTTAGAAATTAAGCTGAGCTTTTGGCTGTATTTCTCCTTGACCTGTTAACTTTTTCAATGACTCGGTGTGAAGAGGAATCCTCAGTTAAAAGTTCTCACTGTGTCCTGCATGGCCAACAATTCAAGGTCTGGCATTTTGCTCAGTTGAATGCAGAGCCTGTGATATGCTTCAAATGCTTGGTAGCTATTGATTCCTAAGCTAACTGTATTTAGTGTGCCCCCCACACATATGTGCACACACCTTGAATAAATGATTAGGAAGGTGTAATACAGTATTTACCAGCTAAAACCAAACTTCTGTTGGGATAGCCTGAGGCTCACTGGAGTTCTTCTGTTGCTCTTGTGAAATGATACCGAAATTTCAGAATGTGTTTTAGAGGACAGGCATCTGCTGAATTTGTAAATGAAATCAGTGCCAACTGGAAAGGATAAAGGATGCAAAAGCATACAACATTTTGAGATGAATGTGCTGGTGTGGGAGAAAAAGATAGGTCTGGTATTCTGGATCTGCAGAACTCGTTTGCAAAGTTATAATACTCATATGAAACATTATAGATTGTGAGAAGCTGAGCTACTGATAGTGTGGGCTGTAATAGTTAGTATGGAGAAGTTTGCTGTTCTGTAGCCTAGGATATAATGGGAGAAATTTTTCATCTGGCAAATTGTCATTTGTAATGAGATATGCATTTCGTGTCCTGGCTAGGAGAGAAAAAGGAGAAAAAAAAAAAAAAAAAAGTAAATAGAGCTCACACCTTTCACTGGCACTGAAAGCTCATTTAAAAATAATTCTGAAAAATTCATTTTGAGAAAAGATTAAAGATCAACTCAAGCACTTTTGCAGAGGTTAAACCACTTCACTTTGGAATGATATTACCTCACACAGGCAGGCATTCAGCAAGGAAATGAAATATACTGGGATTGACAGAACTCCAACAAGCAGACAGAACCACAACATTATGTTGTTAAAATTACAACTAAAATCGAAACCATTATATTCTCCGTTACAGTCTTGCTCATCTTCTGCTCTTATTAAAACATTCAGTACAAAAAAATTAGCATAATGTCTTTTTAAAATTACTTGAACTTGCTTACCTTTGAACTTTTCTTATTATTTTTTAATTATATAGATAATAACTGGCTAAACTACATGTATATTTTAAGTGTATCTTCTAGTAGGTGCTTTATATTTAACTTGCTAACATTTCTTTTCATTGTGCATCTCATGCAGAAGTGGTCAGGTCACTTTGCCTGGCTAGGATCTTTATCCTAAGCAGTATTGTACTATTCTATCAATAACACACAGGAGTTTTACTCTCTATACATATTTTTGACACAGTACATATTATTTATGTATGACAAACCTGCCTTGTGAAGGGGGAAGAAAACACTAGGGTGCCAAAAAATAATCTCCCCAGAGACATGACTGCAGCTACAGCAGGCCTAGACTCATGTCAAACACAGTGCTTACAGTTCAGTCAGACATGCCGATTTTTCCACTTGAGCCAACTTGACACAGAATAGCTCATTTTTACTTTCCTAATTCCTTCATGCAGAAGGAATGGGAGGAAAACAGATATCTCTCTGAGAAAATTGCAGCCTTGTGGAAACCACGTTTTCACTTGAAATGTAGCCTGATTCCCTGGAGCTGCAGTCAGTCAGGTTATCTGACCAACAGCTAATCACATTAAACACAAAAGCACGGCAAGGATCAGGTGAACAGAGGCAGGCAGCTGAGCCAGGGAGAGCTGCAGCCACCAAGTGAGTCAGTCTGATGGCAGACCAAAGCGAAGGATTTACCTTGATGAAGTCAAGCAAAGAAATTTTCTCCATCTAACAGCGTGTAAAAAAAAAAAGAGTTACGACATACAGAGGCATAGGATATATAGAAAGCTAAGGGCATTAAGGGATAGCATTATTTCACCAGGCATGAAGAGGATTGTGAAGATACATGGGATTTCATATGGTTTGCTTAAAGGAAGGCAGGGAAAAAAAGAGGTCCAAACGGACTGGGGAGGGCAAGTGGGGGAAAATAGTGGGAAAAAGGGATAAAAAGTCATTTATAAACAAGTGCTGCTTGGCTGAGCCCTGTGCCTGATCCCTATGATCAATACTGTATTCTCATATCCAATTTCCAACTGTCTTCGGTGTGGGTGTGCTCCTCAATCTGGATCTTTGGGTCCACGTGGGATGAAGGATGGAAGGAAGCAGGGATGTCTCTAGGTGATCTCAGGACAGAAAGATTGTGGGGATAAGGGCACTAATCATCTCCTTAATGAAAGCTACCATGTAGTTTAAGCACATTGTCCCCTTTGTAAATTCACACTGACTACTCTCCTTGTCCCTTCTATTTTTGAAAATGGTTTCCTGATTTCTCAGTTATCTTCCCAATATTTTAAGTAGGGCTGACCTGTCTGTTGCCTGGATCTTCCCTCCTGCCCTTTCTGAAGATAGGAGTGACATTTGCTTTTTTCCAGTCCTCTTTCCTTAGTTGCTGTGACCTTTCAAAGGATATATTAAAATTAATTGTAGACAGTTGTTAATAGCACACCGATAGAAATGCAGAAACTTGGAAACCTATTTCCTTGTTAAAGTTATTCAAATCTAACAATCTCACTAATTTAGGGTGAGTATAATTAAGTTCTATCCAGCAAATGTTAGAGACCATGCACTTCCACTTAGAGACATGAATTTTCTTTTCATTCCTTCCACCCTTTTTGAAGAGTGCTGTTTTCATAATTACTTCATTATTCTTTACTATTTTGAGCAATGAACCCAAGTAAAAAAAAGGATGTAGTTCAGTTACCTGAGCTAAAACTGGCAGAGGATGAAATCAAGGTAACAAAATGCTATCATTCTTAATGGAAGGGAAGAGAAAATCCATTGCTGGATTTTTTACTGTGATGCACAAAGCTGTTCTAACAATTACATCTTAGTAAATGAAAGCAATACACAAACAGATTCAGAATCAGAAGTCTTCTAAAAATAAAAAAAAAAATATGAAATATCTCAGGATTGTTTAGAAAAATTAATGAAAACTGTAGCTACAGTTATACATAAATTATATTCTTAAATATGGGGGATGAACCACATAACAGGGTTAGCTAACTGATACATTCACAGGCCATTCTAAGACCCAGCCCTTGCCCAGTCCAAGCTGTTCTTGTCCATTCTCACTTAAGAATGAGTCTGGAGCTTCTCTTCGTTCTTCACAGAGCTTTGATGAGTTCCCCACAGTTAACGTGCTGTTTCTGGTGCATTTCAGCCACATTCAGATATTGTACAGCAAATGGGCTCAGAAGTATTGTTCACTACAAAGAAAACATTAGATGATTATGAAACACTTTGGTGTTGGGGAAAAGTTATCCAAATGTGTCTTAGTCATGGAAATTGTGAACTGCAATATATTCCTATTTTAAAATGGTATCTCATTCTCAAGATTAGCAGTGCTGTATGTATACACACACCTACACTTTGCCCAAGGTGAATATCCTTTTTTACACTGCTGTGAATAGTTTGTTCTATCTCGCAAAATTATTGGCATTATAGTTTCTAATGCTGGCTATCTTTCAGCAAGAATGCCAAACTGAATCTCTAACATACATTCTGATAAATGAGGGATGGCTGTCAGAGATGGCTACAAGAGCGGGTAAGAAGACATTTGCTGAGATATCTGTCCCATGCTGTATGTGACTGAAACTCTCCAAGGCACAAATCCTTTCACAGAGAACATAGCTTATCCTTACATCTCATGCAGGTTTTGCCTCCGAGTGAGAGGAAAAGCACGGATTCTGCTTTGAGGCTCAGGCAAATATTCAGTTATCCTCTCCAGTCCTTTGTTTTTCTCCCTTTGAGCCCTGGCTGTTTTGAAAGACAATCTTATAGGAACTGTATGTAGCAGTTTTTCCACCCAGCTTCTGCCTGCTCCTCAGTGCTGAGCAGGCAGCTGTGCCTGCACTGACTAGTACAGCAGCAAATTCCAGGGGTGGAGAGAATTGCAGCAGTATGTAATTACTAACACAACAATAGAGTTATTCTTCTTCTCTATTAGCACTCTCTTTTTAATCTCTTTCTTGCACAAGCCTCTTTGTTACTGACCCTGCAATTATAAAATTTATTGATATGATTGTGGTGTTGCAGGAGATAAGCTAGAGTGCTGTATGGAGAAATTCCAAAGTGTAGCTTAAACACGATGATCTAATGCAAGGGGAAAATCAACTATAATGCAGAGAATAAAATAAATACAGTAAATTCAACTATGAAAACACTGAAAGTAAAACCAGGCTGTAAATACTTTTTAAGTATACTGATTAAATAAGTCTTTAATATGCATCATTTAACTTAGTCAAAGTCTTGTTGGTATAAAGCTGCCACATTTTTCCCCCTACAATATCACTGCAGCTTGGTATTTATTTATTAAAGGGTAATTACAGTGCATTTCATTATAATTGAGCAAAATTCTTAATCATATATGTGGCGCTGATGTTTACCAGGTAATTTCTGCAATCCCCTTTTTCAGCAGAAATTATCCATCATGTATTCTTCATTGTACCATTATGCCTGCTTTGAGATCACAGTAGAGTATCTGGAAGAAAAAGAATTGGTCATAGCTGTGGCCCTGATCGACAGGCAGGAAGATGCTCCTGAATTCCTGTTGGAGTGTTTGACTGCTTCCAGATTCCCAGGGCTTCAGTAATACGAAACCATTGACAAGAGACATTCAGCAGCAAAAAAGAAAAAGCGATCAGGCAAATAAAGTAAATATAAATCACTTTTTTGCAGGTGAGGAACATTTCACGAGGGTGGGCTGTCAGCTCCTGAAGATGTAGAGCAGGAATACAAGATCAGCCCTCTGGGAAAGAGGTTTAATTGTACATTGCTACGGGCTGAGGCGGGATGTTGGTCTGTGAAACCTTTTCCAAATGGCAATGGGACAGAGAAAGGATCGATAAGAGCAAGAACAGCTATTAAAAAATGGTATGCAGCAAGAGGAAATGTTAACGAGTCAGTAAGTGCTATCAGCTGACATCAAAACTTTGTTTTCCTTCTGGCAAAGTGGAAGGGTCCCTTCTGAGGTCCCCAAGTGTACTGAGCATGTGTGCTTTAGACAGAAGTTCTGTGAAAAATGAAATCCAGTTAGGATGCTGAAGATCACTTTGTAATATGCAGATACGCAGGCCTCTTGTTGATGGTTGCCTTGCCAACTTAGACTTTAGGTCTTTAAAATACGCGTACAGCTATGTCATTAGTTATCTGTGCATCTATTACAGAGTAGGGAGAAAAAATTCCCCGAATAGCATGCTGCATTGAGAATTATTCTCTGAGAAAACAATACCTGCCTTGTGAAGATGGTAACAGGCAGAAGTGAGCCATGACTGCAGCTAACCGTTCTGCATTTAAAAAGAACCTTCCTTTTGTTTATGTCTGCTCCCTTGCTTCCACAGCATCCTTCCAGAGACAAAGGAACAAATGTCATCCTGTAAACAATGGAGGAGTGCAAAACCCCCCATATAACTTGGCAGCCAGAGCTTTAGCATAAGTGATAAGGTTTGCAAGTTACCACAACTCAGAAATTCAAGGGCATGTCAAAAGTCAGCAGCGTGTTTGCCATTAATATCATAGACATTTATTTATTTAACTTTCTTTGAAAGGAGGCTAGTATTTCGAATTGTAAAAATCAGAGAGTCCAGGCAGTCCAGACAGCCCACTTATAAAATATGCTAACATTGTCAACAGGTCTCTAGCACATCATTGGCTGGGGAATATGGGGATCAAAAAAGAGAGAGAAAAAATTTAAAGAGCAGGTTTCTCTAGGGAATAATTTAAGCATATGGCTATTTGGCTTGTGACATAATTGACGGGGATTTCAGGTATGTTTTGTTGCTCTTGGAGTAGAGACACACAGGCCAAAAAAAAAAAAAAAAAGCATTTTACTAGAAGCAGGAGACAAAAGAAATACTACAGGCTGACAAGGTCTCTTTATTACTTTTCATTCTACAGTTCACTATTCTCCTCAGATTCTCCGAGGACACACATTTTCTTGGGTGTATTATAGATGCCCTGTCCAGATCAGTAGGATGGTACTACTATTAAAGCTTCCTATGGAAGGGTGAAACAAATGCTTTCAGTGAGCACTTGATAAATCATGACTTTTCTGCAAGTTCTCTACAGTTTGGAGGACATCTTCAAAGGCCAGCAACTACTTATACTCAGCTTTAATTCACTTTAATAACACAGCTGCAAACACATTACATGCCTTGAAATACATGGTTGGAAATCTGACTACAGTGGATAAAGCTGTATCATGCAGTTTACAGTTGGGCCATGCACAGAGGTAATTTACAACTACTTTTGAAACTGTTTGAAACTGTTTAATCTTACTGCAGAACACAAATACCTCACATTTGGAGATTTATTAGCTACTTATAGTAAAAACTTAATGTTGAAACAGAAATATTAAATACAAGACTTCACTTTATCGAATGTTTGAACTTCTGGATCACAGACTTGTGAAAGCACTAAACGTTTGGTGCACCCATACACTTAAATCCCATCAGCTCTGCATTCCTAGCATGTACATACTGTAATGATTTATTGTTACTAGGTACATACTGTTTCTGACAATCTTGGCAGAAGGAAATACATATCAAGCAAGACAGCCAACACAGAATGATGAGAATTCACGCTAGAAAAAACAATCGCCCTTTCTCCGGTTCTCTCCTTATTCTTCCTCCTTTCTATAGCTGTCACTTAAACTATGGTTTATAAGCAGGCATTATCTTTCATTGTGTATGACCAATTTTCTATGCTCAAAGAAGGCAGAAATTGAAAGGTTTTGTGAAATCTCAGATGTTTTCCAATCCACAGTAAGAATTTTGTGCTGATACAGAGAAATGCTGCGTTTTCTTTAAAAAGGCTTTAAAAAATCCAAAAACATCTCAGTGATTCCTTTACCTGGTATTTAATCTTAATTTATCCCCTAAAGTCTATCATATCCTGGTGTGATTCTCTATTGAAAATTTTAATAAGATTTCAAACTTATCAAAAAATGGCACCATGAAGAGCTGGAATGGGAAAGTAAAATTTATCAGGGAGAATTACAGCATCCTTTATAGAATAGATGTTCTGCAAAGTATTAAATAGTTTCTTTCACTGCATAAAGAGAGAATATCTTTAAAGCAGGACAAAACAGAATCAGACTCATCTGATCTTAGTACAGCATTTGGTGAAAAAGAAAACAAATACAAGAAATGAGTGGGAGAATTACAGAATGTTCAAGGTTGAAAGAGACCTCCAGAGGTCATTTTGTCCAACCTACAGTAGATCACCCAGGAAAATGTTCATTTTTTCATGGCTTTTGAAGATCTCTAAGGAGAGAGAATCTACCACCTCTGGGCAACTCAGTCCAGTCCCCCATCACCTGCACAATTAGAAAATATTTCCTGATATTCAGTCACATATATCCTGTGCTTCATTTTCTAATCACTGCCTCTTGTCCTGGCTCCTGGTGCCAATTAAATGAGCCATTTTATTTGCACTATACCTTCACTTATTTGAACACCTACTGATAAAGTCACTCACAGCCTTCTCTTCCCCAGCCTGATCAGTCTCTGACCTCTCAGTTATTCCTTAGAGGAGAGGTGCTGCAGTCCATCATCGTGTTGATTTGCTTGACTCTCTCCAGTTATATCTGTCTTGCACTAGGGAGCCCTGCACTGGACACAGTACTCCAAGTGTGGCCTGACCAATACTGAGAGAAGAAGAAGGGTCGCTTTCTTTGACAGTCAACCTAATGCAGCCCAGGATACCCAAAGCCTTCCTTCTCCTCTGCAAACCACTATGGATCACTAGCATAGAACAGTGAAAATGAGTAGAGGAACCCTTTTCTTATTTTCTGCTCTATAATCATAGAATCATAGAAATGCAGAATCATAGAATGGCCTAGATTGAAAAGGACCACAGTGCTCATCCAGTTCCAACCCCCTGCTGTGTACAGGGTCGCCAACCAGCAGCCCAGGCTGCCCAGAGCCACATCCAGCCTGGCCTTGAATGCCTGCAGGGATGGGGCATCCACAGCCTCCTTGGGCAACCTGTTCCAGTGCCTCACCACCCTGTGTGTGAAAAACTTCCTCCTAATATCCAACCTAAACCTCTCCTGTCTCAGCTGAAAACCATTCCCTCTTGTCCTCTCACTATCCACCCTCGTAAACAGTTGTTCTCCCTCCTGTTTATACACTCCCTTCAAATACTGGAACATAATGGAAACATATCTAACTGAATCGGAATTTGGCAAAAAATTCATTTATTTCACCATTGGAAGAAGCAATGTATGCGTTATGCTAATTAAGAATGGAGGAGTTAAAAAAACAATAAGCAACTCTACAGTGTAATTGCCACTACATTACTGATTATATGGGTCAGAAAAATGTACTTTGTAGAAACCTTTCATTAGCAAAAATGAGACGTTCTTCACATAGTGTTAGGAATGTGTTTTCAGATTCTTACAAATGTCCACTGAACATGTTCCTGTTGTGCTGCTCATCTGCAGCTTTGTCTATTTATTGAGTCATTCTCGTGTATGACTGAATTTTTTAATGCTGCACGTTTCAGCAATAATTCCAGAAATGCAACTGTTATCTCCAGTTTATGACTTCTTTTGTTGCTCAGCCATGTGCTACCATAGAATGCCCTGCTCCCTCACAGAAATCAATAGCAGAATAATTTTAATTATTTGGAAAATAAAAGAATCCCTAAAAGTAAAAAATAAGGCCATCCATTTACATCTGAATAACATTCTTTGTCAAAAAACATAGCTTTAATTAAAAAAATAGTATAAATCTCATGTGCACACAGTATACAAAGAGATGTAACCAACCAGATAATAAGGACATAAAAGATGGAAGTCACAAAAATAAATGTCTTGTTTTGTTTTCCATCTTCCCTCTTAAAAATAAAATAAAGCAAAATAAAAATCAAAGGCAACACCGAGAATGCTGTTAAAATTAAATTAGTTATAAAGAAAGCATTTTCTTCCTGAGATATTCTCACTGCATAGAAAAGGGAAAATATGGGCTTTTCAGATGATATTGATGGAAATATTTACCTTATTTATTCTGTAACCACACTTCCTTAGATGATGTGGAGAATTTGGTGTTCATTAAAATAGTAATATTTTCTGGTATTTTAGATAACACTAGCTAATCTTTCCATACATTGTGGAAACCATAAGTCTTCCTAGATGTAAAAAAAATGGCATCCAAAGTGAATATCTTGGATTTACCTTCTCTTCTTCAAACTGTTACTATCATTAACAACCTTGCAGTTGTACTTTGTTGTTGTTATCTATGTTTTCATAAACAGAACCAGAACATTAACTCTTCAACTCCCACTGGTCCACACGATGTGCTGATGATGATTACTGACAACAAAAAAATCGCAAAACCACAACAAAAACTCAGATATACATTCTGGGAAGGAGAGGGAAGAACTCATCTGATGGTTGTCCAGCTTCTCTATGAGAAATTAGGGCATGAGAGGTTTTATGAAAATGATGCACCATAAATGCACTATTAGCACCTAAATGCGCTTTCTGGGGTGCATTTTTTCTTGACTCTTCACAGTTTAAGCCTAGAAAGACTGAGCTCCCTCTTTACGAGTACTCTTTCTTGTAATAAAATATTCTGAGATAAACAGCAAAGTATACATACCCTGTTTGCCTAAAAGATGTCTTCCTTTGGTCTGCTAAAACCACGCTTAATACTGCTCATTTATGAAAGCAGTGAGACCATTTTTCATAATGTTAATTTGTAACAACCTATTAAGCTACACCACTGGATCCCTTCTGTGCTTAGGCACAAAGTGCTAGAGAGAAAATATTTTATTGGATTACATTTCTGTCTATTCAGTTGCAATGCATTTACAATTGTGTGAATTGTGAGGTAGATGTAAATAAGTTTCCCCTTTGTATGTAAGTAAGCACTTTGCTGTAGATTTCCTTGCTGATTGAATGTAAATGGATAGAAGCATTTTTGTGTTATGAACTATAATTTCTGCCCACATTCTTGGATCATCAATTTTAAAATATATCAGAACACACTGTTGTAGACTAAACAGTACGACTCAGTTTGAGACTTTCTTGCTCCTCTGGGTGCTGAAAGTATTACAAAGCACTGCAGAATTTAGTTGGTTGCCTCCCTTTAGAGGAGATAATAAACTGAGGCTCCTTCTCTCTGCCTCTGGGATTAGGCTAAATCCAATTGCATCTTTCAAAACAAATACAGCTGCTGGTTAAACAACCTTTATGATGTATGAAAAAGTAAGAGGTTTGATTTCTTCATGTCTTATCAAATCCTGTTAAAATACAGGTGCCTTAAAGGTCTCTAATCTTCTATCCTTACACATATAGAAAACTCCCATAAAAGACAGAAGACAATTGCTGACAACTAATGTGGACCCTCCCCCCTCTGACATCTAATGGAATAAGTGTGAAGGGAGGTTCTTTTCTAGGTCATCTTAATTCCTAAATCAAGAGCAAAGAAAATGATAATTCAATTGATCTGCCTTTATCATCTAAGTATTTGCATTACTGACTTTCTGTTCAGCTTAAGTAAAATCAAGATCATCCCTGGTCAATCCTGTTGACATAGTTGTTGACTTCTCTACTAATCATATGTAATGAAAATTGTTAAAATATCAAAGTCATTTATAAGGTAAAGGAGAAAAAAAGAGCCCTTCTTAATAAGGACAAAACATATATCTAGAAGGCAAGGAATGTATTAGATAAAAAATCACAATCTTATTTGTTAAATTTATTTTGGCTTTGGATGGTACATAATGAATGAGGTCAGAGAGATGCAGAACACTGACTACCAAGACACAAGTGTCCCATATATTTGCAAAAGAGCAGGAAAAAAAAACTGGGGAGAGTACAAGCCTTTCAGTTTCAAATCAATCCCATGGAAGGTTATGGAGAACATATTCTTCAAGACTCCTCTTCTTCATGTGTTTCCAGACATGCACAGAACTGATCAAGACTGGAAAGAGCCAATATGGATATTTAGAAGGGCTAACCAAGCATGATTATTTTCTGTGATGAAACTGCACAGCAAGGAAAAAGCAGTATGTGTCACTTCTGTTGGTTTTAGAATGGTCTTTGAAAGGAGAAAGAAGTCTTTGAAATAAGTCTCCCATGAATGGAGGGATCCTTCCTTTCTCTTTGGCCCTTATGAGACTGTCTCTGTAGTGCTGTGTCCACTTTGGAGCACTTTTTTGTGCCTACTGAGACTGACTTGTCCACACTACAGCAAATCCAGCAATAATTAGGGAGCTGCCCGATGTGACACATGAAAATAAACTGAGATAATCCGTTCTTTTCAGCCTGGAGAAGACTCAGGGAAGGCCTTATATCTGTCCACAGCTACCTGAAGTCAGAAAACTTTTCTCAGAAGTGCACAGCAATAAAAAAATAGACAACAGTCACAAAGTGGAATATGGGGAATTTTGATTAAATGTAAGGAGATATGCTTGCCATGTGGGTGGATGAACTGGCATGGAATTCTCAAACACACGTCTTCTAGGCATCTCTGAAGAAAAAGAAAACCTCAATTTAGCTGGAAAAGGACCTTAACAACCTGTTGTAACTGTATTTGCTTTCACTGAGAGATTGGACTAGCTGACCTCTGAAGAACCCTTTCAACCTAGAATATTACTTATGTCTCCAAGATATGGCAGCATACTTGCTAAGTGTTATGGTTTTTCTTGGATAGGAGAAAATAAAGGAAAAGAGGGGAATTTGTTATAAGTCACACGTGTCTGGGTTACCAGTTCTTTGACATTAGCTTTCAATCATTATCCAGAGGCCATTATTTCTGCTTGTCTGAGTACCCTTGATGTGTATAAGAAAAAAAGAATAAAGTGTCTAAAATGTTTTTCCAATGAGAAAATTTGATGATAGAATGTCTCCTCAAACTGTCCTTGTCCTGTTTTCTGTTTCCTATTAACTTTCTAAATTCTCTTTTTTTTTTTTTTTATAACTTATTACTTGGTTTTAAATCATCTATAACTTTTTCCAGTGTGCATTCAAATTAACCAGATGAATTTCCTGTCAATAAATTGTGTCTCATCAAAGTACTGCAACATGTCAAAAGGGGGAAGATTTTTCCCTTTTCTCTTTTCTTACATGATTCAGAACAACACAGGAACTCCTGTGTTACAAGAGCGAAGTCATGTCTTGATGAGAGAGGTCAGACAGATCAGAGAGGCCTCTGAAAAAAGAAAAACTCACTAAACAGATCAACAGCTGAAAAAAAGTTTTCAAAGGAAAGGTAAGCTCATAAGCATTACAAACCGTGAAGGCTCCTAACTTTATTTTATATTCTGCCAACTTTAATCTGTCTTGTACGTTTATAAGCAACTGCCTGTTATAGAATCATATTTTCCATCCTTGGAAAACATGCTAACACAATTAGCAGAATAAAAAGCAAAACCTAAAGTTAAAAACTCTTCCTCCTTGATCTGTGCAAACACCCTGAAAGCTGGTGACACTTGGATTGAAGTATCTGTCTACAGCAAGTTAAAATTACACTTTTTAGGAGAGATTTTCAGGAGACCTGATTAACTTTGAATGAAAGCTTTGAATCTTTGCCTAAATGGGAAGTTGATGATAAATAAGTCTCTTTAAGCCTGACAGAAACTGTAAGTTAGCAGAAGTTTTAACAGATATATTTACTGTGTTGCCAGAATGTATGTTGAGCAGCCTGTGATGCAACTGGACTCATTTTCAGTTATGTCAGCAAATATTTTAAGATTAAATAAGATTATAATTAAATTTTACCTCTATGCACAAAATCATTGCTTCTAGTCCCATGGAGGGATAGGAAGCCTTCACAGGAGTATTACAGTTCTTTCACTAAACATGCATATAAGCATTATAAAGTCCACAGCAGTCTGTGATGGCTTAGTTCTTCCCTATGGAGCTCTATTACATCCATGGCCATAGAGATTTTGACATGATGTCACACAGACATACCACGAACACTGTTTCAGTGTAGCATGGAGAATTAAACAAAACTTGTACCCTGTGCAAAAATACAGGTGAAGAACTTGTAGCAGTTTCAGATTTTCTGTTTTTATTCTTCTGCCTTTTGACTACCGTACTGAAACCTTCAATAGCTGAATATTAAGATTGCATCTACAAAGTAGGTGAGAAATCATTCCGTGGAAATCTATGGAATGCTCCATCAAAAACCTGTATCCTGATGACTTACACAACAAAAAGAGTTTGAAAGGAATTGTGTATAATGTCTTGAGGCCAAAAATCATACTTTTTATAATAATGATATTACCATCCCAAAACTCTTAATTCTCAAGATTGTTGTAGACTGCTTGAAGGTACTTCACATTTCAACAGTGTAAAATTGTTGAAAAGATGAGCATAGAAAAGAGGCCATCACGCTGTTTCTTCTACTGTATTTTTACTTGCTTTAGTCTAGTCTTGTATTTTTGTATGCAATCACAGACGTTTAGGATAAGTACAAGCAGCTTTTGAAAGCACGTGAGTACTAAATTCCAGGTACCTTCATTATTTCCAAACTCATCTATCAATCACATTTTTTGTCTTTATTTTCTTCCTAAGGAACTGTGAATTGCTTTCATTCCAAGATGAATGCAAGACGATGCAGAGTGGGTTTGCAAGCATGCAGCCATTCTTTAAATTATACTCACATTTATCAGTTATTAAAGCTATTAAAGTGTTACGACAGAGAAATGCTCCCACCTTTATTTCTCTTCCTTCAGTACACAGAGAGTTTATATGTCAGTTATTTTATCCTTGATGGGAAGAATACCTAGCAATAGCTCATCTTATAAAGTACTAGAGAATGCTATTAAAGAGTAACACTAAAATGCAATATAATTTTGTAGCTGGAGAACGATAACTAAAAGAAATAATAAAGGAATGTATATATATGTAAACATATATATTGCTCTTCCTGTGCCATTAAATCAGAAGTTTCACTACCACTGGCAAGAATCATAGAATGGTCTGGGTTGAAAAGGAGCACAATGCTCATCCAGTTCCAACCCCCTGCTATGTACAGGGTCGCCAACCAGCAGCCCAGGCTGCCCAGAGCCACATCCAGCCTGGCCTTGAATGCCTGCAGGGATGGGGCATCCACAGCCTCCTTGGGCAACCTGTTCCAGTGCCTCACCACCCTCTGTGTGAAAAACTTCCTCCTAATATCCAACCTAAACCTGCCCTGTCTTAGTTTAAGACCATTCCCCCTTGAAAAATAAAAAATAATAATAAAAAAAAAAAAGAGATAAAAAGAGGAAAAAAAAAAAAACACAACAAGGAAAAACAAACTGTATTTTTCAAGGTGGTGGGAGCAAAACCATAGCTGTTGAAATGTCAAGATTAAAATCACAAACAAATTTCACAGGTGTTGATATTTTGGAAATGGACTGATTTACAATTTTTCATTACATTTTTGTCAAAGGTTTCCATTGCCAAAAAAGTCTGAATCCTTTCATAACACATTAGAGAAAAGAGCTGGGTTTGCAATTAAAATGCATAGCTAAAAATACTGCATACAGATAAAATCATGTGTTCACATATATTGGTAAGTTCATTTTTATCTTGTCTCTGCTGTGTGTAACCTAACACTTCTTTTTATCTGTATAATCATGGTTTTATAGTTGCCATAAGGGATATATGACAAAAATATTTTGGGAACAGGAGAAAGAAGCCATCCACAAGACAGCCTTTGTTGACAGTACAGAAGTATTTCCAGGATAGTAAGTAGAAATGTGTAAACACAGCTGAGAGAGCTGGAAGATATCTCACATTGTGCATCTATATCTGTATAACAAATCTGCCATTATGTGTTTTGGCATACCTTGTGCTATCTTACATCTGTAGAAGAAAGATCAGAAAGCACAATTATTTAATTATTGCTTTTCTGCTGGGGAGAGCAGGGGTTTGTTCAAAAACTGTCAAGAAGGTTGAAAGAAGGAAAGGGGTAGAAAAAAAAAAAGGAGGAAAAAAAAGTTGTTAAGTCTCCATTTTACTTTGATATAAAATTCTGCTGCAGTACATAAATTGGCAAATACTTGTACTACCTTATTAGTACAAATGGTTGTTGTCTGATCTAATATATCAGGATATCAATAAACCTGGTGTACCTAGTCTCTGCTTAGATTGATATAAACAACGGGAATGCACTACCTCATTCCTGCATACTGTAATTAAAGAGCTTTCTAAAGTTATTTATGTATGTCTGCGTGGGAACACATTAACAAGAACAAGAAAATAATTAAATAAGTCTTTTTTTTTTCCCCCTTTCTTTTTTTTTTTTCTCATCTGTTTACAAGGGAAGCTAAGAATGAGAAATTGCATTTTTTTTCCCTGAAATATTCTCCTGCATGTAAAATAAAGCCAGTTTCTTCAGACAGCCCACAGATACTTCTTCACTAGAATCTTAAATAATTATCCTTTTTTTTTTTAAATTCCAGACTATTAGGTAGGTGCCTATCTCTTTTTGTATGTGTAAAATATACAAACAAATAGCTACCATAAATAAAATGCGTATGGAGAAGCCAGATGTCAATACATATATACATTCTACTCACTCTGAATTTACTTATTTCTGTAGTCTGATAGTGATACATTAACGTTGATGTAGATTTTCATGTGACTCTTCATTTACCATTTCCACATTTTAACCTTACCCTTCACTCAGAATGGGAGAATGATGTCAAACATCTGCGAAGATGAGACTAAAATGGCAAAATTTTCCTGAGGAGTCTCCCTACATTTAAAGGAAAATAAAGCCACCCTACTATGGCTGAGAGTTTAAATCTGTCACTGAAATATATCCAGCTGAAATGTATTTGTTTGATAGATTTAGGCTTGGCTGCACAGCTCACTGTAAAGAGGGAAGTTGTTTGGAGAATACCAAACAGCAGATATTTATGGTGTAGAGCCTGGCAACTTAGGGAACATGAAGGCTTCAGGCAAACAGGTACTAAACATCTACACTTTGCACTATCCAGCATTAGAAAATATACACTGGATACCATTCCACTCCTGGGCAACCAAAATGATTAGCTATGTCCCACTTCGTATCAAGTGGTCCTGGTTGTTCTCTCTTGTATCTCTGTTCTAATTCTCTATTTTCTATGAGATTTACAATTCTTCCTCACTCATTTCTCAGAGCTGAATTACAAAATGCAAATATAGAAGTCTACATAATTCTTCCTCCTATACATATTAGAATCAGATTTCATACAATCACAAGATCACTCAGGCTGGAAAGGACCTCGGGAACTTTTGTTCTCCTTCCCAAAGCAGGACATCTTTGGCATCAGACCAAGTTGCTCAGGGCTTGATCCTGTCATCTTGAAAACCCCCGAGGATGGAGATGGCACCAGCTCTATGGGCAGACTGTGCCACTGCTGAAATCCTCCTAGGGAAAAAGCTGCTCCTTATACTTTGTAGAAACATCACCTGTTTATTTATCACTGATTTATAAGCAATCTCTCTTAGCTTCCAGTCATGCACGATGGTAAGGGGCCTGCCTACATCCTACATTCCTCCCCTGAAGACAAGGCTGCTTCTTTGCGTCCCCCTGAAGCTTTCCCCTGCCTCAGGCCCATCAAGTCCCACTCCCATGGGATTTCTCCTCCTAGGACAACTGCTCCTCTCTTGACTGCCCTGGGGTCCCCCACTGACCTTGCAATTGTTAGGTTGGCAATGTCCAAAACTGGAGACAGTGTCACAATGTGTTCCAATCTGTGCTCACCAGAGAGGAATAAACTCTTCTGTCCCTCATCTCCTGGTTCTGCCTCTTTTCACGCCACACAGGATGCTACTGGCCTTGATGTCACCAGCACGCACTGCTTAAATACCATCTGGGACCCCCATGTCCTGCACCCTCATCATGAGGGCCAGGCAATCATCCATGAATGTTTGAGGACTCCCCAGGCAGACTCACTGCTGCCCGAAGGGATGAGCAGCTCAGATAAACCTCAGTAGTCCTTCTGTGGTATTCTGAACTCCACTGCCCAGTGAGCAGCAAACCTCCCCAGACATCAAATCAGGTCAGCAGATGGAGCATTCATTCCCTGCAGGAGCAAGTCTCCAATAGTTTCCACACTGCTTATTTAACAAACATTCTGCGAATATTTGATTGGGGCTCAGCTGGCTCTGATATCTGCCCTGAAGGAGGCTGTCTTCCTCATCTGCATATTAAACTGTCTGCAACTGCAGACCTGGAGGTAGAAAAGGACCCTTAGATGAATTATCAAAAATCATGACTTTCCAATCTCAGTCAGGAACTTCCATCAATGGATTATCCGTGGGTATTCTCTAGATTCCCTCCTTCCTCACAGAGATCCATTGTCCACCCTCCCTGCTGGCCACTTCTTCATCCCCTTCATGGAGTGCCTCAACACTTCAGTGCAGTACCTCCCACAGGTGAGGATGTGCCTGCTCCCAGCAGATGCACCTGGCATTACCTACTTGGCCCCGAGACCTTTGCAGCCACATCTTCCCTCAGGAACTCCCTCACATTGCAGGAAACATTCTAGATTAACATTTTCTTGTTTGATGATACAAAACAATTAGTCAGGAGGGGAATCTTTAAGCATTCATAGATGATAACTTAGACATTAGGGGATTTTCTAGGCTATAGCAATGCTTCATAAATGATGTCTCATAAAAGTTTTCTTCTAACTAACTTTCATATTCCCTTTCCCTGATATGCAGACCTGTCAGCACCTAATTAACTTCTCAAAGGTGAAGTTAGGCCTGTTATGAAAATATTATTCCAGTTTGTATCAGGATTAGCAACATATTTATCATTGCTTGATCAAATTTCGTCTGAATATCTAATTTATGAAAGCAAACTGCTGTCTTGTTTCACTTCAGACACAGCTGAAATCTTACAAAAATAAAGAGTAGTGTATTTTTCCCACTATTTATACAGAATAGAATGATGCACCATGGAAATGTATCCATATATATTATAAAACTACCATATATATTCGATATTTCTTCAGTCTCCAAAGCATGTATGTGTGCATAATGATGACTTTTCCTTATGGTCACAACAAGCAAATTGATTGATTATCCCTTTTTACTTACCTTCCTCCCTATGAATTTATCAAAACCTTAGAGATTCTGAAATGTGGCTTGTGGATGTACTTTAACTACTTGTGCAGAATATGAACCTCTTTATCTCCAGAATATGTTTAAGCATTACCAAATATGCTATAAGATGAACAATGAAGCTAGTTTGGTGAACAGGTTAAGTAATTTCCCACAGTCAGTCAAGCAATCCTTACATATTTGAAAAGGAGTAAGGGTGAAATTATTCCTGAGCTCCCAAACACTAATAAAACAGTTTTTCCATTACACTGTAAATAAACATCATGTTAGTTCCCATTAGAAATATCTATATAATGAATTAGTTCACCTGAATACATTTACCATTTTTCCTTCTTTCCACCTCAGTGATATGAATTTCTTGCATTGTTACAGAACGTATTATCCATAAGTCATTCCTTATAAGAAATCAGTAGTTTATGGTTTAAAAACAACAACAACAACAACAAAAACAGAGAGAATATAAAGTTCACAAAATCTGAAAAATTACTAAAAATACTCTAGATTTGTTAAACATGGCTTTCCTGTGATAATGAAGGTTACGTTGTTAAGGGATATTAACAGAACAGACATTTCAGCTCTTCCTGTAATCAGGTCTCAGTGGTAGGTGATGACAATCTTACCCAATTAGAACATTGGTAAGTAGATAATTATTGTATGTTCAAGAGGAGAAAAGACACATAAATTTTAGCTAAGTATCCTTTTCTCTCACTAGAGATCTACTGCATTCCAGAAAAGATAGACTATGTATGTTTGGCATAAATACATGCAAAGCAAAGAAGACTAACAAGGTTTTTATTTTGTTTGGTCTTGTTTGCAAGGAATTGAGATCAGAATATATTCATTCATATGGTTGAGTTTCTTTTGATACTGAACATGGAAGAAAGTTCACCAATATGTGTCAGTGTAATGCCTTTTTTTTTTAAGCTGTGAAAAATCAATCTCATATATTTATTGAAAAAAATTGTTATTAAGAAACTGAAATGTATTGTTGAGTGACTAAGCTTTTGTGGAAAAATCTGTTGTAAAAATGCTTCTATACTGAGGTCATTAAGTCATTGTGGGGCATATATTCTGTGAGCTTCAAGGCAGGAGGAAAGCTCAGTTTCTGGTTTTGTTTCTCTGCTACTATTTGTATTAGTTATCTAGTAGATCCTGTTTCTCTGCCTGCAGCCTTCTAATTACTGCTGATCCTTGCTGCCTTGCCATCAAAACCGGTATTTCTGTTGAGAATGATGAAGTAAAGAGTTATTTTCCTGCCATTGTTTTGTTTGCTTTTTTTTTTTTTTAATGAAATGATGTAGCTATTGCAAGGGGAAAACAACCACAGCAACAAAAGAACAAGAAAACCACATTTATTTGCCAAGTGGCCTATTTTCCTTGCAAAAGGAAGCCAACAAACATTTTATAATTCAGAAATGTGCTATGTGTGAGGATATTCATCAGAACTTAGAAGATAAATGTCCTTCTGTAGTGTACACTAACTAACATAACAAAGATTTTGACCAAGAAAAACAAAATAAAGTTGCTAATTGGTGCTCAGAGCATCAACAGTGAAGATGACTGGCAAAGTACTAAGACCATAACTCACTCATTTACTTAAGATAGATTTGAAGATCCAGATTTGAAGACTGAAGGACACTTCCAGAGCCATCAGTTTCATGACAAGACCCTTTCTTTGTTTAACTTATAAGGCAGACAAAGGATATCCCTTAAGGTAATGCGACACATTATTCACAGTCATACTCTTTATTAGAGAGATTAAGTGCTAGTATTTCATTTCTCCAACAAAAATAAACACATTTTAGTTGGGCACTCTCTAAATCTGCCTTCAGAAACAGCTTATAAATAAACAAATAAATACATTAACATTTCCCACAGTTTTATTACACATATTTAGATAAGCCTCTTGGCACTTGCCCAACAAATAAACATGCACTTTTGTGTTTTATGTCTGAAAATCAGCCTTTTCATAAACCTTGATCTTGGCCTTAAAACTTCCAAAACTGTGCAAAAACATAACAGGCTTGTACAAGGAAAGCAGAAGAAATATAGCATAATGACTTTGCAATTTTCACAGCCTGAGCTAATCTAAGCCTTGAAAAATGCTTCATTGAATTGAATAAAGCAGATTGTGAAAAACATTGACATTCACTGTAGTGCTGGTTACACTGCCACAGTCCAAATGGACACTGCACCAGAAGGCTGACCCAAATGAGATTAAAATAAAAGTAAAAAGATATGAAACTCCACATTTATTTTATTTTAAAATCCGAGAGCTCTTTTGAGAGCTGGTTTGTCTCATTCACAGCACTTAGTTTCTGCAGTAATCACATTCTCATTAAAGCAGTAGTTCAGCAGACCTTAAATAAGTGCTTTTACTGAAAATACAAGGATTAATCCTTTTTGCTATTACTTTCAATATTCCTTGTTAAAGAGCCACCCATATATGACATTTATAAATGTGTGTACACTACGTATTAATTCAAACTAAGCCCTGCAGTGAAGAATGTTAAGGCCTTTGAATTAAGCTATTTAATTCCCTTCCTCATCTAATTGCTGAGACTATTATTTAATGTCTCTTGTTTTTTTCTCTATTAATCTGTTTGCTTTACTAAATTGCATCCCATATTTCAACTCAGAAATAGTAGAAATGAAAAGGAAAGCAAAGGCTTTAAACAAAGCAGTAATGCATTTACTTGGAAGACGGAAATGGTGGCTGAAGAAACATCCAAGTTATAGGGTACCTGTCACAAATGATCATCTGTAAATTAGGAAAGAGCCAAGAGGAGTCAGTAAAGCAAGGGGACTAATAATAAAGTGGAGCACAAGCAGGGCCCCAAGCTACATTTGCGGTTGCAGCGAATGCTGGACCTTTAGCAGCTCTAGCCAGGGTTGAAAGTTGCCAGGACCAATCTTGCTGGTGGCCTGTAGAAGACAATGATAAAATGCTGAAGCCAAAAAGACAAAACACTGTGCCTAATATTTTAATTTTGCATACAATTTTGTCACCATCATTTTCTTTCTTTCTTTCTTTCTTTCTTTCTTTCTTTCTTTCTTTCTTTCTTTCTTTCTTTCTTTCTTTCTTTCTTTCTTTTTAATAATAGATATCAACTGGCACAACTATAGAGAACGCTCTGAAAAGTATTTAAAAACCTCTTTCTAATAGTGTTTTCTACCTATGTCTATCACTTTGTGAATTATTGCTCTCAATTAACATGTAATGGCATTGTTTGTTTTTTTTCTTTTTCCATTCCTCCAAAGTAAAGACACAGAGCAGAAAGGTTACATGAAATAAAAAAAAATGTATCCTGCACATTTGTTACCTATGTAGTGCAGCTCCAATGCTATTGATAGCATGCTGTATCAGCCTGCCCCAGAAAATACAGCTGATTGATGACAGGAACTGTAAAGACTCTGCATATGCTTCAGATAGTGCAGGTTGCTCTTCCAAAACAGGGGTAAGGTGGTGCGTTCGAATATAGCTTAAATTTGATGTGTTGCTTTATGTTGCACTTTGGATTCCACATCTGTCCAAGAATTAGTCCAAGGCTTTGATGTAGTCTGTAAGGACTGATTTCAGTATTACATTAAGTCTCTACACAAGGAACACCCCTATGTTTGAAGTTCATGTTGTTCCCAGCACTACTAAAACATTCTTTGATACATAGATAAAATAATTGCATTGTTTCTAAAAATCACTTCTGTTTTCCTGAAAGAGCTATGTTACTGAAATGAGATTTGCATTGTTTTTAGTGTTCACAGTGTGTCTTCAGATTGATAATTGGATGTCTATCTATTTCCAAAATATTTTTCCCATCCTCTCAACAAGTACTTTATTTTTTTCCCATTATATCAGTCAGTGTAACCATGTAGTTCGAAGATGACACTGATCCCTGCTTTGAAAGGCCTGGTATTTGAAAGGTAGGTATGTGTACTTTGGCAGTGCCCAACCTTCTTAGGAGATTTCAGCAGTGCTCATAGCTCAAGATGAAACTCCACCCAAATGGCCTTTTATTGTTACTACCAACATGTTATTACATGAAAGAGGTGGGTAAAAAAATCACAAAAAGGATAGTCTTGATATCAGATCCTTTCCACAAATCATAATCTCCTCAAAAAGTTTCTGATTGATTTGCATCAATCTGTCTTTTAAATGAATAGACACAATCTTTCCATAAACAAGTAGTCTATGAATAATTCAGGAGAACATTACCATGTCTGTTTTCTTTGTGGCATATCACAGAAAACTTTTGTGTACATTTTTGCTCATAATTTGATGTGTCATTTGATTCAAATACTCAAATGTGGTCTCTGCAGGAGAGTTCTTGTCTTTTTCATGGTGATATATGATAAAGCCATGGAAAATGCACTAGCTAAAATTGAAAGCTCTCAACAATTCATCATTAACTGTGGAGCTACCCAAAAAGCAGGCTTATGCTTCGTATGCAACATCTTCTAACACATGGCAAGTTTGAATCTTTTTCATCCACATTCATAATCTATTGAAAAGAGAAGGTCAAATACTTCCTTTCACTCCAGTGACAGCCATGGGGGCAGGAGGGGCTGATAATGTGTTAGGCTTAAGGATTACCAAGACCTGTGTGCAAACAGACAAGAAGTGGTAATATACAGAAAGGGTTATACAGTGGTCATCACTCTCTTCCACATGGACTGGATGACAAATAGCCATGATCATCTCATTTCAGTAGGATCTTAAAGTCTCTCTCAAAATTTTCATGTATTGGTCTTACCTATCCTATCTCAATAAAAAGAGAGTTCTTTTGCAGGAAAAGAAAAGAATCCTCTTACGATTAGCTCTGTGCCACAAGGATTAGTTTTTCTACTTAAGCATCATGCTGTCTAAAAAATTCTAAAATATAAAGTGTGCAAGATAAAATTTTGCCTTTTAGTGGCTTTAAAAATAGATAAAATAAGCACTAGCAACATACAAGTTTTGCAGGAATGGTGATGCAGTGTAATCTATACTTTCTTGGTCTTTCTCCAAGCAGCCTGTTACACGCAAAAGTTCCTGTTCATATAGGTCTCAGTAGACCTAGGCTTTACTTTAAAGACATAAGCCTCTGGGTCAAACTAAGATCTTCTCTATATTCTTTGGAGATAACAGTCTTGCAGTCATAAGCACATAGAAGACTACATTCACATGTGAAATATTTTATTATAGAATCTCATTTGGCTCATTGGGGTGGTAAGAGTAATTCTAGCTTTTAGATTTTCTCCACTCACTTGTTATTCACTTTGTGGATTTTCCTCTGAAGCATCCTCTGTTGTGCTTCATGAGACAGAAGATAGTGACTCTGATGAAGGCTAATTTGAAAGAGCAATGATTTCTAAGATTGCTTTTCTTCTTCTTTTTTTTTTTCGTTTCCTATACATGTCTAGAAATGCTTCTACTTTAGTCAATATAATTATACAAAACACAAATCCAGTCCACTGTATACTAAGCCATACCATTTGATTTCAAATAGAAAATCTTACGAAATAAACTTAGAATCTGATTGAATATATGTAGAGTGGAACTACATGGTTTCTTTAAACTTGTTTAATTCATTTAAGAAAAACTCAGTGACTGAGTTTACTGGAGTGACATAGAAGAGCTCTATCACTGTTGCCTTGAATTAAGAGAATGCACAATGAGATTTTTCAAATGAGTTGAGTGTGTTTGGACAGCTAGTATCTGAAAAAGTCTGTTATCTGTATTGACTACAATACTACAGAAAGTTATAAAATTAATTACATTCTTCACAGCCTAACGAAGATTTCCTCATTTAGAAACATAATTACCTATCTTTGAAGTTTTCAGCCAGAAGGGTTTTTTTTTTACAGTGTATAACAACTGGGTTCTCTAGTCTTCATTTTATTCCCTCACCTCCTTGTTCTCCTTGTAAACACTGTCTGATATTTTAGGTGACTTCTGTTATTTTTAAGTTTCATTCCAGGTACTTAATGCCATTATACGCAAAATACAGATTGACTCTAAAATAGCAGCCAACTAATAAAACAAGAAACCACTAAATGACATCATGTTGTGGGTTGCTCCATAATACAGTTGGATAGTATGAATAGTGTCCTCCTCAAAAATTTAAAAGCAGAAAGAAAACATTATTCAGGAACAAAATTATAAGCTGTCTCCTGTAAGAGTCATTCAAAGAGAGTCAAATAGTAAAATTGAAACTCTGAAGATATTTTCCATGGTTTTCCAGGAAAAGATTTTGCAAGGAATTATTGTTTCAATTTAAAATTATTTTAGAGAAACTCAGAAGTTGTTCCTATACACAGGAAACATAAAGATACTGGTAGATAAATATTTGCTAAACATTTTCAAGAGTACTATATGGTGTCCATCTTTTGTGGACAAGTCAGTTATCCAAATCATGACAGACTTGCCATCCTTTGTATGGGTTCATACCTCCTCCTCCAGTGAGGCAACAAAGAGTTGAGAAATATTGAACAAAGACAAATAATGTATTTTGTTACTATGATTTTTTCCTGTAGGCACTATTCTATCTCCTTGATGGTATCAGAGATCATCACTCTCCAGAGCTATTGATCTGGCATGTGTATTGACAATGTGTGACTATAAAAAATGCACTTTCTTCCCTACTGCCTTACTGTTCAAACAGAAAAGAAATACTGAGATGCTCAAGCCTTTGGAACAATGTAACAAGGAAGGAAAGTTATGAGAAGTGACAAATCAAGTCATCTCACGGAGATATCCTAATACTCAAGGCATTGCTTAGGCTGTAAAACTACAGAATTTGGATGTTTAGCTTACAGATAGCTCGTTAAGCAAGGTATTACTTTCCAATGCATTACTTTCCAGTGCATTTTTTTTTTTTTTTAATAAAACAAATTACAAAAAATTGTTGAGTCAGTAAAATAGATATGAGTGTAACACATCTGTGGCTTTGCAGTTCCTCTCATGTGTATGGACAATTATTTAAAATAAATCTGTAAAATGAACAAAGGCTGTCTGTTACACAGACACAATATATCAAAGCAAATAACATAAATCTTTGTCTCTGAGAAGGATTTTTTACAATAAAATCCTTTAAGTCCATCATGATAGGGTATATAGATACAACATTATGTATACTGCTGATTACTTTACAAATGCAGTATCTAAATATGTAGTGACATTGAATGTTTTCATACAGTGTTATACCCGTATAGCACTTTATCTGAGTATTTGTGAAATTTCATTTCCAGGAATAAATCAATTTCTACCATGTATCAACATTATTCAGAAAGCAAGAGCTTTGTATCCATTTAAGTACATCCACACAGTCAAAAATACAGCGTATGGCTTAGAAATGCATAAGCAAGGGATAGATTTTGACAACTGCAAATTTACATAAGAAATGTTTATTGTCCTTTATATTGCCTTCTTGATTTACTGTCTAGAGTAGGCTGGCCTTATCAGAGGTTTAATTGTGCATTCAGAGACTGTGTGAGTGTGAGTGACCTCCAGTGTCTGTTAAGGAGAGGAGGTCCACGTGCCACCACTGGAGAAAGGAGCAGTGGTTGTAAGGGGCCCATAAGGCTGCCTGCAGTGAGTGGGCACACACAGGGGTGCAGGTGAGATGCATACATAGTGTGGGTGCTGATAAGGGCTGCGCTGTCTGTGTGAGACTTAGGGTAGGTACTGTGTACATGCAAGTGCCCAGCTGGGAACATGTGCTCCCTGGATAGCACAGTGTGCTGGGTCCATTCACTTGGAGCACAGACAAATCTAAGTCTGTCAAATAAGTGAAAATGAGATGTGTTAGTAACTTTGTCTTTGGAAGTGCAGTACTTGCAGGGCTAAAGATCACCTAAGAAAGAATTCAGGGGAATCACTCTGATACCTATCTGAAAATCCAGCTTCAGGAGAGTTTCATTTTTCTTGGCCTCTTTTGTAACCTTCTGCAAAGTTAATAGAAAAAAAACAGTCTGCCAGGTTCTCCCAGATGAATCCCTCCCTGAAATAAACTGAGGATTGTCTCTACATGGAGCAGAACAAAGTCTGTTGTGAGATGTATTTCAGTAAGGTTGTGACACGTCTCTAAAGGAAAAGTAGGAAAGGATATATCCCATCATACTAGAGGAATAGAAATACCTATACATGTTCACACAATTAAATCTCACCCTTCTGCTTGTCAAAGTGCAGGGCACCTTAGATCATTTTATTTCTACTCCACGAAACATAGACAACATCCAGAATCACTATCCAGGAAAGGGCCTAAGACCTCCTTATTTCAAGCAAGAAATTTCCTTGAGCAGTGCTCGTTCCACTGGACCATCTCAAAATATTCATTTAGCTTTGGAAGTATACTGTTCAAGATTTTGTGTTCCTGGAACATTTAAACCTTAATTTCACAGTCTGATATTTTTCATCTCTGTGCTTCTGGCACAATAGACCAAGCTGATGATATCCATCTCACTGATGTAAATTTGCAGTAACGCAGTTGAAGTCACTGGAAATACATTCCTGTAGCAAAATAAGTATCTTATCGGCATCTTATTTATGTGGACTGCTGAGTCTTTGGAGAAACTTTTTCAGCTAGTTATTAAAAAGCAACCTACAGCCAAATGTTTAAAGCAGATCTTTGTGTTGTTGTTCCTGTCAGTTGATACAGACTCTCATTTGGGTGGCATTAGACTAAACAATGAAGGAACTTTGGTGGGAAAAGGAAAAAAGTAATCCTATTCCTCGAACTATGAGCTGATGCTTTCACATTTAAAAAACAAAACATAGTACAGAAGGGGGGCAGGAGCTAGCCTTCAGTCTCTGTCAACCTGAAACGTTCCATAGAATAATGATACTATATAGGATGGAAGATGATGGAAAGAAAACCTTTCAAATATGTGATGAATTGAAAGATAAATAAATAAACAAAACAAAGTATTGTTTCAGACTTTTGAAGTGGGGGAAGGAAGTGTGTATGTAATAGCAGATGAATTGTATTTTTAAAGCATTTTATCAGAAGGTAAGAGCTCTCACCTTGTGGACATAGCACAGACTATCCCAAAGCACACGTTTTTTATATGATGCTGGAGAGGCAGATCACTTACGTTTAAGTGTTTTTTCTCCAAACAAACATACATACACACAATCACAGACACATTTAATGTTATAAGGAAAATTCTGAATGCCTGTTGCTGTTTGAAAACAGAATTTTCTCATTATAAAACACTAAAAGAGAAAATAAACACTAGAAATAACACCTGCAGCAGAAGCTTATTGAGTATTGGTAGCACGCTGAAAATACAGTGTCGTCAAAAAAAAGGGAAATGAACAAAGATAAATGATCTTAAGATTCGCAAGAGCACCATGTGTTGTACAAACTGAATTCAATATTCCCCCTGAAGTGACACGAAAGAAAACATTTTTAAAGAACTCTGCACATTGTAGGAGAAAAATTAATTTTGTCTTCTATCACTATGTGAAAGTGCTGAGTAGAAATTGCAGCACACTGAGGATTTGGGTTTGTGTAGTTGCATTTTAGGTTGCTTATATCATCTATTATATATACATATAAAATATAGTGCAAAACATATCACGTATCATATGTACATATATATGGATTGTTCAGTTTGTTGAGATAATGGATCATGGATTCAGCCATCCAATAGAGAAGATCACAAACTCAGATGATGACAGACTTTTTTTTTGCTAGTTGGCAACCACAGAAGATATGAATTCTTTCCTCATATATACTGGGTGCTGTCAATTGAAATCCCTTGGTTACTGAAGTAGTTAGGGCTCAGTGGTGCCTCATGTGTTGCACTGCTACAGGTAGATCTAAATTTCTTAAGCCAGAGAGGAGTCAGTCCCAATTATTCATGTGAAAAGAGCTGAAGTTCTGCTTTTTCCTCTGAGATAGGGAAGCAGCCCACATTTTGTGTGCAGTGCTATGCATAGAGATGGCATTTATTTGATCTTGGTTCAATGGTCTTCAGCCTCTTGTGTATTATTCACAACTGTCTGACTGCAGAGTGGGACAAAGACTGATCTGCAGATACTGAATTCCCAAATCTCCCTATGGTACATGTCTGAATGACAGCAAGTTGAGGTTAGTGCAGTGAGGATGGCTATGATGGGACTTCAGTAGTTTTCAAGGGAACCCTTAAAACAATTTGCAAAGCCAACCAAAAGAAGGCGTCATTTCCTAACTGAAAATGCTGCAGATGAAGAAGACATTTCCCATCTGCTTCTGTGTGCCCTTGGCTGCTTCATTTCACTTCGAATCCTCCTGTTCTTTCATCTGAATTCATAGAATCATAGAATGCCGTGGGTTGGAAGGGACCTTAAAGATCATTTAGATTTTTAACATATCAGTGATTTTTCAAAATACACCATTCTTTCTCACATGTTAGGGACTTCTGATACTGATTGAGCCTATACATAACACTACTTTTGAAAATAATATTGATAATAACAATTCTGACCATAAAAGTATTGAGTAAGTTGGTGTATGAATTAAGTTTTTGCATTTGTGCTTACTTGTGGCAGATTTAATAGAGAAATAAATAAAATAGCAGGAGTGAATAAAAGGTAGATTAATGTCTGGTTTGACTTTACTCCTGAGTTCCTTTGTTTCTTGGTTTATCAAAAAAGAAATATGGCAGTACGCACAACACAGTGGTCAATAAGAAGAAGTCCAGTGGTTAAAGTAGAGGGAATTTACTTTTCAACAGCTACAGCATGCAGAAGTGTCAGAGGTGTGCCAGCAATGGAAAAATTTGTGCAATTAAAATTTTCCCCAGGCATCCCAGAATGTCACTTGTGATTTCCACTGAAGATTACCCATCAGTTAATGGAGATTTGCTTTTTAATAGGTCTGTATTGCACCTGCCATATTCTGGCTCCCCAGTCTCTGAAGCATTGGCAAAAGAGAGAAGACAGATATCTGGAGGGATTTAATCTTAATACATTACAGGAAGGGCATGCAAAGCAACAATTAATGTTTAAAAGACAAAAATTATGCACACTAGAACAAACTGATGAGGAAGAGGCAATGGGACCTGGGGAGTAACTAATGAACAAGATTAATTAGCCACAGCAGAAAGATCTGAAGCTCCAGTGAACTCAGAGGAAAGCTTTAATTCTGTTGACTTTTGTGGGTCCTGGGAACAGCCCAAGGAGGCCAGAAGTAGAAAATCTAGTAGAAAGGCTACATTTACTCTGTTTTTTGTTTTGTTTTCTTTTGTTTTGTTTTTTAATGATGTGTAATGTGTGTTGAGGGGAAACTTTAAACAGCTGGACGAGGTAACTGGAGGGCAGTGCAATGCAGGAGGCTGACAAGCACATAGCATGGTTACACTGGCTAACAGCAGGACTCAATGCACTCATCATCCGCTATCAAACTACTTGGTTTTGTTGCTCGCAGTGGTGCTGCTCTTGTTTGTTTGCTTTTAGGGGGTGAAAGAGAGAAAATAATTAAACTGAGAAGCAAAGGATGGTTTTGTCTAGACTTGCAAGGATGTAGAGAATCTGACTCTCACCAGGCCTGGTGTGCTGCAGAGTGTACAGATATCCAGTGAGAGATATTTTTTGCTTTGGAAGGCTTAAATTGAGCAGAGGAAACCAAAGGTGAAAAAGAAACAAGGACAGAGAAATGAGGACATGCCAAACTGCTGGAGCTCAGAAGAAGGCTTCCAGGAATACGGGTGGTAGTATTGGTACTCATTAGACAGCTAAACACCACACAGACCATTGCTCACCCCCACTTCCCAATGGAGGAGAGAATTAAAAACAAAAAATAAATCTCATGGGCTGGGATAAAGACAAAATATTATAACAGAAAAAGAAGGGAGAATAATAATAGCAATTTTAAAGTTATATGCAAAACAAGTTCCAACTGAAGAAACTCTGTGATTTTATGATTCCATGGGCCCACTGATGCCTAGCCCAGCCTCAAGCAGTGGCAGCTCCCCCAGCCAACAACTCACAGTTTTGTAGGTTTTTTTAATGGTTTTAGGATTCCATACAGTATAGAATATCATTTCGTCCAGCTGAGATCAGCTGTCATGGTTCTATCTCCTCCCAGCTCCTTGTGCATCCCCAGTCCCCTCACTGGTAGGACAGGATGAGAAGCTGAAACATCCTTGGCTCTGTCACATACTGCTCAGCAACAGATGAAACAGTGGTATGTGTTATCAACAGTTTTCTTCTAAAGCCAAAACACATCGTCATACCAGACACTATGAAGAAAAGTAAGTCTATCTCAGGTGAATGTCACTGTTCCAGGTGAAGGATGCTGCAGGTCACCATTTACCATATCAGTAAGAGCATAATGCAATTGAATTCACATTCACAGGTGCTAGCTGATGTTGTTTTTCTACAAGATCAACCCATGACAAGGCAAACAGTTTGGTACTTTGATATCTGATGGCAGCAAGGATGAACAAGAGTAAAGGTGACAGTAAGGACCAGAGAGAGAGCTGAACATTTATCCAGTTGGACAAAAAGCCTGTACTTTTTAGTAAGCAGAGTGGAAACCAATAGCAGAGCCAAATGAAAGAAAGGTGCAGCAAATCATCTTGTTCAGGCAAAGGAGAAGGAAAGGCAGGAAATGAGAGTGGAGGAGGGAAAACTGAGAGGATTAAGACTGGAATAGGAAAAGTTAGGTAGGGCCACACCCAATAATCTAATATTTCCTGAATAAATAATACAGCTTTCAAAGACAATTTTCGAAACTGATTGCAGTGACAGTTTCTTACATCTTGGCATCTAGGAAGCATGTGTCACTGCAATTTCCTATTAAGCAAACTATTAGTAAAAGTGCATTTTTCCATCAGTGTGGGCAGGCACTAATATATTGCTTCTGTCTCATAGATGGACAAATGGAGGCTGAGAGCACTATTCTGTCTGCAGTCCAAAGCAAGCTAATATTTCACAATAAAATGCTCTGAAAGCATGTTTCCACTGTTAATTATTACCTATTACATATAGGATGACTGGTAACTACTAAAACTATAATTAAACAGAGATATTATGATAGCAAAATACTAGTTTTCTTACATCAAATGACACTGTATATATTATGCTTGTTCTTGCTCCTCAGCTCCAGCTGAACATTGCTTTCCTGTCCAGAGTAATCTAACCAAAACAACTGTAGTTAAATCTTGCCTCACTCACTGGATTCCATAAGCACAGTTTTCCAGTAGAACTTGGGTAAAGCTCATTACTATATCCAGTTTCTTCCTCCTCCATTCGACTGACCTGTGTTTTAATTATGCTCGACTGCTAGATTTTTGGCCCCTCTTGGCTTAAAATCTTTTGATTTTGTCTCCTGTGGCCTTGCAACTGCTTTGGCAGCTTCAGCATGCAGTGTTTGGCAGAGCTGTGCCCCTGTGAGACAAAAACACAAGGCAGGATGACCTGAGGAATCAAGAGCTGTGCCTTTCTTCAAAGGCTTAACTTCCTCTCCATTTTTTTGGTGGCCTCCTTCACAGATCTAAGTACTTGAGCCAATGATTTTCTTTTTTATTGTGAAGTGTCAAACTCATTTGAATTTCTTAAGAGAAAGACAAATTGAATTTCTAGCTTGGAAGTTTGTTAGAACCTTCTAAAGCTTTATGACAGTTTTGTTCATATGCTCAAATTACTTATTTTTCTCTGCCTGCTTCCTAAATGTAGGATTCTGCTTGCTCAGACTGCTATATAGCTCTGAAAATGTATTTTATGTATGATAATGTGTACGTGTTCCTTCTGGCAGTGTGCTGGGAAGGCTGATGGAACGTATGTCTTTCCAACTCCCAGATGATATGGCTCCAGAGAGTTATGCCATGCAAGTGGCAACATCAGTGCAAATACTAGTCTCTAATGTCTGTATCTACTTTTAATAAAACTGAGGGAATCCAGGAATTCTGTAAGTGGCAAAGCGTCTCTGGGATTGCCTGCAGATTTCACACGATCTTACTCTCTTTTACACTAATTCTGTAGTTGGTATTTATCCTTTATTCTTCCTCTTCCATGATGTCTACTCTCCCAGCCTATAACTGTTCACTGAGTCCTTAGCTTGGAGAAGAGAAGGCTCTGGAGAGACCTCATTGTGGCATTCCAATGGTTGAAAGGAGCATATAAGCAGGAGGGGGAAAAGCTATTTACATGGATTGATGGTGAGAGGACAAGAGGGGAATGGTTTTAAACTGAGACAGGGGAGGTTTAGGTTGGATATGAGGAGGAAGTTTTTCACCCAGAGGGTGGTGAGGCACTGGAACAGGTTGCCCAAGGAGGCTGTGGATGCCCCATCCCTGCAGGCATTCAAGGCCAGGCTGGATGTGGCTCTGGGCAGCCTGGTCTGCTGGTTGGTGACCTGCACATAGCAGGGGTGTGGAACTGGATGAGCACTGTGGTCCTTTTCAATCCAGGACATTCTATGATTCTGTGTTTCTATGATCCTTGATTTATGTGCATAACAAATAAAGTTATTTAGCAAAGACATTTAAAATAGCAATGTTCAGACAGTAGTGGTATAAGCATAAATATTTGAAATTTTATATTTGCAGCACTACTCTGTGTTGTAGTGTCTGTGATATATTACTGTTCCTTCTGCATTATAACAGTTTATCTATTATAGTGGCAAAATTTAATAAGAGTGTGTACATTAACATTATGGCATAATTTCCTCGCTGCCAGACAGGAGATATTTTGAATGTTAAACTGTATTTGATATGTTAATATATGATGTGAGTACCAAATGGGACTCTATTAACATCACTTACTTAAACATTTTCCAGTTTTTCTGTTAAGTTAGAGTGAAAAAAAGGTTTAAATTGACCAAAGAAAAAAAAATAGGAATCATTTGATATACTTTCATAGAAGCACAGTTGTTATGGTTAGATATCTATGAGAAAATCAAGCAAGCAGCAGAACACATTTTGTTAATGGTATAAGGACCAGTGCTAATGAGTTCATGCACAGTAGCATTCCACTCAACAGAAAAAAAGAAAAAAAAAAAAAGTGTTCTCCTGCACTTATACAGCTGTCAGAGACATCATTTTGAAATACGTGTAGATGGGCTCTATGAGGCAACCACTCCATCTCACCTCCTGGATTTACATTTCCAAGATATTTGCATACTTCCCTTTTATATAACATGTGCAATGTGCTGCTTAGAGGCACTGCAAAAGATTTAGGAAAGATTTAGGAGAACCACTGCATTGAATGGATAAATAGCCCTAGAGGCAAATTCCACCTCTTCTGAGTCACCTTCATTTTAACTAAGGGCAAATTGCTTCTTTTTCATCTAGGTGTATCTCCTTTGTTTCTGTATCACTTGCAAACTGTTTTGTAAACAAAACTCTTATTTTAGATTGATAAAATCCAGATATGAGGAATTTATGAGCCTCTCCTCCACTAGAGGGTTTGAGGTAATGCCAACATGCAAGTAACAATAATACTAATTTAAAAAAACCAACATACTTATATAGGTGGAAATACAACTGTTTACATGAGCATGGAAAATCACAGCTTTTTTTACAGAGCTAGATTAATGCAGATTCCTAATTATTTATAAATCTACAGGATAACCAATAAGTGGCAGTGGTATCTACTCTGTAATCCAAAGGAGAGAAAGTACTGTACAATGGGGCACTACTGTAGAAATAGAAAACCTTTAAATAAATCTTTACTAAGCCTGAATACTAGGTAAATGTCAGTGGTGGCAGCTGTATGCATTCTCCATCTTTTTAATTACTTCTTACATATGCAATGACTAAAATAAATAAATATGGTTAAGTTCTAGCACAGTTTTGATTTGGTCTGCTCTCAGAAGCATTCAGGTCTGGGATCTGAGCATTTGAATAACCCTCATAGCAAAATACAGGAAATTAGTGATTTGACTTTGTTCAGATTAACATTTCAACTAGTTGTTTTTTTTTTTAAATTTTCCTATGCTGCAACTACTGGTGAAGTCAGAAGCAGAACATAGGATGATTTTTAAAAATCAAGAAGGCAGGTGAATCTGCCTTCCATCCACAGTCACTGAGATAATCATTTCCCTTTTTGGCTCTGGGAATTATTTGGAGATATACCAAAAACCATTCAGCAAAACTGAAGTCTATTCATGTCTTAGTGAGAGTAATAACATACCCCACTCTATCTGCTGGTGTCACTCAATCTCCTCACTAAGAACAGTTTAGCTGCAGTATTAGGAACCACTCTTCAACTACATGCCAGAGGACTTAATGACAGCATCAGCACTTTCAAATGGCAGCTAACCTGGTCTTTTTCTTTTTTTTTTTAGATATAGTTTAGGTATTTTCAGAGTCAGGATGTCAGAGTCTTCAGGTATTCTGTCTTGGGCAATAATGCAAATACACAGGACTTTAAATAGTTTGTCCCTATACATTGCAAATGATTTACCAACATGGAGGGTTTATTCTGCAGAACAGGTAAGATCAGGAATATTAGTTCAGTAAAATTAAGGTTATGGGGCACAGGAAGGGTGTCTGAATTTTAACTAGTGTTCCCCAAAAGTCTTTACTGGGACCAACACTGTTCAGTATCTTTGAGAATGACACAGACAGTAGGATTGAGTAAGTTTAGGATGACAACAAGCTGAGAAGTGCTGTTGATTCAATAAAAGGAAGGGATGTCATCCAAAGAGATGTGGACAGACTTAAGAAGTGGTCTCACATTAAATGAATAAGGTTCAACAAGGCCAAGTGTAAGGTGCTGCACTGGGTTGTGGCAACCTCAGACATCAGTACAGGTTGGCAGCTGAATGCACTGAGAGCAGCCATGTGGAACTGGGGGGTAGCAATGGATGAAAAATTGATCATGAGCTGGCAATGAGTGTTTTCAGACCAGAAAGCCAATCAGTCATACCCTGGGCTGCACCAAAAGAATTACGGCTCACAGGTCGGGAGAGGTGATGATTCCTCTCAATTCTACTCTTGTGCGATCCCACTTGCAGTACTCCATTCAGCTTTGGGGCTTCCAGTACAAGCACATGGACAAGGGCCAAAGGTATAATTAGAGGGCTGAAACAGTTGGGGTTATTCAGCCTGAAGAAGTGAAGGCTGTAGAGGTACCTTATAGTAGTCATCCAGTACTGTAGGGTGGTGAGGCATTGGAACAGGCTGCCCAGAATGATTTTGCACGCCCCATTACTGGAGATCTTCAAGGTCAGGTTGAATGAGGCTTTGGACAGCCTGATCTAGTGAAAGTTGCCTATGACATGGTAAGAGGTTTGGAAATAAAATCAAAGAATCATAATTACATGAGAATATTCATAGATTCTAAACTAGATGTTCTTTAAAGAACATCTTTCAATGATTTCCAACCCAAGCCATTTTATCATTCTATCGCTCCCACAAAAAAATGCTAATTTTTTTTTTCCTTCAGTCATTCCTTTCCCCACCCCCACCCCCACCCCATTTTCTATCCATTAAGTTTGGATTATAAATACCTTGGGTTCATTTCCAAGATGTTCTGTGACTTGACAGTGATGATCGCTTGATCACTTGCCACCCCAATCTGTGAAGGAGAGAGGGAGAGAGGGAGGCTACTTGAAGATGATTTGTGATACTATGAATAAAAAAAAAAAAACCAACACAAAAACACAAAAAAAAAACACAAAAAAAAATTAGCCACTGGAACAAGAAGAGGGAAATATAAGCAGGTGTACTCAAATTCATGCATGTCTAAGTGACAAGTCAGAGAATAACTAATGTCTTAACAGTAGTCTCAGTGGACAAAAGCTGAGCCCTCTAAAAATATAATTTGAACGTTTCTGGTCAGCCTTTACTGTGAGCTGATGTGTTCAAGCATTTGGTGATAACTATGAGAATGTGTTTACTGCAAACAGTACTTTCAAGCTGATGGAGAATTAGATCACTTGCTTTGTTATCACCACAGCAGAGATGGCACAAACTGCATGAAAGAAAATGGTATCAGATGTAAATGAAGATGGGAAATAAACAAAATGGATAACTCCAACAGAAAAATATTCAGAGTAATCGATAAATTATTGCAGCAATGGAGAAGAAAGAAAATTTTGATAATCAAAGAGTGCATTCGTACTAAATCTTTTTCAATACAAGAACTGCCGAAAGCAAGCCTTGAATAAGAAAGGTAAAATGCTTTTGATTAACTATTGGATATTAGGTCTCCTTGATTTATTTCACTTTTGCATGCAGAATATGTAGTGAATTATATTGATTTCAGCAAAGTACTTTATATAAAATCAAATTCTGAAATTATTGGTTAGGATGAAGACAATACAGAGTATTACAATCATTCTGAGTTAGATATAAAAACAGCTAAGAAAGGTCTTTTATGGCTGAGCTGTAAAAAGTTATTTTCAAGAGAATCTTGGGATTTATTTTGCTATTTTCATTAATGGACTAAATGAATAAATAAATTCACAATCAAATAAATGAAAGAGTAAGGGCATGCAAAAGTACTGTAACTAATTCGATGACAATTAGATTAATTTAGGAAGGGGATTGTCTGATAATAAATTTTTCTAGGACAGCAGATCCCAAGACTGTCTCTTCCAGTGTCATGTTGCTAAATTTAAATCTTCATTGAGGGGTAGCAACCAATTCATAGTATTATTGACTCACAGAAGACTAAGATTGGAATGGAGCTCCAGATTTCATTTGATTTAATTCCTGTTCATGCTGGGACAACCAGAGCAGGTTGCTCAGGACCATGTCTAGATGGCTTTTGGAAGATCTCCAAGGAAGATGACTCCACAGCTCAACAGTCTCTCTGCAAAGTCTACTCCATTGTTTTGCCCCTCTCACAGCACAGAAGTGCTTCTTGGTATTTAGGTGATTTATGTTCATTGCCTCTTGTCTACTGGGCACTGGGCAACATAGATGAGAGCCTGGATCCAACTTCTCACCATTCCTTCAGGCATTTCTATACAATGACAAGATTCCTCCTGAGCCTTCTTTTCTCCAGACTGAACAGTCTCAGCTCTTTCAGTCTGTCCTCATAGAGAGTCCTTTGAGCATCTTAGTGGCATTTTGTTGGTCTCTTCATAGTACTCCAATGTCTGCCTTGTACTGGGAGGCCCGGAACTGGACACAATCCTCCAGATGTGGCTTACCAGTGCTGAGTAGAGCGGAGGGATCTTACCTTGACCTCCTGTCAACACTTTGCCTAACACAACCAAAAATACCAATAATCTTTTCAGTGGCAAGGGCTCACTACTGACACGTGTTCAACCTGGTGCCAGTCAGGACTCCTAGACCCTTTTCTGCAAAGCTGTTTCCCAATTTGGGTACCCCACTATGAACTGGTGCCTGGTATTGTTCCCCACCAGGTGCAGGATTTGAATTGCTTTATTCCTGTCTCGGGCATTGGCTGGGTATTTCCAGAACCAAGCAGTGATGGAGTAAGTGAAGTGCACCAAGAAGGCATGGGTGCACATGGTCCAGCTGTGGCTACTGTTGGCCCTTCCAGGCAGATGGTGGAAGATGACCTAGCAGTCTCATGATTCCCATAAAATCTAGCTTGGTGAGTGTGGACTAGCAGATAATATTTCCAAAAGTTTATGGGCACTTAGGTAAGGGGGATAGGTAAGGTAAGGGGATTTTTTGCTGTTTTTGTTGTTTTATTTCTTTTCATTTTCATCAGCTTCATCTGAACACATTCTTATTGCTATGACAAATGCACCATCCTAATGTCTCAGTTCTAGTATGAAATTCAAAGGAAACACAAATTCTGAAGTCCTGCTCCATGAAAGCACATGTACTTTTATGAGCTTGTCCTATATTTATCAGTGTAGTAAAACAGCAGTAAGCTGCCTACCTGCCTCCACTGGGACATATTTTTTCTTTTATAAACATGCCAGGTGATTTTTTAAAGAGTTTTCACATCAGGTTCACCTGACAGAACATTGTTGGAATAATTTGCGATTTGTTTCCTTTTATATGTTTGTTTTAGCACACCCTGACAACAGAAAACCGCTAATAAATGGTTAATAATAAATTAATTATATAGTTAGTCCTTTCTGTTATTTATAAAAACATTTTTCCCTCTATATTTCAACTCAGTCTTTAGTTATATCATTCTCTGTTCAGTTACAACTTAGCAACAAAGTGGGGAAAAAAGGAAAAGGTTTTGTTTTTTTTTTTAAGATGTAGTATTAGTAGCCTGTTTTCTCTCACAGGGACAACAAACATCTGGCTTCAAAGATAATGGCAGTAACAATTATTTGCATCATAGCCCACACTAGCATGATAGCTGAAAGCAGCTGTTATTATCTCTCAGTCTCCTAAGCTGTCTCTGTTGAGACAGTGGCTGAAATACTTTGCCACCTATCTTTGATAATAAACTATATGAAATGCAGGTGATCCAGCACTTAAGAAAATTGGTTGCAAGATTATCATTTGAATTTATTCAACATAAGTAAATGAATCAGGCTGGATCAATCTAAATAAATAATTAAAAGCAAATATTTAAGTATTGCTTCTCCAAAGAGAAATGCAAATTCATAATAAATTCTCTTAGCAGACCATCAGCTACTCAGAGGCTTTGCCTGTGTAGTGAAATTGTTACCTCAGAAGAACAGAGGTAATAATGAGTCAAGTTGTTCTTACTCATTATCATGAGAAGGATCCACAGGGTGAACAAGTCAGATATGCATAGTTTATTCAAGTCACGGCTCTGCTGCTGTTATGAATATGATCAAACAGAAGATGCTTGCTTGACGGTAGTTAGAGGAGTGCTACTTCCCCAGGCAGAGGATGCAGCTGCAGGAAGGAGCTGCTACCAAACAGCCTGGTACCCTGTTCAAATGTCAGCATGCTTTTGGCTGTCATTGAGGCCTCTGAGCAGCTTTCATCCCATGTCAGCCTACCTACACTTGGGGATCAATACTGCATAGAGTTATGCTCATTTTCTTCATAGCTGTGCAGCGTTCCTTCTGCAATGTCTGTGAAAAGGCAAGGAAGTCAAACAGATTAGAAAACATGGAAAAGTTTGATTTACAGACTCGTTTTAGTACTGTCTTTGGGATGGTACTGATCTTAACTTAACCTACCTGAGAGACAGCATCTCCTTAATTTATTTTGAATAGGAAGGATTTATAATATGTACAAGGTACGTATTAATCTGTAGGCAATAATGTATTTGTCTAGAAAAGACCTGCAGGCAGGAAATGGCAGTGAAAAAATTCCAGGTGGGAGAAACAACTGCTTTCATACTGTCTCCTATCCCTCCTCTTGTCTTCCCCAAAAATTCCAGTCCTGATACAGCACTCCATCAAACAGCTGCCAAATGAAACACAGAATGAAAATTTTGTCAGATCCACCATCAAATAGATACTGCCATCATTTTTTTTAGGCTGCTGGTGGATGCCCCTTCTTTATAAGGACACGCAAGGCCATTTCATTAAGGTGGCAATCACATGCCTACGTGTATTGGTGCCTGTGCGTGCCTGTGTTTGTGAGTATTGTCTCTGAGTGGTATTTCTTTAAACAAAAATAACTTGAACTGGCTGACAGGGGTTATTTTGCTTTATAAAAGCAGCAATTTGGCATTGACAAAATTACATTCCTCCATGTTGTTATAAAAAAAATAATTGCACCATCACTACCAAAGCTTTTACATTGTCAGCTGTTGCAACACCAGTGTATGTATCCAAAGCAAGCATTCTGTCAGAGGTTTTGTTATATATATCCATGCTTGGCTATATATCAGCTATATCTCTCAGTACTCCCTTAATTTCCAATACAGATTTATTTCTGCCCCCTTTGAACTGTCATTCGCTCCCTTTTATTACTGTGAAATATTTGCACCAGTGTAGGTGAATCATAAAACACAGGTCAAAGAACAGTACCCTGTGTTCAAAACATGCAAACCCAGCTCCTCCCTTTTCTCTCTTTTTTTTTTTTTTTTTTTTTTTGAACTTGTGGATTGACAAAGTCTTATTTTCCTTTCTCTGGGACTTTGTGTTATGTGGTGTTTCTCACATTTAGATCCTGGCAGGCTGAGAAATATGATCTTGGTTCTAGCAACAGACTGCAATGTCTTGGCACCATTGCCTAAACAGATGCAAATGCATTGAAAGTGCTCATTATCTGAGAAAACCTTAGCTCTTCAAAAGCAAACAAACTTACTCCCTCTTTTTTCTACTTTTTTTTTTTTTCTTCCCTTCTTGCCATTGTATTGTACTGCTATTTAAAAAACAAGGCAAGAATAATATGTTGGAAATACCCTCAATACTTTACAGAAATACATGTTCTCAGTCCTTGCTTCCTCAATTAAACGTCACATAATAAGGCTCACTCAATCCCCAAATGCTTTTCCCTGCAAGCCCAAATGATGCATCTTTTGCCTCTGAGCAAGGAGCTCCCTCAATCTATGAGTAAACTGAGTCACACCATGATGGGTCCTCCAGCCTCAGGACCAATGTCTTCCTGGCATAACCAGGGCAGGAACCCATGTCTCTGGGTTAATGGGTTCTTCTCCCCATCCTGGTGCCCTGATGCTCTTTAGTGAGTGTGGAGAACAGCCCTTTATCATAGAACCAAACAATGATTGAAAACAACCAGCACGACTGGACATTTTTTGGTGTGTTGTCCTGAAATCATTACTGAAGATATTTTTCATAACCAGTATTCTTCATTTCAAACTTATGGTGAACTCCATTTGAAAGAGAAAGGCTGAAAATATTCTCATTCACCAACAAGAATATAAATAATAGCAAGTCCATCCAGGGAAAGGACTGACAGTACAAGAGATGACTGATGCTGTTTTCATAGCCCTGTGCTATACTACTTTGAGAAACGTACCCAGCCATGAACCAAAGAACAGAGGATGAGCAGCAAGCTTAGCACAGTAAAACAAAGCTCTTGTAGGTGTTATTTTAACAGTATAAGGAAAAAGGAAAATGGAAGAAATCTTTTTTGCTAAAATATTCTCTTAATATCTGAGGCACGATTAAAATCTTTTAATCCACTGTGATTGTTGAAGTACAAGTGGAACTCAGACAAAAGAGTGCTAATCAAGCGAGGGAGATTCAAGCCTAGAAGTAGGAGCACACACACAAAATCCTGTGTGCTGCCAACTTTTGTCATAAATGCCAATACAATTTAAGTCACGTCAGTGTGTCAGAGGCACTTCAAAGAATCAGGACATATGATGCATGCCTTATTTGCTTATTTTGTTCTCGATCTAATATGATCAAAGGGGAAAAAGAAACAACAGCTTTAGACTAAAAATAGCAAAAGAAAGGTCTTTTGGATTAACACTTCTGGTGTTTACTCAGATGTTTTATTTCAAACAATCTGACACAGGAGATGAACTCAACAAAAAATGAAGATCAATGTGACCGTTGTACACCTGGATCCCAAAAGATTTAGATCTAAGGATTTGAGCTTTTTGCATGGATGGATGTAAGTGTTTCTTTGAAGGATAAAAGTTGACAGCAGTTTGTGATAAGGCAGAAGGCTCTTTCCTTCAAACTTACCAGGACATCTCTCTGAGTTAAATAATTTTTCTTCAGGCTTAAGGGTAGATTTATAGGCACCAGATGCAGAAAACACTAAGCTACCATTTTTTCCTTGCAGGAGTTCCCACAAAGATAAACAGTCAAGATAAAACAGGACTGCAGCACAAGCAAATGCCATGCTGGTGAAGCATGGCATAATTTTTAAAATGGAACATGTCCAGGCACATGCAGAGGCTCATTCACAGAAATTACACTGCACATGCTGTTGTCTGCGTAAGTGTGACTTAACAAATATGTGTACACAGGTCTGCCAGATCTTCTGAGGGAACTTTAAAGCCATTAATGGGCAGGGAAATGCAGCCCTGGTAGTGTGCTGCCATGATGGTATGCCAAAGCTGCTGGAGAAGTGAGTGTCTAACTATACTTATTTTTTAATGAAACTGAGCTCTTCTGTTTGGGAAACCAAATATGCTCTAGGTGCTCAAGTTAAGGGTGAGCAGAAAGGTGCCTACAGGATCAAGAGACCATATGTGGAACTGTGAAGAGCCATAGAAAAAGAATAGAAAAAATCAAAATCAGAGGAATAGGCTGGACAGAATTCCTGAATGTCCTACCAAAAAAAAAAAAAAAAAAAGAATCTGCAAAGCCTTCCATGCAGTGTGTAATGTAAGCAAGTAAAAAAATAAATAAATCTCAACCTCTTAACTGTCAGAGGCAGGGGAAGCAAATTCATCCTTCTCTTCTGAAGCATGTTTGGTGGTGACAGTGCAAAAGCTACTTACGTATCACAAACTCTACTTTGTATTCTTTGATCCTATTATATTCTCTCATCGACAAATCTTCCAAACATTGGTGATTTTTAAAAATATATTTCCTTAACAAAAAGAATAGGAAAGAAATATGATTCAATTAAATTTAAACTAACAAGCAAAGCACACATACACACAAAAGTGTTTGAATTTTGACAAATTCCATCAAACAAGAAATAATTACCACCACTTAAGGGGGTTACCAACTTTGTCTTGAGCTCCCTTTGTCCACTTGAGAACTCGCTTTCAAGAAAGTGCTTTTGGAGTGTTTGCAATAAAAGTCCAAACAATGGGCAAAGAAAAATTATTATCTAGAACTGTAAGAGGGTTTCTTGGAGAAAAAAAAAAAAAATCACTTCTGAAAAACATTCAATAACATTGGCTGCTAAAAGGGTAACTCTTTGAGAAATGTCTACAACAAATTTCAGTAGATTTGATATCCTGTGTCAGTTTTGAAACAAGTACAATAGTTTCTTGGAGACTTCTAAGCTTTAACGAACCCTTTTTTTTATATCTCACCTGGAATTTGTCAGTCCTATATACACAGTCCTATTGGTTAGAGGAAAGGGTAAATCTACCCTACCTGGAATGAAAGAAAAATTAACTATAGCTAAAGGAATATGACTCTTGTTTTGCTGATCTTAACACCATAATCACAAAGGAAAATGGAACAAACCTAGTAGTAGAAACAGCTTAAGGGATGCCGTGCAATTGTTCTTGGAGGTGAACTTTATTTACTATCATCTGATTTGTGCAGGAGGGCAGTGCAGCTGGTTCCCTATTATGGTCTTCTAGATTCCAGACCTATCATTCCTAAAAATAAGGTGCCAGTTTTTAGGGCTGGATGGCATCTCTAATAATTGCACTTTGGGGATCTGTAATTGCTACAGTGACTTGCTGAGATCCATATGTGAAAACTTCCTTGCTAGCTTTTTTTATTACTTTTTAAATGCAGGTTATTCCTTCTTTATCCTGTACTACATCCTAATTATCATGTGCCATTTCCATCTGCCAAAATGGCTCCAGCTGTTTGATTTCACATTGCACCCAGAGCCATGCCTATGAGATAAATTAATTGCTTGCCCTTTACAGATTCAAAAAGACTTCTCTCCCCCAATCTCTGGTTTTGTTCTCAGATATTAACCCTCCTGAAGAAAATATAACCTCCACCACTAAGGTGGAATATAAATGAGCAATTAGACAAAGCCATATACTTTTAGCACTGGTTTTCTACCATCTGATTCTTTAATGGGGTTTTGACTTGATGATACATACGTCTTTACTCTGTATGGAGCAGAATTTTAAACTGAGTTGTAACAACTGGGAACAATATAAGAGCTTTCTCAGAAAGTAAAGGACAGAAAAAAAACTACATGCTACTACTTGAAAGGACATTAATGTCTGTCAGAAAAAGAAAGGTTATTTAATGCCAGAGGAATTGACACTGTACTTGGGCCAGCCCAAATGCTTATTCCACTGGTGACATAACCTATACTGTAAACTAATTTATGAACAGTTATTTTAAGCTGGAAAATCTGTCCAATTGCTTTTGCAGATGGGCAGCAGCAAACGGTCTCTTAGTTGAGAAACTGCCTGGGAAACGTTGGATAAATCCTGGTAACTGTTGGGTTTGTTTTCTGTTTTGCTCATATTTCAGATAAAAACACATTTGAATGTATTTTGACATTCTGATGCTTTCTGAGTTATCATAGACACCACTAAGAAAAAATGTCCATGCATCTCCTGCAGCCATTGCAAATCATGCTCTCATTGCCTGCTGCAATCCTGTCATTGTCAAGATACTCAGAAGCCAAGACACCAACATTTTCACTCTAATTATCACTGTTAAGCATGCCTATGCATAGTGCAAAGCATGATGTAAAATTAAAAACTAAGATTACATTTGAGAACAAAGCTGTGTTACATGTGCAATATCTGAATAGAGACCTCAGGCAGTATTTCACACCTGAAAAGTGCTACTGCGGTGGATTCAGCACTAATAATGAAATGTCATTAGTACCCACACAGAATATCAATACTTTAAAAGTGAAATATGTTCTCTGATGCCAATGCAGGTGAATTTGTACTGGAACAATCCATGGACACAGCATGTCAGGGAGTTACTGCTCTTCACACCTCTGGCAAGCTGAACTCATGCCAAAGAAATTCTGCCTTGCAGCTGCCAGCTGAGAAAAAGGGAATTGCTGCAGTTTTTGAAGAGCTACCATGACTAAAATGCATATTGAATAGCCAACACATAGAAGAAAGGAGAAAAGATGAATCTGTGATCAACAGAAGTGTTTTCGTATTTACATCTCATCCAAAGGCTACTGAAGGTGGTAGGTTTTTTCCCCCTTCATAACCTGGGTATGTAAGTCATAATTGGCTGGAATTATTTGTGTTTGCATCAGGCTTTAAAGTGTTTTAGTGGAAACTATTAAATCTCTGATGCTATCTTTCCCTTCCTTTATACGCCCACCTGGGAAATATGGAGGATGTAAAACTCTGCTAAGATCAACTTTCTTTGGCAGAAATATTTTTATTATCCCTCTATTTCTTAATACCCAGCACAAATGTTGAAGAAAACTAGGTTCCACATAAAGAAACTAATTTGCCTCCTCATCGTTATATTCACGGGGATTACATTTCAGCATTCAGAGAGAAGGAAGGGAATATTAAAATCTTTAGATAACTGTCGACAATTATGTGAGTCTGGAAATATTGCCTATAAAGGGAGGAGGTCTCTCATGCTGCAATGTTTGTGACTGCCTGAACAGCAATAGGAAGGTCTAATGCCTGAGTCTGCATTCCCTTATCAGTAAGCACATGTTCAAAATTCAGCAGAAAACCACTGTTGCATATTAGATACCACCAGTTTCAATTAAGGACAATTAGCAGTGCCACTGTGCATATGAGTGAGACAGATTATTGTGGCACTGGAGACAAAAGCAATTCAGAACAGGAAATAGAATATGGCTTTAACATCCTTAAGTGTTGTTTATGGCAATTCACAAATGTTTTGTACTGTGTTTATCTGAAATTTATGATGTTCTGAAATAAAAAACAGAAACTTGCCAAAAAAAAAAAAAAAAAAAAAAAAAAAGTAGTTAGGGAGAAAAGGACAACTATATCATCAAGCATAGACAGCAATCTTTCAGTTAATCATGTTATTACAAAATCTACCTTTCCAGAAAAGAGATGAGGGCTGACTGAAGCTATTGGAGCTAAAACACAGCTGTCGTTCTGCTGCTCAATGGTACACAATGGAGAGCTATAGAAAATGACTTTGATGGTGAATTAAAATACGATGCTATTTAAAAGCATGTTCTTTCAGCAGTGTGAACTTTGAGGTCAGTGTATTTACTGTGGCAAAACCAGATGAGGATTTGGATATATATTGGGATTGGAAAAATACAAGATTCAAGAGTAGAACTACTTGCTATCTACTCTTACAGGAGGAAGGCTGGTGGCACCAGTAGCAGCACCAGTTAGAATTACAGCTGGAAAACATGTTTTCCCTAGCTCAGGGAAAGCTTTCAACAGAGGTTTGAGTTAGGGCCAAGAAAACTGAAAGATCAAGGACCAAGTTTTCTTCAGCATGCTGGTGCTTTGAAGGCTGTGAGACAGATTGGGTATTACCTGGACCTGAGTCAGACTCAGATGAGGGAAAGGTTCAGAAGGTGAAACTATTATCACATGTTCCTTGAGCAGAAGAAGTAAAAGCCATCAGTAGGTCCCAAGGACAGTAACAGCATCAGTGGGAAATTTAGTCCTCAAAGTCAGAGTCAGTTTGTTTCTTTCCTGAAGAAGTTTACAGGATTAGGAAAAAGGCTGTGTGAGGAACAGGTGACTTACACTGGCCAAAGGGATATTCCATGCCATATGACATCATGAGTAAGGAGTTTTGAAGGGGGTAGGAGTTCATCTCTCTTCCACTGTGGGCAAGCTGGGTATCAGTCGGGGGGTGATGAGCAATTGCCTGTGCAGTTGAGCAAGTGCTTGTTATATACATTTGTATATATATACAGTAATAATTATTTTCCTTTTCTCTGTCTTAGTGATTAGTTTTATCTTAACCCATGAGTTCTACATTGTTTTTCACAGAATCACAGAATGGCCCGGGTTGGAAGGGACCTCAAGGATCATGAATCTCCAACCCCCCTGCCACATGCAGGGCCACCAACCTCCACATTTAATGCTAGGCCAGGCTGCCCAGGGCCCCATCCAACCTGGCCTTGAACACCTCCAGGGATGGACGGGGCATCCACAGCCTCTCTGGGCAGCCTGTTCCAGTACCTCACCACTCTCATAGCAAAGAACTTCCCCCTGACATCCAACTTAAATATTCCCTCCTTCAACTAAAAACCATTTCCCCTCGTCCTGCTGTTATCTACCCTTTCAAAGAGTTGATTCCTGTTTGTAGGCACCCTTTAGGTACTGAAAGGCTGCAGTGAGGTCACCCCACAGCCTTCTTCCCTCCTGGCTGAACAACCCCAGTTCCCTCAGCTTGTCTTTGTAGGGGAGGTGCTCCAGTCCCCTGATCATCTTCATGGCCCTCCTCTGGACCCTCTCCAACAGCTCCCTGTCCTTCTTGTACTGGGGGCTCCAGACCTGGACACAGTACTGCAGATGGGGCCTCACAAGAGCAGAGTAGAGAGGGACAATCACCTCCTTGTCCCTGCTGGCCACTCCTTTTCTGATGGAGCCCAGGATACCATTTGCTTTCTGAGCTGCAAGAGCACACTGCTGGCTCATGTTAACTTTTTCATCCATCAGGACCCCCAGGTCCTTCTCTGCAGGGCTGCTCTCAAGGACTGCTCTTCCAGTCTGTATGGATGCCTAAGAGTCCTCTGGCCCAAGAGCAAAACCTTGCGCTTTGCCGTGTTGAGCCTCATTAGGTTCACCTAGGCCCACATTTCCAGCCTATCGAGGTCCCTCTGAATGGCATCCCTTCCTTCCACCGTGTCAATTGCACCACTCAGCTTGGTGTCATCAGCAAACTTCAAACATCAGCTGAGGGTGCACTCGATTTTGTCGTTGATGTCACTGATAAAGATGTTAAAGAGCACCGGTCCCAAGACAGACCCCTGAGGGACACCAGACTCCTTTTTCTGATTTTCTCCATCTCACTGGGAAGGGAGGAATGAGCGAAAGACTGTATGGTGCTCAGCTACCTTTTGGCTAAACAATAACACCTGGGATTATTTATTCATCACTAAGTTAATACTGTCTAAACCACTATCTCTGTATTATAAAGGTTTGTAAGGTGCTGCAGCAACAATGTGGTAAGGATTAAATAATATATATTCCCTCACTACTGAATGCCTCAAAGCATATTTCAAGGTCAGGCTGGACGTGGCTCTGGGCAGCCTGGTCTGGATGGTGATCCTGCACATAGCAGGGGGTTGAAACTGGATGATCTTTGTGGTCCTTTTCAACCCAGGCCATTCTATGATTCTGTGATTCTATATTGTGCCTTAGTGTGGTGTGTTAAGAAATCCACTTTGTGTGATATTTATCCTGACTGCTCTTGTTCCAAAATCCTGAATTCAATACTCAGACCAAACAAACTCCTACAAATGATGTAATTTATTCAATTCTTATAAAACTGTATTCTAAAAATATAAATCCTCTTTATAAAGCTAAATGTAAATATACCCAGGAGCAGAATCTATTACCCTTGCACCAGGAAGTTAACACACAAATTCTTACATAAACTTTGAGTTTTGCAGAGGTGTCACTGGGAGAACTGCAAGTAAAATAATGGTTCTTTACTTTGTGTGGTCACTTGAAAGCAGATCTGAAGCATTCCCAAAAACAGTGCTCTCGTCATGTGGCAGACCAGACCCTTCACCCTACCAGCTGCAGTTTCTACTTCTCTACCTTTTATTCTGCTTTATTCTGAATGTAAAGAAAGCAGTACCAACCAGAATTAACCACAAACTTCTGCTCACACAATTAACGTAGAGATAGAGAGCCTCACAGAGACCCACAGACGGTCATGGGGAGTCTCTCCCACACTGAGAGTCTCGGGCAGGAGATTAGGGAACACAGCTTCTATATCTGACAGCTGAAAGGGTTACTTGTCACAACTCTCAGCTGTCTGTGTGGACAAAGACTGCTAATTATTGCAAGACCACAAGGCCTTTCTGACAGCTCATTGTTCTTGGGGCACTTATCTGATGGCCTTTCCAGGGAGAGGTGTATTCTGCACCTGCAGCCTCTGCTGTGCCTGGAGCTTTCCACCCTTACTCATTTTGTATAATATGTGATCCTCTTCAGCCCGAGCTCCCTGACAGTATCAGTCTGGATGTCCTCAAGCAAGGATTTAAGCACAGCATCAAGCCCTGTAAACCAGAAATGAACTGGCGTGGATGTGATTGGGTATTAATAAGAGGAATCCTTCCCTGCTAGGGGATAGTTTTCTCTGGACGCAGACATGCACAAGCACACACATCTGTGTTTTATCCAATAACCAACATTATTCAGTCTGGCTAGCCTCTTTCTACAGAAAAAAATGTAGAATGCAGTGGCATTGTCTATCATGCTGCTTTTAATCGTTTCTCAAAGAACTTCACTACTACCATAACAGTAATAAAAAAACAAACAAACAAAAAAAAACACTACAAAAAACAGATATATTCTTTTCAGCCCTCCTTTGTCCATTGGTGTCCCTAAAATATATCTCAGGGAGCTCAAAAATGCAAAAAATACATGGATCATAATAGCCAAAATCTTACCTTCTATTACCAGTGGAAAATTGTCTAAGTTGTGCTCCCCTGGAATCTGTTTAAGCCATTCTGAATCCATATGTTGCTTATATTTATTTGATTCTATTAGATAGAGAGCATGGCTCACTCAACTGATGTCTCCAGTAAGTGTATTTCAGTCTTCTTGCTTAAACCTATTTTTACTTCCTTCTTGTTACTGTCTACATTTCCCAAGTGTATATATTTTTACATATATTTTGAGCATCATTTTGATTTCAGTATCATCTTGATGTATCATGATTTTAGTTCTTACAGAAGGCCTCAGTAAATTAGTAAGGTCAATTTAACATTTCACCATACTAGGCCTTAGTCATCTCATTCCATACATGGCTCAATCCTTGTGCATCATCATCCCGTTCCTTGGCAGAAGAACTTCCTGATTCAAGACTTCATAGGTGAAGCTCTCTCCTCATCAGACTCACTAATTGTTACATAGTTCAAGAGTTTCAATCAGCATTCAGCCTTGTCCAGTTCTGGGCTGCCCAGTTCAAGACAGGGATCTCCTAGAGGGCCACAAAGATGATGATGGGCCTGGAGCACCTCCTCTGTGAAGAAAGGCTGAGTAACCTGGGTCTGTTCAGCCCGGGGAAAGAAAGACTGAAAGATAAATATCTAAAGGGAGGTGGGAGGCAAATGGATGAGGCCAGGCTCTTCTCAGCAGTAGTGTAGCAATAGGACAAGGAGTCCTGAAGGCCTAAACCTTGAAAGCAGGAAGTTCCTTACTAACACGTGGAAGGACTTCTTTATGGTCAGGGTGACAGCACTGGAACAGGCTGATCAGAGAGGTTGTGCAGTCTCCTTCTATGGGGACATTCAAGACGTGTGTGACCTGTTGTAGGAGCTTGCTTTAGCAGGGTCATATGACTCAGTTATCTCTCGAGGCCCCCTCCAAACCCTGCAATTCTGGGATTCTGGGATTTGGATTTGGAGGGCCTGCAGCTTTCCCAAAAGCCCTGAAATACAAACAACTTGGAGCAATGCCTATCTCAGGAGCAGACTGTGAAGAAAGCTGTGGCTGAATCTTTTCTCACTTCCCTGTACTCTAAAAGCAGATCATGGAATACCATACATTTTCCCACAGTGCTGCTGTGTCCACACATGATTAATGGGGGTAATGAAATGACACGCCATTAATTCCATGCTCATCTCACATACCTGGGAGGCAAAGTCAGGCTTCTATCCTGGTTCATTCCTCCTTTGCACTGAAATCTGGAGAGTTTATAGTCTCCACATTGACCTCAAGATGAATGACGGGGCTCGTTCACTCTTTTTTGTCAAAGCACAGAAAGCTAGTGACAATTTCACCTTACATTAAAAAGGCTGTGGATAGGGTAATTAACTCACAGAAGCCACAGTTAATCTTCCTAGGTGTCCTACAAAGCCAGCAGTAAGACACGTCCTACAGTACCTAGGTTATGTCACTGCCTTGTGCACAGGTGGAACTGTCCCAGACACTGTCCAAGTTTTTCCAAAGAAAACCACACGGTGGATGCTTGGAGACAGTCACATTGGTTTGATAGGGAAGAGGGTGAGGGTAGGTAGTACTCAGACAAGCTGTTCTGTCTCACAACCTTCTACTGATTTATTTAGTTGCTCATGGGAAAGGAGCAATTCCCTGATGGCATTACCTTCCGCCTTAAACATTGGAGGAATTCTAATCTCACAGGACTAAAATTGGCTTTTGTAATCACCTCCACTAATATTTTATCTGAGCATCAAACAGTGATTAAACTTTTCATATAAACCTGCTGTTACGATGCAGCATTGCTAGCAATAATTTAAACAAACAAACCAAAAAGCCCATTTTTTTTTTTCTGCTAAGCTATTTCATGCAACAGATGACAAGCGGCTCTTTCTGCTGCAGACATGTTTGGTGAACATACTCAGTGCCCCAGCAATACTTTTGCATCATTGTCATCAGTTTGTCTTTTAACCCATATATATGTTCATGAATTTTCCTTTCAGCTTCCTATTAGCTTGCAGTGTCTGATATCAATGCTTATTAAAACCTTGTTATTTATTCCTTGAACTACTGCTACTGAGCATCAACAAACATCACTGACCGTATTCATTTTGCAGTGTATCTGTCTCCCTCTTTACTGCCTACTCACCCAGTCTTTCATTCGTTTATTACTGTATACTTTATCTCTGTCTTGTTATGCCTTATTAACTGCATGAACCTGTTTTTTTATTGATTGCTAACGCATTTGGGAAGCAACATTTTCGGCAGATCTATCTCAGTCCATCATTAACCGCAAAGTCAATTTTATTATATTGAGCACTGATAAATTGCTGCACATGCAGTAAGTGTGCCTTAGGGGAGTTTCCAAAGCGAGTGGACTTTCAGACTGCAGCCCAACCCAAGGCACTCACACCCAGCTGTTTCACTCCTTCTAGCCCTATGGCCACAGCTGCTGCTGGCTACCAGCCTCTTTCATGCCCCCTTCCCCCATTTCCTTATGTTTATTATTCTTCGTCTGTGACCTCTGCCTTTTTTCAATTGTAGCTGGCACCCAGATAAGCATCCTGGACCTAATGGCATTTTCCAAGTAGTTCCAGGCTTGCGATATCCGCACCCAGATGTGTTATTTCTGATATGGTTACCAAGAGATTGTGGCCTTACCCAGTGCTACCAGAAGGTGGCCTCATATTGCTGCCCTTCAAAGATAATATCCTCTAACGCTTCCCATAACTCTGAGAATCTGTGGGGACCTCAGCTTGGTAGTGGATACTCCCTAACCCTCCTTACACCTCTGTGTACATCCCTCACTGTCTGTTCCTGCTGCACAATCAATCTCACTTTGTCACTTGCTTTGTCCAGCAGTATTTCTTGCCATGTCTAAGTCATTTTGCAGCATCTGCTCATTTAGCTAGCAGGGCAAAGTCATCTGCCTGCATAACTTCTCACTTTGCAATCTCAAATTAGCAATGTTAGTTTTACAGGATAGCTCAACCACACCTGTGATATTACCTGGGTTTTGGTTAGTTTGGTTGACTTTTGTATTTGGTTTTGTTGTTGCTTTTTTGTTGTTGTTCCTTTGTTGTTGTTCTTACTTACTTTTGTTGATTGCATTATTGTCTAAATCTTGGTACTGGCTGACTTAGTCTAGTTATCCATCATTCCTCATGAGGTCCCACAGGTAGGTGCCTCTGTTTGCCGTGTGTTGCACTGTGGTTGCATTCATCTTCAATGTCTCTGCAGTGCCTGCACCTTAGACACATCAGGCCATTAATTGCCATTACATTGGATTTTTTCCCATGGTTAAAGACAGAGAAGGTGTAATTTTTTTTACCTTTAGTGAATGATCCATTTCACATGCAACACTAATTAGCAAAATGATAGCTGATCAAAGTACAGGTAAGGGACGATCAGACATTTTTATCTTTCTCTGACTTCTCCACAGAGTACCTCTTCCCCCCAGCAATGATCTCAACATGCATTCAATCTCACTATACTTCGAACGCTAACAGCTGCTTATATTTCCTTATGATATGTTAGAAAGGCTTCAAAATCTAATATAAATGCATATTCTAAATATGAAATTATGCAAAGGCCACATTTGTTTGCACACAATATTAAGCTAGTGCCTAGGTAATTCTGTTCACATTCTGCTAGACTGCCTTAACATATCACTTTGTGGAGCATCTCAAAGTTAATATTTTGCTGAAAGGCCAAATGCCTATATTAACCAATGCTCTATAATAGATTTTAATTTCACAGTTATAGTACCTATCATACTTTTTGTGATTCATGATACTAGGTCTGACAAAATGATGCTGTGCTAATTCATCTGCGCTATAACCCTTCCTACGACCAGATAAATTATCCTCACTGCTGCTGCATTGTTTCATAATATTCTTCCACTGAATTAGGAATGGATGCTTTTCATTTATTTGCTAAGTGAAAATGTCTAAAATTTTCCAGATGTTATTCAGAGAATGCATTTCTCAGAGAGAAGTTGTTAGCAATTGTTATTGTTAAACGCTTGGATGGCAGAACTAGCTTCTAATTATAGAAAAGTAAGTCATTGGATTCCACACACCCAGTTCCTACAGAAGCAAGCCTGATAGATTTCCTCAAGGTGTCTTTTTTATTACTTGCAGACGTGCAGTTTCTAAATAACGACACGGCATTTCAGCAAAACTCTGTATCACTAATACATACGTACATGCATATATAAGTAGCAATATGTACATAGCAATGTTCATAAAATATGTGTGATTCTATGTGTTTTTGTCAGGAAAAAATGTTTGCCACAACCTATCTATCAAAGCCAATAGTGTCATAGCTGCTCTCACATCCATGAAATTGCTATATTTATGGATCTGCTTTTTGGGGGCTCACTTGATTTTTATCAGAGGAAGAATGGTCCTTAGGCATGAAATGAAACTTAATGAAATACACGTGAAAGAAGTCCACATATATTAGAAGAAGATATATATCCACATATCCAATGCACATGACAAGGAAGTTAAGTCAAATCATAAGCAAAAGTATATAAAATAGGTTGCAGAAGTACTGAGAATTGCTCAATATAAAATAAAATAAAATAAAATAAAATAAAATTTTTAAAAAAAGATTTGTTGCTGTACCTGACTTCAGTTCTCATGAATACTGCCTAATCCAAGTAGATGTGCACTCTATGCTTCACAAACAATACACATGTATTGCAAACATGAAACCTGATTTTGTTTTGCTCAGTAATTTATCTTTCCTATCAGATTTTTTAGAATCCTATCAGTATTTTTTAATGCACTGTCACATACCAAAATTCTAAATACAGAAAAAAAGGTGAGCAGCAGCCCTGCCTTCCTTTTCCTTTTTCCATCTCCTGCATACCTCAGCCAGCCTTATCGCCCTTTCTTTTGTCCTCTCCAGAGCTTTACATCATAGAAATTCCCTCCAGCAAATTCAACAGTTATTGTTCCACCTGCAGCCTCCATCACATACCCTGTCAGAAGCACGTGACAAGCTCTTCCTCACCATGCTTTCTCAGCAGCCCTGGAAAATATCTCTATAAAAACAACAACCCACACATTCTCTCTGGTTCTAATTAGCATTATTTGGCTTTTTAGAACCACACTTCCAAAACTATGCATGTCTCCACATGTATGCCCTTTATAAATCTTACTGGACATATTAAAGCAATAGAAAGAAAATAATTCAAGAGAATATTCCATCTGCATGTGGTAATAACAAATACCCAACATTCTGCCTTTTTCTAAATATGTACATTACATATCCTAATGCAAGTACTGTGTGTACTTGCTACATATGTTGTTACTCCGAAAGTGACATAATTCAGAGCCAGACAACATAGCAGAGCTGATCCAATCTAATTTAAATCTGTGCACCACACAGAAATTAAAGAACAGACTTATTGGAACAGTAGGTTTTAGCAGGTTGGAGGATTTTTTAATTGATGGATAACTTAGGCAAGAAAAAATAAATGGTTTTACTGTAGAAATGATTTTGATCATGTCATCCATTGACTGGCCAGAATCTGGTGATAAACCTTTGACTGGCTGGTCACTGCGTCAAATCTTTTGCTTCCTATTTGTGAAACACAGTGATAGATCACTTGTAAAAGGACTGTGTATAAAGAATTTATAAATAAATGTGGAAGTATTAAACACTTCTCTTAGGAAATACGCCAATATCTGCGAGTCTTCATTTTGCAAAATGACCACTAATTAGCATCACCTAAATGTTACCTTTTCTAAAATAAATAGTCTTTTAAGTGTGTTCTTAACCATCTTATGTCTCTGTGTTTCATAATGGTCATTTTTACAAAATATTTTCAGATGAAAAATGGGAGTCAGCCTGCCTACCCTTCATCTAACAACTGACTCCACATCACCGTTCTTAATTTTTAATAAAACTGACATCCTGCCAATTGTTCATTTTCTTGTTTCTTGTTTGATTTTTAACTCCTCAGTGTGTAAAGAATCGTGTATATGGGAAAAAAAAAACAACATGCAACTACACATACAAACAAACAAGTTCTTCGCAGCAGTCCTTACATGACCTAGCAACACCACAAAGGAAATTACAGCTCATAACTAGGTATGTTTAGACAAAAAAAAAACAAACCCAAAAGCTTGGAAAAAAGGGCAAAATGAAGTTTCTGAAGAGCACCTTTAAACATACAGAAAACAGTCTGCAGGTAACCTGCAGCCAGGATAGTTTTGATGTAAGTTATGTAGAAAGTGAATCTTAATATCATCGAAGGAAATGAGATAAGAAGAGGGAAGAAATATGCTGTTTGTCTGCTATCAGTGACTACAGTGACTGACTGAGAATGAAATGCTGCCACTGCAATTACATTTAGCAACCTCACACATACATCGTGGGCAAAGGGGAGAAGGAGGCTTCAGGTGTTTGTGAAACGCATTGATGAGTGAAAGCCATGCTGGAGATATTGGATGTACATGTGGTGCTGATGAGACTTTTAGCATCTTTATCAGAAAGGAGGCAGAAATTACATCCAGAGCCACTGAAAAAGGAAATTGTTACACTCCATATGCCAGTAAAGGTGCAATGAACTGTTGTAACACTGTGGAACTGTACCTGTCAGGGAAAGGAAAAGATTCTCCACAATGCTTCAGTTTGAAATGAACCTGAAGAAAGAACATGTTGGATTTTAACCCAGTCTGGGGCAAACATATAGCATGGTAAAGAAAGTATCCTCCCTTTGAGCACCATTCAGAAAGACAAACCTTAGGCTATTAGTTTATAATAGATGCAATGATGAAATGCAATACAGAAGGATAGTGGAGATCATTGTGCTTAGAAAAAGCTTATTTGGTACAAAATAGTAGTTGGATAAACTGTGCGTATTTACAGAAGAGATGTCTGAAGAGCAACAGATAGGTTACCATCTGAATGTGTACAGGCAATGTTTGACAACATTATGTGCAAGATATGATTGAGACAAGAGGATAAATGGAAAAAAAAAACTGCCTTTCGAGAAAAAATAAAAAGATGTAGTGGGTGAAAAAAAAGAAAGGTACAAAAAATACATCACTTGCAAAATCTCATCTACTAAATAACAGTGAACTCTTTAGCCATGGGTCACAGAAGAAGTAAGAGATCTACAGAACACATGACACAAAAGTTAATCTGACATCTGAATGTGTAGTAAATATATAAATATTTCTAAAAGTGAATGGAAAATGAATTCAATAGACAATAGAAGGAACTATACATAACCACAGGAACCCCTTAGGGCACCCTCTTCTGCAATACTACCATAGTCAGGGCTACACATATTTTCATGGAGATTCCCAAATAAAATCATTTATTCTGAGTCTCATCAACATATGTGCATATGAGCGACACTGCTGTGAGGTCCTCATAGAAGTTGGTCACAGAATTCTTACTGTATTATTTAATTGCTTTTTTCCTCTCTTGCCTATTAGCTACTGATGTCCACTTTATGTTTCCAGGAACTCTACTGTTACCTGACAGCTGAGCATCTTCAGTGGAGAATGCCTAATAAGGAAGCAATGTATCCTCATAACTAGGGTTATAACAAATATGTTATTCCTTCTGTGGCAAAAATCACCAGGCAGATATAAGAGCCAATGCCAAAGCAGTGATTTTAGCTGCATTACAAGGGATAAACCAACTTACCTTCAATTAAGGCAGTAAAGGTAGTGCACAGCTGTGATCATATCTGGGATAAATAAAAAAAAGATTAAACAGATGGATATGGTTATTGGTGAAATATATTTATTTTGTACTGTTTCAAAAGGCTTCAAATTTACTCCTTAAGCCTGAGACCTCTAATAAGAAATCAAAACCAATTCATTTGAAAGATCTTGCAGTGTCTGTCTAGAAGAAATACTAACTTTGCAGAAGATTAAATAAAATATCCAGAAACTTGTTTTCATTGTTCCTTCTGGGAGATTTTCTTCCATCTAGAGGAAAATTTTGAAGAGCCTTGAAGATCCTGAAGGTTTATAAGAAACTCTTCTTGTCTAGAACAGACAATGCAAAATGGACTTTCAGGGAAGCAGAATCAGCCCAGTTACAGTGCAACATAGTAGAGTGCAGAACAAAACCCAAGAGGAATTTAGGATAGTGAGCCATGATGTGTACAAATGTTAAATCAAATTGAGATGGAGCTCTTCAGTAGCTTTGAAGGCAAGAAAATGGGAGTAAAAAGAAATGGCTACAATATCAAAAGTGCACTCTGAAAGGTAGCTTAGTTGATATCAGACTTTTAGATAAACAATAAAGGGAACTGTTCATTGGTGATTTTTGGTGTTTGTTGTTGTTGTTGTCTAGCCTGTAGAGCTGGAACAGAATTCATATGCTACACTTGTTACTTATAATGTTAAGACTTACTTACAGTAGGCATGCATTTAAAATGAAATATCACTCAGTGATACTGGATTACAGTGGAAACTGTCTTATCAGAGAACTTTGCATTGTAACTACTGACACAAAACATATGTGAGTCTATGCCCTGCACACTGAGAAGTATCGAAATCCGCTCAAAATGATATGAACAATACCAGGGCTTAACAGGATGAAATAAGAAGACTCACAATTCAAAGCAGACGGGGAAAAAAACAACATAACATACAGAAAGGAACGCTTTTTTTTTTCCTTCTTTTAATTTAATACTCTAAATAGCAACCATTAAATCCACATACATGGGTAGCACTATTAAAAAAACTGGAGACATTCATGTCACCATAGAAGTAACTACAAATCACGCAATATATATGTTGATCAGTGTTAAATAAATAAATTTCTCTAGTGGAAATCACTGAACCAAAACTGCAGTATTACTAAAATGTTGTTTTATTTTGGAGTTACTGGGAATGCATTCACAGGATTATTTAGTAATTACTTTAGATAAGTTTGAAGTCACACTGGAACTCAGCCATTCATTAGATTGTCATATTATATCACTATCATAACTAAACATTTTAAGAAAGTAAATTGAAAGCAAGTTATGTTTAAACCTTCAATCTGCAGACCTGTTCTCGTTTGCAATTGTAATACAAGTGCATAACAACATACATGTATGCATGTATACAGATAAGTATATGTATACTAGTAGTAGGTCATAGAATCATAGAATATCCTGTGGCAGATGAGGCACTGAGATCGTCGAGTCCAAACACTGGACTGCAAAGGATTTTGCAAAACATGATGGACAGTATCACTATTCTATCAGTGAAGACTGAGAAATAAAGAAAATTTAAAAAATGTAAGACTTCCTTATTCATACTACATTCGTTACATTCTGGTTTAGAAGCAGAAGCACGTGCATGTAGAGCAAAGAAAAGGCACTGAGACCAAACCATCTTCTGCTGAACCGGCTCACCTTTTCTTGCTCTGACAATGGCATCTTCTACTCACAGTTCCCCTTTTGACATTTTTCACTCATTTTAACTTCTAATTTCCCTGTCACAACATGGGAATGTTCATGTTCCCATGTTGTGACAGGGAAATTAGAAGACATCCACAGAATAAGACATCCACAGAATAAGACAATTAATCAAATAGATGCAGTCTAATAGAGACATTTGTTACAAAGGTAAACAAACACTCCAAAATTGTTCAGATGTAACTACCACATGCCTATGCAGAACGCTCCATTTCCATTAGCTCCTTACTGTGTTGTATTTTGATCAACTCCTACAAGCTTTTTGGTTGTAATGAAGGAAACTGAGGCTAATGAGTTAAAAGGGCAGCAAAGATTGATTCATTATGTAATGCCTGACCTTCTGGAGGACATGGATAAAAATAGGTTATGCTGTAAAAGAGAATTTGAAGGCTGCAGATGAAAGGAATTCTGAAGTAGGTAAATAGGGTTTTTAGGCAGAAGGTTATTAACTATGTGTGCTATGGTAATCTGTTTACTTGAAAGGGGCTGGGAGAGCTTGAAGAATCAACTATGGGGAAAGATCCTTTGTTATTACATGAGGGTAAAACCATTTCAGACCTTGAAAAACACTTTAAAGATTTGGGGGTTATAAGACTATGCCATGCAAGCCATCCCTCACACACACACACAAAAGTTGTTTGGAAATTTAGCATTCATTTTGCTTGCTACAGTGTCTGAATTGTGCTTTCACACTCATTCATCTTTCCAGTTACACATCTAGAACTCCTCAGAACCATCTGGTAGCCTCATTTCACTTGTTCTTTTTAAGGACTGGGTGAAAGCACTACAAATTCAGGGGTGTCAAGTGCCATATCACAGAGGGGATGCTATTCTCTACAAACAATTGCTTTGTTTTCACTGGGAAGCAGAAGATGCACAACACACAGAGACCTGTCTTAGAATGACATCCAGCCTGATTCTGGCCCTTAATCTATTGCAATTCTTTAAAAGAGTATGGTGGTGTCTCTTTTCCTTGAGTTATGGGACTATTCCCTGATGACCCCTCATGAAGTGGGATGAGAGTGAGACAAAGAAGAAACAGCAGAAAGGGATTAGGCCACTGAATGCACGTCATTTCTAAACAGTAAAATTACAGCAAGAATAGGACGTTAAAAAGTTGAAGAATCACACTGCAGAGCAGAGTATTTCTTTATTTACTATAGGGGAGCATTCCTAATTTCTAATTTGTCTGAAATTCCAGAAAATTAAAAGGAACATAATGAGACCCCAAAAAAGCGTTCATAATTAGTTTTTAAATAAACAAACTTCCAAAACATCCTCATGTAAGAAAATCTCAGTTAAGAACCTCTTCAAGTTGACTTTTATTACAGCAGGGTGAACCCCTTGATGGGGAGAGGACTGATGAAACAAAGTACTCTTCTGATTTCCATCCATATATGTAAAAAGAAGAATTTGGGGCTAAGAACAAATTAAGTTTAACTTTTGGAGCAGTAAAAATAGATTTCATCTTTCTAATCTCAAAAGAGTCATCTGCTTCTTTGCAATTGGATGACAGCTCACTATCACTTCAAACAGTCAGAGATCCCAGTCCCATTATTGTTTAAAAAGTGCCAATGAATATAAAAAAAAAAAAAAAAAAAAAAAAAAAACACAAAACCTGATTTGGAATAAAAAAGTAAGAAAACCTATCTTCCTGGAAAACTTCTTTTTATATTGGCATGCAGTACAGTCATCACCAGCATATTAAAGTATCTCAGCTTTGTTCTGACAGCAATACTTTTTTTTTTATTGTCAGATGTTAATTTACAGAAAAGTAAATGCAGGAAAGGTTGAGCTGACCTCTCAAATGATTGACTGTCATGATTGGGAAATGTGTCATGAGGCTGCAAATCTTTAATGGACAACCACTTTAATTATTTAGATAGAAATGTCAGTTCAGCAGACCATACAGTGCCTGCTCTCAGTGTGAAGTTAAACAGAAATGTACACAGAATTATCTCATGGACTTATATGAGGCAAGAGCAAATACACAGGAAATACGGGAGAATCAATTAACATAGAGACAGAATCCAAAATTTCTGCTACAAACTCAGTATATTCTGTGTCTAGTTGATACTGTGGATAGAAATATATATTTAAAATCAAAGTGTGATTCATATATTTCCTTAAAGTGTTATCTAAATTTGGAACCAGGAATATAGTGAAACAGACTCCAGTGCTTTGCAGATTTGATACAAATTATTTTCTCCCTTCTTCTAACATTTCTTCATAACATTTTCTTTTGAAAAAGTGCCATGGAACAACTAAGTTAAATCTGCAAGGATTGATAACAATATTGACCAAAAAAATAAGGTGTATATACTTATAATTTTTCCATAGTATATCCATTTCTGAAGGACACTGTAGCTATTCTTAATTACTTGTCTTATGAATCTATATGGTTTTAGCTCCTGCAAATGCATCAAAAAGTCGTAATATTTACAAGTAGCTTTGCTTTCAACAGTGTAGACTTAAGTTTTACCTGACATAAGTTATATACATATATGGTGCCTGTGAATTATACAATAAAATGTGGTACTAGTTATCTGTTTTGCAGCACTTTTTTTCTAAGAGAGATCTCTTAAAGATCATTATTATGCTTTTCTTGTTAGAAAACATCTTGTACAGCTAGAGATAAGTATTACTTCATAGCATCTATCACTGCTATTGGGGTTTTGAGTGTTCACAGAGAGAAATAGAACGTTATTGTACAATTCCCCTATTGAAAAGACAGAAGGTCAAGCAGAAAGTTATACACTTCCTCCTTTCCTCTTCATTTTTCTGCTCAACATCTGTATTGTCTTCTCTGAATTTCTTGTACTGTGCATGGAGAAGATGCAAAATCATGCAAGAGCTTGTCCTCATCGTCTGGCAGGTAAAAGCACAGAATTCCAACAGATCTCACCACCAGCAAGATCAGAACTCACCACCTAAACTCAGATACATGAGTGGACAATATTCAGGTAAGTATGAAGTATATAATTCAACGAGATGTTTAGCTTACTTATGTGGAGCTTACTTTAAAATCAGAAATTTGTATAGGGGATGTGATTTCAGATGTCAGTTATACAGGATTATGAAAACTAGCCCCCTTTTCTATTTTTAATTGAGATGAGCTTGGATGGAATTCAGGAAGGATGAGTGAAATTTGTGAATATATCATTCTCAGATAGTGGGATCAATATAGTGAAAACTCAAAACATCACCAGTGAGATAAATCTCATGTTATCATTGTTCATCTGGATTGAGATGAACTCAAGAATTTTCAAGATATGTGTTTGCTCTGAGAGAGTCTTAGGAAAAGCAATAGCTTAAGAGCCATGGGATTTCCGAGTGTTACAAATAAAATCAAATTTTGAGAAATTAAATCATATATGCAAAAAGGGATGCATATTTTCCAATGCTTCTCTCAGTCCCCAAGTTTCCAGTAAATTGTCAATCAAGGCAGATTTTTATAACATTTAATGCTGTATTTTCGACACTCAACTTCATCATATTCTCTAATTTTACTGCAGCAATATCAAAGTGTAACGATCATATTGCCATAAAACAAAGTATTATCATAAAGTCATCGTTTCAAGTCATGAAAATGTTTAAGCAGGCCAAAGGAAAAAGTTTCCTTGGCACTCAATGACAAGGTATAAACTCTTAACCCTAAAGAAAAGCTAATAATTTATACATAAATGAGAACGGATGGGTGAAAAATTCAAATAATTCCATACAATTTATTTTTTCTTTACTTTAACTCCTTCTTCTGTTTTCACAGATAACCAAGATGTCTGTTTTCAGAATAATTAGTCATCATTTACAAATTCGCATTTTAATTCACATTTCTATTTCCCCAGTAGTGATCATGTATATCATAGTAAATGCAAAATAAAATGTTAAGATAAATATCTTAAAGTGTAGATGGCTTGAAGTTTGATGTGAAAAGAAATAAGTTTTCTCAGCACATTCCTGATTAAAATAATGCATAAAAGAAATATGAATCTCTTACATTCCCTTTAAAATTCGGAGAAACAGCTGACAAGAAAATCTTTCTGCACTGGTACCCTACAAAGCATAAAATAAGGTACACGAAAAACTATAGTATAATTTTGTTTGTTTGTTTTATGTTTGTTTTTAAGAGAAATTTGATGTGTCAATTTCGGTTATATAACCAGAAATGGGGTGTTCTATATGACCTGCAGTTCATCTAGATAAAAACAAAACAAAACAATTCATATTTGGCATTATGTCAACGTGTGGGCTATGAGAGTGGTGAGGTGCTGGAACAGCTGCCCAGAGGGGCTGTGGATGCCCCATCCATCCCTGGAGGTGTTCAAGGCCAGGTTGGACAGCCCGGTCTGGTATTAAACGCAGAGGTTGGCGGCCCTGCCTGTGGCAGGGGGTTGGACATTCATGATCCTTGATCCTCTGCATCTGCATGCACTTTTGCAGGGCAGGGTGTTTCCTTTCCCCTCTCTGGGATCATCCCATACTTGTTTCTTCTGTTGTCAGAAGGCATAACATTTCTGCTTGCGGCCCCAAGTCTTCACTACCGTGTTTATCCATGACATACTCTCTTTCACTTGTAACTGATGCCACTCCTTATCAAACGAGGAGTCTCAATCTTTTCAATCTTGCTTCACATGGGAATTCCCTATGCTCATAATCAGTTTGAGAAATCTGTCTGACAAGCAGAAATGTTATAGATTGGAAAAACTAATGGTTTACTCTAAGCTGCAGCTATGCCATAAGACATGAAAGTCAGCTGCTGATTCATGAGCATCTGAGCTGTCCCTGCACTGCTAGTGCTACAGACTGATAGAGATGATAACTTTGCCCGTTGGCTTGTATTATTCCATCTCTGCATGTGGAGCAGAACCCCGATTCACATCTCTAAGTGTCTTTTGGTTGGTTTTGAGATAGAGAGGCTCGTACTGAACATAGGTATCCTAGGGCAGGCGTACTTTTTATAACACTATTACAATAATATCCATACAATTTTTATCCTGTTTGTTACGAACCTCAGCACTGTATCTGACATTTTGTCAGAACTGAAAAATGACTAGATACCTTCAGACATATCTTCATGTATGATTGCGTTCATTGCTTCCTGAATATGATTGTTGAACACATGGCCTGAGTTTTGTATCAGAGACATTTCATCTCAGAGATAAGAGTAAATGTAGAAGCTACAACTTATATTTTTTCCTTTCCCAAGCAAACCAACCTAGCTTTGGGTGAAGACTTCAGTCTTTTGATAAGGATCTCCATTATCTAAGTAAGTCAGCAATTGACCAGGAAATACAAACAAATTTCTATTTTTTGGTAATAAGTTCATCAAAAAGAAGCTTCACCGTTTTCCAGGCTGAAGTGTCACTAATTGGCACATTTCAGAAAGGTCACACACAATCCTGAAGATAATTACTGCTGCGGTGATATCATCTTCAGTAGTAACCTCTAGGAAAGTGATGGTGTTATATCATCTGGCCTTTATAAATTGTAGATCCTTACTGTCAGCACTACATGATAAAGAGTGCAGATTGAGTGGAATCATAGGAACATTCTGTTGTGAAGGTTTAAAAATGAAAGTTCTTCTATTTAAAAAAACAAAGAAAAAAAATCACTAAATCCAGGAAGTGTCAGGTTTTTTATTATTGGTCCAACTGTGTTAATTTTTACTACTCAGAAAAAAATTACATTAAAATGACAGAAATGATAATATCTTCCTATTTAAGATATCGATCAATATTATTATTAATAACAGCAATAATAATATAATATTATGCTGATTAATGTCTAAGCTTTTTTTTTTCTTGGCTGAAGTAATTCCTTACAGAAATCTTTGAGAATAACTCTCGAGTGAAAAGTCACAATAGTATTGCAGTTGAAAAAAAGAAAGAAATCCTCCAAAAACAGAGTTAAAATTAATTTTAGAAGAAAGCCATATATCTGAAAGCACAGCAAATCAAGAAAACAACCAAAAAAGCACAACTCAAAACAAAATAAAAATGAAAACAACAACAGCAAAAGCAACAGAGCAAAACAAAAAAAAATCCACAACTTTTCTTTGCCCCTTTAGGAGCACTAAACAGAAATTGATTTTTTTTTCCCTTCAATTGCTATACAGTTGGCTTCATAGGGAAATTTAACTTAAGAATACTTAATATAAAGTTAAGTTAAAGTTTAGATTTTTGTTAAAATAAATTTTACTTAAAAAGCACTCCAAGCAAAGTTGGAAGTGAAGAAGGCATTTTCTGTGAATTGATTATTTTAATGATGAATGCATCAATATTCAGCACTGATATATATAATATGCATACCTTCTAAGAAAAGTTCTTGATAACCATAGGGCCATTACATACCAAATCAGCAATGGCTCCTATGTATGTGTTCCAAAGATCAAAAACCAATGTTTTACCTACATGAAATTAATAATAATCTCTTCCTTCTGCCCCCTTCTTCTTTAAAAAAAAGCCACAACACTTTGCTGATTCCTTATCACCCTTTCAGTGTAGAAATAAAAAGATAAAAATGATCCCAATAAGATGGTATGACATTTTAATGTAGTGATGAAATCTGCAGGAATATTTCTTACAACAGGTATTGGAATTCAGTGGTGAAGGAAGAGTTTTTGTTTTGCTGTACTCAGTTATTTGGATTAGATCAAATATTTAACAAAACAACAGCAACAAAGTGCCCTGTATCCAGTAATTTCCGCAAGACTACCCTATATGAATATTCATTGCAGTAATAACACCCACAATTATTTTTCCTTGAACATATTGCTCTTTGAGACTGCTGTGATGTCTTCTTCTAAATTGTTTCCTATAATGAAGATAAATAGTACAAACTTTTCCTTTTCAGAAGCTTAAAATATGAAGTTGAAACAAAAGTAGAAATCATTTATTATACACCCAAATAAACCTCCTTTCCTTGAAACAGACTATACTGAGGCTATAAATACACACGGTCATGTTTTGTTATCAATCCAGCAAATCAATTTATGTCTCTGAATTAATCCTATTCAACTTTAGAATATGGCTTGAGTGCATTTCATTAGGTATCACGTGAAGACGTGCTGAAAAACGTAAAAGTCTTCAGGCACTCAGCTGACTACATTCAAATTAGACTTAGACGAGAGATTAGGAAGAAATTCTTTACTGTGTGGGTGGTGAGGCACTGCAACAAGATGCCCAGTGAGTTGTGGATGCCCCCTCCTTGGAAGCACTCAAGACTGGGCTGGATGGGGCTGTGAGCAACCTGGTCTGGTGGGAGGTGTCCCTGCCTATAGCAGAGGGTTGGAACTGGGTGATCTTAAAGGTCCCTTCCAACACAAACCATTGTATGATTCTAAGAAATCTGGTAACAATTATACAGTATTTAACTGCAGTGCTGCAGCCTAACAATTAATTTGACAGTCCAGATTGATTCAGTCTATGATTGCACACTAGTAAAAATCGTAGTTGTGAAATCTCAGATCCGTGTTGAAAGGCAAACGGAAACAGTTATGCAAGTCTGAGAAATCTGAAATAGTGTGTGTAGGAAATGATAGAAGCATTATAGAATTAAGCTCCCTAAAGCAAGTGATTGATTGAAGACAGTACTCAAGCTCCTCGTGACTGAGAAAAACACTACACATACATCAATGTAAAAATCAGTCTGTTACAATTCTCTTGTATTCCAGGAGTTCAACAAGAGCTGAAAATAAACACAATGAAGGTCTTGATGTCAAACCCTCAGCTACCTTTAAAATCTCTGTCTTTAACCTGTTCAGGATTTTTTTTCATCAGAAATATTACATTAATATTCTTAATCACTCACTGTCTGGAAGTATGTGGGGAGATGATTTGGGGTGAATAAGTGGGGAAAACAGGTCTTTAAAGAGGGTGAGGAATGGAACAGTAATTTTCTTATGCTGCCCTTTGTTGTTTTTTTTTGCAGATTCTTCTCCCACTAGCAGAAATGTTTAACCATAAAACAGTATGGAACTGGAAGACTCAAAGCTCTCTGGTAGCTAAGGGCAGGCAGCTCTGGGGATGAACACACACAGTGGGAGGGCAGGACTGGATCCCCTCATTGATCACAACTATTGGTATTTCGTCTGTCTCTCCTTTGTAAATCCAGAAGCTTCAGATCTCATTCAGCTGCAGGAGAGCTGAAAATATGGCATGGTTTTATGTTACTCTGTGGAAAAAGACCACGTTTTTCACCTCTTCTGGCAGGGCTACCTCAGAGCCTAACAGCTGCAGCAGAAGCTGAGCCTGATTAGCATTTCACAGGATCGTTTCATTAGACATTTCTTAAATAGTACATCATGAAGCACAGTAACATTAAAATAGAATATTCTGTTTCTCAATGCAAAAGTGTCTTTAGAAGAAGGAACTTTCAAATTTTTTATTGGATGTATCAATAGCAGAGTAACATTTCAGTTTTCTCAGCAACAGAATCAATGGAGTGTTATATCTAAAATCTTTGGAATTCTCTGAATGTACCAAGTGATTCCTGTAAGTCATTTTAGAGTGTACGCTGCTGTGGAATTACTTCCCATGAATGTTCATAATGCCAGCCTTCCTCCCAGTTCAGTTACTGAGTTCTTACCTAAGAAATATGAAAACATAAATACAGCATCACAGAAATAGCAGCGGTGTAGGAAGTCATTTCAGAGTAAACCAATCCATTACTGAAGAATATGACCAGAAGAAAGTATTATTCCATCCTATCACATAAAGAAGTCTAACATCCTCCCAGTAAAATAATTTTTCATACACTGAGACAGTCTTGAACTTATATGAATCACTCGTATTATTTGCAATGAAACATACTAAATGCAGTATACATAACCACACATTCAGCAGTTATTAACAACCATCACATTAATACTTATCTGCATTTAATTGTCCATTCCCATCACATATTCTGCCATAAACTCTGTGAAGTGCAATGAATTCTTTCAGTAGCTTTACTGCAATACAATTTTAATTTGCTTTTTTATAAAGCACATTTGATACAGTGCACCTTGAATTCCGTGATAGCAAGATAAAAATAATGAGACCACTTTTCAGACCTGCATGCCACTATTCCCATTTTAGAGCTCTAAGGCAAAATGATACATGGACATAAGCTGGAGGTTAAAAAAGAAAAAAAGAAAAAAAAAAGAAAATGTATTTCAAATTGGAAAAAAAGAGCAATGTTCTACTACTACTCCATTAGCTTTCATCTTCCCTTCATTAAATGCTTTTGGAAAGGCATCTTATAAAATAATTAACACTTGGTAATACTCATACTGCTCAGAAAAAAAAAAAAAAAAAAAAAAAGTAGACATTTCATATTTCATGAAGCTAATTATTTTGTTCCTGGCTTCATTCTGGGTAGGAGACAGCAAGGAAGGCCTGAAGATGAAGTATGACTTGCTCACTTCACCATCTTTCAGGCAAGGATGTCAGAACACATTTCTTAGGGGTTAGAAATTTCAGGTGTTTGCAACTTCAGATGTAATTATCCATATGCTGGGGTGTGTTAATGAATTGTGTTAAAGCAGCACAGGTCCTGATGTCATGCCAAGAGTCTAGCAGGCATTCTGTCTCAAGGCATTAAGCTTTTGAGACCAGCAGGAAACTGCTGGTAGGAACGTGCTGAAATATACAGACATACAGCAAGTGAAGAGGCAGGTTACAACACGCTTTTTCAGATTACATGTAACACTGCTTCACCATCCTGGCTCACAGTGTCTAAAGATGACTTGAAAAGTGAGAGGGAAAAAAATCATGGAAATAAACAAACAAAAATGTTCAAGAGAAAGCATGTATTGTTTGAATCAATAATGCAGAGCACTGGAGCCCAGAGAGATTGTGGAGTCTCCTTCTATGGAGACATTCAGGATCCGGCTGGACGCCTGCCTGTGCGACCTGCTGTAGGGATCTGCTTTAGCAAGGGGCTGGACTCAGTGATCTCCTGCCATTCTGTGATTCTGTCATACAGGATTAAATCATGCCTGCAAGGAGAGAGATAAATTTTCCTGGGAATCTAACTCCTCTTGGTGTCAGATGAATTTAGAGACCAAAAGGGTGCATAAGATGCCTAAATATTTGAAAAAACTTTCTATTCATACATCTGACAAGGAGAGATTGCCCCTCTCACATCCTGAAGTCCATGTCCAGCTTTTAATCCTATTAATTGTGTCTTTGATGCCAGGCCACCAAAATTCTGATACTCCTTTAAGAAAAAGGAAGAGGAGAAAAATAGCAGAGAAGCAGCTGTGTGCCGATGCAGGGCACAGTTACACGACATATTATAGAAGTGTGTTTTTAAAGCAATAGATTTTATAGCTGCTTTCACTTACTCAGGATGTCTCAAGTTGAGAGGATCCCACCTAGAAAATAAGGAGTTAAACCTGTTAAGCTTTTAATTGCATAGAGCTTCTTAATTAGACAGCTAAGGAGCCCAAGGCACTCAATACACATCCGTAACTCAAATTTATTAACAAATCAACAATAAAATGAAATTTAATCAGCCTTCTATGTTGACGAGATATCAAATACATCAGTAATGTCTTGCCACTTCTATGCATTTTAGACACACTAATTTTTAGACACACTATTTTTCCAGAAGTTAGCTGCCTTGTTCATTAGCCAGTCCAAAAACTGACAGGGGAAAGGCAGTCACCTGCTGTCTGATAAACTTCAGGTCCAGCCAAGATCACATCACTTGCATGCTGGTGGACAGCATCTTGTGCTATGCAGTCTTCTCACCTTAAAGACAGCTAATTGACTGTATGACCAGCACACATAACCTATCATTTCCTGGAGACCTTCTGCTGTTACGTGGCATTTACTACTTCATGTTAAATTAAAAAAATAAAATCTTTCTCAGTATTAACAGAGTGGCTCCTTGGTTATGAAATACATATGTGAAGTCCTTGTTTGACTCCAAACTGATTCAAGTATCCACGGAAGTGATCCCAAGCCTCAGATAAATTACCTGTGTACATAAGATTTAGCACAGACTTCTCACCAACCTTTTCTCATGTTAAAATCAAGTGCAAAAATGCTGAAAGAAATAATTACCATCAGAAATGCACAACATCAAACCACACCAAATCAATGTACCTGTTCTGAATGAAGACATTGTTACAACTCTCATGTTTTCAATCAGTTATATATAGAAAAGTAGGAGGATATAGAAATATCTTATATAGAAATAGAGGAGTAAGAAGTATATCTTTTACCTATACAGAAATATAGGAAGATACATGTAGAAAACTGTAATACTGGTAGATTGGATGATTTAAGTTTTTTTGCATGAAATATTCAATTAGCATATTACTAAATTCTGATTTAAACTTCCAGTTCAGTGGCTAGGGAAGGAAAAAACATTTCTTTATTTAAAATGGTGAGGTGCCCTGCTTGAGTATTTAAATGTTGAAAAGAAGGCTAGGGAACTTTTTTGATATAGATTCTTATAACCCACAAAATCAATGTAATCTCTCTTGAATGGGAAGGGAGGCACTTCCAAGGTAAGAATAAATATACATAAAAAAGGCTTACGTCATTTTGGTGTGATCATAGTCATAAATACCGAGCAAGCCTTTTATTTAGAGATTTCTTTCTGCAATACTGAGAGCTTCCTACTAAGGATTAACTAGAATTATTTTCAGAAGAAGCTGTCATGTATGGTTTCTTTCAGAACCATACTGAAATTCTGAGAGATCTGTTTAAGGATCTTGTGGAAGTGCAAGCAGTCTATGATTCTTCAGATAAATATTTTTTCCAAACTTGTATATAGATAGAAATTCTTTGAAATCCTTCCATTTTCAAAGAGTAATCAAGTAAGGGGCCTGTATGTCTGATAGTCAGGTGCAAGTACTATGGCCTTGTAGCAAGATCTACTCTCATTTCAGTGTAGACAATATATATTTTCTTTAGTAGCAAGAGCTTTTATTTTACTTTGTACAAAGATGAGAACATGTATTTATAATAATAGGAAACTTCTGGGACTAAAATCTATAGAGAAAGAATACTTTTTGGTTGGTTGGTTGGTTGTTTTATCCCCCCAGAGAGTTCTGGTTTGGGAAATAGATTGTCTTTGTCTTTGGAAAATTTGTGTTTTAATAAATCAAGATTACTAGTAAGTGGGATCTCCTTAAATTTTCGTTATTCATTTCTGTACTCTCAGAAGTGATATAGCCTATTGAACAGAGCCAAGACGTGAAATATAGTTATTCAATTTGCACTACTACAAGCCATTATTTCTGTTATCTCAACATAGCTTTTTGCTTTTTTTTTTTTTTAAATCTGTATTTTCTATTAATACAAGATATCCTTGTAAAAGATACACATCTATCCCAACTCAGGTCTGGATCATGTCAGCAGCTTCACATCTTTGCTGGTTTACATATTCTTTGTAAGCAACATTCCTTGTGGAAGCAATGTGCAACCCACTGAGATATATTTCTAAGCAACAATTGCTAACCACAAAAGCACTGTATGTTGTCTGAAATGAAACTGAAATCCAGCTAAAGCGTAACAAGAGCAAAAACTTTTATCTGTCTGCTTCTATTAACAACATTATGATTCACCCAAAAAGCAGAATGTCTATTAAGGAGCTACTTTTTCCAATACTTTACATCTGGATTATCACTTTTTTTATTCATGTTGGCTCTCTCACTGTAAGAGAATTCCCAGTGACTGCAATTATTGTAGAATTTGGCTCAGAACTGGTGATTTGGAATGACTTACATCTGACTCACTACATAAAACCTGATCTGTGTTGATAGTGACATCGTTCAGAAGGCACAGTCACTAATCCTATCACTCCAATCTGTAATCCGATTAACCCTCAGACTATTTTTGAATCTTATTTCTGTTGCTGTTGTTTTTAAATCTATTATGAATGCACTGAGATATTGTTATTGTTATTATTTTTGCTGTTTATCCTAGGAGATTTCTTTTGACCTTGGCCGTAAGGTAACAGCAGTGTGCTCATATAAAACAAAACTACTCACAGAATCATAGAACTGTTTGAGTTGGAAGCGATCCTTAAAGGTCATCTAGTCCAGCTCCCCTGCATACACCTAGATCAGTGCTCAGAGCCTGGTCCAGCCTGACTTTAAATGTCTTCAGGGATGGGGCATCCACCACCTATCTGGGCAACCTGTGCCAGAGCCTCACCACCCTTATTGTAAAAACACATTTTTTTTATATCCAATCTAAATCTCCCCTCTTTAAGTTTGAAACCATTTCCCTTTTCTTATCACAACAGGCCTTGCTAAAGAGTCTGTCCCCTTCTTTCTTACAGTCCCTCTTTAGATACTGGAAGGACACTATCAAGTCTCCTAAGAGCTTTCTCTTCCCCAGCATGGTGACACTCTGGAGCCAAGAGTGCTGGATGTGCTGGATCCACAGCAAAGGAGGCTGTGGATGCTCCATCCCTGGAGGCATTCAAGGCCAGGCTGGATGTGGCTCTGGGCAGCCTGGTCTGCTGGTTGGTGACCCTGCACACAGCAGGGGGTTGGAACTGGATAATAATTGTGGTCCTTTTCAACCCAGGCCAATCTATGATTCTATGAATCTTATGTTGTATACGGTATAGCCTTAAAAAGAGATATTTTAAAGTAATGCAGTTTAATAGCAACAAAACAAATTGCATTCAGGTTGATTCCAGGATGCTCTTGAAAGTCTAAGAACCCTCACTATTAAGACCTGCTGAAGTCACATGTTGGTTGTCATATGAGAATGACACCGTTTATGACTGTTGAGGCACCTTAGAATAAATGGCACCTACACCTGAGTGAGTTGTGCTCAGTCAGAGTGTAATGGTGGGATGTTATTTGGGTGAAAAAAAATGAGAAGACACGGACTATGCACTAGTAGATAACTTTGATATTTCCAACCATTCTTGTTATGAATGTTAGACATGTTTATTTTCCCACTAACAGCATATTTTGGTGGCGCAAGTACAATTTTTCCTACACCTTTGATCAACATCAGCAAAACATTACTTCATCTTGCTAAATTTTTCATTGCTTGCTTTTGGCTAGTGACTTTTTCTGCCACATACCATCTAGAATCAGGAAGAGAAAGTCAGTCAATATTCCAGCAAATCTGATTTTTTCAAGGCACTTTGTTTCTTCCATTTAATTTTCATTTTCTCTTAATAATACATACAGCAGATTATCTTAAAATAAAAATGCCATAACAGAAAAAAAAAAAAAAGGAACATTTTGTAGAAATGTTAGAAAAGGTGCTACCTTATCTGAAAAAATCTTTATAGAATCTGAAAAGTTTCTGGTTTGTTTAAAATGAAAATCAACTAGCAAAACGTGATAGTGATAGCGACATTGCATACCATGCTAACCCATAAAGCATGTTAATTTATTTCTTCTATTTTTAATTCCACCCAGCCGCGAGCCATCCACTGTTCAGTACATGATTAATGAATCACACTCTAATTGCTTTTCACACGTCAAACTGTACTCCAAGTCTTAAGGTTTCAAGAATCTAATGTCAAAACACTTTTTCTTTTGGTTAAATCAGAGGAAACTAACTCCATCAAATATGGGGATGCTTTAGGAAGGATGTTAATTACATAGCTTCTGAAGATTTCAATCGGTTTAAATAGATTACAGCATTTAGCCATTAGTTTGAACAACATGAATTGATTCAGCCTTGCAAAGGAGATATGCTAGTATGACAGTAACTTTTCCCAGTATGAAATCTTCCCTGTATGATCATCTTCTAATCGTCAAATCTGCTCACTTTTTACATTAATCACTCCTGTTCAGCTGACAGGCTTCTGGCATATGACTGCTCAAGCTCAGCTCGTTGGGTGCCTATATGCATAGTACCCTGTAGATCTCTTTTATGGTATTGGATTAAATTAAATGACTTTGTTAGTGCTAATCCTAAAAAGTTTCCTCTGTTCCTCCTGGTCAGGGAGGCATGGCAGGAAGGAGGACAGGACGTCGATATCTTTATCACACTGTTACCAAAAAGAGGTTTTGACACTGTGCAGCTGAGAGCCAGCAATTTAAATCAAACGAGCCCTTCAGATCCATTAAGGATTTAACTCACTGTACTGTCTAAATGCAAGGGTAAACCTCTTGCCATATTACCACAGATCCTGCTGCTCACATACGTATCTTATGCCTGTTATATTTCTTATCTGTAGGTGATATGCAGATGTAGGTTTTGCAAACAGGGAATACAAAGCCTAAAAGTTGCGGGGTTTTTAAAAATCCTTGTTCAGTTTTGTAGATGTGGCATTACAGTAGATTGTGGCCATATTCTGATGGTTGTTTTTTGTTGTATAGGTAAACTCTGTAAGTGACATAAATATGGAGAAATGCTTGACAGTTTATGTCATATTGATTATATTAATTTGGCCAGGAGATTCTAGAGAGGGAATTGAACTGCCTTCTCGTGATTAATTTACTCTTTTTTTGCTTGCATGTAGCATCAGATAAATCCCTTAAACAGCACGTAGTAAATGCTACTCAGGCCTCCAGAGACTCATTCCTGCCCAGGAGTTTGAAAGCAACTATCTTCAGCTCAATTAAAAATTCCAATAAATATATCATGACATTCCAAGATATTGAACTACTGCAGATACGCTTCTAAGTTTGCATGGCCCTGAATAAGAATTTGTGTATAAAGGATTTTTTAAAGTTATAGTAGACTAATAATTTCAACCTGAGAGCCATTACAATATTAATCATATTTTTTCTATAGAAAAGGAAAGTGCAAGACTTGCCAGGTCTGGTATGTTTTTATGAGATCATAGGGCCAACTATGTATAATTACAAGCGGAAGTTCAGCTACGAATAGAACACTTCCAGTACTGAAGTTTGCTTGTATGTACTGGCATGGATATTGCAAGTCTTCTCGACTGCAGATTTTGAGAGCTGCTGCTTGTTGGCACTGTGAGATGTTTATGGAGTAGAAGTAGATGACTCAAAGCTTGCTGTCTTTTGCAGCTAGTCTGCCAGTAATAGCTAGATAACACTTCCTTATGCAATACTTTTTATCTATGTGTAATCTGAAGGAGCCATCTAACTGTAGCTGCCTTCAGTTTAGTATCAAGTCTACATTTTCATTCTTTGTAAAGATGATACTCAGGCAGACTACTTACCTGTGGTCTTCTCCTATTCTTTAGTCTACACCTGGGCTAGCTGAGCTATCTTCATCTTTGAGCTGTGTGAGAAGCACCTTGAGTCACACAACTAAGATGGACGTCACACTGAGTTTCTACTCAGAGGAAGCACACTGGGCCTAATTTTGTAGTGTAAAGGCAGAGCTTTCTCATATCTCCTGCGCCCAGAGATTGGCTGATTGCTTACCATGTAGGAATGCTGCTTATCCTGCTTTCACAAAGATGAAGCATTTGGTCTTTGAAGCCATCAAACACATTGCAATATGGAAATTTTAAAACTGCAGGTCTGAAAACAGAAATTCAAATACTGTGACTTCATTTGAGGGGACGAATCCAATCATGACTTGAGAGGTGTAATCAAGATCATCAAAAATGGCTAACACTCCCAGCCAGAGGTGATTTATAAAGGTGACATGAGAGCAGTGGAACTAGTCTGCTAGAAAGCATCTGCTTGGAAATGATCTCACCCCACTGTCACCCAACCTTTTCAATTGCTGGCAGCGATGGGGGATCTAACTCATTTTCAGTTTTCCACTCAGTGATCCCTGTGTAAGAAAACCCAGGTGCCAACAGTGTCCATATTGTGAGCTTTTTTTTTTTATTTGCACAAAAATGTTTGAATGTTGAGGGAAGTTCTGTGTGTTTTACCCATAAATCAAAGTAAGCACAGGAAAGCAGTAAATATGGAGCACAACCAGAAAATGTAATAATAAAATTCTCCTCTTCAGAATACCATTCTGACACAATTCTAAACAATAATTATTTTTTATGATCATTTTTCTTTGGATCATAATGAAGAAGCAATGACATATATTTGGAGGATGCAAGGGCTGTAAGGTTCAGCAATCATTTAAAACATGAAACAGTAAAAAGTTCAATATATTCTGATCAATAGGACCAATAATAATAGATTAATTTTTGTTTGTGGCATTTATTGTTCAGTTGCACAGAAATAAAGGTGAAGGCTGATGCAGTGAGGGTCAGTCAGAGTTTTTTTCTGAAATTCTCCATATGAATTGTTAGTGAAAACCACATGCTATGATATCACCGTTCTCACTTTCCCTTTTTAATAAATATTCAAAAATTGTACTTTTGAAATATACTTCTCTATATATATGATAAATATATAATATATATATACAAAATACATCTAAATAATAACTATGTCACGTAACTACGGATCTCTGGGCTGCAGTCTGAAAACCAATGGACTTAAATATATGTATGCAAAGAGTGGTATTTTCCCAAAAGCTTAAGATTTAGGGTTTTAATTCATAGTTTATTCGCAATTATATAAATCATAATTAATTTTTTTTAAGATATGAGTGGAAATTTCATTACCGTTTATTTACAACTTTCCTTCATAAATCATTCATCTGGAGATTTCACTCCTATGTATCAAGCAAACATTTCTGTAAAATCCTCTTAATGGGAACTATGAATCAATGTGTAGTAAGTGTCATGGGTTGAATCGATGGCCCGAGAATCAAGAAGGCCTTTTTATAGGCAAGTGTCAGAAGCACTGACTGAATTAGAAACTTTAATCTGTGGCAGTCAGTGAAATTTGTGCTCTGAAGAGATAGTTTGAATATCGTACCTTTTTCACTGTTATAGCTAAAAAGATCTGACAGGATCTACAAGAAACAACAAAAGAATGAGAATTCATTAGTTTGGAACTGAGAAGGCATATATCATAAAATGCTAACAGACATCAAACAGATGAAAAACAAAGAAAAAGAGAAAAAGAAAGGATTTCTCAGTGGTATGGATCAGGAATGCTGACAAATCACAGGGAAAACTTTCTAATATAATATTTGGGACTGAAATAATGGATTTTTCTCTATCTCTAAAATAATGCCACCTCAAAGTCTGATAAGATTTGGGTTTTTATGATTTTTATTATCTTTCTGATGAGGAGGATACATTCACTCCTGTGAGTTATGTTGGGTAAAACCCAACAACTCCTTAAATACCAATGCTCTCTCACTAGCTCCTACTTGAAGCATGTTCCCCCATCACTCTAATCAAGCAACTCTTCAGAAAATGTGGTTGTGCTATAATTTTATATTATATTATAATCCTGAGGCAGGATTTAAAATTATACTTACACAGAGGAAATTGTAAGAACCAGAAATAAGAGAGCTGCTCCAAAAGCATTGCCTCCTATTTTATTATATTTGCCTGCTATGCCAGAGGTGGATGTTGGTGGTAAGGCATAGCAGGCTGAACCTTCCCACCAATATTTCATTACATTTTGTTGCTGTGTGACAGATGGCAGCAGAGGAGTCTGATAGAATGGCATCTGATGTGGAAGTGTGTATGAAGCAAAGGTGTGTCACTGAATTCCTCCATGCAGAAAATATGTCACTCACTGACATTTATCAGTGCTTGATGAGTGTTGATGGAGACCAAGCAGTGATGTGAGCACAGTGAAGGTTGGGTGGTGCATTTCAGCAGTGGAGACAGAGACAGTGGGTCACCTCCACTGGTACAGATTTTTATCAGTGCACCGTGCAGACTCTTGTTCATTGCTGGTGAAACTGCATAGTTAATTGTGTTGACTCTGTTGAAAAATAGTGCTTTGTAGCTGAGAATTTGTTCTATTAAATAGTGTTATTGTGAGGTTTATATCTGTTGTTATTTCCCTGAGAATAAATGAGAGGTGTTACTTTGGGAGCAATCTATATAAAATGCAGGTTCAGGTAAGAATACCTCAACTTCAGTGGAGAAATTAAAATCCAAGACACAACCTTTTTGGTTAAAGTCACTGTCCTCGTCATTAGTTTTTCCAGTTTCATGAGTTACAGCCCCACATCACTTCTGAGTGACAAGTGGTCAATGCAGTAAAAGGGACATCACCTTGGTGCTCACTTGTCCATGGAGGTGCTACTCAGATTACAGACTGAATTGAAAGCAGCCCTCATATTACAAGTTCTCTGTGGTTGTGCATATTTATTACAGTCGCCAACGCTCTCTTAATTGTAGCTTTACTCTTCCATGAAGCTCAGTTTCTTGCTCTAATAAGCCCGCTAAAGAGAAAGCACTTCTTAGAAAAGATGTTCAAGATTTGGCCCTTTCCTCTCCAAATTCTCAATTAGTCCTGCTAATTTCAGTTAGCATTTCATATGCCCTACTTTATGTTCTCCTTACCATCTTAATTAATTTTATGGTTTGGGTTTTACAAACTACTAATAAATGAAATATTTAATCTCTTGTTTTGCCAAAACATGTACATTTTTAGAGTGAAACAAGAATGCTAATTCTCACATGACAACCAACATGTGACTTCAGCAGGTCTTAATAGTGAGGGTTCTTAGACTTTCAAGAGCATCCTGGAATCAACCTGAATGCAATTTGTTTTGTTGCTATTAAACTGCATTACTTTAAAATATCTCTTTTTAAGGCTATACCGTATACAACATAAGATTCATAGAATCATAGATTGGCCTGGGTTGAAAAGGACCACAATTATTATCCAGTTCCAACCCCCTGCTGTGTGCAGGGTCACCAACCAGCAGACCAGGCTGCCCAGAGCCACATCCAGCCTGGCCTTGAATGCCTGCAGGGATGGGGCATCCACAGCCTCCTTGGGCAACCTGTGAACAGTGCCTCACCACCCTCTGCGTGAAAAACTTCCTCCTAATATCCAACCTAAACCTCCCCTGTCTCAGTTTCAGACCATTCCCCCTTGTCCTATCACTATCAGCCCAAATAAACTGTTGCTCCCCATCCTGTTTATACTCTCCCTTCAAGTACTGGAAGGTACCTGAAGGTACTGAATGGTGAATTAAGAGCTCAAGGGAAATGGAGTGTACTGTCCATGTATGCAAATAGATCTTTAAAGATTTGTATTGATGTATTGCCGCTGAGTGTCACTAGGTCATGAAAACATTAAAGCAGTTAGATGCCACTCTGGACTGTACAAAAAATGGATGCAGGTGTAATTTAACACACAATTTTGATTTCTAAAAAACTTTAACTAAAGGCAATTTGAAATACCAAGGCAGGTAATTCTAGAATCTGTGAATCTTCTGGAATCTGTGACGTTAGCAGTTGGTAAATACATAGTGAAAATATACCAAGGGTAGCCTACATCACTCAGAACAGCCTCTTTAAAAACAGAGTGAGTCTGGGCTACTGTGGAGATGGTTTTAACAAGTATAACAGGTCCAATAGAATAAAAGGCCAAGGTTTTGTTAAAGTGCCCCAAGTCCTTCACAGTCCTGAGTTTCCTAGGTATTGACAGCAGCTGGGAGAGGGGAGTGAGGAATGAGAGAGAACTCCTCTGCAGCCACCGAGGTCAGTGCAGAGGAAAGCAGGGCGTGCTCCCTGCAGCCCAGGAGAGGCCTGCGGAGCAGATCTCCATTGCAGCCATGGAGCAGCCCATGGTGGACCCAGCCTGCAGGAGGCCACAGCCACGTTGTGTCCACAGGAGCAGCCCTGGGCTGGAGCTGTGGCCGTGGTTGGGTGTGAGGGTGTGTGAGCTGCTGCTTGTGGGGCTGTGCTGGAGCAGGGCCTGAAGAGCTGCGGCCTGCGGGAAGCACAGCATCCATTGGAATGACCCCACTTGGAGCAGTGACCATAGAGGAGCAGCAGAGTCTGAGCATTACAGGCTGGCAGCCCCACCATTAATTACCCTGTGCCTCAGGTGCCTGCTGTAGTAACTGTTAAGTGATCTCTTCATCCTTTTTACAGTATGTGATGTTATTCAGCATATTTTCTCCCTCTGTTGTTTTGAGGAATGGGAGAGAATCATGGTAGGGTTTTAGCTGGCCATTCAGTGTGAAACCACCAAGACTAAACTGCTTCTGCTGCAGGAAAATTAAATTATTCAGAAATCTTAAGATTTCTTGAGGAAGGAGCATTCAGATTTAAATATACATATATTTTAATCAAACAGGAAAAAAAAGCTTTCCATCATTTTCAGTTTCTTTGTTTCTTTCATCTTTAAAATCATGTATAAAACCAAGCATTTTTTACAAGGTTACAAAAATATGTCCAGGTAACGTAATCAGTATGGTTGCCACTCACTAGATCAGGTACTAGATCAGGTTGCCTAAAACCCCATCCAACCCCAGGGATGGGAGATGCAGAAGTTCTCAGAGTAACCTCTCTCTGAGCCTTACCACTGCGTGAAAAAACTTCCCCTAACATCTAGCTTAAATTTCCCCTTTTAATTTAAAGCTGTGTAAAAAACTCTTTCTCCCTCCTGGTTATAAGTTCTTCTGAAATACTGGAAGGCCACAAGGTCCCCCTGGAGCCTTCTCTGCTCGAGAATGAGCAAGCCCAGCTTCCTCATAGGAGAAGCCCACTTTCTTCATTGGAGAAGTGCTCCAGCACTCTGACAGCCTTAGTGGCCCCCCTCTGGACCCACTCTAAGAGCCCCACACCCTTCCTGCATTGGGGGACCCAGGCCTGGATGCAGCACTGCAGATGGGGCCTCACAAGAGCAGAGTAGAGAGGGACAATCACCTCCCTCTCCCTGCTGGCCAACCCTCTTTTGATGCAGCCCAGGATACCACTGGCCATATGGGCTGCAAAAGCACACTGCTGGCTCATGTCCTACTTTTCATCCCACAAGACCCGCAAGTCCTTCTCACCAGGTCTGCCCTCAAGTTCTTCTTCCAGTCTTTATAGGTACTTTTTTTTTTTTTTGCTGTGACCCATGTGCAACAACACCTTGTGCTTGGCTTTGTTGAACCTTGCTAGGTTCTCAAGGGCCAACTTCTCAAATTTGCCCAGGTCCATTGGGATGAAATCTCTTCCTTCTGTTAAATTAACTGTACCACTCAGCTTGGTGTCATCTGCAAACTTGCGTTTTATCCCGCTCTCTGTGCCATTGAGAAAGGCATTAATGAGCAGTTGTAGCAAGACAGACCTCTGGAGAACACCACTTGTCTCTGACCACAACCTGGACATAGATCCACTGACCACAGATCTCTGGCTGTGGCCATCCAAAACATTCCTAATCCACTGAATAGTTCAGCCTTCAAATCCACCTCCCCAGTTAAAAGACAAGAATGTGGTATAAGACCATGTCAAAAGCCTTGCAGAATCTCTTCCTGTTATTTTTTATGTCCCTCATGAAGTTCTGTTCTGTTTGTGCCTTAATTTTCCCGATCTCATCTCTGCATATCCACTCAGCATCCCTACGTACCTCCCAGGCCATCCATGCCTGCTTCCGCTGCTACTTTTTTTCCTTCTTTTCCCTCAATCTTTCCAGCAGATCCTTGCTTGATTCCTGCCTTCTCTGCTAAATTTGTTCTGCTGAAGGATAGAGAGCTCTTGTGCTCTCAGAGAGGTGTCCTTAAAGACCTGTGAGTTCTGTTCCATTCCTTTGTCCCTAGGGACTACTTGGCAGGGGATCTCATCAAATAATTCCTTAAACAGCTGGAAGCTCACACTCCTAAAGTTCAGGGTCTTGACTGTCTTTGTTTTTGTTTTTGTTTTCTTTTTTTTTCTTTTTTCTTTTTTTTTTTTTTTTTGCCCCCAGGCCTGTATTCCTATAGATCACAAACTCATCCAGGATTGTGATAATGATCAGTTAGTATGTGTTTCATCACATATAACAGATTTTAGTCTGAAAATAGTTAGCTGGGATTTTCTCACAGTAGATAATACTTATAGATTAATATTTTTTTAATTTATTATTTTTTTGTGTTTAATCACCTAGGGAACAATTCCAAAAGGGGCTATAATTGTTTTTCATGTTGAAAACACTGTAAGCTGCACAGAAATCTAATACATGTAAATGAAATTGATATTTACAATGATGCTTATTTTTAAGTGGACCATAACTTCTTGGTAGATGAATCATTTTACAGTAGGGATCTAATTTTACCAGATAAGAAAAAAATAGTCCATTTGCTTTAAAATCATGCTAGATGAAAGCAAGGAGTGATTTAATCTTCAGTTGTAGTCTTGGTACATTTATGGTGAAGAAAGTCCACAAAGGTAAGAAAAATTATCCGTATATCAAAAGTATGTTTTTTTTAATCAGCCTTTTTTTAACATATATATATATATATATATATGTCTGCACACAAATACATGCATGTTGAACATGAAAAAGAAACAACGGGAATGCAAAAGACAGAGATACATACTAATTAGGCTTCCAATTAAGAACACAATCAGCATAAGCACAGAGCTGCCATTAGTATTACTGTGGAAGTGTAAACAGTACTACAGCAACAGCTGATATCAAGCATGCCCAACTGGAAGTCTTATGCTAACACATTCCTACACCCCACTGGTAAAAAAAGAAAGGGAGATATCCCCAAGAAAAGCTTTTTCTTCAAACAGAATAAGCAAGCAAACTATCAGTTTAGTATGATGAGCATAATCACACATGGCATTTTTTCTTAAATATTTCATGAAACCAAAAGGATGTTTGTGAATACTTCTTCATTTCTCTCTTAATATTGGGATCCCAATTAGAATAGAAGTTTGTGCAGTGAAAAAGTATGTAAATCTCTTCATTATGAGTCAGTTGTAATATGAGAAAGGGCAAGTGGTCCACGTTAGGCAGGGTTATAACAGTTCAGTTCCTATTATAATTAATGAGAGTGGCATGGCTAAATGCCATCACACCGTTTTAGGTATCCTCAGGCCTAATTCAATTCCCACTGAAAACAGTGGGGATCAGATCATTCAATTAACTTCAGTGGCCTTTGGATTGGATTGAAGACTCCCCTGAATGTGATGAAGTTCTCTATTGAGAGACTAAGCACTTCCAATTCCAATTAAGTTTTGCAACTTCTTACTCCAGAGTCTTTTCTAGAATGAAATCAAAGTGGAGATTGCACCTTAATGCAGTGATTTCAATTGAAATCCTTGAATAAATGGTTTAAGTCTAGAGATTAAAAATAATAATTATTATTACAGAAAAAACACGTAATAAGATAATTGTGTTCAAATGTTGCCTCTTTTCTGTATGCCATTCTGTGAAAAATTAACTGCAGTTTTTCTCTTTGGTTACAATATTAAGAAGGACAGTAACATTGCAACTCGATACAACTCAAGTAAAATTGCTCATCAGAAATATGTTTTTGCATATATGTAATGCTTGTTTATGTAGTTACTCCTAAGGACACCTTCACTAAGGGTGCTGTCATCTTCAGAGTATCAGCAAATATATGTGCAGTACACATTTCCAAAAGACAGCAGTAAATTAATTGACAGATGAGATTATTGCACCCTCAAGAAACATTCAGAATGACAAATGATAATTTCCTCATAAATTATGCTTAAAAGATGAAAAACGCAGTGTTACCTCATTTTATTAATAAGATCTTATCTGTACTAATGGAGGAGGAACAATTTGGGTTTACAGCGTTTGTCTAACTTATTTTCTTCATAGAATTGTCCAGAATTTGCACTCGTGTGTATAGGAAAAAAAAAGAATGATATTCAGTATGAGCAGCAGGATATATTTTGCCTCTCCTGTGTTGCAGCGGTACTTGTACTGAACTTTGATGACTGACAGGGGAGCTGAGCTGCAGCCTACTATTTCAGAACAACTTACCAAGAAAGCATTGAAGTTTTCTGTTTGTCAGGACTAGGAGGATGAAAGAAAAAAAAAAAAGAACATTTTAGACTCAGAGAATCCAAAGTAACAATTCTGCATTCTCTCTATGCTTTCAACCTGGAATGTTTTCATCATTTTTAATACAAAGAATACTTTTTAATATATATCTTTTTGACTGAAGCCTCCCCCACGCTGCAGTTCTATTCAGTGAAAAGCTGGATATGTTCAAGTTCCAGGAACATCATTATTTCCCCTATTCCACCTACTGCTTCTAAGATTTTCTATTAGTTGTTATGTGTGTAACATCAAGGAGAGAGGTCTGAGCCTTGAACAGCTCTTCACCACTTCCAGTGGCATTAGGATCCAAGGAGTTTGTTCCAGGCCATATTTGCTTTTCACATGGCAGATTTTGTACTCTAGAATGTCTTTACTGAGAGAGGGAAAGGACCGTGTCAAAATACAACTGTATACTTCCATGTATTCCCTTGAACAGACTTAGATTATTTCAGTGCAGTGTAACTGGACATCTGGACTATTTGCATGGATGGTAATTAAGGCAGCTGTGATGCATTCTGTGTATTGCAACCTGTGTATTGCAAGAACTGGTTACACTCATGTTGCCTTTTAGAGAGGAATAACAAAATGAATGGAGGCTTTACAGCCAGGGAAGGGTTTTCTCTTCTTCCTACCCATAGATGGCAGAGGAGAACCCAAGCCAGGAGAGATTTTCAGCTACTGAGAAGGAAATTGAGTTGCTACAGCCTGACTCACAAGGAAGATGCTGGGTGAGCTCTGAGGCCAAGGGATAGCAACTACTGTAACAACTGTGCCTGCTTTAAAGAAAAGCATGTTGTGATAACGTTAATAGCAGCACATTCCTCATTGCTTTATGAATAATTTTTGTCAATGTCATGTGCCTTTCAAATGAAAGAATTGAAAGTTTTATACTGCAGGAAAACTATCTGACTGTCATTCACAGTCATATGCAAAGTACTTCAGGGATTATGAACACATACCTAGGAATCTCTTAGAAGAAACCATCAGAGACTGATACAAGAATTAATACCAAAATGTCCTTAGTAAATGAAGAGTTTCTATAAACCACAATTATCCCTGACCTGCTCAAATGAGAGCTGAAGTTTGGTTTCTCACAGAAACTTGAGGCTTCACATCTTTTATTTCTTCATTGATTTTAATGAAATTGCATCAATGTGAAATTAACAGCGTAAAGAATAAGATGGAGTAACTGGAAGTGTTATTCTATTTACAAAGAAGTTTATATCACTAATGTTTTCTGTCGTAAATGTGAGTTCCCTATGGAATGAATATTCCTGCCACTGTCCTCTTGCTACTGGCAAATAAAATTATTGTCAAGTATTATCTCAGTTGCCATTTAAGCTGCAAAGTGACTATATTAATGACACATTATAGTAGTGAGTCATTACACTGAATATTTGACTCTTTGAAAAAATCTTACAGTAAATATTGCATTGACAGATTTATTTATTTATTTTTATTTTTAGGGATCTAACAGAAACTGAAGTCCTTTGACAGTAATAATTTGTTCTGAGCGCTGAATAGGTGACAAAATTCTCATGCTGGTAGATTACATCTAAAATTACCCCTCTGCACGCTCACACACTAGCTAACATTTCATATGAGCTTTTATAAGAACGCCATAATTCACAAAACTATTTCTAATTTCTGCTCGAGAGGAATAACATACTGGACTGCTTTTTTCTCCTAGCTGATTTGCTTTCTACTGTTATAGTATCAAGTCTGAGTCAGGAGGATTGCTTTAATTGTCAGAGAAACTCAGCTGATCTGTAGATACAAAATACTTAACCGATGCAGGTGTAATTTGTAAATAGGAGACAATGAATGAAAGACGTTAATGTACCATAAAATTCTAAAGATACTATTGTAGTCTACAAGACTATGGAATAATGTATCAGTGCAAAACTTTGAAAGTTTGGAAGGAAATTTGTTTCTCTTAAAATTGACTGAATATATTAATATTTTTATATAACAATAATGTAAAGAGTAAATATGTCAACAATCTTCAAGTCATTATATCACATGATGCTTTAATTCCCTTTCCTCTCCTCCCTCACAAACACTAAGAGCACTGAACAAACAGCCTGAATTATGTCGTTGATTCCTCCTTCAGTCCTAGTAATGATCAGTAAAGGCAATCCAGTGTCAGGGTAACATGTTCTGGTAGATCGACCTTCACTGACAGATCTCCACCCAGCTGCTCTCTCACACCCCCTCCTCTACAGGAAAAAGGGAGAAAGTATATATTGGTTGAGACAAGGGGATAAAAATGCCAAGATCTTCGGGCAATATCCACTGCTTGCATTCCTGACACCCCAAAAATACTCAGGAGTATCACTAAATCATTCACCTCCCTGAAATGCTGCTGCTAAGAACCACTGCCACCAACTCCCCTCCAACTCCTTTCTTTGTCAGTATCTTCAATGTTTAAAATGCCATTTGCCTCCTAGTTACAGTGCTTGAGGGAGAAAAGAAAAGCTTTAAAGCTTTTAAAAACTAAATGCAATTTTTCTCATTGTTCCTGCAAAACCCAAGTTTGTTGATCTTTAGGTACGCTGCAAGGAAAATCTATTCATAACAACTTCTACTTGGATCACAAGGTTTCTAATACCTTTTGGGATGAAAACAGGTTCTTTCTCTTGGGTACTTAATCAGCATGGCAGATACTTACATAACCTGAATTCAGCAAAAATTTAATCTTATTTCTGCATGTTTTAAGCTCCATTTGCAGTTCCTGTACCTGCCGGTTATACAATACAAAGTTTTTTGCACAATTTCAGGATAAAGGCCTGAATAAATTGCAAGCTAGCTGAAGTTTAAACAAATGCTAGATTTAAAAGCAGGTTAAAACAAACAAACAAACAAACAAAAAAACACAAGTCAGTATTTATGGTTTTTTTTTTCCCCTAAAGTCTATTCAAATAGCAGACAACAGGTATTCATTTTAAGAGAATGAAATTGTAATAATTGATTACACTATCACACACCCCTCATGTCACTTGATTTTAAAGTAAAATATTACCAAGCTTTCTTTTTCAGTTAAAAACTTTATTACTTTACCATTATGTTGTAAGCAATTTTGTATATTTTGCATACATTTCCTCTTATTCCAAAGCTTAAATCAGAACCTTTAATGTTTCTTTAACATAGTTTGCATTTGTTAATCATATAATTAATGTTTTGACTGACATATAGACATTAGTTTAATAGAGAGTTCAGGGTTCTTAAATCAAGACAGGCTTTTGGGTTCTCATGATTAATAGAGCAATATTCCAGCCACATATGTTGTAACCAAAAAGCAAGATGGATAATGAGTTCATGCATCCATTGAAGGAATTTTAAGATATATGTTGGACTGTATTACAGCGATAGCACATTACACTGGAATTAATGCATGATAATTTGTCTGTCATGGTCAGTGTTAAAGGAAAAAGACTTATAAGCAGGGATATTCGTGAGTCAGATTGAAGTATACCTTATGAGATGTAGGATGAATTAGAAAAAAAAGAAAAGGAAAGAAAAACAGTGTGAATGGATTAATTTATGGTCTTACAGAAAATTCCACTCTGAAAGTGTTGTTTTAGCTCCTTCAGTAGCTTCACGGCTTATGCAGTCACCTTCTAACAAATACTCAGGTCCTCACTGGGCCTCTAGTGAAGCAAGTATGCCTGAGTATTTTCATTCCTTACTGCTTAAGAAGGAATCCGACAGATACTGACACCCTATTATTGCATTTGTGATGAGGACATTTTAATGGTACAAATTATAATGATTATGTAAGTCACTATATATATGGATATGGATAGAGACCAAGATAAGAAGTAAAGTCAGTAGAGAAACAACACATTTAGAGTGGTAAAAAGCTAGAGTAAGACCCACAGAGTGAAATAACTCTAGGGAAGAGTTGGCTGAAAATTCTGAAGATCATCATAAGTTTTAAGTTCTTCTCATTAACAAGTAATGAGTCAACACAGATGAACAACTAGTATCTATTTTTATAGTTGGCGTTTTATCATAGCAATCACACTGACAGAAAAATTGATTTTTCATCTCACATATTTTACCAAGCTGGTGTGTTTCATTTTGATCCATCTGGAAACAGAGATTTGGGTAGAATTTCCCTGAATTCTATAATTAAGTATCTGTGTATAAATCTCATGCCACTATTTTTTTTTTTTTATTTTATGACTTACTTACCTACTGAAAGAGAGTCTATAATTTCTGATCTTTATTGATCTTATAATTATCATATAACACATGACAAAATAAAGAGTCTTTGTTAAACTTACAACTTAAGAATAATAGCAGTGTGATTTTGTCTGAATGTGACAAAGGTTTACAGGAAAATAAAGTAGTCATATAGTTCCCAGCTAAAGAAAGTAATACAAAGGAAAACGTTTGAGGCATGCTTGATTGTTAATTTGAGATAAGACTGAATTAAAGATAGATAAGACAGTGACTCATAAGAGAGAGGACCTTCTCCCTCCCATGTGTGAATACAGACTACACCGAGGTAGATAGACTAGACAGGGAAGGGCAGATCTGATTATTATATTTGCACATATGCTGCAATTCATTAATGTCACTAATAAAAACACAAAGTTATGATGAATAGAAGAAAATGGAGTACTTTTATCATTAGAAAATAAATACTGCACGCTTGCCACAAAATTGGGGTATTTTTTCCCCAAGTAGACAATTCATATTTCCATGAAATAAGAAGTACATTCTAAACTTAAATCTTTGCAACTTACTTAGAGAACAATTACTCTTTGTTCTAAGTTAGCAAAGTGCATAAACTAATTTACTGCATCAGTGGTTGTAATTAATGTTTCCTAACACATCTCAGATCATGTACACTACATAACACCTGTAATTTCCCAGGTCATTGGTAATGCATTACTGCTATGATGCTAAGAATTCATTCACTTGATATATTTTCTTTCTGTAAAGCAAAGATTACTGCTCATGCTGTCTTAGAACCTTTTTCCCTTAGAATATTCCAGCATGCCCCAAACCATAAATTCTTTGAAGTCTCTATAGATTTCATAAAGAATTAAGCAAATTATGGTGAAAACAGGAGAAATATTACCAGAAGAAAAATACTGCGCTATTTTCCTCTGCACATAATATTCTTGACAGTGTTCATCTTCTGAGTTCACCATGACACAGGAGCTAATCAGCTGAAAAGAATATAGGAGGCTGCTTATAATTACCTGAACATTGGAGCAAGTACCAACATCCCCTTGTCCTGTGATCAGAGCCAAACCACAGTCAGGATTATTAATTAGAAACTCTTCTTCTCCTGGCTCCAAGTAAACAGCTTTAAAATGTTCAGTGTACATTAGAATCACGAGTGCACAATCAAAATAAGATCATATTAAGGGCTATCACAAGTAGTTTTATTGAACCATTCTATTTTGGGTAGGAGAACAGAAATTTATTTTTGCAGTAGATATCCTAGACTAAGTACCTAAAAGTGAAACCAAAATAACAGCTGAGCAAAACAAACCCCATCGGACAAGTGGTTAGTGAACGTAGTGAATGAGATGGCAAGGAAAACTTGAGGATAAGACAATTAACTCTTGATTACAATAACTCCAAGAACAGTAATATTGTTGCTTAGGTTAAAGTGAGACAGAGAAACATTCCATGAGTTGTCATACTCATATTCAACATTTAGATCCATCAAGTGATGAATTTGGCTCACAAATGATGAAATGTACACCATATTTGGTGAGTATTTCAGGTAATATGTGAAAGAACGTTGTGATATACACAGTGAACTTCTAAATTTCTACCCATATTTTGCGCTCCCCGTAAATCTCAGTTTTCTGAGTATCATCGTGACAAATTATCATCGTGACAAATTGACGATGGAACTACCAAGCTTGCCTGATCTAAATTAGACAGTGCTTCAAATGATGAATGGCAGTGGGGCATCATTGGCAAAAAGCCATTTCTGTGGTAATTCTTCCAACAGAAGTTTTGTATTGAAAACTCATCTGTTTCCATCTGAAGTATTTCCACCAAAGGTATAGTTTTCTTGAGCATTCTGCTGTCCTCTATCTGTTGCCTCAACAATATAAATTATCCACGTTGGGTTGGATTCCATGTGGGAATCTTGAAGATTTTTTCAAGGAACTAAAAAGAATTGGCATGTCACTGAAGTTTTTGTTAGTTGCCCAATGAAAAGAACAGTTCTCAGATTTTTTATTTCTGACAAGTTTCTGGAAACTGAAGAAATAGAAACCAACCAACTTCTAAAACTTCTGGCAGAGAGGGGAGAATTCACTGACAATTGCAATAAGGCAATTATTGGATAACTTACCTTTAGGGAAAGTGTTTTTGTAACTTTGTAATTGGAGATTTAGTTAAGATCAGAATCAAGAGGGTTCATATTTCTACTGTATATCATATTTTAATTGCTTTTTACAGTCTGGCTGAAAGTGCCACAAGGTATGGAGTGATAATTTGAAGATATTGTACATTTTCCTTTGGGAAATGGCAACAATCAGCAGCAGCGGGAAACAGAGGGAAGGCAGTACTCCATAGGAATTGCCTCCATCCAGGCAAATGTCTCTGGGAATTCAGTACAGTGCTGCCTGTACCAGTTTTAAACTTGTCTCTCTGCTGAACAACTATTACTTGTTTCAAGGAGCATCTGTGCTTCTTTCTTGGCGGTTTTTTCTCATTTGTCTTTTACGTGATCAGCAGAGATAGAGTGCCTTAAGAACTCTTATGTGCTAAGATGTAACTTGAGTTTCATATAAATGAGAATCAGGCTCAACGTTTTAATAACTGATGCCAGCAGACTTACTGCTTGCTCATTAGCAGAAACGTGTGTCAAGTTTTTGAAGTGGTTTGCATTCTGACAGTAAATGAGTTTCAGGGGATTTTAATCTGCATCTCCTATTTCCCAATGTTTTAGCTACTCTTTGTGGAATCCGACACTATTCAGTAGTGATGATACCAATTGGGTTTTACAGAAATTACTGTAAAAGCTATAACTTTTTATAGTGAATCACAAGCTCTTACTACAGCTACTAAGAGTACTCTTAGTACTTTCATAGCTTGCCATAAAAAAAATTCTGCATGAAGATAATCTCTATATTAAATTGTTAGACGTTTTTTTTTAAACAGTCCAAAAGCTTCCTGGAAACATTAAAATAAAATACTGAGATTACTTTTACTACTGGACTGTCTCCTTGTAAGGTCACAGTTTTGGAGGATAACCTGTTTTACAGGCAGATGCATTTCTGAGAGGGGGAGCATGTAATAGTGTTAAAGCTGTACAACCTGGAATGCCTTATAAGAGAGTTTAGTGTGTCTCAGCAAAATTTCATTCCAGAAGAATTCAATCAGTTCTTGGGAGAACTTTCTGATGTGAAAAAATAATTGAGTGCTTGACATCTAACTTTATAGGTCAAGCACTGAAAAGGCAATATCTCAGCAATAAATTGGGATGAAATTGTAGAATTTTAGTTGTGAGGTGAGCTTGCGGTTTTGTGGAACATATGGTTCGGATGCTGCGGGTATCAGAGAGTGCTTTCCATTAGGACAGTAGCAAACCAAAAGCAATGTATTTGTGTTTTTTCTTCCAACTGGATAGATTTTAGATTAACTACTTTACATCACGCTAAGAATTCCAGAAGCTAGCTGACCTAGAGCTTAACTCAAAAAGTGATATTTCTTGTTCTAAGTTAGCAATCTTCATCCACAAATGTGTCCTTTTTTTTTTTTTTTTTTTTTTTTTCACAAGGAAAAAAATTGCTCTAAGGAGAGATTACTTTTTTCTTGCAGTATGGACAATCTTTTACTCATAAATAACTGTGACTGTAACAAATGCAGTAATTTAATTGCAAATGTTACTTATCTTCTAGTTTTGCTGGTCTTGATTGGTGGGTTGTTAAGAAGAGTCTTAGTAGTCAAGTATTTCATACAATTACTCTGGGAACCTTTTAAGCAAGTGATAATCTAACACTGTCACATGACATTCACACAAATAGCACCTTCTGCATCTTATCTCTTTAGGTTTTTGTGTTTTGTTTTGGTTTGTAACTTCTTAGGAAAAGTAAGAAATAACATGACATGACTTTTATTTACAAGCTTAAATGGAATTTTTGCCCATGTTAACATTACCTATTGACATGACTTTTGTTCTGCTCAGTTTGCATGAGCAGCATAAATAAAAAAAGAAGCCATAAGCCTCAGCTGTCTGCAAAACTTATTTATAAGGTTAAAAGTCCAACTTGTGCCCTATATCCCTGGGACTGGCCCTGTTTGGGAAAATGAACGACAGCAGCAAAACTATCTTCTCTATTCTTTCCCAAGTCTTCTCTTGCACAACCAGGCAGTACAGTATAGCCAGGATACTTTCACAGTCATGAAATACCATTAATCTGCCCTTTATAGGTAGTTCTGTAGTGCCATGAGATGAGGTGGAGGGGAAGAAGACTAGCATGTCTGAAAAGGGAACTACTTCTGAGGCTACAGGAGAAAAAGAGAGTCTGCCTCCAATGGAAGAAGGTATGGGCTGCTTAGAGAGAGTACAAAGAAATTGTTAAGATATGCAGGGAGAAAATTAGAAAGGCAGAAGATCAGCTTGAAGTCAAACTGGCCATGTTAAAGATGATCTGAACATTTCATATTCCAAACTTGCAGTTTCAATTTTATAGAGAATGTGTGATAGTAATTTCACCCTAAGTTTCTCCCTATTTTTGCTTTTTACTGTGCTTTTAATGAGTAGTTGTCATTGATCCTTACAAAGTTGAAATGTGAATTTTGACTAGACAGCCATCATAATACCATGTGCTTTTCTTTGTTTTTATTCCATTGCTTAAAGCAATTATTTTGTCTTTTCTTGATGAACAATTTGAAAACAATAGGAAAAACCATGCATTTCATTTTCTTAACCTTAAACAGGGAAAGCTGTTTATTCTCCTTTGAGATTAGACTGACACTCAATGTTCACACTTGGGACTTTATTTCCTTGCAGCTCCCAACTCAAAAACAGTAGCATTTTTGACTGGAAGAACAGTGTGGAAAGCCTTGCTTTTAAGAGTTCTCAGTGTCATTTTCCGTGACATTTAAGAGACTTGTTACTGAGCTTTCAAAGCTTGCTATTAGTGTAAATACTGGATTGAATTTTCTTACCACATTCTTACCCACTAAGATAAAATCTATCATTATTAAGGCGTAAATCATGACAATAAATCTTTGGTACTTTTGGATGGCAGTGATAATCCAATAAAGGCATAAATGGATGAGAGAAATACATTATATCTGTGTAGAGTTTCAGATTTACAAAATATGTCGTGCAAGTATATAAAGAAACCTGTTTTGAATCGCTATGGGAAATTTATCACAACATCAGGATTTTTGTAACACATAAATATTCACCACCAGTAATAGCAATTTAGTATCTAATCAGACATATCTGACTATTTATTGCACTATGATTCTACTGCTGTAAACACTATCATGCCATAAAATTAACATTAATGTGATGCTACATGAACTTGTCCTGAAAAGCAGTTCTCTCCACGTAGAAAAGGAATATCGAAATATGCATTCCTGCTTCCAGCAGTGAAACAGTTTCTTGAATGGAGATGCCAATACTCACTTTTTCATTTCCTCTTCAATAGCTGATAGCTACAGCCTCTCATATCTCTGGTCACAGAGAGTTACAGAGCCACAATAGCCCATAAGATAGGGTTTGTAATGGTGGCTTTCAATCTCTGGTCTCTGGACTAACAGAGAGTAGCTCAGAGTATCCAGAGGCAGGAACCAGGAAAAAACAACCTGCTGTTAGATTTAAATTTGTAATTTAAAATAGAAATAAATAAAAGCTATGTAATGTTGAAACTGCTGTCTTTAATAATCACTAGGATGTTAACAGGCTGGTAGATTTTAGATTTCTAATTACTAGAGATTATAATGGTAGCTTTTTTAATGGCATGCCCAAAGGTCTTTGGAGAGCAGGGATGCTGGGGGCTTGCTTTATCTGTCTGCTTTTTGTTAAAGAAATCCACACTGCACAGAAGAGTCCTCCAAGGATTCGAAATTGCAGACAGTTTCTGTTCCAAGTACTTCCAGCAATTGTTGGCATCTTTTAAGACTGTCTGGATAGAATTTATTAACATATATAGCCAGAGCTCTGTCCTCTATTGAAAGGCAATATAACACACGTTCCTTGACAGATTAAAGCAAGCGGTACCATAAATTGTGCAGACTGAGCCCTCTTACACGGCTTACCCTAATCATAGCTCTGCCATTTGCTTCTCATGACAGGATAAAAATAAAAGTCTCATAAAACTAAAATAAAATAGACAGTCTGCCATTCCTCCCTTAGAAAACATTTGTCAGAATCTCTTCAAAAATAATTGGGAAGAAAATGTGCTGAATTCAACAATCTATTGAGTCATTTTTAAAGCCCGTCCAAGCATGTTAAAAGGCAGCATTCGTTATGATCAGCTAGCTTGGGAGCCTTTCATAGTTTGGTTTTTTTCCCCCTAAGTTTCCCTTGACTTTAAACTTAAATATTTATCCAGTGATCAAGAAACAGTGAAACATTTAGATTCACTTACTGTTCTACAGTATCCAGTGTTGAAAACCATGCTTTTTTCCATGCTGTTTTTCTACATCTTTGTGATTTACATTCTTTTCCCTCTGTACAGAATCTGCTCTTGAATTGCTGCCGCTTAATGAAAGCAGTGCAGAAGTCTTTCACTGTTTGTGAAAAAAAATCAGCTCATGGTACATTCTTGTCAGCCCTTTTCAAATAGAGATGCTGATAAATGATGGTGTGAAAACCGAACTCTTCTAGTGTAACAAACTGAGGCTGACATCATCAGCAATGGCAGCAGTTTCCTTTCTCTATAAGGGAATGGCCTGTGTCATTCTGGAAAACGAGCATTCACCAACATGTAATTGCTGAGAGCATCTCTGGGGAGATGTTCTGACATTCCAGTGGCACAGGAAGCCAGAAATATTTGAACTAAGGATTGCAATCTGCTAGAAGCAGTGCGGTAGAGAAACAAGTCAGCACCAGAAGCTGTTTTCTGCGTAGATGGTGGAGATGCAGCGCTCTTTCTGAGCTCTCACCTCACAACAGGAGGTGAGGAAAAGAGGTTGACCCGTTTGTTTCATGTTTGCACAACAAGGCCAGGAAGCAGGGACAGAGCAATTCCTGGGGTGAACATCCCTACACTGTACTTCTGCCTATCAGTGTGAAATAAATGTGTCTTCCTAAAGGACAAAAAGCATAAGATGTGGGTTATGGCCCCTTAAAACAACAAACTGTGACATCTAGTTTATGATATGTATGATAGACCTAGAAGCATGCAGCCTCCCTGCAGAAAAAGCAACAGTTACTACAGTTTTGGTACAGGAAGGACCAGATTAAATAGCTTTCTTTTGCACAGAGAGGAACCTTTCAAAAGCAAAGAGTGGCTTACTGCTTGAGAGTTCAAGACTAGTAGCCCTAATTCAGGATTGTGGGCTATTTATATGTAATCCACACCAAGTTCTTCTGTTTTCAGAAAAGCCTGATCTTTGTTAGAGGGTTTATAACCTTTTATAACCAGAAAGACAAAATTTTGTTAGCTACATAGAGTTTATTTAAAATAACAATGTACAAAAACTATGTACAGCATTCCTGTATTAAATTGTTAGATTTTTTTATCCATAGAAATTATTCCAGTTTTCAAATATCTCTATAAGGAGCATTGCTTTTACAGGAATATTGTGATATTTCATTTTGCAGACAGGCCACACTGGACTCTCAAGTGTTCCCAAGAAATCAAGCAGACTGGCTGATGCAAAATAAGTCCCAGGATAGATTGCACACTGCAATTATACAAAATCAGCAAAATAATTGAACCAGAAAGTAATAAACCTAGTCATAATAGTGCTCAGCTTCACTATGATTTGTCATATCCAATTGGATTAATGTCTCAGTCCATAGGTACAGGCAAGTCAGGTAATTTAACATACTTACCAGTGGTGAGGCTAAAAAGGATTCTCTGCCTGATACATGAAAAAATGATGAAATACAGTATATTCAGACTTCAGCTACACAGGCTCCTGTTAGGCATTAGAAACTGCATATTAGCCAAGATTAAATAAAACGTGTATTGGGCTTATGAAGCAAGGTTTTGGTAGTCTCCAGTTGCAAGGGAGGAGGTAGAAGAAAGAGAGTGGATGGGGAAAGGTGTTTTTATTTTGCTTTTAGTTCTCACTTCTCTAGTCTGATACTAATTGTTTGTAGTCAGTGAATTATATCAGTCTCCTTTATGCTGCTCTGTTTTGCCCAAGACAGTAACTGGTGAGTGATCTTGTCCTCATCTCAAATCATGGGCTCTTTCATCATATTTTCTTCCTCTGTCCTTTTGATGGGGAATGAAAGAGCATCATGGTGGCCTTTACCTGCCCATCAGTAGTTAAACCACTATGCCATGAAGGACTGGTACTGGGAGCTGCTTAGTATCTGTAACAGAAGACTGAATCTTCCCTTTGCTAGTACATGAGGAATGAAGGGTTTTATCTTTTTGCTTTTAACACACTTGAAAACACTGATTCTTTCAGCTCACACTATTCCTCTTTCACATGACTACCCAAACCAGCAGTTACAGCATCATAAAATTGGTTTGCCACTCCATGTACTCCAGATCCTCTGAGTGCCTGGCATCTGCTTGCAGGTTAGGGAACCCGTTCAGCTATGCACAGATTACATTTTAATTTCTAATTCTTTGAGTAATCATTTGCCTGAGACAGAAAAGATAAACAAAGCATATGTTTTTCTATTAAAAACAATTATAGTCAGTGTCCATTGTGGCATATTACCATATCACAGATTTTTAACTTAAGAATATGCATTGCAAAGGATATGTATGATTAGTCCTTTCAAGCATGTTTTCTCTGTAGATTTTTACTGAGGCAGAAAGCTAGATTTTCAAATGTATTTCAGTACCACAAACACATCTTGGAGTCAGGACATACAGAGTGGAATTAAATGTCCTGGCTTAAGCATTTGGGCAAGAAAATCACTGTATGTCTCAAAATAATTTTCACAAAACAGACTGGGAAGCTGCTAACCAACTGAACAGGGAGTTTTGGACAACCTACTTGGCATGGTTGAGAGCATTCTTTCTTTCCATTTTCAATGCAGAGTGCTCTACATCTGTGCAGCTCTCTAGGAGAAAAACTGAAAATAGATAGAGGTTTTTGTGTAGAAAAGAAATTACCTGGGTGGCTATGGCAGAAGTGTGTAACAGCATATAGAGTGCAGGTATCAAGCCATCACACAGTTTCTAACAATAAAAAAAGTAAACTGAATTGCTTTGAATATGCTACAGCTTTAAAAACTACGTTTTCATATCATGTGTTATTGTTAAGTTGTGAAATGCACTGCTGAGAGCCAGAATACACTTATAAATATTTATAAATTGTTAGTAACTGCAGAAAAGTTTTAAAAATTTTCAAAGAGCAGACTCCCATTGCTGTCTGTTAGCAGTGATAATTGCACTGTATTCATGGATATTCCTAAGTCACAAGGTTATTACCACAAGCTGGGAGGGAGGATTCCTCCGTGCTCTTCCTGTTCGTGCTCCCTTTGCTTGAGGATTAAGTCTGGATTCCAGCAGAGGGACACATTTCTGTGCAGTTCAGGGGGAAGAAAAGAAAGAACAGGGCTGGGGAAAAAAAACAGATTTGGAACAGAGTGAATGAGAGAAAACTGATCTGTGTTTTAAAAGCTGCAGATGATATTAAAAAAAAGTAATTGGAGTGATACAAAAACCACCATCCTGTGTTGTTTAGACACTCAGTCTGACAGTGAAAATAAGCAGCTCTTATACCCCTGCTAACTTTCAAAACCCATCCAGAGAGGATACGGATCCATTTCCATCCAGACAGGCAGTGTTCTGCAATCCTTACTGTACAGAATGCCTTTTTCCCATCCTCCTTGCCCTATGAGGCTTCAGCCCTAGAAACTCTAGTCCACATTTAACTGAGTCCATTTCAGAAGTTTTCATCTCTATTTAGAATTTATCGTCTATCCTTAGGAGCAATTGTCAAATAAGGAGTTTAACTTATCCTGCCTGACTTAGACACAAGCTCAGAATAAAATACTGATTATTGTCTAAACTTTATCCTACCACCCTCAGTAGGGTTTAGAAGTTTCCATGGAAATGACATTTTCTCTATGACTCCTACCAATTTCTAGTTTTAGCTGGGTTGAAGAACAGCGAAAGCAATGTGATAAAGGAAGTCTTTTCTACAAAATTCCATAAAAGTTTGGGTTCAGTACTTTTAAAAAGATTTAATTGGGTGACAAATCATTTCCCAACCACCAAGCATTCACAGAACTGCATTTGGATGAGTCAGATAAAAGAAATATGGTAAAGGATCTGTTCCCACAGTTCTTAGCAGATAGCCCAACTATAATGATCTTTTTGTGAGCCAGAAAAGTCGGAGAGGATTCATTCAGTTACACAGTTCACCATTCCTTTAGAGCTTACCCTCTAAAAAATGTAGAGGTTCAACACACGTAAAATGCAGAACACTAAATTTAGTATCAGTGACTGTGATGCAGAAATACCGTGCTGAAAAAAAGAATGCCTTCTTCCACATTTAAGATGATGATAACATAATGTGGAATAAAACATAGATCTGACATTGTATATGAGCCAAAGAATACAACTCTAGATCTGAGGCAATGGAATTCAGTTTCAAAAGTGAATGGCATTTCAGTATTGTCCTCTTATGTTTGTAACATCTTAGAAACATAACCAAACAACAAAGAGTAAAAAGTTTCTGCATATAATAAAGTGCTGTTTGTTTGTTTGTTTGTTTTTACAGTTAGGGAATTTATTTTCAAAAGCCTCATACTGACATATTATTAAAAATAGAAATTCACAGATAGATACAATTCAAGCTGTAAAATGTCAAAAAAAAAAAAAAACCACGATGAATATTCTGATGACCTACAGAATGCTGTCAAACCCTCAACGTCTGTACAGAGAAGTGACATACATCCTGGTTAGATAACGATAACAGCTGATATACATCGGTCGCTCTGAAAATATGTAAATGACATACTTTAATGTATGGAAGTGACAACAGATAGAAAGAGCGCAATAACAGTATTTGATAGAGCAAGTTCACAGCTGCAGAATACTATTTTTCAACACAGTCACCACCATTAGCAATACATTTTTATCCATGGCGAACAAGACCCTGCATACTGCGCTCATAACTATCTGCACCAGAGGAAGTGATCCACTGTTGCTGCCACTGCTGGAACACACCACCCACTGTCTCACTGTGCTCACATCCACTGCTTGGTCTCCATCACCATTCAGCAGGAGTCAGTGGATGCCAGTGGATACTATTTTTTCCACATGGAGGAATTCAATTGCACAAATTTGCTTTGTCAGGCATCATTCTGTCAAACTGCCCCTCTGCTGCCATCTATCACACAGCAACAACGTGTAATGGGATACTGGTGGGAACGTTCAACCTCTACTTCCAAACCACCAACCTCTGACATCACTGGCCAACATCATAACACAGGAGGCACTCCTTTTGGACAAGCCCTCCTCTACACATATTTGTGAGTATTTGTTCGTGGTCGAGGAACAGAAAGATGCTCTTCTAAAATGAAATCTTGGCTTCATTAGATATGAAGATTTAATATGTGATATCTACAAGGAATAATTTTAAATCGGACTGTATTTCATATTATACAGTGGTTATTAATATAACAAAGATACTTTTACGATAGCAAATTTATGTCACAAGCATTCTCACTTCTACTTACTGAAAGTCAGATGAAAAATAAAGGAATGAATCAAATTTAGCTCTCTAAAAGACTATATATAATTAATAAGCAAGTAGAAATAAAAGAATGTACTGAATCAAATTAGGAAGAGAAATGCAATATCAATTAAAATTAACATATAAAACAAAGCTACATTGAATCCACTTGATATTTCCCTGACTGAGTCAGAGAGATCAGTTGCACATAATTTTTTTAATGCATCTGGCATATTGTGCTAAATGTTAATGATTACATTTTAAGGGTTTAATGGTTACTATATTTTTAATATAAGAAATAGCCATTCTAATGGGAACATACATACCCTTTACTAGGCAGCTAGTTCCCCAGTAAAAGTTATAAAAAAGATTCAGAGTTCCTGAGGGGAAACCATAGAGCTGTAAAGGTATCAAGGTTAATTGTCTGAATTATTGGGACACTTTTTTCATGAGCTTAAGTTATTAAAATGAGAGGCATTGTGCAGTGAACTTTAGATGCATACTTTTGTATAAAAATGCAGTGTGATACTAGGCACAAATATTAATTTTTTAAGATATCTGTGATCAAAGAGTTTTATGATAAAATAACCATGAAATCTTATATTTCATATTCTTTAAGGATTCTTGTCTGGAATGCAGACCTTCCAGCAGGCAAGAATGCTCTAACTGATAGGTTAGAGATTGCCTTAGCTGTGATTATTTTTCTATTGTAGTCTTAATAGATCTGGGGGATACTGAGGGAATCAGGGAGGAAGAGGGAAAAAGACATAGAAATAAAAATATAAAAATGTAAATAAAGACATTTTGGAAGTACCTTTTCCATCTCACCCCTGAGATAATTCCAGAGAAATTCAATTTTGAAGATAGATTTTTCTGACTTTGCACACAAAATTATGGAATTTTGAGATTGTTTTTCAAGCTTTAAGGGAGATGTAAAGATTTGCATTTTTTTAGTTGCCTTTACTGTGAAAGGAAGGCCTTGAACGGGAAGAAGATTTCTCTTTCTCTGTTCTTAGAACACTTACAGAAATGAGCTGTCCTCATAGTCAAGCATGAAAGAATTGAAATTTAATAATGCCAAAAGAAAATGGGAAAGGACAGCTGAATTCTAAAAGAACCATGTGAGAAACCATTGCCTAGAAGAAAAAATAGCTTTCCTGAACACAAAACTTCAGAGAATACATGTTATTAGCTGTAGGTAGTATTCATCTCTAATCTCTTTTTATATATTTATGAAAATGATTTCATATAAAAATAAATTTTAAAAAGAAATGTTTATGGTTCATTACCTAGAATCAGCAAATGCATTAAGTTCCTACTTAGGACTTTAAGGCATTTTCAAAGTATCAGGAAATGCAATCCTGCTCTGAGGTAGAGTTAGGAGGCTTTTAAAAAGAAAAAATAGTGGTAGTAGCAGGCAAAAAAGAATACAGACACCAATTATTTATTCATAGGACCCACAATAAAAGGACATTACAGCTGTGAAGTCAAGCTCTTTAATGATAGGAAGAGATACAGTGAAAACTGGCTCACAGCTAAGCGTAAAAGGTTAAATTCAGTTTACATGTGACAGCTCTTACCTGCTTCTGCCACTGCACAAATACTCAAGGAAGGGATCTTCTTGGTGGTGACAGTGTCACCTGAAAAAGTGGCCCATTTGCCAGGTGATGAAGATGACACTCAGGGAGTCGGAATAAAGATATTCACATTCCCTTCTGAGTTGGCATGCATGGTGATGGATAAGGGCTTAAATACCACCACTGCTCCATTCCTTCCAGCTCTGGTTCCTGCAACCCAGGCTAGTGAGAATGATTCCAGAAGAGTGGGTAGGTAGAGGGAATGGAGGCAATGCTAATCTTCACACTGAGGATAATGACGAAAGGACAGAGCTTCATTCATCTTAAGATTTAGAACTATACCTCAAGCTAGCAAATAAAACTCTGTCTTATGTGTTTCTTTAGCCAGACTTCTGGATACAACTGATGCTGTCACTCCAGCATAGGCCACCAGACTGGTCAGGCACAGTCTGCCCTTGGTGAAGCCACTCTGACTGTCTTGGATCACTTCCTTGTCCTGCGTGTGTCTTAACATAGCTTCCAGGAGCATACTGCTCCGTGATCTTCCTGGACACAGACATGGGACTCACTAGCCTGTAGTTCCTTTTTCCCTTTCTTAAAAATGGGAGTGATGGTTCCCTTTACCTGAGACTTCATCCAACAGCCATGATTTTTTAAATATGATGGAGAGTGGCTTGGCTACTGACGTAAGAGTGATGATGATTTTCTTTCTTTCAACAAAAGAATAAAAAGTGAAGGACATCAGATTTCATAATGAGAATCCCTGTGCACAGAGACTGTAGATTTTGATCCTGGAGGATTGTTCTAGTAACTACAGTGAGTAGGAAGGACAATATAGTCCCACTGATTGTGTGTCTTAGCACAGACAGGTGGTCCATCCATGGCACAGAACAGAGGAGATAGGACCTGTGGTGTTGCTGCAGCAAGACCAAGAGCCATGGGCTAGACTGAAATGGGGCTGCCCATGAGCAGCGTGGGGAGTGTAGGTAAAGCTGGTCAGGACCACAAAGCCTTTTTAGTGTATTAGGGTATATTAGGGTTATTTCATGATGAATTAATTATCTGTGGTTATAGTACTAGATGCTAAACCTAGGCAAAGCATTACCATTTCTATGCTACAGTGAAATGCAGCAATCACTGGGGGCAAATGCCTATATGCTTTCTTTGAGTAACTGCCACTTGTAACATCCTCAAACAAATTACTTGAGGGGAAAGTGAAGCAGTTTTTGTTTTTGTTTTTGTTTTTTTTTAATCCTCCTGCTAATTGTTGCTTCCAATGCAGTTTTATGTGCAACAGACAGAGAACCAAGGCTCTGAACTGGCCATTTGGAGGCTCACTATCCATCCCTCTCTCTCTACAATGGACTCAGACATGCAAATCACATCTGTCCTGAGTCTCTACTTCAGGTTTTAACTCCCTATCATATTGGTTGCAAACCAAGCAGAAAGTAGAGGAGGTGGCCCAATAGTCTGAATGTTTTCTCAGCAGGCATTAAGTCAGCCAAATCACTAAACTCCTACAATTTCAGTCCATTCTCCTAATTTATCCTCTCTGAGGAACTGTGTCAGCTAGGGAAAGAAGAAATTGAATCCTTTCTCTCCTCCTCTTTTTTTTTTTTCTTAAAAAAAAAAAAAAGAAAGAAAAAGAAAACAACCAAAAAAAAAAAAAAAAAGAAACCCAAAAAAACCAACCTGGAATCAAGGAGATTTAAGGTAAATTAATTCTGAAAAATAAAGCATCAAGGAGATTTAAGGTAAATTAATTCTGAAAAATAAAGCAGAGGTAAAAATGCTACCCTTTCTCTTTGTCAAATGAAGCTGACATTTGACAACTATGTTAGAATGTGTCCCAGACCTGGGAAACTGTTCAATCAGAGTACATAAATTATATATGCAATTCATGTCTCAATAAAGCTATATATTACAATGAAGTAATAGATGATAAAGTAGATTCTCTAGATTACGACTCTGTAGTACTCAGAGAAAATGTAAAATACTGCCTTTAAAAATCATTTTTTTAAGTTTTAAATATGCTTGTATATTTATGGGTGACTATTCTTCAGGCCTCTGTCTGGTAACATATTCTACAGGCAACTCTTGCAAATTTCCAACTTCAGAAAAAATGCATGTCTGCAGGAGTACACTGCCAGCTATCATGTTTCTTTTCATAGGCACTGTATTAATCAAAGTTCAGGCAGAAATAATTCTACTGCTTTCATTTATGCCCTTGAGAAATCAGGCTTTTGTGAGGCCAACACCTTTATTAGACTCAAAAAAAATCCCATGACACCTTCTATCACCCCAGTTGTGTTTTCCTATCCTGCTTTCTTGAGCAGATGCAGAAGCCGCTACAGTTCCAAGTTCCAATCTCACCTGGTTCCACTGGGCTGCTCAGGCTATGCCAATCATCCTCCTTGCCTGATAAACATAGCAATGTCTAAAGCATTTGAAAGGTACCCTTTAACTTAAATCAGAAAGCCTGAATGCCTATGTTATCCTAATGCAAGCAGAACTTCATTAAAATCAGTTTATACTGTGTGAATCACATCAGCAAAAGATGTAAGCCTGAATTTTTCAGCCATCTTCCAGTGAATCGCATTTTCAGTACCACTGAGTTAATATCACTTTCAGTACCCAATTTAACCACAGGAGCAACAGTTTTCTTCTCAAGCACTGATAACACCAGAGTAGATAGTACATGGGTCAGGACTCACAAAATACCAGGCTAGCCTGCAAAAGTTTTATACATAATTAAGAAGCATATTTATCATTCTGCCACTTGCCTTTCTGTGTTCTGAGACTTTAAAGCTGCAGCTTACTTAATTTTGCAACAGTGAAATGGTGAAAGCTACTATTAGATTGATCTGTTGCTCAGATATTTATAATGAAGGGATATTATAATGCCTACAGAACCTGTATATTCAAAGGTTCTACTTTAAAAGAGCAGCAAGTATCGTAAAGCTTACGATAAGATCAAGGAAACTGGAAACATCAGGAAGTAAATATAGAAATGGATCCTGGAAGACCTGAAAACCCAGTGGCCATCTTTCTAGAAAGTCACCCTGAGCTGACTGCTAGTGCAGTAGCAGCTAATTTACAGGAAAATGATATGGAAGTTAGTGATGGGTCAGCAGATTTTGGTCTTCTTAGGAAAGGCTGCTTTTGTCTAAAAGGCAATGAAGATCAATAAAGCAAAACCAATTTGATCTTCACACATTTTTGGAGGCTTTTCTTTGCTTTTTAAAATATATATTCTATTTATATTGCTCATAATAGTAATGTCTTCACAGTGGTTCCTGTCTGCCTATATTTGTATGGTAGCTAACACAACAAGGGCACCTGAGTTCATAACCAGGAGCTGAAAGAGCCGTGGGAATACACCTAAATAAATATTTCTAATTAACTGTATTTCAGCAGTGCTCCAGCAGCTCCCTGCACAAAGCTCATACAAACAATGTGAACATTTTCAGTGAACAATATTAAGACACAATAGGAGAAAATAACCACACATGCATCAGTTACAGCAATATCAAGAAAAATAAGATATAATCTTAAAGGCTCATTCAACCTATTTAAAGCTGAGACCCAAAGTCAGATTTCCCATATCCTCAGTGGATACTTTAATCAACAAGCTACTACAGCACTGGTAAGGCTGTTGGACACCTCAGCTGATGCATTTCTACTTTCAAGAACTAATATACTCATTGGGTCTGAAAGAGTACAGTGAAGTAATTTCTATTTTCCACTCCCTGGGGGAGTGTTGTAATGAAAACTGTAGTGGTGGTCATTGCACCAATATTACAAGGGCCAATTTTAGACCAACACCACTACGGAATATCTAAGTAAGCACAGCCTAGAACATCTTTTAACTCTGTAGTCAAGGTACATGCTTGATACGTCTGTAAATTATAAGTGCACTAATCAGGATAGAATTAATGGTCTTCCATTCAAACTCAACATAAGTATATTAAAACAGTGTAATGCATACCTGTATGCAAATATTTGGTAAAAATATGGTAGTATAGTCAGACACAACATGTAAGGACCTTATGTAAATATATGAGCACCAAAATGCAAAAAGGCAGAGCATCCTGACCAATAAACAAGGATGGCTGTCAAAACCAAAACCCAAGGAAAGCAGCTAAAGCAGCAGGTGAAACCACCTACCCTTGTGGGAAAGCTTTTGTCTTTGTCTACCAAGAGCCATCAAGAATCATAACTATCTCTGACAACTTCGTGGCATCAGTGATACTTTACACACTTCAATCATTTATGATGCATGCATTAAGGACTAACAGGTTTGTGTATGTATTCAGGCTCAGGAGAGCAGCCTGTGGAGGAGCAGGCTGGGGAGGAGCAGGCTGTCCCTCTGCAGCCCATGGGAACCATGTGGAGCAGATCTCCATGCGCAGCCGTGGAGGAACCCACAGTGCAGCAGTCGATGTGGCCTGGAGGAGCCACTCACTGCTCCACTCAAACTATAGAGAGGGACCCATGCTGGAGGAGGTCTGGAGAGCTATCTCTCTTTGGACCCTGTGCTGGTTTGCCAGTTTGCTAGTTTGCTTCTAATTTTCTGTGGTCTGATCTGTTATTAGCAGGCAATAAATTATATTAACCTCTCTATCCTGATCTGTTATGCCCACAATGGTATTTGGTGAAAGATCTCTCTGTCCTTATCTCAACATATGAGTTTTTTCATTGTATTTTCTCCCTCTCTCCTTCTGAGGAGGGAGAGTGAGACAGCAGTGTGGTGGAGCTTAGCTAGCCATCAAACCACCACAACAAACAGGTCATGGCACCACTGAGACAGTCTGACTTATGGCATTTACTGTGTTTTGTCACAGAGGTTTGTTTGCCTGCTTGTCTGTTGTGTTTTTTTGGTTTTTTTTTTAAGATTGTAAGGAGGAAAATGTTGGTTTTAGTTCCAACAGCCACAACAAAAAAATGGTTTAAATTTTGTTTCCTGAAATTTTGTTTGCCTGAAGTAGACAGTCAAAAAATTAACCAAATAACTTGAACCTTCTTACTTATCTACACTCTTTGAAGAAACTGAAGTATTGGGCTCCCGTATGAGATATACACTGAATAAATTAGAATAAATTGGACGCTCTTTTAAAGAGATGTACAGATCTCTTAAACAGAGGGTGTAGATGGTAGCAGAACCTTTTTTAGGATGACAAGGATCACATGCAAACCTCAGACCAGTTTATGATCAGCCTGCACATAGAAGTAAGAGAGCAGACAGGTTCAGAGGACTTACTCTACTGTACAGGAAACCATGAGATTTCCTGTGGTATCAGTCACGTGTAGGACCTGATTTTGGCCACTGTACTGTGGCTTGGATAGTCATTGGGACATTAACAGTGAAAGACTAATCTTTCAGGCTGCACTTGTGTTCTCATGCACTGATGTGAAATGTCTTGTGAGATCCCACCTGAAGTACTGCGTCCAGTTCTGGGGCCCCCAATGCAAGAAAGGCAGAGAGTTGTTGGAGCAGGTCCAGAAGAGGACCACGAAGATGATCAGAGGGCTGGAGTGCTTCCCCTTTGAGGGCAGGCTGAGAGCTGGGGCTTTTCAGCTTGGAGAAGAGAAGGCTCCGGGGGACCTTATAGCAGCCTTCCAGTACCTGCAGGGGGCCTACAGGAAAGCTGGGGAGGGACTTTTTACAAGTGCATGCAGTGACAGGACAAGGAAAATGGCTTTAAACTGGAAGAAGGCATATTTAGACTACATATTGGAAAGAAATTCTTTATTGTGAGGGTGGTGGAACACTGGAACAGGTTGCCCAGGCGAGGCTGTGAATGCCTTCTGCTTGGAGGCCATAGAATGTGATATTAAACATTATGTGATTTCTTCACAGTGGATAACAGTAGCCATGTGTTAAATATTAAGTAATTAAACATTTGACTTGCAGGACTATTTTGATGCAAACATATCTCCTACAGCTATTCATGAAACCTTTACCTCCAGTAAATGAAAACACTTCGAAAGCACAGACTTTGCCAAAGTTACTATAAGTTAGACCATTAAAAGCTCCTGTACATCTTTTTGTTTTACACAGATGAAAACATCTCTTGCTAGAAGTCATGTGGAAAACCTGGTGTAATCTGGCCTAGAAAAATAAAACAACATAAGACTTGAGCCATGTCCAGAACATTAGGCAATTTCACTTTTCTTGCAAAGGGTAATGAATTATATATGTTCATCTTTTCTTCCAAGCATTTCATTCCATATTTATGAATCATGACACAATCAGATGGTATCCTAAACTTTTTCCTTCTTTACTAAAAAGTCCTTTCCTTTTTTACTCACTAACCATGAGTAGTCCTAAATATCAACTGATGGCATATTGGCCAAATGTGCTGTGATTAAGAATCATCACTTAAAACCTTGGCAAATATTTTCATGTAGTTAAGAATGGCCACTGAACATACAGAAAAAATAAACCCAGACAGATGATGAAATTAATAAATGCTAGCAATATGGTAGGAACTCGAAGCTGGAAGACAGGATTGAATGTCTTTTGTCTAACATCCAGAAATGGAAGATGAGAAGGCTTCACTCTAAGATACACTTAGAGTCATTCTTTATCTTCTGTTTTGCCAACTTTCAGGCTCAGTGACACCCATAGGCCTGTTTTAAAGGGAAATCTCTCTTCTCTGTGTCTCTGCAGAGCATTTGACTTTCCACACTGGCAGTGATCTGAGATTTTGAGGACCTTAATGATAGATGAGTAATACTTTCTGGCCCCTTAACATACTTGTGACTGTAGACCTTCAGATTTTAGCAGCTTTCTAATATTCTTTGAACTCATTTTAAAGATACAAATCCCCCCATAGCTTGCTCTGACAGTTTGAAGTCTGGCAGGAGGATGGACGCTCCTTCCCCATCAATATCTCTACTGACTGTGGAAGCTCACGGTTTCTTTTTCTCATTTATATTTTGGTCATCATAGTTTGCCCGTGACTGGCTGCTCCATCTTTTTCACCTTTGCAGCTTTTTTGTCTGTAAAATATGCTCAGCCCGTAATAAGATAAGGATGAAGGAGGTCTGGTGCCACCACCGTAACTTTCAAGACTCGCCTGGATGCCTACTTGTGCGACCTGGTGTAGGGAACCTGCTTTGGCAGGGAGGTTGGACTTGATGATCTCTGGAGGTCCCTTCCAACCCCTACAATTCTGTGATTCTGTGATTCTATGAATTCTGAGCAATCTCCACTTCCCTCTGACCATAGTATTGGTGGTATTCTGATTTTAATCCCTCTCAACAACCAGTAATGTTTCCCTGCTCTCCAATAAATGTATTTTCCCAGATCTGCCAAAATTCTTTACCAAGAAACAAAAAGGTGTTGTCACACTCAGGGTGGCACCATACAGAACCACTCACCCCCTTAACCGCAAGTGAGAAACGCTTCATACAAGCACCCAAGTGCCAGGAAGAACTGTCCCCTCATCACTCTCCCCAGTTGCCAAACCATGGACGCAGGAATCTTCAAGGCCACAGCCCACCTCCAGTTGCTGATCCAAGGAGGTACAAGCCCCGATCCAGCCAGAACACTCCTGGTCTCCTCTACGAAGGTGCCTGGCAATGCTCTCACCCCTACAGACACACCAGTGCTCTTCCACCAGAGCTGCCCCTTATGGAGCCACTCGCAAATTTCATCGCAGGCCACCTCATACACACACCAAGCTTAGCCGGTTTGCCCTTCGCTACACTTGCACGCCCAAGTTCTGTACACTTGCTGCCTCCACTGACACAGGGATTCTCCACCCAATGCTCTGAGCCCAGTAGCAGCACTCAGAGACCAAACATGCATGAGCGCTCAGATCAGACATCACTCAGCCAGCATAGAATAAAGATAGCATTTAATCAGAATTGTACATTGACAAGATGGAATCAGATGTCTCTGGGGAGCTGCCTGGTGTTTGCAGCCTCGTACCTCTCCACTCGCTGTGCCCTGATGCAGCTGACCCAGTACCTGCTCCCAGAAAAGAACCAGAAAGAACTGCTTCTGCCTCATAAGACGGGACAAGACATGTGCGCTGCAGGTCACCAGATGACTGTCCTGCAGTTTCTGTCTCAGCAATGTCTCCTAAATCATGCTGTTCATCGCGCACTACAGCATCCCAGAACAGGAACTCACCTGGCACAGAAAAGGGGTCCTACACCACTCATCATAATGCAAGTGTTCAGCATACCCTGAGCACTGTCAGTAGCACTGGCACTGGCATGTGCTGCTTGCGATCTTCGCAGCCTGAGCATGCTCACGCTGTTTGGCCAGGAGATGTTCCAGCTGGACAACATCTGCTCCTTCCTCACCTCATCCTGAATTCTCCAGATTGCTGGGTGTACTGCAGAACATACATAGGCCTCCTGGTTGACCCCTCTGGGATCTATCACAAAATAGAGTGTGAGCAGTCTCAGTGATGCTTCCAGAGATTGTCTGGAGACTTTAGGCATGGTGGTAGCAGTTACTTCCCTTTCTCCCCCCTCACACACTCTTGGGAACAGCACCACATCATCCTCTGGAGAGTATTCAGCCTTGGGAGAATCTAGGTTGCCTGCATCTTCAGGCACTAATGCAGGCAGGGGCTCCTTGTCTTGCTCTTTGCCACCTGCCTGCCCTTCTGGGCCCTTCTGAGCTGCTCTGGAAGATGGTGTAGTGGCAGCACGAGTGTCTCTGCTGCCCTCCTGAGCATCTCCCCAAGCTGTGTGGACCTTCCCAGCCTTGGTGGACAGCACCTGGGCCGTTCCTGCTGGTGGTCTCAGGATGACAGGTGGGTGCATGGCGCCCTGGAACTCTCAGCTGCACATCGACGCTTGAGATTGCGGCTGCAGCACAGCTCAGGGACACCACGCAGTTTTGTCTGGATCTGGCATGGCGAGGCCTGAGAACAGCTGAGACTTCCAGGGCTGGACCCTGGCTCTCAGGCCTTGCTGTCCCGTCCTGGACATGCAAGGTTCCCGGAGGTCTCGGGGCAAGGACTGGGAGTCTGCTGCCTCTAATGCCCACGGCACGTGCTCTGCCACTTGGAGAAGATGTGGAAGAGGCTGCTGCTGGCAGAGCAGGCAGCTTACAGATCCCAGAAGCTGCTGCTGCACGCCGGGGTGCAGCTGTTGGCAACCCTGCCCTCCTTAAGCGAGGCAGCAAGGGTGGCTGAGGCTGTCTGCTTTGGCCACTGGCACCGCCGCAGGTCACCAACACTGGAAACTCCCGCCTGCCCGCCTGCAAGAGAAGCTGAGGAGAAAGGCCGAGTGAGCGAGGTCCTTCCCGCTCGCGTTGCACGGAGCATCGAGGGCAGCCCTCAGCCCACGGGCAGCTGAGTGCAGAGGAGCTGAAGCAGAGGAGGGCTGGTCCCCACATGGCAGCCCCCACGGCACGGCAGCCCATTGTGGCAGCTCTGCACGCATGCCTGGGCAGCTGGCTGGGGGCCACCAGCAACGAGTTTCAGAGTGTGGTGAGGCAGCGTGTGCAGGACAGAGAGCTGTAGGCCAGGGGCAGAGGCAAGGCCCTGCCTGCGCGCCACCACTCCAGGTCTTCCCTGGGATGGTGGGCCTGGGTACGGCAGGGCATGCAGTGCTGCCGGCCTCTGTGCCGCTTCGTGGGCCATCTGAGCTGGGAAGCCCTCCCTGGGATGGCTTTCTGCCCGGGGATGTACCCTGGCCATCCTCCTGTAGTCCTGTACTCAAGCACTTGGAGCTCTGTGCACCTCCTGTGGCCTTCGCAGGAATGTTGTGTGTGGTGTGGCAGCGGTACCTGTGGGGGCAGAGAGCTGTAGGCAAGGGGCAGGGCGGGCACCAGGCAAGGCCCTGCCTGCCACCAAGCACCGCAGCTTTCCCTGGGAGGGCTGGCCCGGGCACAGCAGGACTCTGTACATGGAGCTGCTCGCCGGGCCGCTCGGGCCCAGCAGGCCCTCCCTGGGACGGCTCTGCACTTGGAGACATAGATGGGCATGCTCAAGCTGTGTGGCCAGGATGTGGTCCTACTGGACAACATCTGCTCCTTCCTCGCCTCATCTCGGATTCTCCGGATCTCTGGGTGCACTGGAGGATATCCACATGCCACCCGTTGGTCTCTCTGGGATATTGCGATCTCGCTGCATCTCCCAGAGCTTGGGTGGACCATTCAGACACGGCCATAGCCGCTTGTTTCTTCTCCTTGTCCTCCCGCACACACTGACAGCAGGTATTCCTGCGTTGCACTGACCTCCTCCGGACACTGTGCAGTCCCGAGAGGATCTGAGCTTTCTGCATACCGAGGCACTGATGCAGGCAAAGGCTCAGGGTGTCCTGCAGGCCCAGGTTCTGTGGCCAGAAGCGACGCTGAGCGCACGGCATCTGCCTCACACACGGCGGTGTGGAGAAGGAGGCGTGGGATGGAGGTGGCGAAGTCGCCAGCAGCGTGCCCAGCAGCAGCAGCGACTTCAAAGGCCGCCAGCGGCCCGGCCGAGCCCGGCCCTGCTGCTCTCCGCCCTCGGCCCTGGCAGTTAGTGCTGGCAGTTAGTGCAGGCAGTGCAGGCAGTTAGTGCTGGCAGTTAGTCCTGGTAGTTCGTGCTGGTAGTTAGTGCTGGCTGTGCTGGCAGTTAGTGCTGGCAGTTAGTTCTGGCAGTGCTGGCAGTTAGTGCTGTAGGCGCAGGCAGTGCTGGCAATGCTGGCAGTGCAGGCAGTGCGGGCAGTTTCACCAGCAGAGGTTTAGGTTGGAGCACAGGAAATCCTGTGTACAGAAGGGCGTGTTAAGCACTGGAACAGGCTCCCCAGGGCGGTGGTTGAGTCACCGTCCCTGAATGTGTTTAAAATCCATTTGGATGTGGTGCTCGGGGACATGATTCAGCGGTGGGTAGTTAGAGTGAGGGTAGGATGGTTAGGTTGTGGTTGGACTTGATGATCTTGAAGGCCTTTTCCAACCTGAGCAATTCCACGATTCTATGACCTGCGTAACCCGAATTGAGGGCTATACGCTTTTTAGAAGGGATAGGCAAGGTAGGAGAGGTTGGGAATTGCTGCCTACGACAAAAAGAGGACAGACTGCAAAGAGCTGTCTCAGAGAAATAGTCAGGCACACGTGGGGAGCCTGTGGGTTAAAACCAGGGACGAGACCAACAAAAGACAGCTGGTGGTCGGGGAATACTACAGGCCACCAAATCAAGGGGAGCCTGTAGGTGTGACCTTCTTCCTTCAGCTGCAGGAGCTGTTGTGCTCCCAGGCTCTGATCCCTCTGGGGGATTTCAACCACCCAGATACCTGCTGGGAAATGAACATGGCGAGCTAGCTGCAAGTGATCCAGGAGACTCCTGGAGCCCAATAATGGTAACTTTCTGGTACCGGTCTTGGACAGGTCAGGACCAGAGGGGACCAGCTGGTCACCAGTGGTTGCCGAGTTTGGTGCTCATCCGTGCAGAGGAGGTGGTCGAAGACGTTAAGATTGGAGGCAGCCTGAGCTGCAGCAACCATGCCCTGGTTGAGCTTGCGATCTCCAGGAACATGGGCCTGGCAAAGAGTGGAGTCAAGACACTGAACTTCAGGAGAGTGAACTTCAGTGACCTGTTTAAGGAATGGTTGAATGAGATCTCCTAGGAAACTGTCCTTAGGCACAAAGGAACGGAACACAGCTGGCAGCACAGTTAAGAACATGCTTCTGAGAGCACGAGAGCTCTCCATCCCCCAGAAAAAGAAATCAGGCAGGGGTGGCAGGAAACTCAGCTCAGCTGAGCACGGAGCTGCTGGGAAGGCTGAGGGAAAAGAAGGAAGCAGTGGAAGTGGGGATAGGTGGCCAGGGAGGAACAGAGGGATGTTGTTTGGATGTGCAGGGATGGCATCGGGAGGGCCAAGGCACAGACAGTATAAAGTTCAACAAGGGATGTGGAAAGAAAAAAATAATAATAAAAAAAAAGTGTTTGTTGAAGTACATTATGAGTAGCTGGCGCCAAGCATGGAAGGAGGGATGGGCAATCCTAATAGCCCAGAGCATATTCTGAAAACGTTGAGGGACCTTGATTCTTCTCTTGCCCAGAACCAACAGGCAGTATGCGACTGGGTAGCAGACTTAAGGGCAGAATGGAAATATCGCTGAAGAAAAGGGAAAGCAGTGGTTTGTGCAGTACTCGGGACACAGCTGGTCACACTCACAAGTACTATGGGCAGCCATGATTCTCAGGAGCCAGCATTATCTCCTCCTTGCAGGAGGAAGTAGGAAAATTATAAGAGCAGCTGGTTGAGGAGCAACAGCAGTGTCAGCAGGCAGAAGCACTGATGAAGTGCTTGGGGAGGGAAGAGGCCTTCTGCCTCTAGGCCAACTCTTAGACTACTGTAGGCAGCCCCGGCCCCACTTCCTTCCAAGACAACAAACATGAAGCCCAACCCACTCCCTTTAGGAGCTAAGGAAGGCACAGCCCCCCCTTGTAGCTGAACTATGCAATCAAGGGATTACAGCACCTGCAAACTCTCCTTGTAACTTTCCTGTATGGCCAGTGTGGGAGCCCTGTGGCAAATGGAGACTTAGAGTGGACTGCAGGCGTCTGGGTGCCGAGACTGCCCCTTCAGCAAAAGCGGCCCCAAATGTTTCAGAATTGATTACTGCCCTACGGGAACAGGCTCATGCCTTTCTGGCTGCCATTGATGCCTAAGACAGCTGTTTTATGGTCCCCTTGAGGAAGGTGGAGGACAATCAATTTGCATTTACTTGGAGGGAGTGCAATGCACAGTCACCCGATTACCCCAGGGGTACAGACACTCGCCCACTCTGGCGCTCGGAGCATAGGCACAGAAGCTGGAGAAGCTCACGCTGGACCACGGTGTCCGGATTTATCTGTATACTGATGACGTCCTCATATGGGGGAATGATGATGTCAATGTAGGGAATACCCAAGCCTGCGCAGTGAGACACCTGAGGAGCCCTGAGCCAGCCGGGACACTTTGGTCTCCTCTCAGTAGGTGCCTGGCTGTGCTCGCACCCCTACAGACACACCGGTGCTCTCCCACCAGGGCTGCCCCTTTCACAGCCCCTCACGCCCTTCATCGCAGCCCACCTCACACACACACTGGCTCAGCCAGCTCACACTTTGCAAGTCACAAATCACTCTCCCTTGCACGCCCACGCTCTCTGCACTTGCTGCCACCACCGACACATGGATCCATTGCCCTGTGCTCTGAGCCCAGTAGTCGCACTCAGAGACCAACCATGCACGAGTGCACAGATGAGACAGCACTCAGGCAGGATAGAATAAAGATAGCATTTAATCAGAATTCTATGTTGACAAGATGGAATCAGAATTCTGCATTGACAAGTTGGAATCAAAATTCTTCACTGACATGATGGAATCAGAATTCTACATTGACAGGATGGAATCAATCTCTGGGGAGCTGCCTGGTGTTTACAGCCTCGTGCCTCTCCTCTCGCTGTCCCCTGATGCAGCTGCAGGTGCAAACCCTGCGCAGAGCCCGGAGCACACTCCTGATGACAGCTGGCATCCGGCGGCGAGCTGCTGTGTGTGGTGCGGCTGTGGTACCTGTGGGGGACAGAGAGCTGTAGGCAAGGGGCAGAGGCGAGCTCCTGCCTGCCACCCACCACCATGGAATTTCCCTGGGAGGACTGGCCTGGATATGGCAGCGCATGGAACGCTGTCAGCCTCCATGCCACTTGGTGGGCCATCTGAGCTTGACAGGTCCCTCCCTGGGATTGTTTTCTGTCTGGGGACGTACCTGGGCCATCCTCCGGTGCATCTCTGAAGCACACGGAGCTCTGTGCACGTTCTTCAGCCTCTGCAGAAACCTGTGTGAAGAGAACAAAACCACACACCTGTAATACCACTGGCTGTTGATGGTGTGGGTGCCAGGGGTCCAGGGGAGGGATCCCCTTTCCAGGCCCCTTTGATTGAAGGCAAGGCAGGAATAACAGAGGGGCTGTCCACCCTAATGCATGGAGCTGGTTGGAAAGGAGACAGCATCTCCAGGCATCTCCCCACAGCGCACACTCCAGGCACCACTCCTGCCTCTGCCTCCAATTCATGCCTGGTGCTGACCTTGCTCACCTCATGCTGAGGGCCCACATCTTCTGCTCCCTCACATGCTGACACATGCTCCTCAGTCATGGGATCTGCAGCTACAGATGAAGCTGAAGAAATGGCCTCCACCTCACCAGATGGCTCATCGGATGTGCTGGATGTGATGCTGACTGCCTCTGATGCAGCATCTTCCTCAGAGTCACATCCCCAGTCTTCCTCCACATTCTCCAGTGTTGAAGGGCAAGGACAGGAGGGCGGGTGCATGCCCTCATCTCTCACTGCATTGTCTCTGGCATCCAGCGTGCCCTCAGCAGTGCTGGCAGCACTGTCGCTGTCATCACTGGACTCTTCCAGTATAACTGGCAGTCTAACAGTCCACTTTCTGGAGTCACCAGAGTCAAGAAACCCATCCCGTGATGTCGTGGGCCAGATACCTGGCGTGCCCTGAAGAGCGCCAACATTATTGAATGTGTCACCTCTTGCCTGGAGCCTTCGCTGCCTGGGGCTTCTCACATTCCTTGGCCAGGAAATATTCCAGTGTGACAACATCTGCTCGTTTCTGTCCTCCTCACGAATTCTCCGCATTGCTGGGATCATAGGAGAGTACCCAGAGGGCTCCCTGTTGATCTCGCTGGGATCTGGCAGTCTCCGTGCTTCTCCCAGACCTTGTCCGGAGGATTCAGGCATGGCCATAGCTGATTCTTCTCTTTCTCCTCCCTCGGACATTGGCAAGGGGAGCGATACTGCATCAGTCTCCTCTGCAGAGCTTGCAGCCTCGGAAGAATCTGAGCTTTCTGCATCTTCCAGCACTGATGCAGGTAAAGGCTCAAGGTGCCCTGCAGGCCCTGGCTCAGCATCCAGAAGAGATGGTGAACACACAGTGCGTACCTCATCAGATGGGGCAAGAGATGCAACTTGCAGGGTGCCAGATGACTGTCCTGCCGTTTCTATCTCTGCAGCCTCTTCCAACTCTAGCTGCGAGTCCTGGACTATAACACCTCTGGCTGAGGAATCATCAGAAGCAGAAAACTGGCCCTCAGCCCTCGATGTCACACTGCAGACGCTCAGCGTGTCCTGAGCACTGTCAGCTGCACTGGCACTGTCTTCTGTTGCTTGGGGCCTTAGCAGCGGGGGCACGCTCATGCTATTTGGCCAGGAGATGTTCCAGTGTGGCAGCATCTGGTCCTTCTTTGCCTCATCCCGGATTCTCTGGATTGCTGGGTGAACTGGAGGATATCCATATGCCTCCCCGTAGACCTCTCTGGGATCTTGCAACCTCTGTTCTTCTCCCAGAGACTGGTTGGAGAATTCAGGCATGGTGCTAGCCGTTTCTTCTTCTTCTCCCTCGCATGCTCTCCAGAAAAAAGGTGCTGCATTGGCCTCCTCTGGAAAGTATTCAGCCTTGGAAGAAGTTGAGTGTTCCCCATCTTCAGGACCTGTTACAGCCAAAGCCTCAAGGTGTCCTCCAGGCCCAGGGTCCGCAGCCAGAAGAGAAGCCGAAGGCATGCTGCCTGCCTCATCAGGTGAGGCAAGAGATGCGCTCCGCAGTTTGCCAGGTGAACATCCTGCGGATTCCCTCTCAGCAGTCTCTTCTAATTCTTGCAGCTCAACCTGCACTCCAGCATCCCTGGTTCGGGAACCACCAGAGGCAGGAATCTGAGCCTCAGCCCTCGATGTCGCGGAGCGTACGCCCAGGTTTCCCTGAGCAGTGTTGGCAGCACTGGGCCTGGGCACGCTCACAGAGTTTGCCCACCGTGTGTTGCAACTGGACAACATCTGCGGTGTGTGCTGAGGTCTCGGGGCAAGTACTGGGAGTCTGCTGCCTCTAATGGGTCTGGCATGCCGAGGCACGAGAACAGTTGAGGGGACTTCCAGGGCTGGACCCCGGCTCTCAGCCCCTGCTGTCCCGTCCTGGACATGCAAGGTTCCCGGAGGTCTCGGGGCAAGGACTGGGAGTCTGCTGCCCCTGATGCCCACGGCACGTGCTCTGCCACTTGGAGATGGTGTGGAAGAGGCTGCCGCTGGCAGAGCAGGCAGCTTGCAGACCCCAGAAGCTGCTGCTGCACGCCTGGGTGCTGCTGCCGGCAGCCCCGCCCGCCTTAAGCGAGGCAGCAAGGGTGGCTGAGGCTGTCTGCTTTGGCCACTGGCACCGCCGCCGGTCGCCGACTCCAGGAACTGCCGCCCGCCCGCCTGCAAGAGAAGCCGAGGAGAAAGGCCGAGTGAGCGCGGTCCTCGCCGCTCGCGCCGCACGCAGCACCGAGGGCAGCGCTCAGCCCGCGGGCGGCTGCCGCCCCGCTCCCCACAGCCGCACCGGCACAGGGCGGTCCCCACGCGGCGCGGGAAGACGTCCGGCCCCGCCTCCCTCGGGCTCCCTACCTGTGCGCGGCGGCTCCCGGAGGCCCGCGCGCTCTCCGGGCCGGGCAGCGGCGGCAGACGGACGCCGCGGAGGGACGAGCCCGGGCTCCGGCCGCCCGGCGGCACCACCTGCGGGGAGAAGGAGAACCGGGATGGAGGCGGCGAAGGCGCGGCCGGCGTCCCCCGCGGCGGCGACTTCGACGGCCGCCGGCGGCCCGGCCGAGCCCGAGCGCCTCCCTCCCCGGCCCGCACCTGTCGGCGGTCGCGCACGCGTGGCAGCCCCGCGTCGGGCTGGCGGTCGTCCTTCTTCTCCCGCTCCTCGCTCATCGCCGCGTCCTCGCGCAGACGCTCGGTCGCACGCACCCGGGGGAGCCGCGTCCTCCTCGCGGAGCCGCTCTCCCGAGAGTGAGCGGCACTCTCTCCGGGGGACTCCGGCCCCTCGCGGCGGCCCCGCGTCACAATGGCCTTGGGGCGCGACGCCGGCCCGCGTCACGGAGCCCCGGCGCCGGGCTCCCCTCTCCCCGCTCCCCTCGGCCGTCTCCGCGGCCGCCCCGCGCCTTTCCCGGCGGCGCCGTCGCCGTCGCCGTCGCCGTCGCCGTCGCTGACGGGCTCGCCCTCGGCCGCGCCGGGGCCGTCGAAGCGGCTGGAAGCGGCCGCGTCCGGCACGGAGCGGCCCCTGCCCTCGTCTCGTCGCCCAGCCCGGCCGAGTCCACCCGGCCCGAGCGGCCCGTCCGCACCTCGGCCCCGTCTTCGTGTTGCGGCTCTCCGGCCCCGCTTAGCGCTCGGATGTGCCGCGCTCTGTGGAGCAGCGTGCGGGACGCAGCTCAAGTCTCTGGAGATGAGCTCGCTGTGGAGCAAGAGTTGTGGTGGGAGCTGCATCTCATAATGAGACCCATGGTGGAGCAGTCTGTGACAGAATGACTTTAGTCCTTGGCTTGAATCCGGATTGGATTGATTCTTTATAAACTGCTGTCTTTGGGAAGTCCTCTCTGGATCACTTTGGGAAGGAGCACATCCCAGATGAGGGGCTTCGTGCTGGAGCTGGGCACAAGGCGAGGATGAACCGGCTGCAGAGGCGAAGCTTCATTATCTGTCCACAGTCCCTAATTCCCCAGCTCCAGCAATTGGTTTACTTCTTAAACATCTCCTGATTGCCACAAGGCACACATATTTCAGGATATATTTTGGAGTAGGCCTTTGTCTAATTAGCTGTTACGTATCAACTTGGAAACTAAAACAAATGTGAAGGTAATTTAATTGTATAGACTGCTATTGAATAAAAAAGTTATGAGCTAAATTTTGCCTCAATACTCAGAAACAGCTTCTCACAACAATTGCATTTTCACTGAATCACACAGAATCACAGAATGGCCCGGGTTGGAAGGGACTCCAAAGATCATGAATCTCCAACCCCCCTGCCACATGCAGGGCTACCAACTTCCACATTTAATACTAGACCAGGCTGCCCAGGGCCCCATTCAACCTGGCCTTGAACACCTCCAGGGATGGAGCATCCACAGCCTCTCTGGGCAACCTGTTCCAGCACCTCACCACTCTCACAGTAGAGAACTTCCCCCTGACATCCAACCTCAATCTTCCCTCCCTCGATTTAAAACCATTTCCCCTTCTCCTTTACTCCCCTCCTGTTTGTAGGTTCCCTTTAGGTATTGAAACGCTGCAATGAGTCGCCCCGCAGCCACCTTTTCTCCGGGCTGAACAAGCCCTGCTCCCTCAGCCTGTCTTCAAAGGAGAGGCGCTTCAGCCCTCCGCTCATCTTCGTGGCCCTCCTCTGGACCCTCTCCAACAGCTCTCTGTCGTTTTTGTACTGGGGGCTCCAGACCTGGACACAGTACTCCAGATGGGGCCTCACAAGAGCAGAGAGGGACAATCACCTCCCTGTCCCTGCTGGTAACCCCTCTTCTGATGGAGCCCAGGATACCATTTGCTTTACAAGCTGCAAGGGCACACTGCTGGCTCATGTTAAGATTTTCATCCACCAGGACCCCCAGGTCCTTCTCTGCAGGTCTGCTCTCAAGGACTGCTCTTCGAGTCTGTAGGGATGCCTGGGATTCCTCGGCCCAAGTGCGAAACCTTGCACTTTTTTGTGTTGAAATTCATCAGGTTCATCCGGGCCCACCTTTCAAGTCCATCGAGGTCCCTCTGAGTGGCATCCCTTCCTTCCACCGTGTCAACCGCACCACTCAGCTCGGTGTCGTCAGCAAACTTGCTGAGGGTGCACTCGATTTTGTCGTCGATGTCACTGATAAAGATGTTAAAGAGCCCTGTCCCAAGACAGAGCCCTGGGGGACACCGCTTGTTACCAGCCTCCATCTGGACATAGAACCACTAATCACCAGTAGAACCATTAATCACGTATAGAACCATTAATCACCATTTTCATGGTATCTCAACTGATTCTTAGTTTCTTAGTTGCAGTTTTCAATTTTGAGCATGTCAGTGGTTTATGGGCCAGTTCAGCCTGGTTCCATGACTAATGGAGCAGGGGGCAACAGATCTACATCCTAGGAAAAAGGGAAGGGGAGAGGGGAAAAAGGGTGGGAAATGGGCCTGAAAACAGAACAGCAGCAACTATCTGAGGAGGAAAGTTAATTTACTAAATAGGATAGCGGAATGCAAGGTAACACAGTATAACACAGTATAAAAGGAATCGAAGCTAATAAATCAAATAAAGTGAGAGAGAGTGTGTTCAAAAAACTGAAGGCCTTACTCTACTGCTGAAGACCAGACGGCTAGGGAGTGCACACTGCCGAGATGAGCAGAAAGGGAAAAGGGCACATCTCATGGTCTATGAACAGTTTTATCTTTCCCTCTGAATGGAAAACAGAAACAGAACAGTGAACAGTCCTCTGGGATATGTCGTTCTTCTTCTCTTCTGAGACACGTATAGACGGAACTATCCACTACCCACGGAACTGGAGCATTAACTCTTTAACTCCCCGTGCACTACATGATTTTATGATGTGGAATACCTATAGCGAAAGTCATGAAACCATGATAGAGCAGAAAGTATTTCTTTCATACTGAAGTACATTAGGCATTCAGGTTCAGCTCAGCGGGTCTGTTTTTATCAGTGTGTATATTCTGCATGTTCTAGCAATGTTTTTGCAGTTCTGAGCTCCTTGGCAAAATTGTAGTGGGAGCAGTTACAGAGTTCTACTTAGTCCAGGGAATATTTTTAAGATAACCAATCTAGATCAAAATGAAGTCTGCTTCTATATTTTTTTCCAGGAAAATGACATTCACCGTGTTGTGATTTAAACCCTCAGGAAGCTCAGTGCAACACAGGTGTTTGCTCCCTGCTCCATCAGTGGGATGGAGAGATAAAAACTCTTTACTAAGACAGAAAAGATAGTGAAAAAAAATGATAGTAATAATAATATATATATATATAGTTATAAATGTTTTGAAAACAAGTGATGCACAACATAATTGCTCACCACCCATGGGCAATGCCCAGTCCATCCCCAAGCAGCGGTGGCCCTCTCAGCCAATTCCCCATGGTTTTATAGTTTTTTGACACGATGCCATATGGTATGGAATATCCCTTTGGCAGTTTAGATCGACTCTCCTGGTTCTGTTCCCTCTCAACTCCTTGTGCTCCTCCAGGGCCCTCGCTGGCAACAAAGGATGAGAAGCTGAGCAACCAAAATGTTTTGGCTCTGTGCAGCACTGCTCAGCAACAACTAAGGCGTTGGTGTGTTACCAACGTTGTTTTTTCTCCTAAAGCCAAAACATAGTACCAGATGATCTGAAGAAGATCATCTGTGATAAAAATAGGACACACAGATATATCTAATTGCTAAGCTCGGAAAAAGTTGTTTATAAGAAAAAGCAATAAAACATTATTAAAGTAACCTATGGTTGAATTAATGCACTATCTTGATTCTGCCATAGCTGAACAGATGTTTCAGAGAAAACTGCATGAATATTTTTTGATACCAGTCAGTACATAGTCAGCTACCACAGGGAAGCCTTCTTTACGTGTATAAGCAATTACTGCAGATTATCCCTTTCCAGAATAAAAGAATAGTATGAAGTCATACTACTAAATTTACTCTGTTTTCTCTTATTTTTGCTGTATAAGCTCTGATATTTTAGTACAGGAGCACTAGAAATATGTCTGCTCTGACAGAAGATGATAAATAACTTTTAGAGTCTTAAGTAGTGTCATTACAGACCTTTTCTTTTACTATAGGAGAGACAATGTTCCAGATTGTAAAGTGAGAATCTATATATGTTTACCAGAAACGTTTGAGATATTTCAGACCTAAAGATGTCCTTCTGTGTTATTTAAGCAGATGATCTCAACGTCTCTAGTTTTGCTGGTTTTCTTAGATTAACAGGAATAGTGAATATCAAGTGTGAAAATCTCGAGTTATAACAGAGTTATTTCAAAACTCTTAAGAATGTTCTCTTTCTTAATTTGAGCTAATGTTTTCTTTCTTTTTGACAGTTGTCACTTTTATATCACAGAAGATACCAACTAATTTTTTACATTGTGTAGTCTATTTTATTTTACTGTCAGGTACTCTTTGAAATAGAATTATTAAGAGTGTAACTAGTAACTGGCAAAGAATAAGAAGAATTTCTTTTCACATCCAACAACGAAATCCAGGGAAAGGCCCCTCTTTTCATTATTCTCCAGTATATACCTTTTCATGTAAGTTTTACTCAGCTTATCTGCATGCAACAAAAAGCTGGTGTGCAAGCACTCTCCCCTCTGATTTTTTAGCGATGACAAATGTCATCCTTTACCCAGTGACATACTGGATCTTCACACAAAATCATTTGGCATTATTTTTAAGACTCAACAAAAACTCAGCAAAGTGCTCTGAGACAAAAGTGGTTTGACATAATACACCTGCAGAATAATACGGAATATACTTTTAACAAATCCAGGTATGATCTGTAGGGAGAGCGAGTTTTGAAGACATTCAAATGAAAGTGGTGCAAGATTTCTACCTGACAAGTTTTGACAGCAGCATTCTTCATGGCATAAGAGATTTCAGTTGTCTGGAACTATTTAATGGCCACCCAGCTTGATTTATAAAGAGCAAATTGTTGTTAACGAACTGCTCTGGCTTCTGGATCATGTGAGAGTCTGTGAAAGTATGGCAGTATAACATGGGCATCAAATATAACCTGCAGTAAATAGGGCTTGCTTCTATGAAGATATTCAAAACTTCACATGATATTCATGACATTTTTGGGGAAGAAGGTTACACTGAGACACTCGTGTACTTGAATATGTACTGGCATATTCGCTAGGGAATATCACATTGCTTGATTCTTGTCTTGCGCCACTGGGCTCAGTTGGACAAGACATAACTGGCAGAACCAGCAGGCAGTATGCAACTGGGTACCAGACTTAAGGGCAGAATACAAATATTGCTGAAGGGAAAGCAGTGGTTTGTGCAGTACTCAGGACAGTGCTGGTCACACCCACAAGTGCTACGCACAGCAATGATTCTCAGGAGCCAGCATTATCTCCTCCTTGCAGGAGATAGTAGGAAAATTACAAGAGCAGCTGGTGAGGAGCAGCAGCAGTCTCAGCAGGCAGAAGCACTGATGAAGTGCTCAGGGAGGGAAGAGGAGCGGCCTTCTGCCCCCGCTCCTTCCCAGCACCAAACTAGCACAGGCACAGAGAAATTATTCTTGAGGATGGACCCTTCTTTCGACTGCTCCCTTGGAGCAGACCCTACAGTAAATCACAACCTCATCAATGCTAACTCCCTCAGAAGTTGACCCTCAGAAGAGTGAGTTAAGTTAGATCTAGGCACTGGAGTGAGAAACTGCCTTTCCCATCTCTGTTAAGCAACGGGGGAGATGGGACATGTGGGTATTTACTAACCCTTGTGTATGCGAACAGTTCCGTTGTGGATGATGGTGCTGTTTAGGCACTCTCCCCCCAGTTCCCCACTGGGCTAGTCCAGCTCTTAGACTACTGTAGGTAGCCCCGGCCCCACTTCCTTCCAAGACAACAAACATGAAGCCCAACCCTCTCCCTTTAGGAGCTAAGGAAGGCACAGCCCCCCTTGTAGCTGAACTATGCAATCAAGGGATTACAGCACCTGCAAACTCTCCTTGTAACTTTCCTGTATGGCCAGTGTGGGAGCCCTGTGGCAAATGGAGACTTAGAGTGGACTGCAGGCGTCTGGGTGCCGAGACTGCCCCTTCAGCAAAAGCGGCCCCAAATGTTTCAGAATTGATTACTGCCCTACGGGAACAGCCTCATCCCTTTCTGGCTGCCACTGATGCCTAAGACAGCTGTTTTATGGTCCCCTTGAGGAAGGTGGAGGACAATCAATTTGCATTTACTTGGAGGGAGTGCAATGCACAGTCACCCGATTACCCCAGGGGTACAGACACTCGCCCACTCTGGCGCTCGGAGCATAGGCACAGAAGCTGGAGAAGCTCACGCTGGACCACGGTGTCCGGATTTATCTGTATACTGCTGACGTCCTCATATGGGGGAATGACGATGTCAACGTAGGGAATACCCAAGCCTGCGCAGTGAGACGCCTGGTAGTTAGTGCTGGCAGCAGGCAGTGCTGGCAATGCTGGCAGTGCAGGCAGTGCGGGCAGTTTCACCAGCAGAGGTTTAGGTTGGAGCACAGGAAATCCTGTGTACAGAAGGGCGTGTTAAGCACTGGAACAGGCTCCCCAGGGCGGTGGTTGAGTCACCGTCCCTGAATGTGTTTAAAATCCATTTGGATGTGGTGCTCGGGGACATGATTCAGCGGTGGGTAGTTAGAGTGAGGGTAGGATGGTTAGGTTGTGGTTGGACTTGATGATCTTGAAGGCCTTTTCTAACCTGAGCAATTTAATGATTCTATGACCTGCGTAACCTATATAACCCCAGCATATCCTTAGAAATAGCTGATGTGAAAGGTATGAATACCATATACATGTTCGTAACGTATTTTAGAAACAGTTACTGAATTACGTGACAAATTATTGCAGCACAAAGCTGCAATGGACTTTAAATGTTCTAAAGAATGTGGGTATAGTATTCTGAACTAGGAAACGCACTGTAAGGTTGTTCATTAGGCCAGCAGAAATGAAATGCATTTAACAGACTTTCAAGGAGTCAGAGCCTTTACACAAAGCAGAACTGTCCTACCCTGTGGGAACGTTAGGATGCCGTAGGCAGGCTCCAAGATACTCCCCTCTATCCTCCTTCCAAGCTTTTCTCTACGCAAGGACAGACGGATGACCAGAACAATGACCCAGTGTAAAAGGGCACAAATGCTAGGGGGTAATTGAACAATTAAGAGGCTATGCTTATGTTTATGTTGTAAAGCAGACATCGGAAAGTTACGGCCAAATGCTTGTTAAGAAAGCAATTGTTAGAAGGCAATTAACCAATTAAGGTATTTGTGTTTGGGTGGTAAGAATTTGTGTTTACTTGGTATTTGCATGATTAGTGAAGCGATTTTTCTGCTAATATCATGTCTAGGGCGATCCTATTCTCCCAGGCCATCCTACTTGTAGCATCCAATTGCTCTGCAATTCCCTTTATTGCCTTCTTTGTATAGTTTATACATCTCTGTTGATTGTAATAGATGTAGTTTATCCAATCCACGTTCTTGTTAATCGTCACCCACCAGAATAGCGACTCAAATCCTGCAGCAATTTGATTTCTAGCCTTAAATTCATCAGGGGCACCTCTGGGCACCCCAATGGAATCTATATGTATTATATCACCATCAAATGGGACTCCTAAACCTCTTCTGTTCCTTTTGTGAATGTGAGATAGATCCTTCTCAAATGCCAGAGTGAACGGAATGGCCAGTTGAACAAGTGCACAGGTACCTCCCCAATTAGATGGGAGAGTGGACCATAAGATCTTCCCACCGCAGCACTACCAGAGATCCGCTCTAGGGATTCCCAGCCTTGAACAGTTCCCCGCTAAATCCGTTGTAACATCCACGGTTTCACTGCACAGTGAGAAATTCCCTATAAGCCTGGTAGCCTTCACACCCTGTCTTGAGAGACAAGCTGTATGGTACCTATGGCCTTAGAGAATGCAGGAGGGATTTTGGCATCCATCTCCAATATGGGGGGAAACAACAGGGACAGTGATTTACAGGCTTCATTTCCCCAGGCGGTTTTCTCCTGGTACAGGGCAATCATACATTGCATCCCTTGGGAATCCTTGGTCCACCCTAAAGGAAGGGATACGACCTGAGCTATAGGCCGTCCTGATGCACAAGCATAGCAGTTGCTATGGTTGAGACTCCGGACAGTCTACTTAATCCATTCTACCCAGGCATTCACATCCCTGTATCCCGTCTCAATTTCAAATGTTTGTCTGAGATCTTTTATTTCCGTAATTAGCAGAGTTGCAGGACTTTTAGAAGGAATTTTCTCTCCTTTTTTCTCATCCTGAACCTTTTGAGTATAGTCAGGTAATGAATCCCATACAGCTACTCTGAATCTAGCTACTGGGTCCTTTCCCCGAATGTTTATTCCAATGCCAAAAGTGATGCTAACAAGGCTATCGGCCTTGCTAATTGTTATTGTTACCGGATTACACTGCAAAGTCTGGCAGTCTGGTTGGACAATTCCCTTGAACGTACTAATCCGTTCTTTCAGGGTGTGTGATTGCAATGTATCAGATATCCCTGGGGTGTATGTCCAGCCTTGATAGACAGTCGTCCACCATACATTATTCCATCCCCCACAGGGGGATCTCTTGTTCATGCCTAATTCAGGACACAGATATTTCTCTTCATGACTCAATTGTCGTTGGGCACTTAAGCCCCCACAGGATATCGCATTGCAAGCATCAAATGTGACAGTCTGAGGCATTTCTTTCCTTGTTACATTTACCCACATCTTCACAGGGTATCCTCCCGCTCCCCTCTGCAGGTCATCCTTTTCCCAAGCAGTCAGTTGACTAAGGCATTTTTTGAAGGTGATTGCTGTCAAAATCAAAATTACTAATTGGTCTTTCCCCCACATCATTATTTACTCATAAATATTTGTACCGTTACTACAGTGAAGAACAGGATATACTCCACTAGAAATACAAATATATCCTAAATGCCTCTCTGTCTATATTAGTAATGGAAAAAAAGATTAGTTTATTTACAATTTCTTTCTAATTTTTATCTATAGAGGATCCTTCATGGCAACAGTTTCCCACACTTCAGGGTTAGTGGAGGGTTTTACTCGGGTGTAGTGAGTCCAACCTTTCTCGGCTGTCCTGATGGCTGTTTCTGTTATCAGAAGTACTTGGAACGGTCCTTCTCAGTCGGGTTGCAGCTTTGCCTCCTTCCAGGTCTGGATGAGGACCCAGTCTCCAGGTTGGAATGGATGAATCGGAAATTCCAGAGGTGATGTCTGTGCTAACAGTCCTTGGATTCTGAGAGACGATAGTGAGGAAGACAATCCGAGTATATAGTTCTTAAGAAACATACCTTTAGTTTCAAACTGCGGTACCTCATTTTTTATTCAGCTTTATTTTTAAAGGGGTTATTTTCAACCTCCCCCCCATTCCCTTCCTTTGCCCAGACCATGGGATCTATATCTTTCTCATCTGTCTCAGTTAACACATTCATTGATACTGTAATTCCCTCCTGACAGATTGTTATTTGTATTCCCAATTTCATCATAAGATCTCTCCCCAATAAATTAGTACCAGCATCATGTACATACAATAATTGTCCTGTTACTGTCTTACTCCCTAATCTCAATTCAGTGTTTTCAAAAAGTGGTACCGTCATCCCCTTTCTCTACCCCACTTGTACCCCGTTCCTGGTACCAGGATTATACAGTTACTTTCTGGTGTCTGTACCCCCCCATAAGTTTTATTATGTTCCCTTAGAACCAAATTCTATAAAATACTAAAGGGCACAAGAAGGTGTCCATCTGGATATACACCCATCTGTCAGCTTGCTCTCTTCCCTTCTAAATCATTAATTAGATTCCTATCCTCTTTAGAATACCTTATAGGCTCTGATTAAGGTTCAGATGTGTTAAGTTTACCGTCTGGAATTAAAGCCAGTTCACCAATTTCTTTTCCTTCAGCTGCCTGTTCTGCCAGCTGATCCACCATCATATTCCCAGTTTCCTGTACAGTGTCACTCTTCTGATGTCCTTCAGTGTATGCTGCTCTTTGGTAGATTTACATCACGCTGAATTTGTTTTCCTTGTGTGTAAGCAACCCTTGCTCTTTCCAGATGATACCACGAGTGGGTACCACCCCAAAGGCATATTTAGCATCTGTCCATATTTTTAAGTTTCTTGTTATTTCAGCCTTCTGAGCGGAAGTCCCCACAGCTAATGGTTTTGCTTCATTTACCTTGTCAGTAGCAGTTACTGCATATCCTGCCTTACAGTTTCCTTGTCTCACAAAACTGGTTCTGTCGATGAATCCAGGGGTCCTCAGCGTCGTCCAGTGGTTCCTCCTGCAGGTCTGACCAACTGGTATAGACAGCCTCATGCAGTCGCACACTGCTGGCTTGGAGGTAGCTCTTTGTTGGTGTTCTGGGTGTTCAGCAAATTGCTTCCTTCTTTTTGATCAGTTGTGCTTTCTGTTGAGAAACTTGATACCCATTTAAATCAAGAAATTCAGCAAACTCACAGTCCGTTGTACACAGTTCTCCTTTGATACTGTGGCATCCACGTACTGCAGTAAAGTTCCACCATGGAATAGAGGAACCCAAATCTCAGGCTCACAAGCTGACCAGTTCTCAAACATCATTGGGTTGTTCTCGCAACCCTGGGTCTCACTGTCCAGGTTAACTGAATTTTTGTTTTTGTGTACTTCAAATCCAGAATGGCAAACCCCACCAACTTATTCCTCAGCTTGGTTAATAAAGTGCATGGATTTACCACCATGGGTTGCATGTCTTCAACATTTCTATTAACTGCCCTCAAATCTTTTACCAAAGCATAGCTCTTGCCAATCCAAAAAGTTATTTATTATTTCTTTTATCCTCCTTCAATCTTGTATCCGAAAAGGGCATTGCTTTACCCTGGCTAGGCTGACTCCCATCTATAACTTAACTTTTATTGAGTTGCACTGTTTTTTTGGTTTTTTTTTTGGCTCTGCCAGGCACTCCTGATGCCTGCAGTCCTGTGTATACCTGATTTAGGATTTACCTAACTTCTGGGGGTACAACATTGCTTTTGCCAGTTTGTGTTAAAGCCAGACCTAAAATTTTCAGTCAATTGGTCTTGCTTGACAATTAGCTCCAATTTTCTCTACTGAATTTAATCTCTACATTCAACTGTTCTAATACATCATGCCCAAGTAATGGTTTTGGAGAACCTGGTGTGTACAAGAATTTATGTATTCCTACTTGTTCTCCTAGCCTGTATTTAATTGGTCCCCCCAAAAAGTAACCTTCTCTTGCCAGTAGCTCCTACAACTATTTCAAAAATCATCTACGGGTAATAATTCTTGATGTAGCACAGGGTAAAAGCCACCCGTATCAGAAAGTAAACTCTTTACCCTGCTTCCCCAGCTGCCTTCGGTCCAGTGGGGGTGGAACTCTCCCTGAGCCCTTCCAGGCTCCCCCTTACCTCTTCTTCTAGGTAAGGACATCCCTGTTACAGCTTGCTCAACTTTGCCTTCCTCAGCCTGTGTTTTTCCCAAACCCTTTTCACTTTCCAGACTTTCATCATTACTGAAATACAATGTTAGTAATTTCTGTTTCACTCCCTCCCCTCCCCAGGATTCCGGTGCTCACACTGGGACATCGGGTTTCCCGAGATCTCTGCAGATGACGGCTATTCTCACTCTCACTGTCCCGCCCCATCCCCATTCACAAGTCACACACCCTGCACAGTTACAGCGGGAAGCTCTCGCCCCCAGCTCTTTCTCTCACTCAGAGTTGTTCTTACAGACCGTGGGGGGGGGGGGGGGGGGGGGGGCTAGTGCGGGGGATGTGTTCTCATGCAGACCCAAACTCTAATATCCCGAACTCACTGTTTTCCTTAACCTTTTTGCCGTTTTTTTTCGTTTGTTTTCCCCACAATTCCACTATTTGTACCCTCAGTTACATTTCCATGTACCATTAACAAATAGATTTCCACACAGCATCGAGACAGTTTCTACCACTCCCTTCAAAATCCACAAATCAAACAATACAGTTCTTCAATTTCCACAAACACCCAGCATTTGCTCTCATGATTAGAGTACTCAGTTATAAAACTGGTCTCATTCTTCCATTTATGTTCCTGGTTTCTTATCCAATATTCCCCCTGGCTCACCAGCAATATTTTTCCAGTGAGCCAAAATACAACCCAGGGAGGTCTTCTTGGTATCACTTTAGACACTCTCTGTTGCATAACAGCCTCATACATGACATGACATAACATAATTTAACACTTTCACGACATAAACATTTAACAATCACAAAGACAGTGACAATAATCAGTACAATTTATCCTCAGGATCCTTCCTCTCTCTGCCTCCCTCCAGGGCCCAACCTTCCCTCTGTATTCATTTCCCACACTTGCATAGCTGCCCACCTCCTTCTCCAATAAACAACACATCAATGATAAACATCATTTCCATCCATGAGTAGAAATTAGGCCCTAGAAATTGATCTAATTGTTCTGCGACACTTATTGGATCCTCAATTAAGGAATTCTTCTTGAAAATCCTGACTTTTCTTCTAGTAAAAACAGCAGGCATTAGCATACCCTATTTCCCTTTGAGCTAAGGACACTGCCCTAAAGGATAAAGTGAAGTATTAGTAAGGTTAGTGTTAGAGAAAGGAAGGCTCTCTAGGTCCCATTCACATTACTCCAACTCGCTCAGTTAATCGAGAGTGCATCCTCTCTGTCTCTTGCATTGCTTTAGAAATCTAAGGGGGGAAGTTATCTAAGGGATCCCATTTATGATCTTTCTGCTTCTCTTTCCTTTTTCTTCTGAAGTTTGACTCCTCCTTGTGAGGAAGATTTTATTTTATTTTTTTTACTTCTTGCATCCATTAAGCGAGATAAGCCAATCCTGTTTCAGAAAAAGGAGTCAGTTTACTGATTACATATAAATACAAAGGCAGACAGGCCCATCTTCGTCAGACCCCTACTTTGGTCAAAATCATGAGTTTTCCCTGTAGTGGCTCTCTAGGCTATGTCTGTATACAGTATTTAAACATCTTTTCCCTGTTCTTTTCCCTGGTCTGGGGATTATTTTCCAAGCTTCTTTCCCAACGGGCTATCTCTAGGCACGAATTTGGGGACCCTTTTCCCTGTTCTACGGAGCTCCTATTCCCCATCCCTCCGGAATCCGATTCTTGGATTTGGGGCCAATCCCCCCGGAGCACCTCGCTCCGATTCTCAGATTCAATAGGGGTGTGCTGCTGCCACTTCGTCAAGTGCACAGGTACCGCACACCAACAGCTCCCTGCCGAGACTCACCCGAGTCTCCACCGACCCCCAAGGCAAGAATTAAATTCCCTTACCTTGGTCCATGCATGAAGTTACCGGGTCTCCAGGGGTCAAAGCACATGCCTGCCTGCCCCTTGGCTTTCACAGAGCCCGGCCTGTCTTTAACAGTCTCGGTTTCTTATCGGCCGTCCCAAGGAGTCACCTCGCCACCCAGACAGAACCTCTGAAATCAGCAGGGTGCACCTATCCTGTCCAGGGCAGTAGGGAGACCCTCAAAGAGGCGATAATTATCCCAGATGAGCCCCCAAATTGTTGGAAATATCCAAATAATTTTTCAGGACGGTTTCTCTGATAAAGCAAATTTTATTCGCAATTGCAATAGCGGGCCTCCTGCAAGCAGGAGAGCACAGAGAAAACAGTGTTACATCTTTTATCCCTACTGCCTGACGCTTATCTCTTTCCCCCCTGCTTCCTCATTGGCTGAGTACTGCAGGTTCGCACTCTTTCGCGACGCTTCACTAATCATACAAATACCAAGTAAACACAAATCCTTACCACCCAAACGCAAATATCTTAATTGGTTAATTGCCTTCTAACAATTGCTTTCTTAACAAGCATTTGGTCGTAACTTTCCGATGTCTGTTTTTTACAACATAAACATAAGCATAGCCTCTTAATTGTTCAATTACCCCCCCTAACATTTGTGCCCATTTTACACAGGGTCATTGTTCTGGTCATCCGTCTGTCCTTGTGTAGAGATAAGCTCGGAAGGAGGATAGAGGGGAATATTTTGGAGCCTGCATACGGCTCCAGAGTAGGACTGATTTGTGTAAAGGCCCTGACTCCTTGAAAGTATGTTAAATGTATTTTGCTTCTGCCGGTCGAATGAACAACATTACAATGTGTTTCCTAGTTCACAATACTATATCCACACTGTCTAGAACGTTTAAAATCTACAGCAGTTTTGTAGGAAATAATTTGTTAGGTAATTCGGTAATTATGTTTCTAAAAATGTTACTCACATGTATATGGTATTCTTACTTTCCGCATCAGTTATTTCTAAGGATATGTTACAGCTTAATTTTTTAGATCAGGAAAGTTGCCCTCTACCCTCGATGTTGTGGTGCAGGTGTCCAGCATTCCCTGACCTGTGTCAGTAACGCTGGCACTGTCATGTGCTGCATGGGGTCTCAGCAGCCTGAGCATGCTCTCACTGCTTGGCCAGGAGATGTTCCAGATGGACAACCTCTGCTCCTTCCTCGCCTCATCCCGAATTCTACGAATTGCTGGGAAAATTGGAGAATATCCATAGGTCTCCCCGTAGAGCTCTCTGCAATCTGGCAGTTTTGGTGTTTCTCCCAGAGGTTCTTTGAACAATTCCAGCACAGGCATAGCTATCTCGTCTTCTCCTCCCTTGCATTGCTGACTGGAGGAGTGGTGCTGCATTGACCTCCTCTGGACAGTGCGTGGTCTCGTTTTCTGCATCTTCTGGCACAGATGCAGGCAATGGCTCAAGGTGTCCTGCAGGCCCAGGACCAGCGCCCAGAAGAGAAGCTGAACGCACAGTTTCTGCTTCATCACACAGGGCAAGACATGCATTCTGCAGCTCTCCAGATGACTGTGCTGCAGTTCCTGTCTCAGCAATCTCTTCCACATTATGCTGTTCATCCCGCACTCCAGCATCCCAGGATAGGAGCTCTCCTGCCGCAGGAAAGAGGCCCTCCACCATCGATGTTGTGGTGCGGGTGTCCAGCATACCCTGAGCAATGTCAATAGCACTGGCACAAGCATGTGCTGCTTGGGGTCTTAGCAGCCTGAGCATGCTCATGTTTGGCCAGGAGATGGTCCAGCTGGACAACATCTGCTCCTTCCTCGCCTCATCCTGAATTCTCCAGATTGCTGGGTGAACCGGAGAACATCTGTAGGCCTCCTGGTTGACCCCTCTGGCATCTTGCAGACTCAGTGCTGCTCCCAGAGCTTGTCTAGAGACTTCAGGCACGGTGGTAGCAGTTACTTCTCTTTCTTCCCCCTCACACACTCTTGGGAACAGCACTGCATTATTGGCCACCTCTGGAGAGTGTGCAGCCTTGGGAGAATCTAGGTTACCTGCATCTTCAGGCACTAATGCAGGCAGGGGCTCCTTGTCTCGCTCTTTGCCACCTGCCTGCCCTTCTGGGCCCTTCTGAGCTGCTCTGGAAGATGGTGTAGTGGCAGCATGAGTGTCGCTGCTGCCCTCCTGAGCATCTCTCCAAGCTGCATGGACCTTCCCAGCCTTGGTGGACAGCACCTGGGCCGTTCCTGCTGGTGGTCTCAGGGCGCCATGCACCCTGGAACTGCCAGCTGCACTTCGACGCTTGAGCTTGCGGCTGCAGCACAGCTCAGGGACACCACGCAGTTTTGTCTGGATCTGGCATGGCGAGGCCTGAGAACAGCTGAGACTTCCAGGGCTGGACCCTGGCTCCCAGGCCTTGCTGTCCCGTCCTGGACATGCAAGGTTCCCGGAGGTCTCGGGGCAAGGACAGGGAGTCTGCAGCCTCTAATGCCCACGGCACGTGCTCTGCCACTTGGAGAAGATGTGGAAGAGGCTGCTGCTGGCAGAGCAGGCAGCTTACAGATCCCAGAAGCTGCTGCTGCACGCCGGGGTGCAGCTGTTGGCAACCCTGCCCTCCTTAAGCGAGGCAGCAAGGGTGGCTGAGGCTGTCTGCTTTGGCCACTGGCACCGCCGCAGGTCACCAACACTGGAAACTCCCGCCTGCCCGCCTGCAAGAGAAGCTGAGGAGAAAGGCCGAGTGAGCGAGGTCCTTCCCGCTCGCGTTGCACGGAGCATCGAGGGCAGCCCTCAGCCCACGGGCAGCTGAGTGCAGAGGAGCTGAAGCAGAGGAGGGCTGGTCCCCACATGGCAGCCCCCACGGCACGGCAGCCCATTGTGGCAGCTCTGCACGCATGCCTGGGCAGCTGGCTGGGGGCCACCAGCAACGAGTTTCAGAGTGTGGTGAGGCAGCGTGTGCAGGACAGAGAGCTGTAGGCCAGGGGCAGAGGCAAGGCCCTGCCTGCGCGCCACCACTCCAGGTCTTCCCTGGGATGGTGGGCCTGGGTACGGCAGGGCATGCAGTGCTGCCGGCCTCTGTGCCGCTTCGTGGGCCATCTGAGCTGGGAAGCCCTGCCTGGGATGGCTTTCTGCCCGGGGATGTACCCTGGCCATCCTCCTGTAGTCCTGTACTCAAGCACTTGGAGCTCTGTGCACCTCCTGTGGCCTTCGCAGGAATGTTGTGTGTGGTGTGGCAGCGGTACCTGTGGGGGCAGAGAGCTGTAGGCAAGGGGCAGGGCGGGCACCAGGCAAGGCCCTGCCTGCCACCAAGCACCGCAGCTTTCCCTGGGAGGGCTGGCCCGGGCACAGCAGGACTCTGTACATGGAGCTGCTCGCCGGGCCGCTCGGGCCCAGCAGGCCCTCCCTGGGACGGCTCTGCACTTGGAGACATAGATGGGCATGCTCAAGCTGTGTGGCCAGGATGTGGTCCTACTGGACAACATCTGCTCCTTCCTCGCCTCATCTCGGATTCTCCGGATCGCTGGGTGCACTGGAGGATATCCACACGCCACCCGTTGGTCTCTCTGGGATACGGCGATCTCGCGGCATCTCCCAGAGCTTGCGTGGACAATTTAGACACGGCCATAGCCGCTTGTTTCTTCTCCTTGTCCTCCCGCACACACTGACAGCAGGTATTCCTGCGTTGCACTGACCTCCTCCGGACACTGTGCAGTCCCAAGAGGATCTGAGCTTTCTGCATACCGAGGCACTGATGCAGGCAAAGGCTCAGGGTGTCCTGCAGGCCCAGGTTCTGTGGCCAGAAGCGACGCTGAGCGCACGGCATCTGCCTCACACACGGCGGTGTGGAGAAGGAGGCGTGGGATGGAGGTGGCGAAGTCGCCAGCAGCGTGCCCAGCAGCAGCAGCGACTTCAAAGGCCGCCAGCGGCCCGGCCGAGCCCGGCCCTGCTGCTCTCCGCCCTCGGCCCTGGCAGTTAGTGCTGGCAGTTAGTGCTGGCAGTTAGTCCTGGTAGTTCATGCTGGCAGTTAGTGCTGGTAGTTAGTGCTGGCTGTGCTGGCAGTTAGTGCTGGCAGTTAGTGCTGGCTGTGCTGGCAGTTAGTGCTGGCAGTTAGTGCAGGCAGTGCTGGCAGTTAGTGCTGTAGGCGCAGGCAGTGCTGGCAATGCTGGCAGTGCAGGCCGTGCAGGCAGTTTCACCAGCAGAGGTTTAGGTTGGAACACAGGAAATCCTGTGTACAGAAGGGCGTGTTAAGCACTGGAACAGGCTCCCCAGGGCGGTGGTTGAGTCACCGTCCCTGAATGTGTTTAAAATCCATTTGGATGTGGTGCTCGGGGACATGATTCAGCGGTGGGTAGTTAGAGTGAGGGTAGGATGGTTAGGTTGTGGTTGGACTTGATGATCTTGAAGGCCTTTTCCAACCTGAGCAATTCCACGATTCTATGACCTGCGTAACCCGAATTGAGGGCTATACGCTTTTTAGAAGGGATAGGCAAGGTAGGAGAGGTTGGGAATTGCCGCCTACGACAAAAAGAGGACAGACTGCAAAGAGCTGCCTCTGAGAAATAGTCAGGCACACGTGGGGAGCCTGTGGGTTAAAACCAGGGACGAGACCAACAAAAGACAGCTGGTGGTCGGGGAATACTACAGGCCACCAAATCAAGGGGAGCCTGTAGGTGTGACCTTCTTCCTTCAGCTGCAGGAGCTGTTGTGCTCCCAGACTCTGATCCCTCTGGGGGATTTCAACCACCCAGATACCTGCTGGGAAATGAACAGGGCGAGCTAGCTGCAAGTGATCCAGGAGACTCCTGGAGCCCAATAATGGTAACTTTCTGGTACCGGTCTTGGACAGGTCAGGACCAGAGGGGACCAGCTGGTCACCAGTGGTTGCCGAGTTTGGTGCTCATCCGTGCAGAGGAGGTGGTCGAAGACGTTAAGATTGGAGGCAGCCTGAGCTGCAGCAACCATGCCCTGGTTGAGCTTGCGATCTCCAGGAACATGGGCCTGACAAAGAGTGGAGTCAAGACACTGAACTTCAGGAGAGTGAACTTCAGTGACCTGTTTAAGGAATGGTTGAATGAGATCTCCTAGGAAACTGTCCTTAGGCACAAAGGAACGGAACACAGCTGGCAGCACAGTTAAGAACATGCTTCTGAGAGCACGAGAGCTCTCCATCCCCCAGAAAAAGAAATCAGGCAGGGGTGGCAGGAAACTCAGCTCAGCTGAGCACGGGTCTGCTGGGAAGGCTGAGGGAAAAGAAGGAAGCAGTGGAAGTGGGGATAGGTGGCCAGGGAGGAACAGAGGGATGTTGTTTGGATGTGCAGGGATGGCATCGGGAGGGCCAAGGCGCAGACAGTATAAAGTTCAACAAGGGATGTGGAAAGAAAAAAATAATAATAAAAAAAAAGTGTTTGTTGAAGTACATTATGAGTAGCTGGCGCCAAGCATGGAAGGAGGGATGGGCAATCCTAATAGCCCAGAGCATATTCTGAAAACGTTGAGGGACCTTGATTCTTCTCTTGCCCAGAACCAACAGGCAGTATGCAACTGGGTAGCAGACTTAAGGGCAGAATACAAGTATCGCTGAAGAAGAGGGAAAGCAGTGGTTTGTGCAGTACTCGGGACACAGCTGGTCACACTCACAAGTACTATGGGCAGCCATGATTCTCAGGAGCCAGCATTATCTCCTCCTTGCAGGAGGAAGTAAAAAAATTACAAGAGCAGCTGGTTGAGGAGCAGCAGCAGTCTCAGCAGGCAGAAGCACTGATGAAGTGCTTGGGGAGGGAAGAGAAGAGGCCTTCTGCCTCTAGGCCAACTCTTAGACTACTGTAGGTAGCCCCGGCCCCACTTCCTTCCAAGACAACAAACATGAAGCCCAACCCTCTCTCTTTAGGAGCTAAGGAAGGCACAGCCCCCCCTTGTAGCTGAACTATGCAATCAAGGGATTACAGCACCTGCAAACTCTCCTTGTAACTTTCCTGTATGGCCAGTGTGGGAGCCCTGTGGCAAATGGAGACTTAGAGTGGACTGCAGGCGTCTGGGTGCCGAGACTGCCCCTTCAGCAAAAGCTGCCCAAAATGTTTCAGAATTGATTACTGCCCTACGGGAACAGGCTCATGCCTTTCTGGCTGCCATTGATGCCTAAGACAGCTGTTTTATGGTCCCCTTGAGGAAGGTGGAGGACAATCAATTTGCATTTACTTGGAGGGAGTGCAATGCACAGTCACCCGATTACCCCAGGGGTACAGACACTCGCCCACTCTGGCGCTCGGAGCATTGGCACGGAGGCTGGAGAAGCTCACGTTGGACCACGGTGTCTGGGTTTGTCTGTATACCGATGACATCCTCATATGGGGGAATGATGATGTCAACGTAGGGAATACCCAAGCCTGCGCAGTGAGACACCTGAGGAGCCCTGAGCCAGCCGGGACACTTTGGTCTCCTCTCAGTAGGTGCCTGGCCGTGCTCGCACCCCTACAGACACACCGGTGCTCTCCCACCAGGGCTGCCCCTTTCACAGCCCCTCACCCCGATCATCACAGCCCACCTCACACACACACCGGCTCAGCCAGCTCACACTTTGCAAGTCACAAATCACTCTCCCTTGCACGCCCACGCTCTCTGCACTTGCTGCCACCACCGACACATGGATCCATTGCCCCGTGCTCTGAGCCCAGTAGTCGCACTCAGAGACCAACCATGCACGAGTGCACAGATGAGACAGCACTCAGGCAGGATAGAATAAAGATAGCATTTAATCAGAATTCTATGTTGACAAGATGGAATCAGAATTCTGCATTGACAAGTTGGAATCAAAATTCTTCACTGACATGATGGAATCAGAATTCTACATTGACAGGATGGAATCAATCTCTGGGGAGCTGCCTGGTGTTTGCAGCCTCGTGCCTCTCCTCTCGCTGTCCCCTGATGCAGCTGCAGGTGCAAACCCTGCGCAGAGCCCGGAGCACACACCTGATGACAGCTGGCATCCGGCGGCGAGCTGCTGTGTGTGGTGCGGCTGTGGTACCTGTGGGGGACAGAGAGCTGTAGGCAAGGGGCAGAGGCGAGCTCCTGCCTGCCACCCACCACCATGGAATTTCCCTGGGAGGACTGGCCTGGATATGGCAGCGCATGGAACGCTGTCAGCCTCCATGCCACTTGGTGGGCCATCTGAGCTTGACAGGTCCCTCCCTGGGATTGTTTTCTGTCTGGGGACGTACCTGGGCCATCCTCCGGTGCATCTCTGAAGCACACGGAGCTCTGTGCACGTTCTTCAGCCTCTGCAGAAACCTGTGTGAAGAGAACAAAACCACACACCTGTAATACCACTGGCTGTTGATGGTGTGGGTGCCAGGGGTCCAGGGGAGGGATCCCCTTTCCAGGCCCCTTTGATTGAAGGCAAGGCAGGAATAACAGAGGGGCTGTCCACCCTAATGCATGGAGCTGGTTGGAAAGGAGACAGCATCTCCAGGCATCTCCCCACAGCGCACACTCCAGGCACCACTCCTGCCTCTGCCTCCAATTCATGCCTGGTGCTGACCTTGCTCACCTCATGCTGAGGGCCCACATCTTCTGCTCCCTCACATGCTGACACATGCTCCTCAGTCATGGGATCTGCAGCTACAGATGAAGCTGAAGAAATGGCCTCCACCTCACCAGATGGCTCATCGGATGTGCTGGATGTGATGCTGACTGCCTCTGATGCAGCATCTTCCTCAGAGTCACATCCCCAGTCTTCCTCCACATTCTCCAGTGTTGAAGGGCAAGGACAGGAGGGCGGGTGCATGCCCTCATCTCTCACTGCATTGTCTCTGGCATCCAGCGTGCCCTCAGCAGTGCTGGCAGCACTGTCGCTGTCATCACTGGACTCTTCCAGTATAACTGACAGTCTAACAGTCCACTTTCTGGAGTCACCAGAGTCAAGAAACCCATCCCGTGATGTCGTGGGCCAGATACCTGGCATGCCCTGACGAGCGCCAACATTATTGAATGCGTCACCTCTTGCCTGGAGCCTTCGCTGCCTGGGGATTCTCACATTCCTTGGCCAGGAAATATTCCAGTGTGACAACATCTGCTCGTTTCTGTCCTCCTCACGAATTCTCCGCATTGCTGGGATCATAGGAGAGTACCCAGAGGGCTCCCTGTTGATCTCGCTGGGATCTGGCAGTCTCCGTGCTTCTCCCAGACCTTGTCCGGAGGATTCAGGCATGGCCATAGCTGATTCTTCTCTTTCTCCTCCCTCGGACATTGGCAAGGGGAGCGATACTGCATCAGTCTCCTCTGCAGAGCTTGCAGCCTCGGAAGAATCTGAGCTTTCTGCATCTTCCAGCACTGAGGCAGGTAAAGGCTCAAGGTGCCCTGCAGGCCCTGGCTCAGCATCCAGAAGAGATGGTGAACACACAGTGTGTACCTCATCAGATGGGGCAAGAGATGCAACTTGCAGGGTGCCAGATGACTGTCCTGCCGTTTCTATCTCTGCTGCCTCTTCCAACTCTAGCTGCGAGTCCTGGACTATAACACCTCTGGCTGAGGAATCATCAGAAGCAGAAAACTGGCCCTCAGCCCTCGATGTCACACTGCAGACGCTCAGCGTGCCCTGAGCACTGTCAGCTGCACTGGCACTGTCTTCTGTTGCTTGGGGCCTTAGCAGCGGGGGCACGCTCATGCTATTTGGCCAGGAGATGTTCCAGTGTGGCAGCATCTGGTCCTTCTTCGCCTCATCCCGGATTCTCTGGATTGCTGGGTGAACTGGAGGATATCCATATGCCTCCCCGTAGACCTCTCTGGGATCTTGCAACCTCTGTTCTTCTCCCAGAGACTGGTTGGAGAATTCAGGCATGGTGGTAGCCGTTTCTTCTTCTTCTCCCTCGCATGCTCTCCAGAAAAAAGGTGCTGCATTGGCCTTCGGGAACCACCAGAGGCAGGAATCTGAGCCTCAGCCCTCGATGTCGCGGAGCGTACGCCCAGGTTTCCCTGAGCAGTGTTGGCAGCACTGGGCCTGGGCACGCTCACAGAGTTTGCCCACCGTGTGTTGCAACTGGACAACATCTGCGGTGTGTGCTGAGGTCTCGGGGCAAGTACTGGGAGTCTGCTGCCTCTAATGCCACGTCCTCCTCGCCGAGCCGCTCTCCCGAGAGTATGTAGATTTTCCTATTTAAACTTACACATTCACAGTCTAAATGCAAAGACTGACTGTGAAATATCACTTTGTTTAATTACCCTAAGTTTGCACATTGACTAGTGAGGCAAACAAAATGAAGCATTCCAAAACTGTGCTTATCAGAATGTTAAAATATCTTTCAAATTAAGATGGCGTATGAGAATTGGCCTTTTGATCTTTGAAACTACTCACCACTTACAAAGAAAAGGAAGCTATAACTGGAAAAACGGGTTATTTCTTTATCAAGGAGTTTAGATCCTCAAAAAGGCACCAAGTAGAGCTTTTTAATTAAGCTTGCTAAACAAATGCCTAATCTTTCTGTGCGAGTATTTGTTTTGCTGTAAGCAGCCCTTTTTGCCCTTCTTAAACATTGATTCATATCAGAGGCACTGCAAACACTGTATTTTAAGAAGATCATTAAGCCTGATTATTAAGACTGGGAGCAACACACAGAGCCACAGCAATTGTTGTAGCTGTTCCCAGGCTTCTTTGGAGAATCCTCGTGGCTGCTCTGGGTGATAGCTTGCTCCTGGCTGGCTGGAAGAGACTACACCTTTTATCCACAGATGGTACTAGTGGGTCTCAAACCCTCATTCAGCAATCAGCTGGTGAAGAGACAGACAACCAGGCAAATGAGGGCAGCAAGGAAAGACAGTGTGCAGCTTTCAGCAGTGCTTGCAGCGTGGCCACAGGGACACAGCAACTCTGCTGAAAGCTACACAGCATGAAGATGTGCTACGTGTTGTGACCGCCGTGGGCTGGAGAAACAGTATGCCTTTAGCACATAGTAGATTTTAACCCAGAAGCACATCCCAAGAGAGGATGTGGTTGACCAGATGTTGTTTGAAGGGTATTTGGGGTGGCCTCATCTCAGGGAGTTGTGCTGTGGTCAGAGTGCAGAGGGACCACGTGAAGAAGCTGTAGGAAGTGGCAATCGCTGAGGAAGACAAACAAGGGTATGAACAGTCCATTTAGATACCTCACCCTCTGTTTCAAGGGAAGAGGAAAGCAGGAGACATATGACAGGCCGGCCCCTACAGACCGTGGGCACCACACGGAGCAGATCTCCATTGCAGCCATGAAGCAGCCCATGGTAGGCGCGGCCTGCAGGAGGCCGCAGCCATGTTGTGCCCACAGGAGCAGCCCCGGGCCGGAGCTGCGGCCATGGAGAAGGGCCGCGGTGGGGCAGGAGGGCTGGGCCAGCTGCTGCTCTTGAAGAGGAGAGTGTGGTGTTGAAGCTCTGGGGGAAGTGCTGCCCGTGGGGCAGTTTCTACAGGATGGACTCCGGGGTACGGAGCCACTTTAGAGTAGCGCTTGAAGAGCTGCAGTCTGTCAGAAGCCCGTGAGGGATTGGTTTAGAAAAGATGGCTGCCGTGAGAGGGACCCTGTGTGGTGCAACATCAGAGCTTTAGGGACCGACCATAGCCCCAGTTCCCTGCTCCACTTAAGGGGACGACTTGGAAGAGAATGAGTGAATGGGAAAATGTTTTTAGTTTGCTTCTAGTTCCTCAGTGCTCTAGTCTGCTATTAACAGACAGAAACTTACATTCGTCCCCTAACTTGAGTCTGTTTTGCACACGATGGTCCTTGGTGAGAGATCTCCCTGTCCTTATCTCAACTGAAGCTCTCCTTCATTGTATTTTCATCCCTGTTCCTTTAAGAAGGGAGAGTGAAAGAGCAGCATGGTGGAGTGCAGCCAGCCAGCCCCGTTAAGCATACACACGTCTCCTGAATAGCCATGGCACTAGAGTGAAAATCTTATTCAGTGTATAAATTGAGACCACCATGGCTGGTAGTTAAAATCCTGCCAGCACACTCTCTTGTGTTTTGGAAAAAAAGGCTGTTTTTTTTTTTCTCCTGGAAATTTGTTCAGATATATTACTTAAAAACTTATTTCATTTGAAACCTGCAATAGTTTCAGATGCCTATATTGGCATTTTTTCTATTAATAGGAAATATATTGTCACTGGACTATATAGGAAGTGGGAAATAGTGTCACTGGATTTTTGTCTTCTATAAAATGTAAATAGTAATTGTATATAAATGTAAATATATAATAGCATAATATGTGGAATAATGGAAATGTCTATAAAATGTAAATATTTATATGAAGATATAAATTTGGCAGCAAAGTAGACATGGCAGTAATTTTTTGAGAATTGTTTGCTCATACATCTACATAATACAACAAAAATGTTAGTGCTTGTATGACAGCAAATTTTAAGTCCAAATCTGGAAATTCACTTATTTGAAAAGATGGGATGGGGGAGAGAATCAGAAAAAAAATGATTTGGTTGAGATAAAAACTGTTTACTAAGGCAGAAAAATAAGAGAGAAATTACAGCAGTGCTAATAATACATGCATACGTATATATACTTACAAAACAAATGATTCACAAGCAATTATCATCTGCCAGTCTCTCCCAAAGCAGTGGCTGCCCATCTCAGTCAAACCCGTCAGTTTTGAGGTTTTTTTCACCATGTCATACGGTATGGATTACCCTTCTGGCCTGTTTCATTAGAAAATGAAAAGCATGATGCAGCTCCCTTACTAGGGGTTCTGAAGGAGCAGTTAAGGTATAAAGAAAATAGCGATACTGTCGCCCATAGTTTGCCTCAAGAAAAAATCTACCCTCTAGAAGGATTGAAAGAAATGAAGGCAAGGCTAGACAAATTAGAGGCCTCTCCAGCCCAGATGCACCCTTTGATAAAAACCGAATATGCATTCAATAACAGGGAGGATCTAGATCCTCAAATGAATGTTAAAGGAATTCCCTTCTCAGCCACTGAACTAGCAAAATTGAAAAAAGATTTCAGCCGCTCTCCAAAGGAGTCAGAAAATGAGTATGTATGGAGGGTTAGTCTCACTGGTGGAGACCAGATACAGCTAATGGAAAAGGAAGCGGAAGGTTACTGGGGACCAGGAGTATTTTTAACTACTGGCAACAATGGTGCTCCCTGGTCCTTAACACAGAGGGCTGCCTATTGGGCAGGTGGTCTCAATCCTTTAGAAAAGGGATACCCTCTTGCTATTACTGGAACAGTCGACCAGTTAGTAGAGAGCGTTCAAAAGGCTGCTTGTCTCCAAATGATGTATGATAGAAAGCTGCAGCCACACCACGAATCACCTATGATGATGCCTGTTGATCCTGAGAGAATGACTGCTTTAATTAGGGGGCTTCCAGAGTCATTGAAACCCATAGGCATACAACTGCAAGGAAAGATACAAGCTATGTGTCAGGGAGAGAGAACCCGGGCAGCGTTAGAAGGAACTGTAACATCTAACCATCTGCAGTCAGGGGACGTATGGGCGTGGAAGAAGGCTGTCCAAGAGTTAATCAACTATGGAAGAAAATATGGGTCAGTGATTTCTTCCGCCAGTAAATTTGAGCCAAGGGAAGTAAGACTTGCAGTGGTCAGCCTTGCCCCCAGGCCACCTAGCCCAAAGCTCAGTGGGACTGGAAGGGTTTCATTGTCAGTAAAAACAGATAGGTGGAATATTGATCATAAATGTAATTGTCTCTGGACACTGGGCTGGCAAAAGGGTGTCCTGTGAGATCTGATGAATGGATTACCCACTGTCAGGTTAGAGAAATTAGTTAAGTGGTGGCCAGAACAAAAGCTCAAGACCTGGAAAGCAAAACCTGAGCAGCTATCCAATAAAAAACTGATGTCTTCACCCCTCCCAAGTGACCGGGGTGGGGGCAGTGAAGGGTGGATGCATTAGAAAGCTTACCACAAAGGGAAACCAGATCCTCCATTTAACACCTTGTGTCTAAAGGCCTCACCACTGTTGCCAGTTACCCCTGTGAGTCATGATCCAGAGGCTGATAAGCCAGGGAAACACTCTTATCTCCCTGGCCAGCCTGTGCGATTGACTCAGGTAACGTGAGGCCAGTTCCCTAACCTTAACAGAATCCCTTACCAAATATCCTTGGAAGGCTAAAGACACCCCGAAAAAAGTAATATGAAATCAACACTTCCTCAATTGTTCCCTCATTTTTTAACCATATTTACAAAGCCCAAAAAGGGCAAGTTGGTTCTTGTTTTATTTTACAGAAGATCCCCGTGGGCACTTGACAGAAAGGCTAATTTTAAGGCTGATTTTAACCGTTTGTGTTTTGTGACAGAAATACTGAAGATTTGATCGTGCTAGAATACTGAATATACCTCTTAATTACATTTCTTTGGTTGCAATCATATTGTGTTTTGCATTGTTGTGAGTGTGGGTGGTGATTGATATCAGTCCTTGGATCTGTTAAATTTCACAACTGGGTTCAGAGTTCTTACAGGTCATCCTGGCTTACTGGTACTCCCTGCACAGTGATACCATTTCTTTTGACCCCTTCTTTCACCCCTTTTTTTCAAACTGATTATGATTTGCATGTGACTCCTCCACAGTGTTTCCAAATTCCTAACAAACTGGGAAATGAATCAAGAGGCCCATCTAATATCTGTTAGATGTGGGCACAAAAGAAATCTATTGTAAAGCCTTTTGCACTGATGCTTTTCAGTGTCACACGAGTCCAGGAGTTCCATCCAAAACATGGTTGTTGGAAAGTGTCTAAGTTTTGATAAGAGATGTGTATGTTTTTGGGATTACTCCTCTTGATGGTTTATACTGTGGACTATCCTGCACACACTATCCTGTGAAAAATTCTGTAGACTGTAGCAATACTTGAACCTGCCAAACTAAGATTTATATCTCTCAGCATTTGAATTGCTTTGGAAATGTTCAAGTGGAGAGTTCTCGTGATACTAAATCATCTTAGAAAACATTACATGGCAAGTCCACATATTGTCAAATTGGACTAGATACGCTTTTGATGAATTCACTGAAGTGTAATATTGTATGGGTGTTCATAAACACCACAACCTCTACTGAAGAATTCCCATCTGGATCTTGGCTTACACTGGCAGTTCCTGGGTGGGGAAAGCAGCTGACACAAATAGCTCTATTTGTTTTACTTACTGATTTAATATTATTGGCTATTGTTAAAGGTATGGTTATTGCCAAATGTACAGTTGTCTCTTTTCACTTTCTAATTTTTATTCATTATGGAACGTTCGTGTCACCACTCCTGAAGAGTCACAGGTGGTGTCTGTGGCAAATTGAATGACTCTAATTGTTGTCTAAAAATGGAATGATAATGAAAAAGTTGCTAAACAAATTGCCCACGGGAGAAACGTATCCTTTTTCGTGTGCTGTTGCAACTCTTATGTTTGTTTCTTGTATGGCTCCATGTTTGATTCAACTTTTATACAAGGAGTTGTATCCTCCATGTACTTTGTAACCACTTCAACTGATGATGAACAAGTCCAACAAATCAGGGCAACCTCTGTAACCAAGCCCAAGAAATTCTTCATAACAACTGTAACATTTAACCCCCCTTCTCTGAACAGTGTCGGTAGCACTGGCACTGTCATGTGCTGCTTGGGGTCTCAGCAGCCTGAGCATGCTCTCGTTGCTTGGCCAAGAGATGTTCCAGCTGGACAACATCTGCTCCTTCCTCGCCTCATCCCGAATTCTACGAATTGCTGGGAAAATTGGAGAATATCCATAGGTCTCCCTGTAGAGCTCTCTGGGATCTTGCAGTCTTGATGGTTCTCCCATAGCTTGTTTGGACAATTCCAGCACAGGCATAGCTGCTTCTTCTCCCTCGGACACTGACAAGGATAGATGCTGCATCAGCATTCTCTGCAGAGCGTGCAGCCTCAGAAGAATCTGAGCTTTCTGCATCTTCCAGCACTGATGCTTGCAGAGGCTCAAGGTGTTCTGCAGGCCCAGGACCAGCGCCCAGAAGAGATGGTGAACACACTGTGTGTGCCTCATCAGACTGGGCAAGACATGCACTCTGCAGGTCACCAGATGACTGTCCTGCAGATTCTGTCTCAGCAATCTCTTCCGAATCATGCTGTTCATCCTGCACTCCAGCATCTCCGGATATGAACTCTCCTGGTGCAGGAATGGGGCCCTCCACCATCGATGTTGTGGTGCAGGTCTCCAGCATACTCTGAGCACTGTTGGTAGCACTGGCACTGTCATGTGCTGCTTGGGGTCTCAGCAGCCTGAGCATGCTCTCGTTGCTTGGCCAGGAGATGTTCCAGGTGGACAACATCTGCTCCCTCCTCGCCTCATTCCGAATTCTCCAGATTGCGGGGTGTACTGGAGAACATCCATAGGCCTCCTGGTTGACCCCTCTGAGATCTTGCAGTCTCAGTGCTGCTCCCAGAGCTTGTTTGAAGGCTTCAGGCATGGTGGTGGCAGTTATGTCTCTTTTTCCCCCCTCACACACTCTTGGGAACAGCGCTACATGATCGGCCTCCTCTGGAGAGTGTGCAGCCTTGGGAGAATCTAAGTCGCCTACATCTTCAGGCACTAATGCAGGCAGGGGCTCCTTGTCTTGCTCTTTGCCGCCTGCCTGCCCTTCTGGGCCCTTCTGAGCTGCTCTGGAAGATGGTGTAGTGGCAGCACGAGTGTCTCTGCTGCCCTCCTGAGCATCTCCCCAAGCTGCGTGGACCTTCCCAGCCTTGGTGGACAGCACCTGGGCCGTCCTTGCTGGTGGTCTCAGGGCGCCATGCACCCTGGAACTGCCAGCTGCACTCGGACGCTTGAGCTTGCGGCTGCAGCACAGCTCAGGGACACCACGCAGTTTTGTCTGGGTCTGGCATGGCGAGGCGGTCTGGCATGGCGAGGCCTGACAACAGCTGAGACTTCCAGGGCTGGACCCTGGCTCTCAGGCCTTGCTGTCCCGTCCTGGACATGCAAGGTTCCCGGAGGTCTCGGGGCAAGGACTGGGAGTCTGCTGCCTCTAATGCCCATGGCACGTGCTCTGCCTCTTGGAGAAGATGTGGAAGAGGCTGCTGCTGGCAGAGCAGGCAGCTTACAGACCCCAGAAGCTGCTGCTGCATGCCGGGGTGCAGCTGTCAGCAACCCTGCCCGCCTTAAGCGAGGCAGCAAGGGTGGCTGAGGCTGTCTGCTTTGGCCACTGGCACCAACACTGGAAACTCCTGCCTGCCCGCCTGCAAGAGAAGCTGAGGAGAAAGGCTGAGTGAGCGCGGTCCTTCCCGCTCGCGTTGCACGGAGCATTGAGGGCAGCCCTCAGCCCACGGGCAGCTGAGTGCAGAGGAGCTGAAGCAGAGGAGGGCTGGTCCCCACATGGCAGCCCCCACGGCACGGCAGCCCATTGTGGCAGCTCTGCACGCATGCCTGGGCAGCTGGCTGGGGGCCACCAGCAACGAGTTTCAGAGTGTGGTGAGGCAGCGTGTGCAGGACAGAGAGCTGTAGGCCAGGGGCAGAGGCAAGGCCCTGCCTGCGCGCCACCACTCCAGGTCTTCCCTGGGATGGTGGGCCTGGGTACGGCAGGGCATGCAGTGCTGCCGGCCTCTGTGCCGCTTTGTGGGCCATCTGAGCTGGGAAGCCCTGCCTGGGATGGCTTTCTGCCCGGGGATGTACCCTGGCCATCCTCCTGTAGTCCTGTACTCAAGCACTTGGAGCTCTGTGCACCTCCTGTGGCCTTCGCAGGAATGTTGTGTGTGGTGTGGCAGCGGTACCTGTGGGGGCAGAGAGCTGTAGGCAAGGGGCAGGGCGGGCACCAGGCAAGGCCCTGCCTGCCACCAAGCACCGCAGCTTTCCCTGGGAGGGCTGGCCCGGGCACAGCAGGACTCTGTACATGGAGCTGCTCGCCGGGCCGCTCGGGCCCAGCAGGCCCTCCCTGGGACGGCTCTGCACTTGGAGACATAGATGGGCATGCTCAAGCTGTGTGGCCAGGATGTGGTCCTACTGGACAACATCTGCTCCTTCCTCGCCTCATCTCGGATTCTCCGGATCTCTGGGTGCACTGGAGGATATCCACATGCCACCCGTTGGTCTCTCTGGGATACGGCGATCTCGCGGCATCTCCCAGAGCTTGCGTGGACAATTTAGACACGGCCATAGCCGCTTGTTTCTTCTCCTTGTCCTCCCGCACACACTGACAGCAGGTATTCCTGCGTTGCACTGACCTCCTCCGGACACTGTGCAGTCCCGAGAGGATCTGAGCTTTCTGCATACCGAGGCACTGATGCAGGCAAAGGCTCAGGGTGTCCTGCAGGCCCAGGTTCTGTGGCCAGAAGCGACGCTGAGCGCACGGCATCTGCCTCACACACGGCGGTGTGGAGAAGGAGGCGTGGGATGGAGGTGGCGAAGTCGCCAGCAGCGTGCCCAGCAGCAGCAGCGACTTCAAAGGCCGCCAGCGGCCCGGCCGAGCCCGGCCCTGCTGCTCTCCGCCCTCGGCCCTGGCAGTTAGTGCTGGCAGTTAGTGCAGGCAGTGCAGGCAGTTAGTGCTGGCAGTTAGTCCTGGTAGTTCGTGCTGGTAGTTAGTGCTGGCTGTGCTGGCAGTTAGTGCTGGCAGTTAGTTCTGGCAGTGCTGGCAGTTAGTGCTGTAGGCGCAGGCAGTGCTGGCAATGCTGGCAGTGCAGGCAGTGCGGGCAGTTTCACCAGCAGAGGTTTAGGTTGGAGCACAGGAAATCCTGTGTACAGAAGGGCGTGTTAAGCACTGGAACAGGCTCCCCAGGGCGGTGGTTGAGTCACCGTCCCTGAATGTGTTTAAAATCCATTTGGATGTGGTGCTCGGGGACATGATTCAGCGGTGGGTAGTTAGAGTGAGGGTAGGATGGTTAGGTTGTGGTTGGACTTGATGATCTTGAAGGCCTTTTCCAACCTGAGCAATTCCACGATTCTATGACCTGCGTAACCCGAATTGAGGGCTATACGCTTTTTAGAAGGGATAGGCAAGGTAGGAGAGGTTGGGAATTGCCGCCTACGACAAAAAGAGGACAGACTGCAAAGAGCTGCCTCAGAGAAATAGTCAGGCACACGTGGGGAGCCTGTGGGTTAAAACCAGGGACGAGACCAACAAAAGACAGCTGGTGGTCGGGGAATACTACAGGCCACCAAATCAAGGGGAGCCTGTAGGTGTGACATTCTTCCTTCAGCTGCAGGAGCTGTTGTGCTCCCAGACTCTGATCCCTCTGGGGGATTTCAACCACCCAGATACCTGCTGGGAAATGAACATGGCGAGCTAGCTGCAAGTGATCCAGGAGACTCCTGGAGCCCAATAATGGTAACTTTCTGGTACCGGACTTGGACAGGTCAGGACCAGAGGGGACCAGCTGGTCACCAGTCGTTGCCGAGTTTGGTGCTCATCCGTGCAGAGGAGGTGGTCGAAGACGTTAAGATTGGAGGCAGCCTGAGCTGCAGCAACCATGCCCTGGTTGAGCTTGCGATCTCCAGGAACATGGGCCTGGCAAAGAGTGGAGTCAAGACACTGAACTTCAGGAGAGTGAACTTCAGTGACCTGTTTAAGGAATGGTTGAATGAGATCTCCTAGGAAACTGTCCTTAGGCACAAAGGAACGGAACACAGCTGGCAGCACAGTTAAGAACATGCTTCTGAGAGCACGAGAGCTCTCCATCCCCCAGAAAAAGAAATCAGGCAGGGGTGGCAGGAAACTCAGCTCAGCTGAGCACGGGGCTGCTGGGAAGGCTGAGGGAAAAGAAGGAAGCAGTGGAAGTGGGGATAGGTATAGGTGGCCAGGGAGGAACAGAGGGATGTTGTTTGGATGTGCAGGGATGGCATCGGGAGGGCCAAGGCACAGACAGTATAAAGTTCAACAAGGGATGTGGAATGAAAAAAAAAAAAAAAAAAAAAGTGTTTGTTGAAGTACATTATGAGTAGCTGGCGCCAAGCATGGAAGGAGGGATGGGCAATCCTAATAGCCCACAGCATATTCTGAAAATGTTGAGGGACCTTGATTCTTCTCTTGCCCAGAACCAACAGGCAGTATGCAACTGGGTAGCAGACTTAAGGGCAGAATACAAATATCGCTGAAGAAAAGGGAAAGCAGTGGTTTGTGCAGTACTCAGGACACAGCTGGTCACACTCACAAGTACTATGGGCAGCCATGATTCTCAGGAGCCAGCATTATCTCCTCCTTGCAGGAGGAAGTAGGAAAATTATAAGAGCAGCTGGTTGAGGAGCAACAGCAGACTCAGCAGGCAGAAGCACTGATGAAGTGCTTGGGGAGGGAAGAGAAGAGGCCTTCTGCCTCTAGGCCAACTCTTAGACTACTGTAGGCAGCCCCGGCCCCACTTCCTTCCAAGACAACAAACATGAAGCCCAACCCTCTCCCTTTAGGAGCTAAGGAAGGCACAGCCCCCCCTTGTAGCTGAACTATGCAATCAAGGGATTACAGCACCTGCAAACTCTCCTTGTAACTTTCCTGTATGGCCAGTGTGGGAGCCCTGTGGCAAATGGAGACTTAGAGTGGACTGCAGGCGTCTGGGTGCCGAGACTGCCCCTTCAGCAAAAGCTGCCCCAAATGTTTCAGAATTGATTACTGCCCTACAGGAACAGGCTCATCCCTTTCTGGCTGCCATTGATGCCTAAGGCAGCTGTTTTATGGTCCCCTTGAGGAAGGTGGAGGACAATCAATTTGCATTTACTTGGAGGGAGTGCAATGCACATTCACCTGATTACCCCAGGGGTACAGACACTCGCCCACTCTGGCGCTCGGAGCATTGGCACGGAGGCTGGAGAAGCTCACGTTGGACCACGGTGTCTGGGTTTGTCTGTATACCGATGACATCCTCATATGGGGGAATGATGATGTCAACGTAGGGAATACCCAAGCCTTTGCAGTGAGACACCTGAGGAGCCCTGAGCCAGCCGGGACACTTTGGTCTCCTCTCAGTAGGTGCCTGGCCGTGCTCGCACCCCTACAGACACACCGGTGCTCTCCCACCAGGGCTGCCCCTTTCACAGCCCCTCACCCCGATCATCACAGCCCACCTCACACACACACCGGCTCAGCCAGCTCACACTTTGCAAGTCACAAATCACTCTCCCTTGCACGCCCACGCTCTCTGCACTTGCTGCCACCACCGACACATGGATCCATTGCCCCGTGCTCTGAGCCCAGTAGTCGCACTCAGAGACCAACCATGCACGAGTGCACAGATGAGACAGCACTCAGGCAGGATAGAATAAAGATAGCATTTAATCAGAATTCTATGTTGACAAGATGGAATCAGAATTCTGCATTGACAAGTTGGAATCAAAATTCTTCACTGACATGATGGAATCAGAATTCTACATTGACAGGATGGAATCAATCTCTGGGGAGCTGCCTGGTGTTTGCAGCCTCGTGCCTCTCCTCTCGCTGTCCCCTGATGCAGCTGCAGGTGCAAACCCTGCGCAGAGCCCGGAGCACACTCCTGATGACAGCTGGCATCCGGCGGCGAGCTGCTGTGTGTGGTGCGGCTGTGGTACCTGTGGGGGACAGAGAGCTGTAGGCAAGGGGCAGAGGCGAGCTCCTGCCTGCCACCCACCACCATGGAATTTCCCTGGGAGGACTGGCCTGGATATGGCAGCGCATGGAACGCTGTCAGCCTCCATGCCACTTGGTGGGCCATCTGAGCTTGACAGGTCCCTCCCTGGGATTGTTTTCTGTCTGGGGATGTACCTGGGCCATCCTCCGGTGCATCTCTGAAGCACACGGAGCTCTGTGCACGTTCTTCAGCCTCTGCAGAAACCTGTGTGAAGAGAACAAAACCACACACCTGTATGCCACTGGCTGGTGATGGTGTGGGTGCCAGGGGTCCAGGGGAGGGATCCCCTTTCCAGGCCCCTTTGATTGAAGGCAAGGCAGGAATAACAGAGGGGCTGTCCACCCTAATGCATGGAGCTGGTTGGAAAGGAGACAGCATCTCCAGGCATCTCCCCACAGCGCACACTCCAGGCACCACTCCTGCCTCTGCCTCCAATTCATGCCTGGTGCTGACCTTGCTCACCTCATGCTGAGGGCCCACATCTTCTGCTCCCTCACATGCTGACACATGCTCCTCAGTCATGGGATCTGCAGCTACAGATGAAGCTGAAGAAATGGCCTCCACCTCACCAGATGGCTCATCGGATGTGCTGGATGTGATGCTGACTGCCTCTGATGCAGCATCTTCCTCAGAGTCACATCCCCAGTCTTCCTCCACATTCTCCAGTGTTGAAGGGCAAGGACAGGAGGGCGGGTGCATGCCCTCATCTCTCACTGCATTGTCTCTGGCATCCAGCGTGCCCTCAGCAGTGCTGGCAGCACTGTCGCTGTCATCACTGGACTCTTCCAGTATAACTGGCAGTCTAACAGTCCACTTTCTGGAGTCACCAGAGTCAAGAAACCCATCCCGTGATGTCGTGGGCCAGATACCTGGCGTGCCCTGAAGAGCGCCAACATTATTGAATGTGTCACCTCTTGCCTGGAGCCTTCGCTGCCTGGGGCTTCTCACATTCCTTGGCCAGGAAATATTCCAGTGTGACAACATCTGCTCGTTTCTGTCCTCCTCACGAATTCTCCGCATTGCTGGGATCATAGGAGAGTACCCAGAGGGCTCCCTGTTGATCTCGCTGGGATCTGGCAGTCTCCGTGCTTCTCCCAGACCTTGTCCGGAGGATTCAGGCATGGCCATAGCTGATTCTTCTCTTTCTCCTCCCTCGGACATTGGCAAGGGGAGCGATACTGCATCAGTCTCCTCTGCAGAGCTTGCAGCCTCGGAAGAATCTGAGCTTTCTGCATCTTCCAGCACTGATGCAGGTAAAGGCTCAAGGTGCCCTGCAGGCCCTGGCTCAGCATCCAGAAGAGATGGTGAACACACAGTGCGTACCTCATCAGATGGGGCAAGAGATGCAACTTGCAGGGTGCCAGATGACTGTCCTGCCGTTTCTATCTCTGCAGCCTCTTCCAACTCTAGCTGCGAGTCCTGGACTATAACACCTCTGGCTGAGGAATCATCAGAAGCAGAAAACTGGCCCTCAGCCCTCGATGTCACACTGCAGACGCTCAGCGTGTCCTGAGCACTGTCAGCTGCACTGGCACTGTCTTCTGTTGCTTGGGGCCTTAGCAGCGGGGGCACGCTCATGCTATTTGGCCAGGAGATGTTCCAGTGTGGCAGCATCTGGTCCTTCTTTGCCTCATCCCGGATTCTCTGGATTGCTGGGTGAACTGGAGGATATCCATATGCCTCCCCGTAGACCTCTCTGGGATCTTGCAACCTCTGTTCTTCTCCCAGAGACTGGTTGGAGAATTCAGGCATGGTGCTAGCCGTTTCTTCTTCTTCTCCCTCGCATGCTCTCCAGAAAAAAGGTGCTGCATTGGCCTCCTCTGGAAAGTATTCAGCCTTGGAAGAAGTTGAGTGTTCCCCATCTTCAGGACCTGTTACAGCCAAAGCCTCAAGGTGTCCTCCAGGCCCAGGGTCCGCAGCCAGAAGAGAAGCCGAAGGCATGCTGCCTGCCTCATCAGGTGAGGCAAGAGATGCGCTCCGCAGTTTGCCAGGTGAACATCCTGCGGATTCCCTCTCAGCAGTCTCTTCTAATTCTTGCAGCTCAACCTGCACTCCAGCATCCCTGGTTCGGGAACCACCAGAGGCAGGAATCTGAGCCTCAGCCCTCGATGTCGCGGAGCGTACGCCCAGGTTTCCCTGAGCAGTGTTGGCAGCACTGGGCCTGGGCACGCTCACAGAGTTTGCCCACCGTGTGTTGCAACTGGACAACATCTGCGGTGTGTGCTGAGGTCTCGGGGCAAGTACTGGGAGTCTGCTGCCTCTAATGGGTCTGGCATGCCGAGGCACGAGAACAGTTGAGGGGACTTCCAGGGCTGGACCCCGGCTCTCAGCCCCTGCTGTCCCGTCCTGGACATGCAAGGTTCCCGGAGGTCTCGGGGCAAGGACTGGGAGTCTGCTGCCCCTGATGCCCACGGCACGTGCTCTGCCACTTGGAGATGCTGTGGAAGAGGCTGCCGCTGGCAGAGCAGGCAGCTTGCAGACCCCAGAAGCTGCTGCTGCACGCCTGGGTGCTGCTGCCGGCAGCCCCGCCCGCCTTAAGCGAGGCAGCAAGGGTGGCTGAGGCTGTCTGCTTTGGCCACTGGCACCGCCGCCGGTCGCCGACTCCAGGAACTGCCGCCCGCCCGCCTGCAAGAGAAGCCGAGGAGAAAGGCCGAGTGAGCGCGGTCCTCGCCGCTCGCGCCGCACGCAGCACCGAGGGCAGCGCTCAGCCCGCGGGCGGCTGCCGCCCCGCTCCCCACAGCCGCACCGGCACAGGGCGGTCCCCACGCGGCGCGGGAAGACGTCCGGCCCCGCCTCCCTCGGGCTCCCTACCTGTGCGCGGCGGCTCCCGGAGGCCCGCGCGCTCTCCGGGCCGGGCAGCGGCGGCAGACGGACGCCGCGGAGGGACGAGCCCGGGCTCCGGCCGCCCGGCGGCACCACCTGCGGGGAGAAGGAGAACCGGGATGGAGGCGGCGAAGGCGCGGCCGGCGTCCCCCGCGGCGGCGACTTCGACGGCCGCCGGCGGCCCGGCCGAGCCCGAGCGCCTCCCTCCCCGGCCCGCACCTGTCGGCGGTCGCGCACGCGTGGCAGCCCCGCGTCGGGCTGGCGGTCGTCCTTCTTCTCCCGCTCCTCGCTCATCGCCGCGTCCTCGCGCAGACGCTCGGTCGCACGCACCCGGGGGAGCCGCGTCCTCCTCGCGGAGCCGCTCTCCCGAGAGTGAGCGGCACTCTCTCCGGGGGACTCCGGCCCCTCGCGGCGGCCCCGCGTCACAATGGCCTTGGGGCGCGACGCCGGCCCGCGTCACAGAGCCCCGGCGGGTTCCGCAGCGCACTGCGGCAGCCCTCCGCGCCCGCCTGGGCAGCCGGCTGCCCGGGGCTCGGCGTCGTCCTGATGACGGCGGGCCATTGGCGGCACGTCGCGGCAGCGTGTGGGGCACGGAGCGCTGCAGGCAGGGGCCGCTGCAGGCTCTCCCTGGGACGGTGGGCCTGGATACGGCGGGGCACGCAGTGCTGCCGGCCTCCGTGCTGCTTCGTGGCCGTCTGAGCTGGGTAGGCCCTCCCTGGGATGGCTTGCACGCCCTCGCTCTCTGCACTTGCTGCCACCACCGACACACGGATCCATTGCCCCGTGCTCTGAGCCCAGCACTCAACCAGGAGAGAATAAAGACAACACTGAATCAGAATTTTACATCTACAGGACTGAGTTTGTCATCCCTGGGAGCTGCCTGGTGTTTGCAGCTTCGTGCCTCTCCTCTCGCTGTCCCCCGATGCAGCTGCAGGTGCAAACCCTGCACAGAGCAGGGAGCCCACTCCTGATGACAGCTGGCATCCGGCGGCGAGCCGCTGTGTGTGGTGCGGCAGTGGTACCTGTGGGGGACAGAGAGCTGTAGGCAAGGGGCAGAGGCGAGGCCCTGCCTGCACTGTACACAGGTTTTCCCTGGGAAAATGAGCCTGCATATGGCAGGGCGCACACCGCTGCTGGCCTCCGTGCCAGTTGGTGGGACATTTGAGCTGGGCAGGCCCTCCCTGGGATGGCTTTCTGTCTGGGGACGTCCCTAGGCCATCCTCCGGTGCCTCTCTGAAGCACCTGGGGCTCTGTGCAGGTCCTCTGTCCTCTGCAGAAACCTTGGCAGCATGTGGTCTGGCAGCGGTTGCTATGGGAGACAGATAGCAATAGGCAAGGGGCAGGGTGGGCACCAGGCAAGGACCTGCGTGCTCCCCTAGCACAGCTTTTCCCTGGGAGGGAAAGCTGTCCTGGGCACAGCAGAATGGTGCGCATGGAGTGCTGCCAGCCTCCGAGCTGCTCACAAGGCTGATCAGGCTCAGCAGGCTCTCCATTTGGGGACATATCTGGGACATCTTCTGATGTCTCTCTGATACGACTGGAGTTCTGTGCACCTCCTCTGGCCTCTGCGGAAACCTGTGAGGGGAGAGCAAAACCAGCCCTGTAGGTTCCTTGCCAGCAATACTCCAAGTTCCAGGTTATCTTCTCCTGGTTTGTCAATCATGCCCCTCACATGAAGGTAAGCCGGGGGTTATGGATGTCCATCTTTCTGCATGGAGCTGGATGGAAAGAAGACAGTACCAGGCATCTCCCCACAGTGCACACTCCAGTACAGCTCCTGTCTTTGCCTTCATTTCACACTTGGTCCTGACCACATGGACTTCCCTCACCTTGTGCTTGAAATTGACTGTACTTTCTGCTCCTTTGCATGCAGATGAATGTCCCTCAGGTCTGGGTCCTGCAGCCACAGGGGAAGCTGAAGGCATGGTCTTCATCTCACCATATGAAGAACCAGAAATGCTTGGTGGCACACTGGCTGCCTCAGCAGCTTCTTCCTCATGGCTGTCTTCCCATTCTTCTTCCACACCCTCCACAGTATCAGGGCAAAAACAGGAGAGTGTGGGCGTGCTCTCAGCCATCACTGCAGTGTTCCTGGTATCCATATCCAGCATGCCGTGATCAGTGCTGGCATCGCTGGCAGCACTGTCAATGGTCTCTTACTGTGTGTACTTAATTCTAATATCCTGGCTTTGGGAAGCACAAGATGCAGGGAAGTGGCCATCCACCCTCGATGTCATGTTGCAGAGGTCCAGCATGCCCCAAGCAGTGTCGGCAGCACTGGCCCCGTCATCTGCTGCTTGGAGCACGAGAAGCCTGGGCGTGCCCACACTGTGTGGCTCAGACACGTTCCTTACAGTGGACTACAGGCATCTGGAGGCCAAGACTGCCCCTTCAGCAAAAGCTGCCCCAAATGTTTCAGAATTGATTACTGCCCTACAGGAACAGGCTCATCCCTTTCTGGCTGCCATTGATGCCTAAGACAGCTGTTTTATGGTCCCCTTGAAGAAGGTGGAGGACAATCAATTTTGCATTTACTTGGAGGGAGTGCAATGCACAGTCACCTGATTACCCCAGGGGTACAGACACTCGCCCACTCTGGCGCTTGGAGCATAGGCACAGAAGCTGGAGAAGCTCACGTTGGACCACGGTGTCCGGATTTATCTGTATACTGATGATATCCTCATAAGGGGGAATGATGATGTCAATGTAGGGAATACCCAAGCCTTTGCAGTGAGACACCTGAGGAGCCCTGATCCAGCTGGGACACTCCTGGTCTCCTCTAGGTAGGTGTCTGGCCGTGCCACCCACCACCATGGAATTTCCCTGGGAGGACTGGCCTGGATATGGCAGCGCATGGAACGCTGTCAGCCTCCATGCCGCTTGGTGGGCCATCTGAGCTTGACAGGTCCCTCCCTGGGATTGTTTTCTGTCTGGGGATGTACCTGGGCCATCCTCCGGTGCATCTCTGAAGCACACGGAGCTCTGTGCACGTTCTTCAGCCTCTGCAGAAACCTGTGTGAAGAGAACAAAACCACACACCTGTAATACCACTGGCTGTTGATGGTGTGGGTGCCAGGGGTCCAGGGGAGGGATCCCCTTTCCAGGCCCTTTGATTGAAGGCAAGGCAGGAATAACAGAGAGGCTGTCCACCCTAATGCATGGAGCTGGTTGGAAAGGAGACAGCATCTCCAGGCATCTCCCCACAGCGCACACTCCAGGCACCACTCCTGCCTCTGCCTCCAATTCATGCCTGGTGCTGACCTTGCTCACCTCATGCTGAGGGCCCACATCTTCTGCTCCCTCACATGCTGACACATGCTCCTCAGTCATGGGATCTGCAGCTACAGATGAAGCTGAAGAAATGGCCTCCACCTCACCAGATGGCTCATCGGATGTGCTGGATGTGATGCTGACTGCCTCTGATGCAGCATCTTCCTCAGAGTCACATCCCCAGTCTTCCTCCACATTCTCCAGTGTTGAAGGGCAAGGACAGGAGGGCGGGTGCATGCCCTCATCTCTCACTGCATTGTCTCTGGCATCCAGCGTGCCCTCAGCAGTGCTGGCAGCACTGTCGCTGTCATCACTGGACTCTTCCAGTATAACTGACAGTCTAACAGTCCACTTTCTGGAGTCACCAGAGTCAAGAAACCCATCCCGTGATGTCGTGGGCCAGATACCTGGCGTGCCCTGAAGAGCGCCAACATTATTGAATGCGTCACCTCTTGCCTGGAGCCTTCGCTGCCTGGGGCTTCTCACATTCCTTGGCCAGGAAATATTCCAGTGTGACAACATCTGCTCGTTTCTGTCCTCCTCACGAATTCTCCGCATTGCTGGGATCATAGGAGAGTACCCAGAGGGCTCCCTGTTGATCTCGCTGGGATCTGGCAGTCTCCGTGCTTCTCCCAGACCTTGTCCGGAGGATTCAGGCATGGCCATAGCTGATTCTTCTCTTTCTCCTCCCTCGGACATTGGCAAGGGGAGCGATACTGCATCAGTCTCCTCTGCAGAGCTTGCAGCCTCGGAAGAATCTGAGCTTTCTGCATCTTCCAGCACTGAGGCAGGTAAAGGCTCAAGGTGCCCTGCAGGCCCTGGCTCAGCATCCAGAAGAGATGGTGAACACACAGTGTGTACCTCATCAGATGGGGCAAGAGATGCAACTTGCAGGGTGCCAGATGACTGTCCTGCCGTTTCTATCTCTGCAGCCTCTTCCAACTCTAGCTGCGAGTCCTGGACTATAACACCTCTGGCTGAGGAATCATCAGAAGCAGAAAACTGGCCCTCAGCCCTCGATGTCACACTGCAGACGCTCAGCGTGCCCTGAGCACTGTCAGCTGCACTGGCACTGTCTTCTGTTGCTTGGGGCCTTAGCAGCGGGGGCACGCTCATGCTATTTGGCCAGGAGATGTTCCAGTTGGACAGCATCTGGTCCTTCTTTGCCTCATCCCGGATTCTCTGGATTGCTGGGTGAACTGGAGGATATCCATATGCCTCCCCGTAGACCTCTCTGGGATCTTGCAACCTCTGTTCTTCTCCCAGAGACTGGTTGGAGAATTCAGGCATGGTGGTAGCCGTTTCTTCTTCTTCTCCCTCGCATGCTCTCCAGAAAAAAGGTGCTGCATTGGCCTTCGGGAACCACCAGAGGCAGGAATCTGAGCCTCAGCCCTCGATGTCGCGGAGCGTACGCCCAGGTTTCCCTGAGCAGTGTTGGCAGCACTGGGCCTGGGCACGCTCACAGAGTTTGCCCACCGTGTGTTGCAACTGGACAACATCTGCGGTGTGTGCTGAGGTCTCGGGGCAAGTACTGGGAGTCTGCTGCCTCTAATGCCACGTCCTCCTCGCCGAGCCGCTCTCCCGAGAGTATGTAGATTTTCCTATTTAAACTTACACATTCACAGTCTAAATGCAAAGACTGACTGTGAAATATCACTTTGTTTAATTACCCTAAGTTTGCACATTGACTAGTGAGGCAAACAAAATGAAGCATTCCAAAACTGTGCTTATCAGAATGTTAAAATATCTTTCAAATTAAGATGGCGTATGAGAATTGGCCTTTTGATCTTTGAAACTACTCACCACTTACAAAGAAAAGGAAGCTATAACTGGAAAAACGGGTTATTTCTTTATCAAGGAGTTTAGATCCTCAAAAAGGCACCAAGTAGAGCTTTTTAATTAAGCTTGCTAAACAAATGCCTAATCTTTCTGTGCGAGTATTTGTTTTGCTGTAAGCAGCCCTTTTTGCCCTTCTTAAACATTGACTCATATCAGAGGCACTGCAAACACTGTATTTTAAGAAGATCATTAAGCCTGATTATTAAGACTGGGAGCAACACACAGAGCCACAGCAATTGTTGTAGCTGTTCCCAGGCTTCTTTGGAGAATCCTCGTGGCTGCTCTGGGTGATAGCTTGCTCCTGGCTGGCTGGAAGAGACTACACCTTTTATCCACAGATGGTACTAGTGGGTCTCAAACCCTCATTCAGCAATCAGCTGGTGAAGAGACAGACAACCAGGCAAATGAGGGCAGCAAGGAAAGACAGTGTGCAGCCTTCAGCAGTGCTTGCAGCGTGGCCACAGGGACACAGCAACTCTGCTGAAAGCTACACAGCATGAAGACGTGCTACGTGTTGTGACCGCCGTGGGCTGGAGAAACAGTATGCCTTTAGCACATAGTAGATTTTAACCCAGAAGCACCTCCCAAGAGAGGATGTGGTTGACCAGATGTTGTTTGAAGGGTATTTGGGGTGGCCTCATCTCAGGGAGTTGTGCTGTGGTCAGAGTGCAGAGGGACCACGTGAAGAAGCTGTAGGAAGTGGCAATCGCTGAGGAAGACAAACAAGGGTATGAACAGTCCATTTAGATACCTCACCCTCTGTTTCAAGGGAAGAGGAAAGCAGGAGACATATGACAGGCCGGCCCCTACAGACCGTGGGCACCACACGGAGCAGATCTCCATTGCAGCCATGAAGCAGCCCATGGTAGGCGCGGCCTGCAGGAGGCCGCAGCCATGTTGTGCCCACAGGAGCAGCCCCGGGCCGGAGCTGCGGCCATGGAGAAGGGCCGCGGTGGGGCAGGAGGGCTGGGCCAGCTGCTGCTCTTGAAGAGGAGAGTGTGGTGTTGAAGCTCTGGGGGAAGTGCTGCCCGTGGGGCAGTTTCTACAGGATGGACTCCGGGGTACGGAGCCACTTTAGAGTAGCGCTTGAAGAGCTGCAGTCTGTCAGAAGCCCGTGAGGGATTGGTTTAGAAAAGATGGCTGCCGTGAGAGGGACCCTGTGTGGTGCAACATCAGAGCTTTAGGGACCGACCATAGCCCCAGTTCCCTGCTCCACTTAAGGGGACGACTTGGAAGAGAATGAGTGAATGGGAAAATGTTTTTAGTTTGCTTCTAGTTCCTCAGTGCTCTAGTCTGCTATTAACAGACAGAAACTTACATTCGTCCCCTAACTTGAGTCTGTTTTGCACACGATGGTCCTTGGTGAGAGATCTCCCTGTCCTTATCTCAACTGAAGCTCTCCTTCATTGTATTTTCATCCCTGTTCCTTTAAGAAGGGAGAGTGAAAGAGCAGCATGGTGGAGTGCAGCCAGCCAGCCCCGTTAAGCATACACACGTCTCCTGAATAGCCATGGCACTAGAGTGAAAATCTTATTCAGTGTATAAATTGAGACCACCATGGCTGGTAGTTAAAATCCTGCCAGCACACTCTCTTGTGTTTTGGAAAAAAAGGCTGTTTTTTTTTTTCTCCTGGAAATTTGTTCAGATATATTACTTAAAAACTTATTTCATTTGAAACCTGCAATAGTTTCAGATGCCTATATTGGCATTTTTTCTATTAATAGGAAATATATTGTCACTGGACTATATAGGAAGTGGGAAATAGTGTCACTGGATTTTTGTCTTCTATAAAATGTAAATAGTAATTGTATATAAATGTAAATATATAATAGCATAATATGTGGAATAATGGAAATGTCTATAAAATGTAAATATTTATATGAAGATATAAATTTGGCAGCAAAGTAGACATGGCAGTAATTTTTTGAGAATTGTTTGCTCATACATCTACATAATACAACAAAAATGTTAGTGCTTGTATGACAGCAAATTTTAAGTCCAAATCTGGAAATTCACTTATTTGAAAAGATGGGATGGGGGAGAGAATCAGAAAAAAAATGATTTGGTTGAGATAAAAACTGTTTACTAAGGCAGAAAAATAAGAGAGAAATTACAGCAGTGCTAATAATACATGCATACGTATATATACTTACAAAACAAATGATTCACAAGCAATTATCATCTGCCAGTCTCTCCCAAAGCAGTGGCTGCCCATCTCAGTCAAACCCGTCAGTTTTGAGGTTTTTTTCACCATGTCATACGGTATGGATTACCCTTCTGGCCTGTTTCATTAGAAAATGAAAAGCATGATGCAGCTCCCTTACTAGGGGTTCTGAAGGAGCAGTTAAGGTATAAAGAAAATAGCGATACTGTCGCCCATAGTTTGCCTCAAGAAAAAATCTACCCTCTAGAAGGATTGAAAGAAATGAAGGCAAGGCTAGACAAATTAGAGGCCTCTCCAGCCCAGATGCACCCTTTGATAAAAACCGAATATGCATTCAATAACAGGGAGGATCTAGATCCTCAAATGAATGTTAAAGGAATTCCCTTCTCAGCCACTGAACTAGCAAAATTGAAAAAAGATTTCAGCCGCTCTCCAAAGGAGTCAGAAAATGAGTATGTATGGAGGGTTAGTCTCACTGGTGGAGACCAGATACAGCTAATGGAAAAGGAAGCGGAAGGTTACTGGGGACCAGGAGTATTTTTAACTACTGGCAACAATGGTGCTCCCTGGTCCTTAACACAGAGGGCTGCCTATTGGGCAGGTGGTCTCAATCCTTTAGAAAAGGGATACCCTCTTGCTATTACTGGAACAGTCGACCAGTTAGTAGAGAGCGTTCAAAAGGCTGCTTGTCTCCAAATGATGTATGATAGAAAGCTGCAGCCACACCACGAATCACCTATGATGATGCCTGTTGATCCTGAGAGAATGACTGCTTTAATTAGGGGGCTTCCAGAGTCATTGAAACCCATAGGCATACAACTGCAAGGAAAGATACAAGCTATGTGTCAGGGAGAGAGAACCCGGGCAGCGTTAGAAGGAACTGTAACATCTAACCATCTGCAGTCAGGGGACGTATGGGCGTGGAAGAAGGCTGTCCAAGAGTTAATCAACTATGGAAGAAAATATGGGTCAGTGATTTCTTCCGCCAGTAAATTTGAGCCAAGGGAAGTAAGACTTGCAGTGGTCAGCCTTGCCCCCAGGCCACCTAGCCCAAAGCTCAGTGGGACTGGAAGGGTTTCATTGTCAGTAAAAACAGATAGGTGGAATATTGATCATAAATGTAATTGTCTCTGGACACTGGGCTGGCAAAAGGGTGTCCTGTGAGATCTGATGAATGGATTACCCACTGTCAGGTTAGAGAAATTAGTTAAGTGGTGGCCAGAACAAAAGCTCAAGACCTGGAAAGCAAAACCTGAGCAGCTATCCAATAAAAAACTGATGTCTTCACCCCTCCCAAGTGACCGGGGTGGGGGCAGTGAAGGGTGGATGCATTAGAAAGCTTACCACAAAGGGAAACCAGATCCTCCATTTAACACCTTGTGTCTAAAGGCCTCACCACTGTTGCCAGTTACCCCTGTGAGTCATGATCCAGAGGCTGATAAGCCAGGGAAACACTCTTATCTCCCTGGCCAGCCTGTGCGATTGACTCAGCTAACGTGAGGCCAGTTCCCTAACCTTAACAGAATCCCTTACCAAATATCCTTGGAAGGCTAAAGACACCCCGAAAAAAGTAATATGAAATCAACACTTCCCTCAATTGTTCCCTCATTTTTTAACCATATTTACAAAGCCCAAAAAGGGCAAGTTGGTTCTTGTTTTATTTTACAGAAGATCCCCGTGGGCACTTGACAGAAAGGCTAATTTTAAGGCTGATTTTAACCGTTTGTGTTTTGTGACAGAAATACTGAAGATTTGATCGTGCTAGAATACTGAATATACCTCTTAATTACATTTCTTTGGTTGCAATCATATTGTGTTTTGCATTGTTGTGAGTGTGGGTGGTGATTGATATCAGTCCTTGGATCTGTTAAATTTCACAACTGGGTTCAGAGTTCTTACAGGTCATCCTGGCTTACTGGTACTCCCTGCACAGTGATACCATTTCTTTTGACCCCTTCTTTCACCCCTTTTTTTCAAACTGATTATGATTTGCATGTGACTCCTCCACAGTGTTTCCAAATTCCTAACAAACTGGGAAATGAATCAAGAGGCCCATCTAATATCTGTTAGATGTGGGCACAAAAGAAATCTATTGTAAAGCCTTTTGCACTGATGCTTTTCAGTGTCACACGAGTCCAGGAGTTCCATCCAAAACATGGTTGTTGGAAAGTGTCTAAGTTTTGATAAGAGATGTGTATGTTTTTGGGATTACTCCTCTTGATGGTTTATACTGTGGACTATCCTGCACACACTATCCTGTGAAAAATTCTGTAGACTGTAGCAATACTTGAACTTGCCAAACTAAGATTTATATCTCTCAGCATTTGAATTGCTTTGGAAATGTTCAAGTGGAGAGTTCTCGTGATACTAAATCATCTTAGAAAACATTACATGGCAAGTCCACATATTGTCAAATTGGACTAGATACGCTTTTGATGAATTCACTGAAGTGTAATATTGTATGGGTGTTCATAAACACCACAACCTCTACTGAAGAATTCCCATCTGGATCTTGGCTTACACTGGCAGTTCCTGGGTGGGGAAAGCAGCTGACACAAATAGCTCTATTTGTTTTACTTACTGATTTAATATTATTGGCTATTGTTAAAGGTATGGTTATTGCCAAATGTACAGTTGTCTCTTTTCACTTTCTAATTTTTATTCATTATGGAACGTTCGTGTCACCACTCCTGAAGAGTCACAGGTGGTGTCTGTGGCAAATTGAATGACTCTAATTGTTGTCTAAAAATGGAATGATAATGAAAAAGTTGCTAAACAAATTGCCCACGGGAGAAACGTATCCTTTTTCGTGTGCTGTTGCAACTCTTATGTTTGTTTCTTGTATGGCTCCATGTTTGATTCAACTTTTATACAAGGAGTTGTATCCTCCATGTACTTTGTAACCACTTCAACTGATGATGAACAAGTCCAACAAATCAGGGCAACCTCTGTAACCAAGCCCAAGAAATTCTTCATAACAACTGTAACATTTAACCCCCCTTCTCTGAACAGTGTCGGTAGCACTGGCACTGTCATGTGCTGCTTGGGGTCTCAGCAGCCTGAGCATGCTCTCGTTGCTTGGCCAAGAGATGTTCCAGCTGGACAACATCTGCTCCTTCCTCGCCTCATCCCGAATTCTACGAATTGCTGGGAAAATTGGAGAATATCCATAGGTCTCCCTGTAGAGCTCTCTGGGATCTTGCAGTCTTGATGGTTCTCCCATAGCTTGTTTGGACAATTCCAGCACAGGCATAGCTGCTTCTTCTCCCTCGGACACTGACAAGGATAGATGCTGCATCAGCATTCTCTGCAGAGCGTGCAGCCTCAGAAGAATCTGAGCTTTCTGCATCTTCCAGCACTGATGCTTGCAGAGGCTCAAGGTGTTCTGCAGGCCCAGGACCAGCGCCCAGAAGAGATGGTGAACACACTGTGTGTGCCTCATCAGACTGGGCAAGACATGCACTCTGCAGGTCACCAGATGACTGTCCTGCAGATTCTGTCTCAGCAATCTCTTCCGAATCATGCTGTTCATCCTGCACTCCAGCATCTCCGGATATGAACTCTCCTGGTGCAGGAATGGGGCCCTCCACCATCGATGTTGTGGTGCAGGTCTCCAGCATACTCTGAGCACTGTTGGTAGCACTGGCACTGTCATGTGCTGCTTGGGGTCTCAGCAGCCTGAGCATGCTCTCGTTGCTTGGCCAGGAGATGTTCCAGGTGGACAACATCTGCTCCCTCCTCGCCTCATTCCGAATTCTCCAGATTGCGGGGTGTACTGGAGAACATCCATAGGCCTCCTGGTTGACCCCTCTGAGATCTTGCAGTCTCAGTGCTGCTCCCAGAGCTTGTTTGAAGGCTTCAGGCATGGTGGTGGCAGTTATGTCTCTTTTTCCCCCCTCACACACTCTTGGGAACAGCGCTACATGATCGGCCTCCTCTGGAGAGTGTGCAGCCTTGGGAGAATCTAAGTCGCCTACATCTTCAGGCACTAATGCAGGCAGGGGCTCCTTGTCTTGCTCTTTGCCGCCTGCCTGCCCTTCTGGGCCCTTCTGAGCTGCTCTGGAAGATGGTGTAGTGGCAGCACGAGTGTCTCTGCTGCCCTCCTGAGCATCTCCCCAAGCTGCGTGGACCTTCCCAGCCTTGGTGGACAGCACCTGGGCCGTCCTTGCTGGTGGTCTCAGGGCGCCATGCACCCTGGAACTGCCAGCTGCACTCGGACGCTTGAGCTTGCGGCTGCAGCACAGCTCAGGGACACCACGCAGTTTTGTCTGGGTCTGGCATGGCGAGGCGGTCTGGCATGGCGAGGCCTGACAACAGCTGAGACTTCCAGGGCTGGACCCTGGCTCTCAGGCCTTGCTGTCCCGTCCTGGACATGCAAGGTTCCCGGAGGTCTCGGGGCAAGGACTGGGAGTCTGCTGCCTCTAATGCCCATGGCACGTGCTCTGCCTCTTGGAGAAGATGTGGAAGAGGCTGCTGCTGGCAGAGCAGGCAGCTTACAGACCCCAGAAGCTGCTGCTGCATGCCGGGGTGCAGCTGTCAGCAACCCTGCCCGCCTTAAGCGAGGCAGCAAGGGTGGCTGAGGCTGTCTGCTTTGGCCACTGGCACCAACACTGGAAACTCCTGCCTGCCCGCCTGCAAGAGAAGCTGAGGAGAAAGGCTGAGTGAGCGCGGTCCTTCCCGCTCGCGTTGCACGGAGCATTGAGGGCAGCCCTCAGCCCACGGGCAGCTGAGTGCAGAGGAGCTGAAGCAGAGGAGGGCTGGTCCCCACATGGCAGCCCCCACGGCACGGCAGCCCATTGTGGCAGCTCTGCACGCATGCCTGGGCAGCTGGCTGGGGGCCACCAGCAACGAGTTTCAGAGTGTGGTGAGGCAGCGTGTGCAGGACAGAGAGCTGTAGGCCAGGGGCAGAGGCAAGGCCCTGCCTGCGCGCCACCACTCCAGGTCTTCCCTGGGATGGTGGGCCTGGGTACGGCAGGGCATGCAGTGCTGCCGGCCTCTGTGCCGCTTCGTGGGCCATCTGAGCTGGGAAGCCCTGCCTGGGATGGCTTTCTGCCCGGGGATGTACCCTGGCCATCCTCCTGTAGTCCTGTACTCAAGCACTTGGAGCTCTGTGCACCTCCTGTGGCCTTCGCAGGAATGTTGTGTGTGGTGTGGCAGCGGTACCTGTGGGGGCAGAGAGCTGTAGGCAAGGGGCAGGGCGGGCACCAGGCAAGGCCCTGCCTGCCACCAAGCACCGCAGCTTTCCCTGGGAGGGCTGGCCCGGGCACAGCAGGACTCTGTACATGGAGCTGCTCGCCGGGCCGCTCGGGCCCAGCAGGCCCTCCCTGGGACGGCTCTGCACTTGGAGACATAGATGGGCATGCTCAAGCTGTGTGGCCAGGATGTGGTCCTACTGGACAACATCTGCTCCTTCCTCGCCTCATCTCGGATTCTCCGGATCTCTGGGTGCACTGGAGGATATCCACATGCCACCCGTTGGTCTCTCTGGGATACGGCGATCTCGCGGCATCTCCCAGAGCTTGCGTGGACAATTTAGACACGGCCATAGCCGCTTGTTTCTTCTCCTTGTCCTCCCGCACACACTGACAGCAGGTATTCCTGCGTTGCACTGACCTCCTCCGGACACTGTGCAGTCCCGAGAGGATCTGAGCTTTCTGCATACCGAGGCACTGATGCAGGCAAAGGCTCAGGGTGTCCTGCAGGCCCAGGTTCTGTGGCCAGAAGCGACGCTGAGTGCACGGCATCTGCCTCACACACGGCGGTGTGGAGAAGGAGGCGTGGGATGGAGGTGGCGAAGTCGCCAGCAGCGTGCCCAGCAGCAGCAGCGACTTCAAAGGCCGCCAGCGGCCCGGCCGAGCCCGGCCCTGCTGCTCTCCGCCCTCGGCCCTGGCAGTTAGTGCTGGCAGTTAGTGCAGGCAGTGCAGGCAGTTAGTGCTGGCAGTTAGTCCTGGTAGTTCGTGCTGGTAGTTAGTGCTGGCTGTGCTGGCAGTTAGTGCTGGCAGTTAGTTCTGGCAGTGCTGGCAGTTAGTGCTGTAGGCGCAGGCAGTGCTGGCAATGCTGGCAGTGCAGGCAGTGCGGGCAGTTTCACCAGCAGAGGTTTAGGTTGGAGCACAGGAAATCCTGTGTACAGAAGGGCGTGTTAAGCACTGGAACAGGCTCCCCAGGGCGGTGGTTGAGTCACCGTCCCTGAATGTGTTTAAAATCCATTTGGATGTGGTGCTCGGGGACATGATTCAGCGGTGGGTAGTTAGAGTGAGGGTAGGATGGTTAGGTTGTGGTTGGACTTGATGATCTTGAAGGCCTTTTCCAACCTGAGCAATTCCACGATTCTATGACCTGCGTAACCCGAATTGAGGGCTATACGCTTTTTAGAAGGGATAGGCAAGGTAGGAGAGGTTGGGAATTGCCGCCTACGACAAAAAGAGGACAGACTGCAAAGAGCTGCCTCAGAGAAATAGTCAGGCACACGTGGGGAGCCTGTGGGTTAAAACCAGGGACGAGACCAACAAAAGACAGCTGGTGGTCGGGGAATACTACAGGCCACCAAATCAAGGGGAGCCTGTAGGTGTGACATTCTTCCTTCAGCTGCAGGAGCTGTTGTGCTCCCAGACTCTGATCCCTCTGGGGGATTTCAACCACCCAGATACCTGCTGGGAAATGAACATGGCGAGCTAGCTGCAAGTGATCCAGGAGACTCCTGGAGCCCAATAATGGTAACTTTCTGGTACCGGACTTGGACAGGTCAGGACCAGAGGGGACCAGCTGGTCACCAGTGGTTGCCGAGTTTGGTGCTCATCCGTGCAGAGGAGGTGGTCGAAGACGTTAAGATTGGAGGCAGCCTGAGCTGCAGCAACCATGCCCTGGTTGAGCTTGCGATCTCCAGGAACATGGGCCTGGCAAAGAGTGGAGTCAAGACACTGAACTTCAGGAGAGTGAACTTCAGTGACCTGTTTAAGGAATGGTTGAATGAGATCTCCTAGGAAACTGTCCTTAGGCACAAAGGAACGGAACACAGCTGGCAGCACAGTTAAGAACATGCTTCTGAGAGCACGAGAGCTCTCCATCCCCCAGAAAAGGAAATCAGGCAGGGGTGGCAGGAAACTCAGCTCAGCTGAGCACGGGGCTGCTGGGAAGGCTGAGGGAAAAGAAGGAAGCAGTGGAAGTGGGGATAGGTGGCCAGGGAGGAACAGAGGGATGTTGTTTGGATGTGCAGGGATGGCATCGGGAGGGCCAAGGCACAGACAGTATAAAGTTCAACAAGGGATGTGGAATGAAAAAAAAAAAAAAAAAAAAGTGTTTGTTGAAGTACATTATGAGTAGCTGGCGCCAAGCATGGAAGGAGGGATGGGCAATCCTAATAGCCCACAGCATATTCTGAAAATGTTGAGGGACCTTGATTCTTCTCTTGCCCAGAACCAACAGGCAGTATGCAACTGGGTAGCAGACTTAAGGGCAGAATACAAATATCGCTGAAGAAAAGGGAAAGCAGTGGTTTGTGCAGTACTCAGGACACAGCTGGTCACACTCACAAGTACTATGGGCAGCCATGATTCTCAGGAGCCAGCATTATCTCCTCCTTGCAGGAGGAAGTAGGAAAATTATAAGAGCAGCTGGTTGAGGAGCAACAGCAGACTCAGCAGGCAGAAGCACTGATGAAGTGCTTGGGGAGGGAAGAGAAGAGGCCTTCTGCCTCTAGGCCAACTCTTAGACTACTGTAGGCAGCCCCGGCCCCACTTCCTTCCAAGACAACAAACATGAAGCCCAACCCTCTCCCTTTAGGAGCTAAGGAAGGCACAGCCCCCCCTTGTAGCTGAACTATGCAATCAAGGGATTACAGCACCTGCAAACTCTCCTTGTAACTTTCCTGTATGGCCAGTGTGGGAGCCCTGTGGCAAATGGAGACTTAGAGTGGACTGCAGGCGTCTGGGTGCCGAGACTGCCCCTTCAGCAAAAGCTGCCCCAAATGTTTCAGAATTGATTACTGCCCTACAGGAACAGGCTCATCCCTTTCTGGCTGCCATTGATGCCTAAGGCAGCTGTTTTATGGTCCCCTTGAGGAAGGTGGAGGACAATCAATTTGCATTTACTTGGAGGGAGTGCAATGCACATTCACCTGATTACCCCAGGGGTACAGACACTCGCCCACTCTGGCGCTCGGAGCATTGGCACGGAGGCTGGAGAAGCTCACGTTGGACCACGGTGTCTGGGTTTGTCTGTATACCGATGACATCCTCATATGGGGGAATGATGATGTCAACGTAGGGAATACCCAAGCCTTTGCAGTGAGACACCTGAGGAGCCCTGAGCCAGCCGGGACACTTTGGTCTCCTCTCAGTAGGTGCCTGGCCGTGCTCGCACCCCTACAGACACACCGGTGCTCTCCCACCAGGGCTGCCCCTTTCACAGCCCCTCACCCCGATCATCACAGCCCACCTCACACACACACCGGCTCAGCCAGCTCACACTTTGCAAGTCACAAATCACTCTCCCTTGCACGCCCACGCTCTCTGCACTTGCTGCCACCACCGACACATGGATCCATTGCCCCGTGCTCTGAGCCCAGTAGTCGCACTCAGAGACCAACCATGCACGAGTGCACAGATGAGACAGCACTCAGGCAGGATAGAATAAAGATAGCATTTAATCAGAATTCTATGTTGACAAGATGGAATCAGAATTCTGCATTGACAAGTTGGAATCAAAATTCTTCACTGACATGATGGAATCAGAATTCTACATTGACAGGATGGAATCAATCTCTGGGGAGCTGCCTGGTGTTTGCAGCCTCGTGCCTCTCCTCTCGCTGTCCCCTGATGCAGCTGCAGGTGCAAACCCTGCGCAGAGCCCGGAGCACACTCCTGATGACAGCTGGCATCCGGCGGCGAGCTGCTGTGTGTGGTGCGGCTGTGGTACCTGTGGGGGACAGAGAGCTGTAGGCAAGGGGCAGAGGCGAGCTCCTGCCTGCCACCCACCACCATGGAATTTCCCTGGGAGGACTGGCCTGGATATGGCAGCGCATGGAACGCTGTCAGCCTCCATGCCACTTGGTGGGCCATCTGAGCTTGACAGGTCCCTCCCTGGGATTGTTTTCTGTCTGGGGATGTACCTGGGCCATCCTCCGGTGCATCTCTGAAGCACACGGAGCTCTGTGCACGTTCTTCAGCCTCTGCAGAAACCTGTGTGAAGAGAACAAAACCACACACCTGTATGCCACTGGCTGGTGATGGTGTGGGTGCCAGGGGTCCAGGGGAGGGATCCCCTTTCCAGGCCCCTTTGATTGAAGGCAAGGCAGGAATAACAGAGGGGCTGTCCACCCTAATGCATGGAGCTGGTTGGAAAGGAGACAGCATCTCCAGGCATCTCCCCACAGCGCACACTCCAGGCACCACTCCTGCCTCTGCCTCCAATTCATGCCTGGTGCTGACCTTGCTCACCTCATGCTGAGGGCCCACATCTTCTGCTCCCTCACATGCTGACACATGCTCCTCAGTCATGGGATCTGCAGCTACAGATGAAGCTGAAGAAATGGCCTCCACCTCACCAGATGGCTCATCGGATGTGCTGGATGTGATGCTGACTGCCTCTGATGCAGCATCTTCCTCAGAGTCACATCCCCAGTCTTCCTCCACATTCTCCAGTGTTGAAGGGCAAGGACAGGAGGGCGGGTGCATGCCCTCATCTCTCACTGCATTGTCTCTGGCATCCAGCGTGCCCTCAGCAGTGCTGGCAGCACTGTCGCTGTCATCACTGGACTCTTCCAGTATAACTGACAGTCTAACAGTCCACTTTCTGGAGTCACCAGAGTCAAGAAACCCATCCCGTGATGTCGTGGGCCAGATACCTGGCGTGCCCTGAAGAGCGCCAACATTATTGAATGTGTCACCTCTTGCCTGGAGCCTTCGCTGCCTGGGGCTTCTCACATTCCTTGGCCAGGAAATATTCCAGTGTGACAACATCTGCTCGTTTCTGTCCTCCTCACGAATTCTCCGCATTGCTGGGATCATAGGAGAGTACCCAGAGGGCTCCCTGTTGATCTCGCTGGGATCTGGCAGTCTCCGTGCTTCTCCCAGACCTTGTCCGGAGGATTCAGGCATGGCCATAGCTGATTCTTCTCTTTCTCCTCCCTCGGACATTGGCAAGGGGAGCGATACTGCATCAGTCTCCTCTGCAGAGCTTGCAGCCTCGGAAGAATCTGAGCTTTCTGCATCTTCCAGCACTGATGCAGGTAAAGGCTCAAGGTGCCCTGCAGGCCCTGGCTCAGCATCCAGAAGAGATGGTGAACACACAGTGCGTACCTCATCAGATGGGGCAAGAGATGCAACTTGCAGGGTGCCAGATGACTGTCCTGCCGTTTCTATCTCTGCAGCCTCTTCCAACTCTAGCTGCGAGTCCTGGACTATAACACCTCTGGCTGAGGAATCATCAGAAGCAGAAAACTGGCCCTCAGCCCTCGATGTCACACTGCAGACGCTCAGCGTGTCCTGAGCACTGTCAGCTGCACTGGCACTGTCTTCTGTTGCTTGGGGCCTTAGCAGCGGGGGCACGCTCATGCTATTTGGCCAGGAGATGTTCCAGTGTGGCAGCATCTGGTCCTTCTTTGCCTCATCCCGGATTCTCTGGATTGCTGGGTGAACTGGAGGATATCCATATGCCTCCCCGTAGACCTCTCTGGGATCTTGCAACCTCTGTTCTTCTCCCAGAGACTGGTTGGAGAATTCAGGCATGGTGGTAGCCGTTTCTTCTTCTTCTCCCTCGCATGCTCTCCAGAAAAAAGGTGCTGCATTGGCCTCCTCTGGAAAGTATTCAGCCTTGGAAGAAGTTGAGTGTTCCCCATCTTCAGGACCTGTTACAGCCAAAGCCTCAAGGTGTCCTCCAGGCCCAGGGTCCGCAGCCAGAAGAGAAGCCGAAGGCATGCTGCCTGCCTCATCAGGTGAGGCAAGAGATGCGCTCCGCAGTTTGCCAGGTGAACATCCTGCGGATTCCCTCTCAGCAGTCTCTTCTAATTCTTGCAGCTCAACCTGCACTCCAGCATCCCTGGTTCGGGAACCACCAGAGGCAGGAATCTGAGCCTCAGCCCTCGATGTCGCGGAGCGTACGCCCAGGTTTCCCTGAGCAGTGTTGGCAGCACTGGGCCTGGGCACGCTCACAGAGTTTGCCCACCGTGTGTTGCAACTGGACAACATCTGCGGTGTGTGCTGAGGTCTCGGGGCAAGTACTGGGAGTCTGCTGCCTCTAATGGGTCTGGCATGCCGAGGCACGAGAACAGTTGAGGGGACTTCCAGGGCTGGACCCCGGCTCTCAGCCCCTGCTGTCCCGTCCTGGACATGCAAGGTTCCCGGAGGTCTCGGGGCAAGGACTGGGAGTCTGCTGCCCCTGATGCCCACGGCACGTGCTCTGCCACTTGGAGATGCTGTGGAAGAGGCTGCCGCTGGCAGAGCAGGCAGCTTGCAGACCCCAGAAGCTGCTGCTGCACGCCTGGGTGCTGCTGCCGGCAGCCCCGCCCGCCTTAAGCGAGGCAGCAAGGGTGGCTGAGGCTGTCTGCTTTGGCCACTGGCACCGCCGCCGGTCGCCGACTCCAGGAACTGCCGCCCGCCCGCCTGCAAGAGAAGCCGAGGAGAAAGGCCGAGTGAGCGCGGTCCTCGCCGCTCGCGCCGCACGCAGCACCGAGGGCAGCGCTCAGCCCGCGGGCGGCTGCCGCCCCGCTCCCCACAGCCGCACCGGCACAGGGCGGTCCCCACGCGGCGCGGGAAGACGTCCGGCCCCGCCTCCCTCGGGCTCCCTACCTGTGCGCGGCGGCTCCCGGAGGCCCGCGCGCTCTCCGGGCCGGGCAGCGGCGGCAGACGGACGCCGCGGAGGGACGAGCCCGGGCTCCGGCCGCCCGGCGGCACCACCTGCGGGGAGAAGGAGAACCGGGATGGAGGCGGCGAAGGCGCGGCCGGCGTCCCCCGCGGCGGCGACTTCGACGGCCGCCGGCGGCCCGGCCGAGCCCGAGCGCCTCCCTCCCCGGCCCGCACCTGTCGGCGGTCGCGCACGCGTGGCAGCCCCGCGTCGGGCTGGCGGTCGTCCTTCTTCTCCCGCTCCTCGCTCATCGCCGCGTCCTCGCGCAGACGCTCGGTCGCACGCACCCGGGGGAGCCGCGTCCTCCTCGCGGAGCCGCTCTCCCGAGAGTGAGCGGCACTCTCTCCGGGGGACTCCGGCCCCTCGCGGCGGCCCCGCGTCACAATGGCCTTGGGGCGCGACACCGGCCCGCGTCACGGAGCCCCGGCGGGTTCCGCAGCGCACTGCGGCAGCCCTCCGCGCCCGCCTGGGCAGCCGGCTGCCCGGGGCTCGGCGTCGTCCTGATGACGGCGGGCCATTGGCGGCACGTCGCGGCAGCGTGTGGGGCACGGAGCGCTGCAGGCAGGGGCCGCTGCAGGCTCTCCCTGGGACGGTGGGCCTGGATACGGCGGGGCACGCAGTGCTGCCGGCCTCCGTGCTGCTTCGTGGCCGTCTGAGCTGGGTAGGCCCTCCCTGGGATGGCTTGCACGCCCTCGCTCTCTGCACTTGCTGCCACCACCGACACACGGATCCATTGCCCCGTGCTCTGAGCCCAGCACTCAACCAGGAGAGAATAAAGACAACACTGAATCAGAATTTTACATCTACAGGACTGAGTTTGTCATCCCTGGGAGCTGCCTGGTGTTTGCAGCTTCGTGCCTCTCCTCTCGCTGTCCCCCGATGCAGCTGCAGGTGCAAACCCTGCACAGAGCAGGGAGCCCACTCCTGATGACAGCTGGCATCCGGCGGCGAGCCGCTGTGTGTGGTGCGGCAGTGGTACCTGTGGGGGACAGAGAGCTGTAGGCAAGGGGCAGAGGCGAGGCCCTGCCTGCACTGTACACAGGTTTTCCCTGGGAAAATGAGCCTGCATATGGCAGGGCGCACACCGCTGCTGGCCTCCGTGCCAGTTGGTGGGACATTTGAGCTGGGCAGGCCCTCCCTGGGATGGCTTTCTGTCTGGGGACGTCCCTAGGCCATCCTCCGGTGCCTCTCTGAAGCACCTGGGGCTCTGTGCAGGTCCTCTGTCCTCTGCAGAAACCTTGGCAGCATGTGGTCTGGCAGCGGTTGCTATGGGAGACAGATAGCAATAGGCAAGGGGCAGGGTGGGCACCAGGCAAGGACCTGCGTGCTCCCCTAGCACAGCTTTTCCCTGGGAGGGAAAGCTGTCCTGGGCACAGCAGAATGGTGCGCATGGAGTGCTGCCAGCCTCCGAGCTGCTCACAAGGCTGATCAGGCTCAGCAGGCTCTCCATTTGGGGACATATCTGGGACATCTTCTGATGTCTCTCTGATACGACTGGAGTTCTGTGCACCTCCTCTGGCCTCTGCGGAAACCTGTGAGGGGAGAGCAAAACCAGCCCTGTAGGTTCCTTGCCAGCAATACTCCAAGTTCCAGGTTATCTTCTCCTGGTTTGTCAATCATGCCCCTCACATGAAGGTAAGCCGGGGGTTATGGATGTCCATCTTTCTGCATGGAGCTGGATGGAAAGAAGACAGTACCAGGCATCTCCCCACAGTGCACACTCCAGTACAGCTCCTGTCTTTGCCTTCATTTCACACTTGGTCCTGACCACATGGACTTCCCTCACCTTGTGCTTGAAATTGACTGTACTTTCTGCTCCTTTGCATGCAGATGAATGTCCCTCAGGTCTGGGTCCTGCAGCCACAGGGGAAGCTGAAGGCATGGTCTTCATCTCACCATATGAAGAACCAGAAATGCTTGGTGGCACACTGGCTGCCTCAGCAGCTTCTTCCTCATGGCTGTCTTCCCATTCTTCTTCCACACCCTCCACAGTATCAGGGCAAAAACAGGAGAGTGTGGGCGTGCTCTCAGCCATCACTGCAGTGTTCCTGGTATCCATATCCAGCATGCCGTGATCAGTGCTGGCATCGCTGGCAGCACTGTCAATGGTCTCTTACTGTGTGTACTTAATTCTAATATCCTGGCTTTGGGAAGCACAAGATGCAGGGAAGTGGCCATCCACCCTCGATGTCATGTTGCAGAGGTCCAGCATGCCCCAAGCAGTGTCGGCAGCACTGGCCCCGTCATCTGCTGCTTGGAGCACGAGAAGCATGGGCGTGCCCACACAGTATGGCTCAGACACGATCCTTACAGTGGACTACAGGCATCTGGAGGCCAAGACTGCCCCTTCAGCAAAAGCTGCCCCAAATGTTTCAGAATTGATTACTGCCCTACAGGAACAGGCTCATCCCTTTCTGACTGCCATTGATGCCTAAGACAGCTGTTTTATGGTCCCCTTGAAGAAGGTGGAGGACAATCAATTTTGCATTTACTTGGAGGGAGTGCAATGCACAGTCACCTGATTACCCCAGGGGTACAGACACTCGCCCACTCTGGCGCTTGGAGCATAGGCACAGAAGCTGGAGAAGCTCACGTTGGACCACGGTGTCCGGATTTATCTGTATACTGATGATATCCTCATAAGGGGGAATGATGATGTCAATGTAGGGAATACCCAAGCCTTTGCAGTGAGACACCTGAGGAGCCCTGATCCAGCTGGGACACTCCTGGTCTCCTCTAGGTAGGTGTCTGGCCGTGCCACCCACCACCATGGAATTTCCCTGGGAGGACTGGCCTGGATATGGCAGCGCATGGAACGCTGTCAGCCTCCATGCCGCTTGGTGGGCCATCTGAGCTTGACAGGTCCCTCCCTGGGATTGTTTTCTGTCTGGGGATGTACCTGGGCCATCCTCCGGTGCATCTCTGAAGCACACGGAGCTCTGTGCACGTTCTTCAGCCTCTGCAGAAACCTGTGTGAAGAGAACAAAACCACACACCTGTAATACCACTGGCTGTTGATGGTGTGGGTGCCAGGGGTCCAGGGGAGGGATCCCCTTTCCAGGCCCTTTGATTGAAGGCAAGGCAGGAATAACAGAGAGGCTGTCCACCCTAATGCATGGAGCTGGTTGGAAAGGAGACAGCATCTCCAGGCATCTCCCCACAGCGCACACTCCAGGCACCACTCCTGCCTCTGCCTCCAATTCATGCCTGGTGCTGACCTTGCTCACCTCATGCTGAGGGCCCACATCTTCTGCTCCCTCACATGCTGACACATGCTCCTCAGTCATGGGATCTGCAGCTACAGATGAAGCTGAAGAAATGGCCTCCACCTCACCAGATGGCTCATCGGATGTGCTGGATGTGATGCTGACTGCCTCTGATGCAGCATCTTCCTCAGAGTCACATCCCCAGTCTTCCTCCACATTCTCCAGTGTTGAAGGGCAAGGACAGGAGGGCGGGTGCATGCCCTCATCTCTCACTGCATTGTCTCTGGCATCCAGCGTGCCCTCAGCAGTGCTGGCAGCACTGTCGCTGTCATCACTGGACTCTTCCAGTATAACTGACAGTCTAACAGTCCACTTTCTGGAGTCACCAGAGTCAAGAAACCCATCCCGTGATGTCGTGGGCCAGATACCTGGCGTGCCCTGAAGAGCGCCAACATTATTGAATGCGTCACCTCTTGCCTGGAGCCTTCGCTGCCTGGGGCTTCTCACATTCCTTGGCCAGGAAATATTCCAGTGTGACAACATCTGCTCGTTTCTGTCCTCCTCACGAATTCTCCGCATTGCTGGGATCATAGGAGAGTACCCAGAGGGCTCCCTGTTGATCTCGCTGGGATCTGGCAGTCTCCGTGCTTCTCCCAGACCTTGTCCGGAGGATTCAGGCATGGCCATAGCTGATTCTTCTCTTTCTCCTCCCTCGGACATTGGCAAGGGGAGCGATACTGCATCAGTCTCCTCTGCAGAGCTTGCAGCCTCGGAAGAATCTGAGCTTTCTGCATCTTCCAGCACTGAGGCAGGTAAAGGCTCAAGGTGCCCTGCAGGCCCTGGCTCAGCATCCAGAAGAGATGGTGAACACACAGCGTGTACCTCATCAGATGGGGCAAGAGATGCAACTTGCAGGGTGCCAGATGACTGTCCTGCCGTTTCTATCTCTGCAGCCTCTTCCAACTCTAGCTGCGAGTCCTAGACTATAACACCTCTGGCTGAGGAATCATCAGAAGCAGAAAACTGGCCCTCAGCCCTCGATGTCACACTGCAGACGCTCAGCGTGCCCTGAGCACTGTCAGCTGCACTGGCACTGTCTTCTGTTGCTTGGGGCCTTAGCAGCGGGGGCACGCTCATGCTATTTGGCCAGGAGATGTTCCAGTTGGACAGCATCTGGTCCTTCTTTGCCTCATCCCGGATTCTCTGGATTGCTGGGTGAACTGGAGGATATCCATATGCCTCCCCGTAGACCTCTCTGGGATCTTGCAACCTCTGTTCTTCTCCCAGAGACTGGTTGGAGAATTCAGGCATGGTGGTAGCCGTTTCTTCTTCTTCTCCCTCGCATGCTCTCCAGAAAAAAGGTGCTGCATTGGCCTTCGGGAACCACCAGAGGCAGGAATCTGAGCCTCAGCCCTCGATGTCGCGGAGCGTACGCCCAGGTTTCCCTGAGCAGTGTTGGCAGCACTGGGCCTGGGCACGCTCACAGAGTTTGCCCACCGTGTGTTGCAACTGGACAACATCTGCGGTGTGTGCTGAGGTCTCGGGGCAAGTACTGGGAGTCTGCTGCCTCTAATGCCACGTCCTCCTCGCCGAGCCGCTCTCCCGAGAGTATGTAGATTTTCCTATTTAAACTTACACATTCACAGTCTAAATGCAAAGACTGACTGTGAAATATCACTTTGTTTAATTACCCTAAGTTTGCACATTGACTAGTGAGGCAAACAAAATGAAGCATTCCAAAACTGTGCTTATCAGAATGTTAAAATATCTTTCAAATTAAGATGGCGTATGAGAATTGGCCTTTTGATCTTTGAAACTACTCACCACTTACAAAGAAAAGGAAGCTATAACTGGAAAAACGGGTTATTTCTTTATCAAGGAGTTTAGATCCTCAAAAAGGCACCAAGTAGAGCTTTTTAATTAAGCTTGCTAAACAAATGCCTAATCTTTCTGTGCGAGTATTTGTTTTGCTGTAAGCAGCCCTTTTTGCCCTTCTTAAACATTGACTCATATCAGAGGCACTGCAAACACTGTATTTTAAGAAGATCATTAAGCCTGATTATTAAGACTGGGAGCAACACACAGAGCCACAGCAATTGTTGTAGCTGTTCCCAGGCTTCTTTGGAGAATCCTCGTGGCTGCTCTGGGTGATAGCTTGCTCCTGGCTGGCTGGAAGAGACTACACCTTTTATCCACAGATGGTACTAGTGGGTCTCAAACCCTCATTCAGCAATCAGCTGGTGAAGAGACAGACAACCAGGCAAATGAGGGCAGCAAGGAAAGACAGTGTGCAGCCTTCAGCAGTGCTTGCAGCGTGGCCACAGGGACACAGCAACTCTGCTGAAAGCTACACAGCATGAAGATGTGCTACGTGTTGTGACCGCCGTGGGCTGGAGAAACAGTATGCCTTTAGCACATAGTAGATTTTAACCCAGAAGCACATCCCAAGAGAGGATGTGGTTGACCAGATGTTGTTTGAAGGGTATTTGGGGTGGCCTCATCTCAGGGAGTTGTGCTGTGGTCAGAGTGCAGAGGGACCACGTGAAGAAGCTGTAGGAAGTGGCAATCGCTGAGGAAGACAAACAAGGGTATGAACAGTCCATTTAGATACCTCACCCTCTGTTTCAAGGGAAGAGGAAAGCAGGAGACATATGACAGGCCGGCCCCTACAGACCGTGGGCACCACACGGAGCAGATCTCCATTGCAGCCATGAAGCAGCCCATGGTAGGCGCGGCCTGCAGGAGGCCGCAGCCATGTTGTGCCCACAGGAGCAGCCCCGGGCCGGAGCTGCGGCCATGGAGAAGGGCCGCGGTGGGGCAGGAGGGCTGGGCCAGCTGCTGCTCTTGAAGAGGAGAGTGTGGTGTTGAAGCTCTGGGGGAAGTGCTGCCCGTGGGGCAGTTTCTACAGGATGGACTCCGGGGTACGGAGCCACTTTAGAGTAGCGCTTGAAGAGCTGCAGTCTGTCAGAAGCCCGTGAGGGATTGGTTTAGAAAAGATGGCTGCCGTGAGAGGGACCCTGTGTGGTGCAACATCAGAGCTTTAGGGACCGACCATAGCCCCAGTTCCCTGCTCCACTTAAGGGGACGACTTGGAAGAGAATGAGTGAATGGGAAAATGTTTTTAGTTTGCTTCTAGTTCCTCAGTGCTCTAGTCTGCTATTAACAGACAGAAACTTACATTCGTCCCCTAACTTGAGTCTGTTTTGCACACGATGGTCCTTGGTGAGAGATCTCCCTGTCCTTATCTCAACTGAAGCTCTCCTTCATTGTATTTTCATCCCTGTTCCTTTAAGAAGGGAGAGTGAAAGAGCAGCATGGTGGAGTGCAGCCAGCCAGCCCCGTTAAGCATACACACGTCTCCTGAATAGCCATGGCACTAGAGTGAAAATCTTATTCAGTGTATAAATTGAGACCACCATGGCTGGTAGTTAAAATCCTGCCAGCACACTCTCTTGTGTTTTGGAAAAAAAGGCTGTTTTTTTTTTTCTCCTGGAAATTTGTTCAGATATATTACTTAAAAACTTATTTCATTTGAAACCTGCAATAGTTTCAGATGCCTATATTGGCATTTTTTCTATTAATAGGAAATATATTGTCACTGGACTATATAGGAAGTGGGAAATAGTGTCACTGGATTTTTGTCTTCTATAAAATGTAAATAGTAATTGTATATAAATGTAAATATATAATAGCATAATATGTGGAATAATGGAAATGTCTATAAAATGTAAATATTTATATGAAGATATAAATTTGGCAGCAAAGTAGACATGGCAGTAATTTTTTGAGAATTGTTTGCTCATACATCTACATAATACAACAAAAATGTTAGTGCTTGTATGACAGCAAATTTTAAGTCCAAATCTGGAAATTCACTTATTTGAAAAGATGGGATGGGGGAGAGAATCAGAAAAAAAATGATTTGGTTGAGATAAAAACTGTTTACTAAGGCAGAAAAATAAGAGAGAAATTACAGCAGTGCTAATAATACATGCATACGTATATATACTTACAAAACAAATGATTCACAAGCAATTATCATCTGCCAGTCTCTCCCAAAGCAGTGGCTGCCCATCTCAGTCAAACCCGTCAGTTTTGAGGTTTTTTTCACCATGTCATACGGTATGGATTACCCTTCTGGCCTGTTTCATTAGAAAATGAAAAGCATGATGCAGCTCCCTTACTAGGGGTTCTGAAGGAGCAGTTAAGGTATAAAGAAAATAGCGATACTGTCGCCCATAGTTTGCCTCAAGAAAAAATCTACCCTCTAGAAGGATTGAAAGAAATGAAGGCAAGGCTAGACAAATTAGAGGCCTCTCCAGCCCAGATGCACCCTTTGATAAAAACCGAATATGCATTCAATAACAGGGAGGATCTAGATCCTCAAATGAATGTTAAAGGAATTCCCTTCTCAGCCACTGAACTAGCAAAATTGAAAAAAGATTTCAGCCGCTCTCCAAAGGAGTCAGAAAATGAGTATGTATGGAGGGTTAGTCTCACTGGTGGAGACCAGATACAGCTAATGGAAAAGGAAGCGGAAGGTTACTGGGGACCAGGAGTATTTTTAACTACTGGCAACAATGGTGCTCCCTGGTCCTTAACACAGAGGGCTGCCTATTGGGCAGGTGGTCTCAATCCTTTAGAAAAGGGATACCCTCTTGCTATTACTGGAACAGTCGACCAGTTAGTAGAGAGCGTTCAAAAGGCTGCTTGTCTCCAAATGATGTATGATAGAAAGCTGCAGCCACACCACGAATCACCTATGATGATGCCTGTTGATCCTGAGAGAATGACTGCTTTAATTAGGGGGCTTCCAGAGTCATTGAAACCCATAGGCATACAACTGCAAGGAAAGATACAAGCTATGTGTCAGGGAGAGAGAACCCGGGCAGCGTTAGAAGGAACTGTAACATCTAACCATCTGCAGTCAGGGGACGTATGGGCGTGGAAGAAGGCTGTCCAAGAGTTAATCAACTATGGAAGAAAATATGGGTCAGTGATTTCTTCCGCCAGTAAATTTGAGCCAAGGGAAGTAAGACTTGCAGTGGTCAGCCTTGCCCCCAGGCCACCTAGCCCAAAGCTCAGTGGGACTGGAAGGGTTTCATTGTCAGTAAAAACAGATAGGTGGAATATTGATCATAAATGTAATTGTCTCTGGACACTGGGCTGGCAAAAGGGTGTCCTGTGAGATCTGATGAATGGATTACCCACTGTCAGGTTAGAGAAATTAGTTAAGTGGTGGCCAGAACAAAAGCTCAAGACCTGGAAAGCAAAACCTGAGCAGCTATCCAATAAAAAACTGATGTCTTCACCCCTCCCAAGTGACCGGGGTGGGGGCAGTGAAGGGTGGATGCATTAGAAAGCTTACCACAAAGGGAAACCAGATCCTCCATTTAACACCTTGTGTCTAAAGGCCTCACCACTGTTGCCAGTTACCCCTGTGAGTCATGATCCAGAGGCTGATAAGCCAGGGAAACACTCTTATCTCCCTGGCCAGCCTGTGCGATTGACTCAGGTAACGTGAGGCCAGTTCCCTAACCTTAACAGAATCCCTTACCAAATATCCTTGGAAGGCTAAAGACACCCCGAAAAAAGTAATATGAAATCAACACTTCCTCAATTGTTCCCTCATTTTTTAACCATATTTACAAAGCCCAAAAAGGGCAAGTTGGTTCTTGTTTTATTTTACAGAAGATCCCCGTGGGCACTTGACAGAAAGGCTAATTTTAAGGCTGATTTTAACCGTTTGTGTTTTGTGACAGAAATACTGAAGATTTGATCGTGCTAGAATACTGAATATACCTCTTAATTACATTTCTTTGGTTGCAATCATATTGTGTTTTGCATTGTTGTGAGTGTGGGTGGTGATTGATATCAGTCCTTGGATCTGTTAAATTTCACAACTGGGTTCAGAGTTCTTACAGGTCATCCTGGCTTACTGGTACTCCCTGCACAGTGATACCATTTCTTTTGACCCCTTCTTTCACCCCTTTTTTTCAAACTGATTATGATTTGCATGTGACTCCTCCACAGTGTTTCCAAATTCCTAACAAACTGGGAAATGAATCAAGAGGCCCATCTAATATCTGTTAGATGTGGGCACAAAAGAAATCTATTGTAAAGCCTTTTGCACTGATGCTTTTCAGTGTCACACGAGTCCAGGAGTTCCATCCAAAACATGGTTGTTGGAAAGTGTCTAAGTTTTGATAAGAGATGTGTATGTTTTTGGGATTACTCCTCTTGATGGTTTATACTGTGGACTATCCTGCACACACTATCCTGTGAAAAATTCTGTAGACTGTAGCAATACTTGAACTTGCCAAACTAAGATTTATATCTCTCAGCATTTGAATTGCTTTGGAAATGTTCAAGTGGAGAGTTCTCGTGATACTAAATCATCTTAGAAAACATTACATGGCAAGTCCACATATTGTCAAATTGGACTAGATACGCTTTTGATGAATTCACTGAAGTGTAATATTGTATGGGTGTTCATAAACACCACAACCTCTACTGAAGAATTCCCATCTGGATCTTGGCTTACACTGGCAGTTCCTGGGTGGGGAAAGCAGCTGACACAAATAGCTCTATTTGTTTTACTTACTGATTTAATATTATTGGCTATTGTTAAAGGTATGGTTATTGCCAAATGTACAGTTGTCTCTTTTCACTTTCTAATTTTTATTCATTATGGAACGTTCGTGTCACCACTCCTGAAGAGTCACAGGTGGTGTCTGTGGCAAATTGAATGACTCTAATTGTTGTCTAAAAATGGAATGATAATGAAAAAGTTGCTAAACAAATTGCCCACGGGAGAAACGTATCCTTTTTCGTGTGCTGTTGCAACTCTTATGTTTGTTTCTTGTATGGCTCCATGTTTGATTCAACTTTTATACAAGGAGTTGTATCCTCCATGTACTTTGTAACCACTTCAACTGATGATGAACAAGTCCAACAAATCAGGGCAACCTCTGTAACCAAGCCCAAGAAATTCTTCATAACAACTGTAACATTTAACCCCCCTTCTCTGAACAGTGTCGGTAGCACTGGCACTGTCATGTGCTGCTTGGGGTCTCAGCAGCCTGAGCATGCTCTCGTTGCTTGGCCAAGAGATGTTCCAGCTGGACAACATCTGCTCCTTCCTCGCCTCATCCCGAATTCTACGAATTGCTGGAAAATTGGAGAATATCCATAGGTCTCCCTGTAGAGCTCTCTGGGATCTTGCAGTCTTGATGGTTCTCCCATAGCTTGTTTGGACAATTCCAGCACAGGCATAGCTGCTTCTTCTCCCTCGGACACTGACAAGGATAGATGCTGCATCAGCATTCTCTGCAGAGCGTGCAGCCTCAGAAGAATCTGAGCTTTCTGCATCTTCCAGCACTGATGCTTGCAGAGGCTCAAGGTGTTCTGCAGGCCCAGGACCAGCGCCCAGAAGAGATGGTGAACACACTGTGTGTGCCTCATCAGACTGGGCAAGACATGCACTCTGCAGGTCACCAGATGACTGTCCTGCAGATTCTGTCTCAGCAATCTCTTCCGAATCATGCTGTTCATCCTGCACTCCAGCATCTCCGGATATGAACTCTCCTGGTGCAGGAATGGGGCCCTCCACCATCGATGTTGTGGTGCAGGTCTCCAGCATACTCTGAGCACTGTTGGTAGCACTGGCACTGTCATGTGCTGCTTGGGGTCTCAGCAGCCTGAGCATGCTCTCGTTGCTTGGCCAGGAGATGTTCCAGGTGGACAACATCTGCTCCCTCCTCGCCTCATTCCGAATTCTCCAGATTGCTGGGTGTACTGGAGAACATCCATAGGCCTCCTGGTTGACCCCTCTGAGATCTTGCAGTCTCAGTGCTGCTCCCAGAGCTTGTTTGAAGGCTTCAGGCATGGTGGTGGCAGTTATGTCTCTTTTTCCCCCCTCACACACTCTTGGGAACAGCGCTACATGATCGGCCTCCTCTGGAGAGTGTGCAGCCTTGGGAGAATCTAAGTCGCCTACATCTTCAGGCACTAATGCAGGCAGGGGCTCCTTGTCTTGCTCTTTGCCGCCTGCCTGCCCTTCTGGGCCCTTCTGAGCTGCTCTGGAAGATGGTGTAGTGGCAGCACGAGTGTCTCTGCTGCCCTCCTGAGCATCTCCCCAAGCTGCGTGGACCTTCCCAGCCTTGGTGGACAGCACCTGGGCCGTCCTTGCTGGTGGTCTCAGGGCGCCATGCACCCTGGAACTGCCAGCTGCACTCGGACGCTTGAGCTTGCGGCTGCAGCACAGCTCAGGGACACCACGCAGTTTTGTCTGGGTCTGGCATGGCGAGGCGGTCTGGCATGGCGAGGCCTGACAACAGCTGAGACTTCCAGGGCTGGACCCTGGCTCTCAGGCCTTGCTGTCCCGTCCTGGACATGCAAGGTTCCCGGAGGTCTCGGGGCAAGGACTGGGAGTCTGCTGCCTCTAATGCCCATGGCACGTGCTCTGCCTCTTGGAGAAGATGTGGAAGAGGCTGCTGCTGGCAGAGCAGGCAGCTTACAGACCCCAGAAGCTGCTGCTGCATGCCGGGGTGCAGCTGTCAGCAACCCTGCCCGCCTTAAGCGAGGCAGCAAGGGTGGCTGAGGCTGTCTGCTTTGGCCACTGGCACCAACACTGGAAACTCCTGCCTGCCCGCCTGCAAGAGAAGCTGAGGAGAAAGGCTGAGTGAGCGCGGTCCTTCCCGCTCGCGTTGCACGGAGCATTGAGGGCAGCCCTCAGCCCACGGGCAGCTGAGTGCAGAGGAGCTGAAGCAGAGGAGGGCTGGTCCCCACATGGCAGCCCCCACGGCACGGCAGCCCATTGTGGCAGCTCTGCACGCATGCCTGGGCAGCTGGCTGGGGGCCACCAGCAACGAGTTTCAGAGTGTGGTGAGGCAGCGTGTGCAGGACAGAGAGCTGTAGGCCAGGGGCAGAGGCAAGGCCCTGCCTGCGCGCCACCACTCCAGGTCTTCCCTGGGATGGTGGGCCTGGGTACGGCAGGGCATGCAGTGCTGCCGGCCTCTGTGCCGCTTTGTGGGCCATCTGAGCTGGGAAGCCCTGCCTGGGATGGCTTTCTGCCCGGGGATGTACCCTGGCCATCCTCCTGTAGTCCTGTACTCAAGCACTTGGAGCTCTGTGCACCTCCTGTGGCCTTCGCAGGAATGTTGTGTGTGGTGTGGCAGCGGTACCTGTGGGGGCAGAGAGCTGTAGGCAAGGGGCAGGGCGGGCACCAGGCAAGGCCCTGCCTGCCACCAAGCACCGCAGCTTTCCCTGGGAGGGCTGGCCCGGGCACAGCAGGACTCTGTACATGGAGCTGCTCGCCGGGCCGCTCGGGCCCAGCAGGCCCTCCCTGGGACGGCTCTGCACTTGGAGACATAGATGGGCATGCTCAAGCTGTGTGGCCAGGATGTGGTCCTACTGGACAACATCTGCTCCTTCCTCGCCTCATCTCGGATTCTCCGGATCGCTGGGTGCACTGGAGGATATCCACACGCCACCCGTTGGTCTCTCTGGGATACGGCGATCTCGCGGCATCTCCCAGAGCTTGCGTGGACAATTTAGACACGGCCATAGCCGCTTGTTTCTTCTCCTTGTCCTCCCGCACACACTGACAGCAGGTATTCCTGCGTTGCACTGACCTCCTCCGGACACTGTGCAGTCCCGAGAGGATCTGAGCTTTCTGCATACCGAGGCACTGATGCAGGCAAAGGCTCAGGGTGTCCTGCAGGCCCAGGTTCTGTGGCCAGAAGCGACGCTGAGCGCACGGCATCTGCCTCACACACGGCGGTGTGGAGAAGGAGGCGTGGGATGGAGGTGGCGAAGTCGCCAGCAGCGTGCCCAGCAGCAGCAGCGACTTCAAAGGCCGCCAGCGGCCCGGCCGAGCCCGGCCCTGCTGCTCTCCGCCCTCGGCCCTGGCAGTTAGTGCTGGCAGTTAGTGCTGGCAGTTAGTCCTGGTAGTTCATGCTGGCAGTTAGTGCTGGTAGTTAGTGCTGGCTGTGCTGGCAGTTAGTGCTGGCAGTTAGTGCTGGCTGTGCTGGCAGTTAGTGCTGGCAGTTAGTGCAGGCAGTGCTGGCAGTTAGTGCTGTAGGCGCAGGCAGTGCTGGCAATGCTGGCAGTGCAGGCCGTGCAGGCAGTTTCACCAGCAGAGGTTTAGGTTGGAACACAGGAAATCCTGTGTACAGAAGGGCGTGTTAAGCACTGGAACAGGCTCCCCAGGGCGGTGGTTGAGTCACCGTCCCTGAATGTGTTTAAAATCCATTTGGATGTGGTGCTCGGGGACATGATTCAGCGGTGGGTAGTTAGAGTGAGGGTAGGATGGTTAGGTTGTGGTTGGACTTGATGATCTTGAAGGCCTTTTCCAACCTGAGCAATTCCACGATTCTATGACCTGCGTAACCCGAATTGAGGGCTATACGCTTTTTAGAAGGGATAGGCAAGGTAGGAGAGGTTGGGAATTGCCGCCTACGACAAAAAGAGGACAGACTGCAAAGAGCTGCCTCTGAGAAATAGTCAGGCACACGTGGGGAGCCTGTGGGTTAAAACCAGGGACGAGACCAACAAAAGACAGCTGGTGGTCGGGGAATACTACAGGCCACCAAATCAAGGGGAGCCTGTAGGTGTGACCTTCTTCCTTCAGCTGCAGGAGCTGTTGTGCTCCCAGACTCTGATCCCTCTGGGGGATTTCAACCACCCAGATACCTGCTGGGAAATGAACAGGGCGAGCTAGCTGCAAGTGATCCAGGAGACTCCTGGAGCCCAATAATGGTAACTTTCTGGTACCGGTCTTGGACAGGTCAGGACCAGAGGGGACCAGCTGGTCACCAGTGGTTGCCGAGTTTGGTGCTCATCCGTGCAGAGGAGGTGGTCGAAGACGTTAAGATTGGAGGCAGCCTGAGCTGCAGCAACCATGCCCTGGTTGAGCTTGCGATCTCCAGGAACATGGGCCTGACAAAGAGTGGAGTCAAGACACTGAACTTCAGGAGAGTGAACTTCAGTGACCTGTTTAAGGAATGGTTGAATGAGATCTCCTAGGAAACTGTCCTTAGGCACAAAGGAACGGAACACAGCTGGCAGCACAGTTAAGAACATGCTTCTGAGAGCACGAGAGCTCTCCATCCCCCAGAAAAAGAAATCAGGCAGGGGTGGCAGGAAACTCAGCTCAGCTGAGCACGGGGCTGCTGGGAAGGCTGAGGGAAAAGAAGGAAGCAGTGGAAGTGGGGATAGGTGGCCAGGGAGGAACAGAGGGATGTTGTTTGGATGTGCAGGGATGGCATCGGGAGGGCCAAGGCGCAGACAGTATAAAGTTCAACAAGGGATGTGGAAAGAAAAAAATAATAATAAAAAAAAAGTGTTTGTTGAAGTACATTATGAGTAGCTGGCGCCAAGCATGGAAGGAGGGATGGGCAATCCTAATAGCCCAGAGCATATTCTGAAAATGTTGAGGGACCTTGATTCTTCTCTTGCCCAGAACCAACAGGCAGTATGCAACTGGGTAGCAGACTTAAGGGCAGAATACAAGTATCGCTGAAGAAGAGGGAAAGCAGTGGTTTGTGCAGTACTCGGGACACAGCTGGTCACACTCACAAGTACTATGGGCAGCCATGATTCTCAGGAGCCAGCATTATCTCCTCCTTGCAGGAGGAAGTAAAAAAATTACAAGAGCAGCTGGTTGAGGAGCAGCAGCAGTCTCAGCAGGCAGAAGCACTGATGAAGTGCTTGGGGAGGGAAGAGAAGAGGCCTTCTGCCTCTAGGCCAACTCTTAGACTACTGTAGGTAGCCCCGGCCCCACTTCCTTCCAAGACAACAAACATGAAGCCCAACCCTCTCTCTTTAGGAGCTAAGGAAGGCACAGCCCCCCCTTGTAGCTGAACTATGCAATCAAGGGATTACAGCACCTGCAAACTCTCCTTGTAACTTTCCTGTATGGCCAGTGTGGGAGCCCTGTGGCAAATGGAGACTTAGAGTGGACTGCAGGCGTCTGGGTGCCGAGACTGCCCCTTCAGCAAAAGCTGCCCAAAATGTTTCAGAATTGATTACTGCCCTACGGGAACAGGCTCATGCCTTTCTGGCTGCCATTGATGCCTAAGACAGCTGTTTTATGGTCCCCTTGAGGAAGGTGGAGGACAATCAATTTGCATTTACTTGGAGGGAGTGCAATGCACAGTCACCCGATTACCCCAGGGGTACAGACACTCGCCCACTCTGGCGCTCGGAGCATTGGCACGGAGGCTGGAGAAGCTCACGTTGGACCACGGTGTCTGGGTTTGTCTGTATACCGATGACATCCTCATATGGGGGAATGATGATGTCAACGTAGGGAATACCCAAGCCTGCGCAGTGAGACACCTGAGGAGCCCTGAGCCAGCCGGGACACTTTGGTCTCCTCTCAGTAGGTGCCTGGCCGTGCTCGCACCCCTACAGACACACCGGTGCTCTCCCACCAGGGCTGCCCCTTTCACAGCCCCTCACCCCGATCATCACAGCCCACCTCACACACACACCGGCTCAGCCAGCTCACACTTTGCAAGTCACAAATCACTCTCCCTTGCACGCCCACGCTCTCTGCACTTGCTGCCACCACCGACACATGGATCCATTGCCCCGTGCTCTGAGCCCAGTAGTCGCACTCAGAGACCAACCATGCACGAGTGCACAGATGAGACAGCACTCAGGCAGGATAGAATAAAGATAGCATTTAATCAGAATTCTATGTTGACAAGATGGAATCAGAATTCTGCATTGACAAGTTGGAATCAAAATTCTTCACTGACATGATGGAATCAGAATTCTACATTGACAGGATGGAATCAATCTCTGGGGAGCTGCCTGGTGTTTGCAGCCTCGTGCCTCTCCTCTCGCTGTCCCCTGATGCAGCTGCAGGTGCAAACCCTGCGCAGAGCCCGGAGCACACACCTGATGACAGCTGGCATCCGGCGGCGAGCTGCTGTGTGTGGTGCGGCTGTGGTACCTGTGGGGGACAGAGAGCTGTAGGCAAGGGGCAGAGGCGAGCTCCTGCCTGCCACCCACCACCATGGAATTTCCCTGGGAGGACTGGCCTGGATATGGCAGCGCATGGAACGCTGTCAGCCTCCATGCCACTTGGTGGGCCATCTGAGCTTGACAGGTCCCTCCCTGGGATTGTTTTCTGTCTGGGGACGTACCTGGGCCATCCTCCGGTGCATCTCTGAAGCACACGGAGCTCTGTGCACGTTCTTCAGCCTCTGCAGAAACCTGTGTGAAGAGAACAAAACCACACACCTGTAATACCACTGGCTGGTGATGGTGTGGGTGCCAGGGGTCCAGGGGAGGGATCCCCTTTCCAGGCCCCTTTGATTGAAGGCAAGGCAGGAATAACAGAGGGGCTGTCCACCCTAATGCATGGAGCTGGTTGGAAAGGAGACAGCATCTCCAGGCATCTCCCCACAGCGCACACTCCAGGCACCACTCCTGCCTCTGCCTCCAATTCATGCCTGGTGCTGACCTTGCTCACCTCATGCTGAGGGCCCACATCTTCTGCTCCCTCACATGCTGACACATGCTCCTCAGTCATGGGATCTGCAGCTACAGATGAAGCTGAAGAAATGGCCTCCACCTCACCAGATGGCTCATCGGATGTGCTGGATGTGATGCTGACTGCCTCTGATGCAGCATCTTCCTCAGAGTCACATCCCCAGTCTTCCTCCACATTCTCCAGTGTTGAAGGGCAAGGACAGGAGGGCGGGTGCATGCCCTCATCTCTCACTGCATTGTCTCTGGCATCCAGCGTGCCCTCAGCAGTGCTGGCAGCACTGTCGCTGTCATCACTGGACTCTTCCAGTATAACTGACAGTCTAACAGTCCACTTTCTGGAGTCACCAGAGTCAAGAAACCCATCCCGTGATGTCGTGGGCCAGATACCTGGCGTGCCCTGAAGAGCGCCAACATTATTGAATGTGTCACCTCTTGCCTGGAGCCTTCGCTGCCTGGGGCTTCTCACATTCCTTGGCCAGGAAATATTCCAGTGTGACAACATCTGCTCGTTTCTGTCCTCCTCACGAATTCTCCGCATTGCTGGGATCATAGGAGAGTACCCAGAGGGCTCCCTGTTGATCTCGCTGGGATCTGGCAGTCTCCGTGCTTCTCCCAGACCTTGTCCGGAGGATTCAGGCATGGCCATAGCTGATTCTTCTCTTTCTCCTCCCTCGGACATTGGCAAGGGGAGCGATACTGCATCAGTCTCCTCTGCAGAGCTTGCAGCCTCGGAAGAATCTGAGCTTTCTGCATCTTCCAGCACTGATGCAGGTAAAGGCTCAAGGTGCCCTGCAGGCCCTGGCTCAGCATCCAGAAGAGATGGTGAACACACAGTGCGTACCTCATCAGATGGGGCAAGAGATGCAACTTGCAGGGTGCCAGATGACTGTCCTGCCGTTTCTATCTCTGCAGCCTCTTCCAACTCTAGCTGCGAGTCCTGGACTATAACACCTCTGGCTGAGGAATCATCAGAAGCAGAAAACTGGCCCTCAGCCCTCGATGTCACACTGCAGACGCTCAGCGTGTCCTGAGCACTGTCAGCTGCACTGGCACTGTCTTCTGTTGCTTGGGGCCTTAGCAGCGGGGGCACGCTCATGCTATTTGGCCAGGAGATGTTCCAGTGTGGCAGCATCTGGTCCTTCTTTGCCTCATCCCGGATTCTCTGGATTGCTGGGTGAACTGGAGGATATCCATATGCCTCCCCGTAGACCTCTCTGGGATCTTGCAACCTCTGTTCTTCTCCCAGAGACTGGTTGGAGAATTCAGGCATGGTGCTAGCCGTTTCTTCTTCTTCTCCCTCGCATGCTCTCCAGAAAAAAGGTGCTGCATTGGCCTCCTCTGGAAAGTATTCAGCCTTGGAAGAAGTTGAGTGTTCCCCATCTTCAGGACCTGTTACAGCCAAAGCCTCAAGGTGTCCTCCAGGCCCAGGGTCTGCAGCCAGAAGAGAAGCCGAAGGCATGCTGCCTGCCTCATCAGGTGAGGCAAGAGATGCGCTCCGCAGTTTGCCAGGTGAACATCCTGCGGATTCCCTCTCAGCAGTCTCTTCTAATTCTTGCAGCTCAACCTGCACTCCAGCATCCCTGGTTCGGGAACCACCAGAGGCAGGAATCTGAGCCTCAGCCCTCGATGTCGCGGAGCGTACGCCCAGGTTTCCCTGAGCAGTGTTGGCAGCACTGGGCCTGGGCACGCTCACAGAGTTTGCCCACCGTGTGTTGCAACTGGACAACATCTGCGGTGTGTGCTGAGGTCTCGGGGCAAGTACTGGGAGTCTGCTGCCTCTAATGGGTCTGGCATGCCGAGGCACGAGAACAGTTGAGGGGACTTCCAGGGCTGGACCCCGGCTCTCAGCCCCTGCTGTCCCGTCCTGGACATGCAAGGTTCCCGGAGGTCTCGGGGCAAGGACTGGGAGTCTGCTGCCCCTGATGCCCACGGCACGTGCTCTGCCACTTGGAGATGCTGTGGAAGAGGCTGCCGCTGGCAGAGCAGGCAGCTTGCAGACCCCAGAAGCTGCTGCTGCACGCCTGGGTGCTGCTGCCGGCAGCCCCGCCCGCCTTAAGCGAGGCAGCAAGGGTGGCTGAGGCTGTCTGCTTTGGCCACTGGCACCGCCGCCGGTCGCCGACTCCAGGAACTGCCGCCCGCCCGCCTGCAAGAGAAGCCGAGGAGAAAGGCCGAGTGAGCGCGGTCCTCGCCGCTCGCGCCGCACGCAGCACCGAGGGCAGCGCTCAGCCCGCGGGCGGCTGCCGCCCCGCTCCCCACAGCCGCACCGGCACAGGGCGGTCCCCACGCGGCGCGGGAAGACGTCCGGCCCCGCCTCCCTCGGGCTCCCTACCTGTGCGCGGCGGCTCCCGGAGGCCCGCGCGCTCTCCGGGCCGGGCAGCGGCGGCAGACGGACGCCGCGGAGGGACGAGCCCGGGCTCCGGCCGCCCGGCGGCACCACCTGCGGGGAGAAGGAGAACCGGGATGGAGGCGGCGAAGGCGCGGCCGGCGTCCCCCGCGGCGGCGACTTCGACGGCCGCCGGCGGCCCGGCCGAGCCCGAGCGCCTCCCTCCCCGGCCCGCACCTGTCGGCGGTCGCGCACGCGTGGCAGCCCCGCGTCGGGCTGGCGGTCGTCCTTCTTCTCCCGCTCCTCGCTCATCGCCGCGTCCTCGCGCAGACGCTCGGTCGCACGCACCCGGGGGAGCCGCGTCCTCCTCGCGGAGCCGCTCTCCCGAGAGTGAGCGGCACTCTCTCCGGGGGACTCCGGCCCCTCGCGGCGGCCCCGCGTCACAATGGCCTTGGGGCGCGACGCCGGCCCGCGTCACGGAGCCCCGGCGCCGGGCTCCCCTCTCCCCGCTCCCCTCGGCCGTCTCCGCGGCCGCCCCGCGCCTTTCCCGGCGGCGCCGTCGCCGTCGCTGTCGCCGTCGCTGACGGGCTCGCCCTCGGCCGCGCCGGGGCCGTCGAAGCGGCTGGAAGCGGCCGCGTCCGGCACGGAGCGGCCCCTGCCCTCGTCTCGTCGCCCAGCCCGGCCGAGTCCACCCGGCCCGAGCGGCCCGTCCGCACCTCGGCCCCGTCTTCGTGTTGCGGCTCTCCGGCCCCGCTTAGCGCTCGGATGTGCCGCGCTCTGTGGAGCAGCGTGCGGGACGCAGCTCAAGTCTCTGGAGATGAGCTCGCTGTGGAGCAAGAGTTGTGGTGGGAGCTGCATCTCATAATGAGACCCATGGTGGAGCAGTCTGTGACAGAATGACTTTAGTCCTTGGCTTGAATCCGGATTGGATTGATTCTTTATAAACTGCTGTCTTTGGGAAGTCCTCTCTGGATCACTTTGGGAAGGAGCACATCCCAGATGAGGGGCTTCGTGCTGGAGCTGGGCACAAGGCGAGGATGAACCGGCTGCAGAGGCGAAGCTTCATTATCTGTCCACAGTCCCTAATTCCCCAGCTCCAGCAATTGGTTTACTTCTTAAACATCTCCTGATTGCCACAAGGCACACATATTTCAGGATATATTTTGGAGTAGGCCTTTGTCTAATTAGCTGTTACGTATCAACTTGGAAACTAAAACAAATGTGAAGGTAATTTAATTGTATAGACTGCTATTGAATAAAAAAGTTATGAGCTAAATTTTGCCTCAATACTCAGAAACAGCTTCTCACAACAATTGCATTTTCACTGAATCACACAGAATCACAGAATGGCCCGGGTTGGAAGGGACTCCAAAGATCATGAATCTCCAACCCCCCTGCCACATGCAGGGCTACCAACTTCCACATTTAATACTAGACCAGGCTGCCCAGGGCCCCATTCAACCTGGCCTTGAACACCTCCAGGGATGGAGCATCCACAGCCTCTCTGGGCAACCTGTTCCAGCACCTCACCACTCTCACAGTAGAGAACTTCCCCCTGACATCCAACCTCAATCTTCCCTCCCTCGATTTAAAACCATTTCCCCTTCTCCTTTACTCCCCTCCTGTTTGTAGGTTCCCTTTAGGTATTGAAACGCTGCAATGAGTCGCCCCGCAGCCACCTTTTCTCCAGGCTGAACAAGCCCTGCTCCCTCAGCCTGTCTTCAAAGGAGAGGCGCTTCAGCCCTCCGCTCATCTTCGTGGCCCTCCTCTGGACCCTCTCCAACAGCTCTCTGTCGTTTTTGTACTGGGGGCTCCAGACCTGGACACAGTACTCCAGATGGGGCCTCACAAGAGCAGAGAGGGACAATCACCTCCCTGTCCCTGCTGGTAACCCCTCTTCTGATGGAGCCCAGGATACCATTTGCTTTACAAGCTGCAAGGGCACACTGCTGGCTCATGTTAAGATTTTCATCCACCAGGACCCCCAGGTCCTTCTCTGCAGGTCTGCTCTCAAGGACTGCTCTTCGAGTCTGTAGGGATGCCTGGGATTCCTCGGCCCAAGTGCGAAACCTTGCACTTTTTTGTGTTGAAATTCATCAGGTTCATCCGGGCCCACCTTTCAAGTCCATCGAGGTCCCTCTGAGTGGCATCCCTTCCTTCCACCGTGTCAACCACACCACTCAGCTCGGTGTCGTCAGCAAACTTGCTGAGGGTGCACTCGATTTTGTCGTCGATGTCACTGATAAAGATGTTAAAGAGCCCTGTCCCAAGACAGAGCCCTGGGGGACACCGCTTGTTACCAGCCTCCATCTGGACATAGAACCACTAATCACCAGTAGAACCATTAATCACGTATAGAACCATTAATCACCATTTTCATGGTATCTCAACTGATTCTTAGTTTCTTAGTTGCAGTTTTCAATTTTGAGCATGTCAGTGGTTTATGGGCCAGTTCAGCCTGGTTCCATGACTAATGGAGCAGGGGGCAACAGATCTACATCCTAGGAAAAAGGGAAGGGGAGAGGGGAAAAAGGGTGGGAAATGGGCCTGAAAACAGAACAGCAGCAACTATCTGAGGAGGAAAGTTAATTTACTAAATAGGATAGCGGAATGCAAGGTAACACAGTATAACACAGTATAAAAGGAATCGAAGCTAATAAATCAAATAAAGTGAGAGAGAGTGTGTTCAAAAAACTGAAGGCCTTACTCTACTGCTGAAGACCAGACGGCTAGGGAGTGCACACTGCCGAGATGAGCAGAAAGGGAAAAGGGCACATCTCATGGTCTATGAACAGTTTTATCTTTCCCTCTGAATGGAAAACAGAAACAGAACAGTGAACAGTCCTCTGGGATATGTCGTTCTTCTTCTCTTCTGAGACACGTATAGACGGAACTATCCACTACCCACGGAACTGGAGCATTAACTCTTTAACTCCCCGTGCACTACATGATTTTATGATGTGGAATACCTATAGCGAAAGTCATGAAACCATGATAGAGCAGAAAGTATTTCTTTCATACTGAAGTACATTAGGCATTCAGGTTCAGCTCAGCGGGTCTGTTTTTATCAGTGTGTATATTCTGCATGTTCTAGCAATGTTTTTGCAGTTCTGAGCTCCTTGGCAAAATTGTAGTGGGAGCAGTTACAGAGTTCTACTTAGTCCAGGGAATATTTTTAAGATAACCAATCTAGATCAAAATGAAGTCTGCTTCTATATTTTTTTCCAGGAAAATGACATTCACCGTGTTGTGATTTAAACCCTCAGGAAGCTCAGTGCAACACAGGTGTTTGCTCCCTGCTCCATCAGTGGGATGGAGAGATAAAAACTCTTTACTAAGACAGAAAAGATAGTGAAAAAAAATGATAGTAATAATAATATATATATATATAGTTATAAATGTTTTGAAAACAAGTGATGCACAACATAATTGCTCACCACCCATGGGCAATGCCCAGTCCATCCCCAAGCAGCGGTGGCCCTCTCAGCCAATTCCCCATGGTTTTATAGTTTTTTGACACGATGCCATATGGTATGGAATATCCCTTTGGCAGTTTAGATCGACTCTCCTGGTTCTGTTCCCTCTCAACTCCTTGTGCTCCTCCAGGGCCCTCGCTGGCAACAAAGGATGAGAAGCTGAGCAACCAAAATGTTTTGGCTCTGTGCAGCACTGCTCAGCAACAACTAAGGCGTTGGTGTGTTACCAACGTTGTTTTTTCTCCTAAAGCCAAAACATAGTACCAGATGATCTGAAGAAGATCATCTGTGATAAAAATAGGACACACAGATATATCTAATTGCTAAGCTCGGAAAAAGTTGTTTATAAGAAAAAGCAATAAAACATTATTAAAGTAACCTATGGTTGAATTAATGCACTATCTTGATTCTGCCATAGCTGAACAGATGTTTCAGAGAAAACTGCATGAATATTTTTTGATACCAGTCAGTACATAGTCAGCTACCACAGGGAAGCCTTCTTTACGTGTATAAGCAATTACTGCAGATTATCCCTTTCCAGAATAAAAGAATAGTATGAAGTCATACTACTAAATTTACTCTGTTTTCTCTTATTTTTGCTGTATAAGCTCTGATATTTTAGTACAGGAGCACTAGAAATATGTCTGCTCTGACAGAAGATGATAAATAACTTTTAGAGTCTTAAGTAGTGTCATTACAGACCTTTTCTTTTACTATAGGAGAGACAATGTTCCAGATTGTAAAGTGAGAATCTATATATGTTTACCAGAAACGTTTGAGATATTTCAGACCTAAAGATGTCCTTCTGTGTTATTTAAGCAGATGATCTCAACGTCTCTAGTTTTGCTGGTTTTCTTAGATTAACAGGAATAGTGAATATCAAGTGTGAAAATCTCGAGTTATAACAGAGTTATTTCAAAACTCTTAAGAATGTTCTCTTTCTTAATTTGAGCTAATGTTTTCTTTCTTTTTGACAGTTGTCACTTTTATATCACAGAAGATACCAACTAATTTTTTACATTGTGTAGTCTATTTTATTTTACTGTCAGGTACTCTTTGAAATAGAATTATTAAGAGTGTAACTAGTAACTGGCAAAGAATAAGAAGAATTTCTTTTCACATCCAACAACGAAATCCAGGGGAAGGCCCCTCTTTTCATTATTCTCCAGTATATACCTTTTCATGTAAGTTTTACTCAGCTTATCTGCATGCAACAAAAAGCTGGTGTGCAAGCACTCTCCCCTCTGATTTTTTAGCGATGACAAATGTCATCCTTTACCCAGTGACATACTGGATCTTCACACAAAATCATTTGGCATTATTTTTAAGACTCAACAAAAACTCAGCAAAGTGCTCTGAGACAAAAGTGGTTTGACATAATACACCTGCAGAATAATACGGAATATACTTTTAACAAATCCAGGTATGATCTGTAGGGAGAGCGAGTTTTGAAGACATTCAAATGAAAGTGGTGCAAGATTTCTACCTGACAAGTTTTGACAGCAGCATTCTTCATGGCATAAGAGATTTCAGTTGTCTGGAACTATTTAATGGCCACCCAGCTTGATTTATAAAGAGCAAATTGTTGTTAACGAACTGCTCTGGCTTCTGGATCATGTGAGAGTCTGTGAAAGTATGGCAGTATAACATGGGCATCAAATATAACCTGCAGTAAATAGGGCTTGCTTCTATGAAGATGTTCAAAACTTCACATGATATTCATGACATTTTTGGGGAAGAAGGTTACACTGAGACACTCGTGTACTTGAATATGTACTGGCATATTCGCTAGGGAATATCACATTGCTTGATTCTTGTCTTGCGCCACTGGGCTCAGTTGGACAAGACATAACTGGCAGAACCAGCAGGCAGTATGCAACTGGGTACCAGACTTAAGGGCAGAATACAAATATTGCTGAAGGGAAAGCAGTGGTTTGTGCAGTACTCAGGACAGTGCTGGTCACACCCACAAGTGCTACGCACAGCAATGATTCTCAGGAGCCAGCATTATCTCCTCCTTGCAGGAGATAGTAGGAAAATTACAAGAGCAGCTGGTGAGGAGCAGCAGCAGTCTCAGCAGGCAGAAGCACTGATGAAGTGCTCAGGGAGGGAAGAGGAGCGGCCTTCTGCCCCCGCTCCTTCCCAGCACCAAACTAGCACAGGCACAGAGAAATTATTCTTGAGGATGGACCCTTCTTTCGACTGCTCCCTTGGAGCAGACCCTACAGTAAATCACAACCTCATCAATGCTAACTCCCTCAGAAGTTGACCCTCAGAAGAGTGAGTTAAGTTAGATCTAGGCACTGGAGTGAGAAACTGCCTTTCCCATCTCTGTTAAGCAACGGGGGAGATGGGACATGTGGGTATTTACTAACCCTTGTGTATGCGAACAGTTCCGTTGTGGATGATGGTGCTGTTTAGGCACTCTCCCCCCAGTTCCCCACTGGGCTAGTCCAGCTCTTAGACTACTGTAGGCAGCCCCGGCCCCACTTCCTTCCAAGACAACAAACATGAAGCCCAACCCTCTCCCTTTAGGAGCTAAGGAAGGCACAGCCCCCCTTGTAGCTGAACTATGCAATCAAGGGATTACAGCACCTGCAAACTCTCCTTGTAACTTTCCTGTATGGCCAGTGTGGGAGCCCTGTGGCAAATGGAGACTTAGAGTGGACTGCAGGTGTCTGGGTGCCGAGACTGCCCCTTCAGCAAAAGCGGCCCCAAATGTTTCAGAATTGATTACTGCCCTACGGGAACAGCCTCATCCCTTTCTGGCTGCCACTGATGCCTAAGACAGCTGTTTTATGGTCCCCTTGAGGAAGGTGGAGGACAATCAATTTGCATTTACTTGGAGGGAGTGCAATGCACAGTCACCCGATTACCCCAGGGGTACAGACACTCGCCCACTCTGGCGCTTGGAGCATAGGCACAGAAGCTGGAGAAGCTCACGCTGGACCACGGTGTCCGGATTTATCTGTATACTGCTGACGTCCTCATATGGGGGAATGACGATGTCAACGTAGGGAATACCCAAGCCTGCGCAGTGAGACGCCTGGTAGTTAGTGCTGGCAGCAGGCAGTGCTGGCAATGCTGGCAGTGCAGGCAGTGCGGGCAGTTTCACCAGCAGAGGTTTAGGTTGGAGCACAGGAAATCCTGTGTACAGAAGGGCGTGTTAAGCACTGGAACAGGCTCCCCAGGGCGGTGGTTGAGTCACCGTCCCTGAATGTGTTTAAAATCCATTTGGATGTGGTGCTCGGGGACATGATTCAGCGGTGGGTAGTTAGAGTGAGGGTAGGATGGTTAGGTTGTGGTTGGACTTGATGATCTTGAAGGCCTTTTCCAACCTGAGCAATTTAATGATTCTATGACCTGCGTAACCTATATAACCCCAGCATATCCTTAGAAATAGCTGATGTGAAAGGTATGAATACCATATACATGTTCGTAACGTATTTTAGAAACAGTTACTGAATTACGTGACAAATTATTGCAGCACAAAGCTGCAATGGACTTTAAATGTTCTAAAGAATGTGGGTATAGTATTCTGAACTAGGAAACGCACTGTAAGGTTGTTCATTAGGCCAGCAGAAATGAAATGCATTTAACAGACTTTCAAGGAGTCAGAGCCTTTACACAAAGCAGAACTGTCCTACCCTGTGGGAACGTTAGGATGCCGTAGGCAGGCTCCAAGATACTCCCCTCTATCCTCCTTCCAAGCTTTTCTCTACGCAAGGACAGACGGATGACCAGAACAATGACCCAGTGTAAAAGGGCACAAATGCTAGGGGGTAATTGAACAATTAAGAGGCTATGCTTATGTTTATGTTGTAAAGCAGACATCGGAAAGTTACGGCCAAATGCTTGTTAAGAAAGCAATTGTTAGAAGGCAATTAACCAATTAAGGTATTTGTGTTTGGGTGGTAAGAATTTGTGTTTACTTGGTATTTGCATGATTAGTGAAGCGATTTTTCTGCTAATATCATGTCTAGGGCGATCCTATTCTCCCAGGCCATCCTACTTGTAGCATCCAATTGCTCTGCAATTCCCTTTATTGCCTTCTTTGTATAGTTTATACATCTCTGTTGATTGTAATAGATGTAGTTTATCCAATCCACGTTCTTGTTAATCGTCACCCACCAGAATAGCGACTCAAATCCTGCAGCAATTTGATTTCTAGCCTTAAATTCATCAGGGGCACCTCTGGGCACCCCAATGGAATCTATATGTATTATATCACCATCAAATGGGACTCCTAAACCTCTTCTGTTCCTTTTGTGAATGTGAGATAGATCCTTCTCAAATGCCAGAGTGAACGGAATGGCCAGTTGAACAAGTGCACAGGTACCTCCCCAATTAGATGGGAGAGTGGACCATAAGATCTTCCCACCGCAGCACTACCAGAGATCCGCTCTAGGGATTCCCAGCCTTGAACAGTTCCCCGCTAAATCCGTTGTAACATCCACGGTTTCACTGCACAGTGAGAAATTCCCTATAAGCCTGGTAGCCTTCACACCCTGTCTTGAGAGACAAGCTGTATGGTACCTATGGCCTTAGAGAATGCAGGAGGGATTTTGGCATCCATCTCCAATATGGGGGGAAACAACAGGGACAGTGATTTACAGGCTTCATTTCCCCAGGCGGTTTTCTCCTGGTACAGGGCAATCATACATTGCATCCCTTGGGAATCCTTGGTCCACCCTAAAGGAAGGGATACGACCTGAGCTATAGGCCGTCCTGATGCACAAGCATAGCAGTTGCTATGGTTGAGACTCCGGACAGTCTACTTAATCCATTCTACCCAGGCATTCACATCCCTGTATCCCGTCTCAATTTCAAATGTTTGTCTGAGATCTTTTATTTCCGTAATTAGCAGAGTTGCAGGACTTTTAGAAGGAATTTTCTCTCCTTTTTTCTCATCCTGAACCTTTTGAGTATAGTCAGGTAATGAATCCCATACAGCTACTCTGAATCTAGCTACTGGGTCCTTTCCCCGAATGTTTATTCCAATGCCAAAAGTGATGCTAACAAGGCTATCGGCCTTGCTAATTGTTATTGTTACCGGATTACACTGCAAAGTCTGGCAGTCTGGTTGGACAATTCCCTTGAACGTACTAATCCGTTCTTTCAGGGTGTGTGATTGCAATGTATCAGATATCCCTGGGGTGTATGTCCAGCCTTGATAGACAGTCGTCCACCATACATTATTCCATCCCCCACAGGGGGATCTCTTGTTCATGCCTAATTCAGGACACAGATATTTCTCTTCATGACTCAATTGTCGTTGGGCACTTAAGCCCCCACAGGATATCGCATTGCAAGCATCAAATGTGACAGTCTGAGGCATTTCTTTCCTTGTTACATTTACCCACATCTTCACAGGGTATCCTCCCGCTCCCCTCTGCAGGTCATCCTTTTCCCAAGCAGTCAGTTGACTAAGGCATTTTTTGAAGGTGATTGCTGTCAAAATCAAAATTACTAATTGGTCTTTCCCCCACATCATTATTTACTCATAAATATTTGTACCGTTACTACAGTGAAGAACAGGATATACTCCACTAGAAATACAAATATATCCTAAATGCCTCTCTGTCTATATTAGTAATGGAAAAAAAGATTAGTTTATTTACAATTTCTTTCTAATTTTTATCTATAGAGGATCCTTCATGGCAACAGTTTCCCACACTTCAGGGTTAGTGGAGGGTTTTACTCGGGTGTAGTGAGTCCAACCTTTCTCGGCTGTCCTGATGGCTGTTTCTGTTATCAGAAGTACTTGGAACGGTCCTTCTCAGTCGGGTTGCAGCTTTGCCTCCTTCCAGGTCTGGATGAGGACCCAGTCTCCAGGTTGGAATGGATGAATCGGAAATTCCAGAGGTGATGTCTGTGCTAACAGTCCTTGGATTCTGAGAGACGATAGTGAGGAAGACAATCCGAGTATATAGTTCTTAAGAAACATACCTTTAGTTTCAAACTGCGGTACCTCATTTTTTATTCAGCTTTATTTTTAAAGGGGTTATTTTCAACCTCCCCCCCATTCCCTTCCTTTGCCCAGACCATGGGATCTATATCTTTCTCATCTGTCTCAGTTAACACATTCATTGATACTGTAATTCCCTCCTGACAGATTGTTATTTGTATTCCCAATTTCATCATAAGATCTCTCCCCAATAAATTAGTACCAGCATCATGTACATACAATAATTGTCCTGTTACTGTCTTACTCCCTAATCTCAATTCAGTGTTTTCAAAAAGTGGTACCGTCATCCCCTTTCTCTACCCCACTTGTACCCCGTTCCTGGTACCAGGATTATACAGTTACTTTCTGGTGTCTGTACCCCCCCATAAGTTTTATTATGTTCCCTTAGAACCAAATTCTATAAAATACTAAAGGGCACAAGAAGGTGTCCATCTGGATATACACCCATCTGTCAGCTTGCTCTCTTCCCTTCTAAATCATTAATTAGATTCCTATCCTCTTTAGAATACCTTATAGGCTCTGATTAAGGTTCAGATGTGTTAAGTTTACCGTCTGGAATTAAAGCCAGTTCACCAATTTCTTTTCCTTCAGCTGCCTGTTCTGCCAGCTGATCCACCATCATATTCCCAGTTTCCTGTACAGTGTCACTCTTCTGATGTCCTTCAGTGTATGCTGCTCTTTGGTAGATTTACATCACGCTGAATTTGTTTTCCTTGTGTGTAAGCAACCCTTGCTCTTTCCAGATGATACCACGAGTGGGTACCACCCCAAAGGCATATTTAGCATCTGTCCATATTTTTAAGTTTCTTGTTATTTCAGCCTTCTGAGCGGAAGTCCCCACAGCTAATGGTTTTGCTTCATTTACCTTGTCAGTAGCAGTTACTGCATATCCTGCCTTACAGTTTCCTTGTCTCACAAAACTGGTTCTGTCGATGAATCCAGGGGTCCTCAGCGTCGTCCAGTGGTTCCTCCTGCAGGTCTGACCAACTGGTATAGACAGCCTCATGCAGTCGCACACTGCTGGCTTGGAGGTAGCTCTTTGTTGGTGTTCTGGGTGTTCAGCAAATTGCTTCCTTCTTTTTGATCAGTTGTGCTTTCTGTTGAGAAACTTGATACCCATTTAAATCAAGAAATTCAGCAAACTCACAGTCCGTTGTACACAGTTCTCCTTTGATACTGTGGCATCCACGTACTGCAGTAAAGTTCCACCATGGAATAGAGGAACCCAAATCTCAGGCTCACAAGCTGACCAGTTCTCAAACATCATTGGGTTGTTCTCGCAACCCTGGGTCTCACTGTCCAGGTTAACTGAATTTTTGTTTTTGTGTACTTCAAATCCAGAATGGCAAACCCCACCAACTTATTCCTCAGCTTGGTTAATAAAGTGCATGGATTTACCACCATGGGTTGCATGTCTTCAACATTTCTATTAACTGCCCTCAAATCTTTTACCAAAGCATAGCTCTTGCCAATCCAAAAAGTTATTTATTATTTCTTTTATCCTCCTTCAATCTTGTATCCGAAAAGGGCATTGCTTTACCCTGGCTAGGCTGACTCCCATCTATAACTTAACTTTTATTGAGTTGCACTGTTTTTTTGGTTTTTTTTTTGGCTCTGCCAGGCACTCCTGATGCCTGCAGTCCTGTGTATACCTGATTTAGGATTTACCTAACTTCTGGGGGTACAACATTGCTTTTGCCAGTTTGTGTTAAAGCCAGACCTAAAATTTTCAGTCAATTGGTCTTGCTTGACAATTAGCTCCAATTTTCTCTACTGAATTTAATCTCTACATTCAACTGTTCTAATACATCATGCCCAAGTAATGGTTTTGGAGAACCTGGTGTGTACAAGAATTTATGTATTCCTACTTGTTCTCCTAGCCTGTATTTAATTGGTCCCCCCAAAAAGTAACCTTCTCTTGCCAGTAGCTCCTACAACTATTTCAAAAATCATCTACGGGTAATAATTCTTGATGTAGCACAGGGTAAAAGCCACCCGTATCAGAAAGTAAACTCTTTACCCTGCTTCCCCAGCTGCCTTCGGTCCAGTGGGGGTGGAACTCTCCCTGAGCCCTTCCAGGCTCCCCCTTACCTCTTCTTCTAGGTAAGGACATCCCTGTTACAGCTTGCTCAACTTTGCCTTCCTCAGCCTGTGTTTTTCCCAAACCCTTTTCACTTTCCAGACTTTCATCATTACTGAAATACAATGTTAGTAATTTCTGTTTCACTCCCTCCCCTCCCCAGGATTCCGGTGCTCACACTGGGACATCGGGTTTCCCGAGATCTCTGCAGATGACGGCTATTCTCACTCTCACTGTCCCGCCCCATCCCCATTCACAAGTCACACACCCTGCACAGTTACAGCGGGAAGCTCTCGCCCCCAGCTCTTTCTCTCACTCAGAGTTGTTCTTACAGACCGTGGGGGTTGGGGGGGGGGGGGGCTAGTGCGGGGGATGTGTTCTCATGCAGACCCAAACTCTAATATCCCGAACTCACTGTTTTCCTTAACCTTTTTGCCGTTTTTTTTCGTTTGTTTTCCCCACAATTCCACTATTTGTACCCTCAGTTACATTTCCATGTACCATTAACAAATAGATTTCCACACAGCATCGAGACAGTTTCTACCACTCCCTTCAAAATCCACAAATCAAACAATACAGTTCTTCAATTTCCACAAACACCCAGCATTTGCTCTCATGATTAGAGTACTCAGTTATAAAACCGGTCTCATTCTTCCATTTATGTTCCTGGTTTCTTATCCAATATTCCCCCTGGCTCACCAGCAATATTTTTCCAGTGAGCCAAAATACAACCCAGGGAGGTCTTCTTGGTATCACTTTAGACACTCTCTGTTGCATAACAGCCTCATACATGACATGACATAACATAATTTAACACTTTCACGACATAAACATTTAACAATCACAAAGACAGTGACAATAATCAGTACAATTTATCCTCAGGATCCTTCCTCTCTCTGCCTCCCTCCAGGGCCCAACCTTCCCTCTGTATTCATTTCCCACACTTGCATAGCTGCCCACCTCCTTCTCCAATAAACAACACATCAATGATAAACATCATTTCCATCCATGAGTAGAAATTAGGCCCTAGAAATTGATCTAATTGTTCTGCGACACTTATTGGATCCTCAATTAAGGAATTCTTCTTGAAAATCCTGACTTTTCTTCTAGTAAAAACAGCAGGCATTAGCATACCCTATTTCCCTTTGAGCTAAGGACACTGCCCTAAAGGATAAAGTGAAGTATTAGTAAGGTTAGTGTTAGAGAAAGGAAGGCTCTCTAGGTCCCATTCACATTACTCCAACTCGCTCAGTTAATCGAGAGTGCATCCTCTCTGTCTCTTGCATTGCTTTAGAAATCTAAGGGGGGAAGTTATCTAAGGGATCCCATTTATGATCTTTCTGCTTCTCTTTCCTTTTTCTTCTGAAGTTTGACTCCTCCTTGTGAGGAAGATTTTATTTTATTTTTTTTACTTCTTGCATCCATTAAGCGAGATAAGCCAATCCTGTTTCAGAAAAAGGAGTCAGTTTACTGATTACATATAAATACAAAGGCAGACAGGCCCATCTTCGTCAGACCCCTACTTTGGTCAAAATCATGAGTTTTCCCTGTAGTGGCTCTCTAGGCTATGTCTGTATACAGTATTTAAACATCTTTTCCCTGTTCTTTTCCCTGGTCTGGGGATTATTTTCCAAGCTTCTTTCCCAACGGGCTATCTCTAGGCACGAATTTGGGGACCCTTTTCCCTGTTCTACGGAGCTCCTATTCCCCATCCCTCCGGAATCCGATTCTTGGATTTGGGGCCAATCCCCCCGGAGCACCTCGCTCCGATTCTCAGATTCAATAGGGGTGTGCTGCTGCCACTTCGTCAAGTGCACAGGTACCGCACACCAACAGCTCCCTGCCGAGACTCACCCGAGTCTCCACCGACCCCCAAGGCAAGAATTAAATTCCCTTACCTTGGTCCATGCATGAAGTTACCGGGTCTCCAGGGGTCAAAGCACATGCCTGCCTGCCCCTTGGCTTTCACAGAGCCCGGCCTGTCTTTAACAGTCTCGGTTTCTTATCGGCCGTCCCAAGGAGTCACCTCGCCACCCAGACAGAACCTCTGAAATCAGCAGGGTGCACCTATCCTGTCCAGGGCAGTAGGGAGACCCTCAAAGAGGCGATAATTATCCCAGATGAGCCCCCAAATTGTTGGAAATATCCAAATAATTTTTCAGGACGGTTTCTCTGATAAAGCAAATTTTATTCGCAATTGCAATAGCGGGCCTCCTGCAAGCAGGAGAGCACAGAGAAAACAGTGTTACATCTTTTATCCCTACTGCCTGACGCTTATCTCTTTCCCCCCTGCTTCCTCATTGGCTGAGTACTGCAGGTTCGCACTCTTTCGCGACGCTTCACTAATCATACAAATACCAAGTAAACACAAATCCTTACCACCCAAACGCAAATATCTTAATTGGTTAATTGCCTTCTAACAATTGCTTTCTTAACAAGCATTTGGTCGTAACTTTCCGATGTCTGTTTTTTACAACATAAACATAAGCATAGCCTCTTAATTGTTCAATTACCCCCCCTAACATTTGTGCCCATTTTACACAGGGTCATTGTTCTGGTCATCCGTCTGTCCTTGTGTAGAGATAAGCTCGGAAGGAGGATAGAGGGGAATATTTTGGAGCCTGCATACGGCTCCAGAGTAGGACTGATTTGTGTAAAGGCCCTGACTCCTTGAAAGTATGTTAAATGTATTTTGCTTCTGCCGGTCGAATGAACAACATTACAATGTGTTTCCTAGTTCACAATACTATATCCACACTGTCTAGAACGTTTAAAATCTACAGCAGTTTTGTAGGAAATAATTTGTTAGGTAATTCGGTAATTATGTTTCTAAAAATGTTACTCACATGTATATGGTATTCTTACTTTCCGCATCAGTTATTTCTAAGGATATGTTACAGCTTAATTTTTTAGATCAGGAAAGTTGCCCTCTACCCTCGATGTTGTGGTGCAGGTGTCCAGCATTCCCTGACCTGTGTCAGTAACGCTGGCACTGTCATGTGCTGCATGGGGTCTCAGCAGCCTGAGCATGCTCTCACTGCTTGGCCAGGAGATGTTCCAGATGGACAACCTCTGCTCCTTCCTCGCCTCATCCCGAATTCTACGAATTGCTGGGAAAATTGGAGAATATCCATAGGTCTCCCCGTAGAGCTCTCTGCAATCTGGCAGTTTTGGTGTTTCTCCCAGAGGTTCTTTGAACAATTCCAGCACAGGCATAGCTATCTCGTCTTCTCCTCCCTTGCATTGCTGACTGGAGGAGTGGTGCTGCATTGACCTCCTCTGGACAGTGCGTGGTCTCGTTTTCTGCATCTTCTGGCACAGATGCAGGCAATGGCTCAAGGTGTCCTGCAGGCCCAGGACCAGCGCCCAGAAGAGAAGCTGAACGCACAGTTTCTGCTTCATCACACAGGGCAAGACATGCATTCTGCAGCTCTCCAGATGACTGTGCTGCAGTTCCTGTCTCAGCAATCTCTTCCACATTATGCTGTTCATCCCGCACTCCAGCATCCCAGGATAGGAGCTCTCCTGCCGCAGGAAAGAGGCCCTCCACCATCGATGTTGTGGTGCGGGTGTCCAGCATACCCTGAGCAATGTCAATAGCACTGGCACAAGCATGTGCTGCTTGGGGTCTTAGCAGCCTGAGCATGCTCATGTTTGGCCAGGAGATGGTCCAGCTGGACAACATCTGCTCCTTCCTCGCCTCATCCTGAATTCTCCAGATTGCTGGGTGAACCGGAGAACATCTGTAGGCCTCCTGGTTGACCCCTCTGGCATCTTGCAGACTCAGTGCTGCTCCCAGAGCTTGTCTAGAGACTTCAGGCACGGTGGTAGCAGTTACTTCTCTTTCTTCCCCCTCACACACTCTTGGGAACAGCACTGCATTATTGGCCACCTCTGGAGAGTGTGCAGCCTTGGGAGAATCTAGGTTACCTGCATCTTCAGGCACTAATGCAGGCAGGGGCTCCTTGTCTCGCTCTTTGCCACCTGCCTGCCCTTCTGGGCCCTTCTGAGCTGCTCTGGAAGATGGTGTAGTGGCAGCATGAGTGTCGCTGCTGCCCTCCTGAGCATCTCTCCAAGCTGCGTGGACCTTCCCAGCCTTGGTGGACAGCA